>NC_090438.1:272815111-273425428 GCF_031143425.1 Pleurodeles waltl
TGGTATCTCCATTGGGGATACTGCTCCGGGCAATTGCAATTTTTCTATGGACCCAGAAACACTAAACCGATGTATAACAGTCCTACTAATCCTCGGCCTGGCGACACCAGATCTGACACAGAAGAAGCTGGGGGATTCAGGTAGCTACTGTGCCCAGTCCCGGATAGCTTGGCCCTGCAGCTTACAGAGAGCTGCAAACACTCTGCCAGCTTTCCCCTCTACTCCTAGGCGGCCTTCTATCACCCTGCCCACCACCAGGCACACGGACCAAAAGAAAGCCCCTACATCCATTTGCCACCTGCTCATGGTAGGTGCAAATGGAGGCAGTTTTAGACCAGTTACGTTCCTGGGTTTGCCTTTTACTCCACATTCTGGCAAGTAGCTAGCAATACCTGTAATATGGCGTGGGGTACTTGCCAGAATCTGGAACTCTTGACCTAGTTTTCTGCACCAAAGTGTGAAAATTACAGCAACAAACGTTACAGCAAAGTCAGCAGAAGCGCTGCGGTTGTTAGGCTCTCGCCATAGGTAAGAGTTTCATGTCACACTCTTCATTCTCAGATGGCACAGTCCAAGGTTGCAGGAGATTGAACAGTTATATGTCAGAATATTCTAAACAGAAATATTGTCTGATGTAAATATTGCATACTAAATCGTTCAAGCTAATGAATTTTAAAGTATTGTGTTAATTGATGAATGTTTGTATTGTGCAACATAGTACTTTTATGGTGAATTTGTTGAATAAAGTTTCTTGACTGACTGGCATAGTAAATCTCATTTGAAAATAGGGTCTATTTGGTGTAAAGTTTAAATTATTAATTTAAATGGGGCAATATTTTGCAGCTGAAATATAGGACCACAATAATAAAGTCAGATGATATTTTAAAAATGATATTCCGGTAACACATCAATGGTCTGTTCAGGGAGGAACCCCAGAGGACCTCCTGTGTCCTGTGCACACCGTGGTGGCAAAGCATGAGAACTGCCCTGGGCAGGGAGCTGTGAAGCTGATGGGCAATGGTAAGGAGACAGGTATTGAGGGGGGCCTCAGGAGGGGATATGCTTGCGATAATGGTGCAGACCAGGTAGCTCTCATGGGAACAAAATGCTATTGTAGCTGCTCGCTCTCCCGTTTCAGTTAGACTTTAAATACCTTTCGAAAGGATCTCGTCGTGTCATCTCAGGCTTTCATCAGAAGCAGGCAACCGTTGGAGAGTCACCGTGTCTATGCTCATGTCACTGAGTAGCTAATCTCCCTAATGCCAAGGAAGTGGAACTCTTGTGCCTTCAATTCCTTCATCAAAATGTCTGCACTGATAATTTCAAAGAAGACGGAATTTGCAGAAAGCATGATTGAAAGCAGAACATTATTGCATGACAAGATAGGATATTGGGTGCATCCAGATACATTCTGTTGTGGATTCCGTTTCTTAAAAGACACCTCTTCATAGTTTTCCAATAGTGTCATCAAATCACAGTGTGCCAAGACATAAAAACAAGACATTACCTACCACTACTGGAATATGTAAAATCCATTAAAAGGTGGCTTAAGGAAAACCTGAATATACTTAGATATAAATGGCCTGATGTGTGCAGCTCCTTTAATGATAGATCTATAGTTTACCAAACACATTTACCAATTTATGAAACAACGAGTATTTAGGAAAATACCTCGAACAAAACTCTCATTATGTAGCTTCCAGAGTATAATCGAACCACAGTATATTCCTTCCACTACCTACAGCTAACATAAATCTAGAGTCAATTTGGCACTATTCATGTAGACCCATACATGATCCGAGAAAATAAATCAAATTATAAAAACAGTGAACAAAATCAAAAAAGGGCAGCAAAACCAGCAAATATAATCTAAACCCACAATAACGTAAAAGTTCCCAAAACGAGAACTGGCCATGTACTTAATGCAACGAGAAAACCTTAAACCTTTCTTGATTAGCAATAGCAGCTAGCAACAGAGCAATGTGCTGTCGTATTAGGTCAGCGTGACTTGCAGGAACATTCATATTTTATACAGCAGTATGTAATTGGTAGCTCCAGGGAATTTTTATTTTCACCAGACTTTCAGCCAGAAACACAAGACCATCAACAAAACAATATTCACTGACTCCCTAAGGTGAAGAGGCGCACAGATGTCGCTGTTATCAATCAGTGCGTCCAATAATGTGGCTATTCTGAAATTGTCTAACAGACTGAAAATGTCAAAATAACCATGGTGTCTGATACACTAATGGAAGGTTACAAACGAAAAAGCTATCCGAGAAAATATGTGTTCTCCTGTTATGGGCATTTTGGTGTGCTCAGATTTTGGAGAATTCAGCCTGTTGTTAATGTGTGTGTACCTAGCATTCTTGCTCTAAGAGTTACTACTATTGTGAGATCATTTTATATCAGTTTAAGTTTTGTTTTTTAAACTACGTGAATTGTGAGTTTGGATGATAATGCTTCTGCTACTGTGCTGTAATTTCCTTTGGCCTATGTGTATATTCTCTAATAGCTCTGACAAGATTATTTCTCGATACGTTACCATAAATGTTACCTAACAAAATGTGTTCAATGTAAACAACAGGCACTGCTGATAGTGGGAGAAAATAAAACATTGAATTGGGGAACGTGTGATTTCAATGACTTGGAAAGAGAAAAAGCTTCAGCAAGTTCTCAAAAGGTAGACAATGGGGATAATTAATTCAAACCGATATGCACATGGTTTAGTTGAAAATTACATTTAGCGTTCTGTTTATGGAAAGCATCAACAACACCATTCGAATTCCAAATCTGCATCTCCTCACCTCATATGTCTGCTGTCCTGCCACAGTTTGTAAGCATATGATTAGCCTTGCCAAGCCAAGCTTGCAAAGTGAGAAAGCCTTTTCCCATTTTTGCTGCAAAGTCTTTAAGGATAAGATTTGCATACACCCCCCACACAGACATGTATACAGATATAGGTAGAGATATAGATATGTTAATTGAAAAAAATACATGTTAAAGTAACGTTAAAGTTAGGTGAATTGTTCAGAAACAATGTAACATTTTTAACTCTGAAAAACACAGAAATTCACCGGTTATAGTTGTAGTTTTCTGAAGTAACGATACCTATACCTCATGCCCCAATACCACAGGGCGAAAACATATATTTTAAGGGGAGGGGTGGCATGCAGCCCCTTTCCCTAAGCCTTGATATGTCCAGGGACCCCATACCTAGGGCCAAAGTCCATTAAAAAGGTGAGGGGGCCATGTGCCCACCCTCCCTGAGCTTTATTAGGCCTCAGGGACCCCATCACCATAGGGCCAAATTCAATTAAATAGGGCAGGGGCCCTAATTTATTAATGAAAACAGAAAAGGGACCGTGTGCCCACCTCCCCCAAGCCTCATTAGGCTCTCTGGACCCCATCCCCCAAGGCTGTATGTATTTTAAAAGGGGGGTTTCATGGTCCCCTCTCTGAACCATCTTGAGCCCTGGGAACCGCATGCCCCTGGGCCTTTCTTTATAAAAGGTCAGTGCCCCGGAGCCCACCCAAGGCACCCATCGACCACACGTTAGGGGCCATGTGGGGGAGCCCCAGGGCTCCCTTGACCTCAGACAGTTTCCCATATGGTGCAGGAGCCAGCCTCGCTCCCACCCGGAGGGAGCAGCTATTTATATTGCTCTTTCCAGACTGGAGCAATATGTTGTTCTATTTTCCTGCCTGCATCAGTATAGGCAGGGAAACAGATCTCAAATATGCTGCCAGTTGGCATGAGCATTTTCAAAGCTCCCTCCCACCAAGAGAAGACTTTGGGGCATATTTATGAAAAGTGCTGCTACACCTAGTGCAGCACCACTTTTCTTGCGCCTCTTAGCACCCCCCTAACACCACCATGTGTGCACCATATTTAATATATGGCGCACCATGGTGATAGTTAGGGAACTAGCGTCAGAATTTTTGATGCTAGTTCAACACTTTGCAGGATTAGTGTTAAAAGTTTTTTTTTTAAATGACGCAGATAAATCTGCCCCCTTTGCATTCAGGCAGGCATATGGTAGTGAAAAGGGTTGTAAATATGACGCAGAGTTTTTGGCCATCTAATGCCACATTAGCATGAAAAAAATGACCTAATGTGTCATGACAATGGCGCTAGGCCCTCTTAAATCTGGGCCTTTGTTTTTGCTCCTGTTTGACAGGAGATTTGAAAATGCTCCTGCCGTACTGGAGCAGACATGTGTCCCTGCCTGCACAGGGGTGGGCAGGGAAACCACTTTGTCCTGGGGGTGGACTCCCCAGGACACAGTAAAGGAGCTGTACCCAGGGGATAGGATCCCTGTGGCCATTAAAGCTAAGGGAAGGGGTCTCACGTCAAAAAGAATTGAATAAGTCATTGAATGCCATTATGGTGTGCTCCATGCTGAAGCAGTGAATAATAAATGAGCAGTTCCTATTGCTCATTTAGAATGTTTTTGTTGGTTTTTGGGCATTACAGTACCCAGCCCATACACCCACATCTTTAAATTTTGTTGGGGCATGTGGGGGAATCCCGAGGCCTCCATGACTCTGCTGGCTCCCTGCCAGTGGCTTCTTTCAATGGGGCCATGCAAAATCTGCAACAATATATTTATTTTATTTCATTGTTTTACTCAGGGTGCCCGTGTGGCCACCTTGGGCACCCCACAGCATTTCTAATTTTTTGGGCCCTAAAGGGAGCCCCAGTGTTCCTGTGACCCCACCAGCTCCCCGTAAGCACAGGAGCTGGTCACCTCTATTCATTCTTTTAAATAGTGGAGTGCCCTGGTGCTCACCTGGGCAGCACACAACATTTGCCATGTTGGAGACTGTGAATGGAGCTCCAAGACCCCTGCAGCCCACCAGCTCCCCTCCCAGAACCCGTCCTGAACACAGCAGGAGCCTGCCTTGTTCCCTCCTAGCAGAGCAGCTCTTCCCTTGCTCCTGCTATGTGGGAATGGTCTTGTGTTCCCCTGCCACAAGAGTGAGGGCAGGGAAACAATGGTGTCCTGGTGTTTGGGGTCCCCAGGGCACTGTCACAGAGCCAGCTACAGAGGAAGGCATCCCCAGGGCCATACAATGGCTCAGGAAGGGAGATGAAACCTCCCTTTTCAATAATTAGTAACACAGCCCTGGGAAGGGATCTCTGGAGCTATGCAAGGGCTCAAGAAGGGGAGTAATGCCCTCCTCCCATTTTATTATTATACAGCCCAGAGTTTGGGGCCCCATGGGCCAGGAAAATGCTTTGGGAGGGGAGCTGCATGCCCCCTGCCCTTATAATTCAATGTGATCCCAGGATGTGGGGTCCCTGGGGCCTGATAAAGGCTCAGCAAAGGAAGCAGTTCACCCTCCTTCGCTTTTATTAAGAGATGGGCACAAGTGTTGGGCTCCCAAGAAAAAGGCTCAAGGAGATGGTCTCCCCAAAAAATTATCAAATTTTGGCCTCAGGGCCCTGGCCTACCCAGGGGTGTTTTTTCAAAAGGATGAAGCCTCTGCATTATCAAAAAGTTTACTGCACATTCGCAGATCAACTGCAAATTTGTAAAAGGACAGGGGACTGGGTCTCCAGGAGCTAAAATGGCTGCTATCACATCTTTGTTGATGTGGTGGCAGGAAATCACATTTTATCCTAATATGTGTCAGCTTTGCAGATCTCCTTGCTGTGAAATATCTATATTTTAGAACATTAATATTTCCAAAACTACTTAACAGATTTACACCAAATCACAAAAAGCAATGCTTTCCTGGATCAAGATCTATTTTTTTCTGAAATATGCAAAACTGACTGATCATCCTGAAATATTTATATAGAGAAATGTTTTTAAGCTCCTAAGAGCTATAATAATAGCAAAACATATGTCAGGGGATGCTTTTGCCCATTCCAGGTTGGCCTGGATGGCATTTTACCATTTTGAAGCTGTAATACTGTGGCTGGAATGTTGAAAGGCCTTTGTCATTTACAGCTCCACAAGAATGGCACTGTGATAATCCTATGTTTAAAAAGTTTGCTGCATGATTGGCAAAATACTTTGTTCCTTTCTAGCTCGGCATGGATGGCACTGTGCTAATCATATGCTTAAAAACATTGCTAGAAAAGCATACATGTGAGGTGAGCAATTTTAATTTGTTTCTGGTGTTGTAGGGTGCTCTAACAGGAGACGTTCTCCACCTAAACTTGGGAACTACCCAGACTTCTCTCTTCTCTTTTCCATGATTTATGTGTCACGCTATGCCTGAAAGGGCATTCTTTTGAGATAGGTAGATAGATAGATAGATAGATAGATAGATAGATAGATAGATAGATAGATAGATAGATAGATAGATAGATAGATAGATAGATATCCATTCACATTCATTAGTTTCATGTTATGTCTCTCCCTCTCTATTCATCTATTTATCTATCTATATGTATGTATGTACATATATAGATAGATATATATAGTTATATATATACCTCTCTATATATATATATGTATATATATATATATATAGAGAGAGAGAGAGAGATATACATATATACTGTATATATACACACATATAGATAGATAGATAAATACAAAGAGAGCAGGAGAGACATAATATGAATGTGTAATATGGTCCGATATTGCACTCAAGGAGCTCTGGTGACATTGTAAACCATAGGCCAATCACTAAGTGGTTTATAAATGACACCACACCAGAACCCCAAGATGGCAATATAGATATTTATTTTTAGAATGCATGCGTATTTTGCTGTAGTTCACTTGAGTAAAATAACAATGGGCAATAGGCACTACTTGGAAGTAGACAGTTTAGATTTGCCTTTAGAGAATACATAGTTGATAAAATAATGGAAAATGGTAGGCCCCAGAGGAGTTATGTGATTTTGTTGCAGAAGAGTTTACCACTTAATTTTGGATTTTCTGCATTTGCAACATAATTTGCTACATGATTTGGAGAATTTGCTAATTTCACCAACTTGTTTCTATCTCAAATGGTTAAAAATAATTCAGACAGGCGAAGTGCTGCATAATATAGACGTTTTACCACATAAATTGGATACCCTTTCTGCATAATGTGGTCCTCCGTGAATATAATCATAGTAGCCCTGACAATTGTAAAGCTCTATAGATTTGTTTGTGGCTGTCATTATGATAATGAAATCCATATTTTAAAGACAACTGAGAAATATTGGTCAATATTTCCATTTTAAATTGGGTCCAAGGAATAATTCCTTCCATATTGCCAGACATCAAGAGAACTGTCTCTTGCAAGCCACCAGGCATTCAAAGTGAAAAAAAGAGCAGAGAGGATTGGGTGAATGTTGTCCCTATTTGTTATTTAATTAATACTTGTGTTGCAAAACTGGTCCTCTCCTCCTGTTCAGGAAAATATGATCTTCACATTTACCAAGGCGAATGCAGACTCACACAGTGTAACTTAAACTACACAAATATGGACATGGATTTGTGGGAACATTTGCAATGTCTTCTGCAAGTTCATAAAAATCTGAAGCAAATGTTTAGTTTTGGACTTTTTCCAATTTTATAGATGGATTGGGCTCTTTTGCAATTATATAATTATATAAACAGGTGGCAATAAGCAATGTTTTACAAACATATTTCTTTTGTTTTCAATTCCACAAACGTCGTCACCATACATTAGCATAACATGTACTATATCCTTTGGTTTCTTACATTAAGGCCCTGACAGTTGCTATTTCTGCACCTGATAAATAATGATAACACGAGGTAGGTCATTTATCAGGTGTGAAAAAATGCACCTGTTATGACTTTATGGAGAATCACATGCAGACATTTGTGTTTAGTAAACATTGTATTATTTTCAGTTGTTAAATTTCGGCAGGTTTGACTTGCTGAAATTTAATGAGGTGTTTAACGCATCCAATAATCCAACCAAACATGTAGTTCCGACCCCTACCACACAGGGGTTTATGCAATCAATCAATCAATCAATCAAGAAATTTGTATAGCACGCTACTCACCCGGAGGGTCTCAAGGCGCTGGGGGAGAGGGGACCGCTACTGCTCGAACAGCCAGGTCTTGAGTTGCTTCCTGGAGGAGAGGTGGTCTTGGGTCAGGCAGAGGTGGATGGGGAGGGAGTGCCAAGTCTTGGCTGCCAGGTAGGAAAAGGATCTTCCTCCCATGGTGGCTTTTCTAATGCGTGGCACGGCGGCGAGGGCGTGGCTGGTCGATCGTAGCTGGCGGGTGGGAGTGTAGAAGGTCAGGCGGTTGTTGAGGTACCTGGGGCCCAGGTCGTGGAGGGCCTTGTGTGCGTGGGTGAGGAGCCGGAACGTGATTCTCTTGCTGACGGGGAGCCAGTGCAAGTCTCTCAGGTGTCCGGAGATGTGGCTGTGACGGGGGATGTCAAGGATGAGGCGTGCTGAGGCGTTCTGGATGCGTTGGAGTCTTTTCTGTAGTTTGGCCGTGGTTCCGGTGTAGAGGGTGTTACCATAGTCCAGTCGGCTGGTGACGAGTGCCTGGGTGACCGACTTCCTGGTTTCGGTGGGGATCCATCGGAAGATCTTTCGGAGCATGCGTAGGATGTTGAAGCATGATGATGAGACGGCGTTGACTTGTCTGGTCATCGAGAGGGAGGAGTCCAGGATGAAGCCCAGGTTGCGTGCGTGGTCCGTTGGTTTGGGTGCGCTGCCCAGGGCACGGGGCCACCAGGAGTCGTCCCAGGCAGAGGGTGATGATCCAAGGATGAGGACTTCCGTCTTGTCTGAGTTCAGTTTCAGGCGGCTGTTCATCATCCACTCGGCTACGTCTTTCATCCCTTCGTGCAGGTTGGTTCTGGCGGTGGCTGGGTCATTGGTGAGGGAGAGGATCAGCTGGGTGTCGTCGGCGTAGGAGATGATGTTGAGGTTGTGTTGGCGTGCGATGACTGCGAGGGGGCTCATGTAGACGTTGAAGAGGGTGGGGCTGAGTGATGATCCTTGTGGTACGCCGCAGCTGACTTCGGTGGCCTCGGATCTGAACAGGGGGAGGCGGACTCTCTGGGTTCTTCCGGCGAGGAACGAGATGATCCACTCTAGTGCCTTCTCTTGGATTCCGATGTTGCTGAGGCGCTGCACTAGGGTGCGGTGGCAGACAGTGTCGAACGCTGCGGAGAGGTCCAGGAGGATGAGGGCCGCTGTCTCCCCGTTGTCGAGCTGGGCTCGGATGTCGTCGGTGGCTGCGATGAGGGCGGTCTCGGTGCTGTGGTTGGCTCGGAAGCTGAACTGCGAGTGGTCGAGGGATCCATTAGTCTCGAGGAAGGCGGCTAGCTGTCTGTTGACAGTCTTCTCGATGACTTTGGCAGGAAACGGGAGGAGCGAGATGGGGCGGTAGTTCTTGAGGTCGGTGGGGTCTGCTGATGGTTTCTTCAGGAGGGCGCTGAGTTCGGCATGTTTCCAGCTCTCCGGGAAGGTGGTGGTGTTGAAGGAGCAGTTGATGATGTCCCGGAGATGGGGTGCGATGACTGAGTCGGCTTTTTTGAAGACGTGGTGGGGGCATGGGTCGGTTGGAGAACCGGAATGGATGGTGTTCATCATCTGGATGGTGTCTTCGGTGCTGACCGGGGTCCAGGCGCGGAGGGTGGTGTTGGGGGGCGTCGGTTTGGTGGTTGGGTGCGTGGTCAGTGCGCCGAAGCTGTTGTGTATGTCAGCGACCTTGCGGTGAAAGAACGAGGCGAGTGAGTCGCAGAGGTCTTGTGAGGGAGTGATGTCGTTGTTTCCGGCGCTGGGGTTGGAGAGCTCTTTGACGATGCTGAAGAGTTCCTTGCTGTTGTGTGCGTTGTTGTCTAGTCGTTCTTTGAATGCTGTCTTCTTGGTGGTGTGGATCAGCTGGTGGTGTTTGCGGGAGGTGTGCTTGAGGGCAGTCATGTTGTCTGTGATCAGGTTTTTTCGCCAGGCTTTCTCGAGGGTGCGGCAGTTCTTCTTGGAGTTCTTGAGGTTGTTGTTGAACCAGGAGGCTTTCTTGCTGTTGGGCCTGGTGGGATGGGTTTTCAGAGGTGCGAGGTTGTCTGCGCAGTTGGGGATCCACTGTGTGAGGTTGTTGGCTGCTTGGTTGGGGTCTGCTGAGCTGGCAGGAGAGTTCTGGCTCAATGATGTGGAGAGCTGGTCGGTGGTGATCTTGTTCCAGCTCCTGCGGGGAGCCTGTTGTGGGTGGTGGTGAGTCGTGGTTCTTCTGAAGCTGAAGTGGACGCAACTGTGGTCAGTCCAGTGGAGTCCGGTGGAGTGGCTGAAGGAGATGTACTTGCTGGAGGAGAAGACTGGGTCAAGCGTGTGTCCGGCGTAGTGGGTGGGGGTGTTCACCAGTTGCTTGAGTCCGAGGTTGGCGAGGTTGTCCAGCAGGGTGGTGGTGTTGTTGTCGTTGTTGTTCTCCAGGTGGAAGTTGAGGTCCCCAAGGAGGATGTAGTCAGCGGAGGGGAGGGCGTGTGGGCTGATGAAGTCTGCGATGTCTTCGCTGAATTGTGTGCGGGGTCCTGGGGGTCTGTAGATGAGGGTGCCTCTGAGTGTGGTCTTGGGGTCGGTGTGTATCTGGAAGTGGAGATGTTCGGCGGCTGTGAGGGTGTCGTCGGAGTTGGTCGTGATGCGGATGGTGTTCTTGTGGACGATGGCGATGCCTCCTCCTGTCTGGTTGACGCGGTCCCTCCAGGTGATCTTGTATCCATCCGGGATGGCGATGTCGGGCGCTGAGGAGGCGTTCATCCAGGTTTCTGTGAGGAAGGCGACGTCTGGAGATGTGGTGTCGAGCAGGTTCCAGAGTTCCACGGCGTGTCTGTGGATAGAGCGGGTGTTGAGCAGGATGCACTTCAGGTGGTTGCTGCTGGTGCTTGGCTTGGCGGGTGTGGTCCGTGTCTGAATGCAGGAGAACTTGCAGGATTGGCAGGTGAAGGGCCCGTGGGTGCGTCTAGGGGTGACTCTGCAGCAGCCGGGGATCCGGCCGGTGTTGATTGCGATGAGAGTGGCGGCGTTGTAGGTCTTGCGGGTGGGCTGGCCTCTGCGGGGGCCAGGGGGTCTGGCGCTGGGCGCGGGCCAGGCGGTCAGCGGTCTCACAGGGGCTGCATAGCGGTGAGGGGAGCGACCTGCCTGGTAAACAGGGTCAGAGGTCGCTCTCTCTACCGCTGCACGGCCTCCATATGAGTGGGAGAGGGAGGGAGGAGCTGCTGGGAGGTGGGAGCGGGGCGGCCAATGGGGTGCGAGGGGGGCGGAGCTACGGGACGCGGCGGCGGGAAACGGGCGGCGAGGGGGAGACGCGGTGCGCAGGGAAACAGAGTATTAGGACCACAAACTGGGCAGAAAAAGGTGAGGGGAGCAGTACAAGGCAGCAAAAGGATACAGGAATAAAGCAGCGGTCAGCGGTCTCACAGGGGCTGCGTGGCGGTGAGGGGAGCGACCTGTCTGGTAAACAGGGTCAGAGGTCGCTCTCTCTACCGCTGCGCGGCCTCCATATCAGTGGGAGAGGGAGGGAGGAGCAGCTGGGAGGTGGGAGCGGGCGGCCAATGGGGTGTGAGGGGGCGGAGCTACGGGACATGGCGGTGGGAAACGGGCGGCGAGGGGGAGACGCGGTGCGCAGGGAAACAGAGAATTAGGACCACAAACTGGGCAGAAAAAGGTGAGGGGAGCAGTACAAGGCAGCAAAAGGACACAGGAATAAAGCAGCGGTCAGTGGTCTCACAGGGGCTGCGTGGCGGTGAGGGGAGCGACCTGCCTGGTAAACAGGGTCAGAGGTCGCTCTCTCTACTGCTGCGCGGCCTCCATATGAGTGGGAGAGGGAGGGAGGAACAGCTGGGAGGTGGGAGCGGGCGGCCAATGGGGTGTGAGGGGGGCGGAGCTACGGGACGCGGCGGTGGGAAACGGGCGGCGAGGGGGAGACGCGGTGCGCAGGGAAACAGAGAATTAGGACCACAAACTGGGCAGAAAAAGGTGAGGGGAGCAGTACAAGGCAGCAAAAGGACACAGGAATAAAGCAGCGGTCAGCGGTCTCACAGGGGCTGCGTGGCGGTGAGGGGAGCGACCTGCCTGGTAAACAGGGTCAGAGGTCGCTCTCTCTACCGCTGCGCGGCCTCCATATGAGTGGGAGAGGGAAGGAGGAACAGCTGGGAGGTGGGAGCGGGGCGGCCAATGGGGTGTGAGGGGGCGGAGCTACGGGACGCGGCGGTGGGAAACGGGCGGCGAGGGGGAGACGCGGTGCGCAGGGAAACAGAGAATTAGGACCACAAACTGGGCAGAAAAAGGTGAGGGGAGCAGTACAAGGCAGCAAAAGGACACAGGAATAAAGCAGCGGTCAGCGGTCTCACAGGGGCTGCGTGGCAGTGAGGGGAGCGACCTGCATGGTAAACAGGGTCAGAGGTCGCTCTCTCTACCGCTGCGCGGCCTCCATATGAGTGGGAGAGGGAAGGAGGAACAGCTGGGAGGTGGGAGCGGGGCGGCCAATGGGGTGTGAGGGGGGCGGAGCTACGGGACGCGGCGGTGGGAAACGGGCGGCGAGGGGGAGACGCGGTGCGCAGGGAAACAGAGAATTAGGACCACAAACTGGGCAGAAAAAGGTGAGGGGAGCAGTACAAGGCAGCAAAAGGACACAGGAATAAAGCAGCAGTCAGCGGTCTCACAGAGGCTGCGTGGCGGTGAGGGGAGCGACCTGCCTGGTAAACAGGGTCAGAGGTATGCAGGAGGTAATACAACAACCCTCTTCTAATCAGTCCCATTCTCTCTTGCCATGTTATTATTAATTAAAGTGTATATCTCACATGAGATCATTTGCCCTATCTCCCCCCTTAGCAATAATTCTGCATGTATTTTGCATCATGTGATTGATAATGATTATTAGTGAGACAGCAGGGAAGACAATCTGAGACCCTGTGGTATACTATAATGAAGCAACCTAGTAACATCTGTGTAGATTATGGCCAGACAGTTCTGTGCAGGCCTCTCTCAATACACACAGCCTGTTAAACAAAGAACAAGACACAGGTAAGGAACCAACAGCATGTAAACTATGATGCTATAGTGCATGCCCAGGGGTGCTTGAACCTTCTTTTGGTGAGCTAGGTGAATAAAACATTTAGGAAATCCGCAAATGATGATGAAGCAATTACAGCCCTAAACACACTTTGAGACTGTCATTTTCACAGCACTGACTAGAACTTAACCTTGCTCCTATGTACCTAGCTAAAAAGAATTATTTGGCAGAGTAGTGGATGCACGACAGAAGGATGATGCTGCAAAGATTGTGGGCAACATGCTGTGTGACAAATTCTGAGAAACAAGACTCAATGTTAATGTTGTCATGCTGGCTACATTATGTGGTTGTTATCAGGAGTAAGGCTATAGAGGATATACATCAGCAGGTGCCACTCCAGCATTTGTATTATATTTAAAATCACCCACAAACACAATGCACATCAGGAATAATCCCCACACAATAGCTGTTTTCACTTGTGACAACTACCAAAGTACTACTAAAGTACAGCATGCACACTGCATTTGAGCACAGGGCCCAGTCTCAGTACCATGACAATGACACTCAAAGCTGTCATAGAATCCATACAAACAAGGATGTCAAACTACAAACCCACAAATCCCTCTGTTTGCCATCTATGCCAACTGATTCAGTTATGGTTCTCTAATTAAAAACCTAACAGTACTGTTAGGTTGTTGTTCTGGTAATAATTCAGCTCGAAGAGGTGTGGTAAATTCTTATTTATTAATTTAGGTTTGATACATCTGTCGAGGCATCGCAGCCATCCGACAGACTCTGGAACTGGTCAATTCATTTTTCAGATACAAACATTCTTTATGGAACTCAGCCGGACCTGAGTTCTACTCTGGAGTCTTAGTTTATGTTAGATACGTGTTTCCTCATAAAGTGTGTCAACACATATATAACACATCTCCATCTCAAAAACAATAACATACCTCAGCTCCAAGAACTTAACTTCTCTATATCATAAACTTTCCTAATGTATTAAATAAATTAGAGACAATAATTTAGCTGCATTAGACATCTGAAAATGTTCACTTTCAAGAATAGTCTTTAACATACGATGGAGTTTAGATTTTTCTGTCAGAACACATTAAAACCGTACCTTTGGAATTATCATCATCCTCAACACCTTTCCTAGTCATTTGGCTGTCCTTTGAAACATCAAGCCTTCTTTCAAGATGAGATTCACACTTTCCACCTGGATTTTGTTTGCCTCTGTACCTAACTCCTCTGTTTTAATTCCACACTCGGTGATTGACCACTTTGATAGCATTTGTAAACATTTGTATTAGTCTCATGGGTTTGGATAATTTTCCTCCACCATTTTTCCATGTGGGTCTTTTAATCAACACCCAATCTCCTATCCCCACTATCGTCTTCTTAACCACATTTCTTCTGTCAAAATTTTGCTTACTTGTCTCTATCCCTTTTTCTTCTTTGAGTCTCCAATTCTCTGATACCACACCTTTTCCTCTTTCGGTCAAGAATTTGTTCAACCCGGCTGGTTCAAGGACAGTATTATGTTGTCTACCTCAAAACAATGCAAAAGGAGACTCCCCTGTAGTAGTGTGTGGAATAAGTCTGTATGCACCTTCTCTCTTGACCACCTCCTGCTTCCAACTTAGTTGGTTGTTCTTTGCCATGGTTATTGTCTCTTTAAGAACATGATTAAATATCTCAACCATCCCATTACATTCTGGATGGTAAAGAGCACCTTTTTTGCGTTTAATGCCACAACCTTTCAGAAGTACACCATTGTCCGTGAGAAGCATTAAAGGAGTTCCTTCTCTTCCTATCAATTCTTACAAGAATATGATCACACTCTTGGTTTCAATGTTCCTGGTAAAGAAAATTTCAGGCCACCTGATGAACATATCCATCACCACAATTACATAATTATCTGAATTATCTCCATGAATGGGTCCCAAAATATCCAGGGTGATATCCAAACTGCAATTGGTATATTACGCACCTTGCTCCTGGAAGGCACTGCTCCTGGAATCAATTGTATTTTATGGTAATACCCACTCGTAGATCCTCAGCCATCTATGAAAATATTAGAAAACTACTTTCTTAATTCAGTCTGAAATTCAGAAGAAATTTCAATATTCTCAACTTTGTTAACTTTGTGTCCTCTTTAACAATAATTGGTGGATAACTATTAGGATCCAACATTATACCAAGACCTTTTTGATGCCACCTACTTATAATACTGTCACCTCTCTTTGACACATCAATTTTCCCTGAAGTATAATGTTGATCATATTGAATCAGGCCTACAAAGCGCAAGGTCTGATATCAGGTTTCATCAGTTTAACTGGTCACTCTCATAGAATGTATTTGCAACTATAGTGATTTTGGCTCCAGAATCGAACAGCACCCTAGTCCTTTCCCCTTCAACTTGAATATAGTCCAAAGAGCCACCAAGACTTTTATTCCCAACCTGTAAAATTATTTGACCACACTCAAAGTCAGGATTTCCTTCATTCTCACCATCATACTCAAGTACTTCACTAACACTTTGTTTACATTTCTTTCATCTACAAACAGAAGCAAAGTGTCCCTTATTTCTGCAAAATAAAGAAGAACCTTTCAGTGCCAGACATATTTTGCCATTGGCAATATGTCCTTCATTCACACACCTATAAAAAATGTTATCAGATTTATTTTGTATTCCGGAATTATATACAGTGTTTTTTATTTTAGTTTCCTTCTTAACCACATTCACATCATTAGCAGTATTTTTTTTACACTGCTTCTACACACTTCATGGAGTGTTATTTTTTTTTAGCAACTGTTATGTCCACCTGTAAACTGGGATCATCGCGTAACCACAGTTCATCACATACTTTCTCAATACTACACCCCACTATAAATTGATCTCTAATCCTCCTATGAAGTAAAGTTCCAAATTTACAAGAAGATGCTAAACGTCTAACATCAGTTATATAATTTTCAATAGCTTCATCCTCATTGTGTATTCTTTTTCCAAAATAGTACCTTTCAAGAACTGTACTGAACTTTGGTAGATAATGCAAGTCAAGTTCTAATGCATGTTTCATATTCATTTAGATAAAGTACTTCATTGTCTGGAATATAAGGAAGGTGATCAAATACTCCTGACCCTCAGACCCAAGACAGTGATGTTCTTCTCTCAGCACTCAATGAGGTGCCCCATACTCTGGAATATCTTTCAAAAACGTTCTTTCACTTTCCCCACTTAATAGGGGGATCACCTGGACTTGATAAAAAAAAAATGGGGGGTGCAGTTACATTCTGCATATTTGAATATATGTGTACCCCAACACGTGTACCACAAGTAACTTAATTATAATTGCATGAAACTAATTATTAGGACGATTGGGACAAAGATTAATGACAAGACTAATGTGTTCTCAGCCACGCGTTGCTATGCAATGGGAGCAGTGTATACAAGCTGCTCATTATGTCCTAGCAATGCGTCGTAGTCACTGCTTATCGTTGCTATGCGATGAAGATGATGTCTTTGGAGCAGGCCGAAACTGGCCACACAACACGTCGTAGCAAATGCTTATTGTTGCTAGGCGATGAAGCCGACGACTCCAGAGCCGTCTGAGTAACTCAAAGAAACTGGTGATTTTCCAGCCACACAAAGCGTTGCAAGCCGATATCCTCCCGGAAATGTGACACAAAAGTACCCACTCTTCACCAGCAAGAGCCCTTGGAGCATTCCACGTGTCACCTATTTCGCATGAATATGAAAGAAACAAGGCAGCAACGAAGCGCTAGCCACAAATCCAAAGGTGAAGAAACCAAAAACAAATTACAGTACGAGGGCACCTTGTCCAACGTGCCTGAGGTCAAATTTGATAGACAAAGAAACGTCACATACCCTTTGCCCGACCCATGTACTTTGCCCATACAAAACTGTCCCAATGTTGAGATGTCTGTTACTATGTGTTATATATACGTGTTTCTCCATAAAGTGTGTCAACACATATATGACAAGTCCTCACACCCCAGCCAATAGAACATGCCAAATCCCTCTGATTTATCTTCAGCTGAAACCTCCCACTCAACAAACACATTGCCAAGAAGACTAAATTAGCCTGCTTCCAACTCTCGCTCCTGAAAGAAGTGAAATCTTTTCTCTGAAGAGAAGACTTTAGAATGCCAGTTTAAACCCTAGTTCTCTCCTGCCTAGAAGGAGGCCACTCTAGCTTCCCTGAAAGCTTCAAGCAGCTGCTCATGAAGAGGATAAAGAACTCAGACCACATCCCCTGCAGCTAAAGGATCTACATAAATTTCACATCAACCTCTGCCGCCAGAAGCTAAAATTATCTTCAAGAGTAGCTGTATCATTTACAAAGATCACTACACCAATAGCCATGACCACCTAACTGACAAATTTACAATATTTAGAGTTCTATGCCAGATGAGAAGCTCCATCATCCCTATATTAAAGACAAAACAGTGAAGGGACAAACAAACAAGCTTTTTCAGCCTACGACCCTAGATTCTAGAACAGCATCCCTTTCAGAATTAGAACATTACTTACTTTGCTACAATTGAGAAATTGAAAATCCGCCTCTTCAAGGGACAGTTCCGTCAGACTGGCTGACTTTTCACAACTCCCCTAAGCTCTACTTCCTATCTTTGTTGCCTCGCCCTTATGTAGTTCCAATGGAGCTTGTCCCTGTACAGCACCCCACTGCTAGCCAGAAAGGTTTCTGCTTCAGAAATACCAAAACATAAATACACACAGTCCCTTATTTTAGGTCTCAGATTTGTGCCTCTACACAATGCACATGAAAATGTGTGTTGAAAAAGCACTTCCTTGATTCAGTGGTGTAACAAAGGCCCCCCAGCTCCCGAGCTCCAGGGGACCTGGCCTGAGAGCTCCTGCGTGAGCTGGAGGGGGTCCCTCCATGTACTTTGCAGAGGGGCCCCCTCAAATTTCGTTATGCCACTGCCTTGATTGGTAGGTAAATGCAAACATGTTTACATTTATCTAGTGATTAATTTTTAAATGTAGAAATGAAAGGAAATCAAACTGCTAGAAATACAGAGTAGAGGAAGGGTACACTGTAGGTGCTCCTGAATACTCTACACGTGGCAGACTTCAAACATGCCTCAGTATATTATATCCTTTTTCTCCTGGACTCCTTACTTCTGTATCTTATCCCCCATCCCTGTTAATTGAGCAACCATGAATACATGGATTATGTCTCTGTCTAATATATCGCAAAATAATATGTATGTTTTTTTGTTGTTTTTTGCAGAAAATGTATTTCAAAGTTAGAAAGAACTGAACTACAAAAAAAAAAATACATTAACCCAAAATAAAAATTCACAGTTTCACCAAGTAGTGGTAATCCAATGTACAAGAACAAAAGCAATGGAAATAGTAAGTGAAGAAAATCATTAAAGCGCTGAGCAAAGAAATGTAAAAATATATGAAGCACCATAAACTATAATATATCTTTGCAAATACGCATGAACAGATGTTTATTTCATTTGTGTTACCTTAAGTAAGATTCTAGTTATTAAATGCAATCATACCTGCATCTTTATATTGACAAGTGTTTATGCGGATGCTGTTTCTGTTATTTTTATTGTAATCTCCTGTAGATCCCCCTCTTTCAGACACACTCCATTATATGTTTCTCTTTTCACAATGTATTCTGCTTCTTGTGTTGGTTCCAGTTTTCCTCAATTTTTCCGCTATATAGCATGCCAACCACTTCCTCATCCCCTGCAGGTTGCTATCATTCTCTTGGTATTCGCCTTCTGCGATAATGCCTTTCAGTCTAACGACTCTAGTTACTGGCCCCATGGTGGCGTCAAGCCGTATTTGTTGATGCTGTCTACCCCGGGGTGATCTTCAAGGACATTGGAGGCCCCGGGGAATGCGGTATCGAATCGAAGTTTACAGATGTATTAGAAAAAAAAATGCAAAAAAGCAAATGATGTCACCTTTGCAAAGAGACATCGGATTGTATTTATACTGTTGGAATATCTGATACAGCTGATAAAATGACAGTGGAAAATTAAGGAAATACTTAAATTACCTAAACCACGGAATGACAATCCATAATGTTTACAGCTTCACTCTTTAATATTTTTTAACCTATGTTGACCCTTTATTCTCGTAAAATACTTATGTAGATCTCTTAAAAAAAAGAAATATTTGATTTGTCTCTGCTCCTGTACATCTTTTTAAGTTAATTCACACCTGTTTAGCTGCGAGCTAGCCTTGTACCTGACTTGTTTTGGAGCAGACAGCACAATGTGTTTTTTGACAATCTCGCAATCGGATTTGCATACATTCCTCAATAACATGCTTTTTAATGACTAGATTTGTCATTTTTTAAGCATGAATATACTGGGTTTCAAGTATTGAAGACCAAAATTAGATAAGAGGAAGAGGACCACAGACAGTCCTAAGCTTCTGGTTTTCTTAGCCTTGAGACATTTCTCTAATGTATAAGGTGCCACAAAGCAGCTTGTTAAATCGAGCTACAGAAAGCTTTAAGTGCTCCTGTTGCATCTCATTTAAGCGTAACACACAATATACACAGAAAATAAAGCATGCAATATAACATAACATGCGTACAGGGAGGGCATTTGGGCTATCCCATGACAGCTCTTGGTCTTTTAGAGAGAGTTTCGTTCAGGCCCTGACTTGTTGGTTTGCCCATCACATTTTGGGGGAAAAGATGACTCGGCAAAAAGTGCTTCTGAGCAATTATATTTAGTAAGGTGGCTGTTGTGTTATTGTCATGAAGCAGCAGCCATTTTACACTCAGTGAGCCCATCTTCAATGCTGCTGGACTATTTCTTACATATTAAGGGCCTCATTTACGACACCCTAGCGGCACACTGCACTACAGAGTGTAATTTTTTTTATGCTCCAGGGGCGCAGAGTGCCAGTTGTTATCTACAAGGTCACGCAGAGCCAACTTGCATGGCTTTTTGTGGCGTTGTAAATATGGACCTCTTTCATGAATAAATATCTAAGAGTACCAGGGCACACCAAAGGTAGTCTGAAAATAAAGTCCAAAGTGGAAAGAGAAGTCTAAATCCAAACACAATGTGGATTTTGAAGAGATTTTATTCTTTGTGGAACAAATATATTCTGCGAACAGCTGACACGTGTTTCGTCACAAGGACTTTTTCAAGGCGAATTTATGAATGTAGAAAGTTCTACTTTGAAAACCTTGATAGATTTCAAGAGTCCACAAAAATCGTGTCTGTAACAGGTCTGGTAAAAATGTACCATGTATCAAAATAATGGTGCTAATTAGAATCCGAGTAGGCAGTCTCTGAAATCAAGGATATGGGTTCAAATGAGGAAAAAGGCCATGATAAGCCAAAGAGTAAGCTCACGGCATTTCAGTCCAACGCGACACAGCATGTACGGCTTTATTCTTGACACAAACCTGGTACTTTGTGTAAGAGCAACGCATCCATTGTTTTCTATGGAGTAAGACTCTTTTTAAGTTAAAAATTCATAACTTTACTTGCGTATGTTGGATTTATGTCATTTTGGTCTAGTTTGATTTAGACAAATATTGGCTATTTTTCAAAATTGGTGTTGTGTCCATTTTGTAATGTTTTCACTGTATTACAGTGTGTGTTGGTACAAATAATTTGCCCATTGCCTTTTATATAAGACTGACTGCTTGTGCAAGCTACCAAGGGTACAAGAGACTAGAGTGAGGGTCCCTGTTCGGACAGAGTGCAAACTGATTTCCAAACAGAGACCCCATTTCTAACAGTTGGGTATTGTTATGAAAGTGGTCTTTGCTTTTTATTCAACACTGGCTGCTTTCCAGTATCTTGCATGACTCAACTGAATTGACACTACACTCAGATAAACTCTCCCCTACAGTTTGTTCTATGTACAATATCTGTGACCTGTTCTTCAATGAGGGTAGATCTGTGAGTTTTCAAAATATTAAAATGGAAAATGTATGGTCCACCCTTCTCCTTCCAATATACCCGTTGATTTTGTCAAAGATGCCACAAATCTCATATACCTTTTAAGTGGTTGTTGGTCAGAGCAGTTTTCCCAAGAGTTCATGCAGGCTCAAAGGGATACCCATTTTATACTAATCTTTTTTGTGTCCTGAAGCTTAACTGCATTCCAGCTTCGACTCTGCAGATACAACTACTTCTCTCTACCATCTCCCACCAGGAATCAGTGCAGGATATGCTGGTAGATTGGATAGGCTTAGATAGAGGGATCATATCCTGAAAAGTCAGCCACACTTAAGCAAACCACACCCAAGTGAACTTTTTGTGTCATTTCTGTTTTACATTGTGTTGGGATGCTATTAACTGTCATGTCTCACTCCCTGCTGTATGCCCATTGCTTTTCGACGTAGATCGTCTTGACTGCTGTTTTTTGTGCACATAGACATGTGGATTTTTATTTTCAGTTTTTATTACCTCCCATAACCTTCCTAATTTTAACCACAACAGTAACAGAAACGTGAAGAACAAGGGTCAACCTCCCTCACCCCCATGTGTTTTATGGTTTAAAGCAACTAATCTGAAATATACATGCATGGCCTACGTCAAGTCAAATTCACTAAAGTCACATATAAAATATTAGACAAATAGTCTATTTTCAGGACATAAACTCTGGCCAGGGTGCATATTTTAGGGATATAACACAAGAATGTAACAAATTGTATACAACTACTAATATGAACAGATGGCAAACGGGTGTTAAATGATAAATTTTCAAAATAATTATTCAAATACATCAGTCAGACGATGATAGATTTTGTAGGCGATTCTGGAGAGACAATGAAATATTGCAGTATTTCGGGGGCACAGTGCACAGGAGCTTTATTTTTTATATAGCCACAAGGAAATAAAAGCCTTTTAGAAATGGATAGGCACTTCTTCACTGATAGTGCACACATATTTGACGAATGTTTCTATTACTCTGACCCACTAGCTCATTGGAAAGAAATGCGATTTCTAATTAGAGTGCCTGACAAAAAATGGCAGTTTTTAAAAAACTTTTTTTTAAATGGTTTGCAGATGTTAAAACACAACCTAACAATTAATAAAATATAAATACAAGGAACTTCCATTTAATCATGTCCCTGCCCTTCTAAATACAATATTCCCATTCACTTAGATTTCCATGAACACATGTAATTGATTGGAAGGTTCCAAATAAGAGGAAGCTAGTTTTGTCCTAGATACCACTGTCAAAAGAGAAAACATTAAGAAAAGAAAGATCAGCCTATCAAGTGTGATAAGATGTAAATTACCTTATGCAGTCACATTAGAATAACAGATCCTCTCTTTCTTTGGAGTTCCTTTAGATAAGAACGTGAATTATCAATTGGTATGACTGAGGGGCTGACTTAGGTTTTGATGGATGGCTTACTCTGTCATAACAACCGATATCCTGTACGCTGAAATATAATTCCCATTATTCCTTATGGGATTTATATTTCAGCAGATGGGATATCCATCACTGTTGTGACAGAGTAACCCATCTGCCAAAATCTAAATCAGACCCCTAGTCTCAGAAATGGAAGTCGAAATCCTCCAGCAGGCAAGGTTGCAGGCTCTATATGAGGAGAGGTCTATGGGGCCAGAGAGCTGTTGAAATTAATCCAGCTGAATCCATTGGTTTTGGAGGGAAAAGCTCAGGGTGGGTAAATTCAAATATCACACTCAGAGAAGTCTTCTTGTTGCCTGGATACTTTTTTGCGCATTCACCAGAGCAAGATTTCTATGTTCCTTTTTGGAGTTCAGAATCCTCCCGTCGGACAAGGTTGCAGGCTGTATACGATGATGAGTTTGACAAAGTCAGATAGCTTCTCTCCCAAGGTTCACTGAAATGGATTTGCTACTTCAGAGAAGCTCCAAGTGGGAGAAACCTGATTCTTTAACACAGCAGGGTCCATTCTAGTTCCATTTGCTACATGTCAGCAGGTCATTTCAGGGACAAGGTCTTTTTCAGCTCGTTGTGTTTTGTAGCCACACAGGAGGGCAGACAACTGACCCTTTGAGCCCACTGCTTTGTCCTGGGTTGATGTGGGAGCAGGTCTAGCCCTTTTGGTCTCTTCATCAGATTCAAACAGCAGGTGTAGTGCTTCTTTTCTTCCACAGGTCCAAAAAGTGTTCTGAGGAGTGCGCCTTGGGGTGCTTACGTTTGCACCAGCTGTTGAACGGGGATGACTCCTAGCTCCTCCCAGACTCATGTGTAAAACATTCCCTGGGGTAGCCTTACCCATATTTGAAGCAGTTTCTGTTTTGCATACTTAAAACAATCCCACAATGCACCTTACTCTCAAAATCCAAGATGAGGAGCCCTTTTAATTTGTGCAGTACTTGTGTTCCCACTCAAAGGAATGGCTGGGGTAATTAGCAGCCCTTTCCTCTGTGGTCACTCAAGACTGGTCCATGCTAGCTGGATAAGGGTGACAAACACTGGTCCTCTCCTTGTGTCACCTGACATTTATTTGTGACAGGGGAGGCCCCATTGACGTTAATTAAGTTCTTGGGCCTGTTCCAATGGTCTCCCCATCAGGGGAAGAAAACATCTCTTCACACCCAGGCTTTGCCCCTACTCTGGGAGCAGATTTCACACCTCATTAGGGTCAAGCACTTGCTGGACAGCTGCTGGAGAACTAATGTAAATTAGCCTCCAGAAGCTTCAGGCAAAAATGGTAACTTTCTAAAGGTTAATTTTGCTAAATATATAGTTTATAATAAATATTGTAAATAGTAGTATAATTACTTTTCTAGCTAGTCCTAAGCTCGAGCTAGCAGAATTTATACTTACATATGTGTTTCTCGTAGAACAGCCTTCTGCTGTGAAAATAGCTTTTAGGGACTTGACATTGCAATGACATGGTGGCATTAAATTACTACATGTCCCATTTTTAAATACTATGCATCATATCTTGAGCGTTTTAAGGCCTAATTCGAGGTGACCTATTGTAGGAAGTTGGCTCTGTATATACTATCTCAGAGTGAGAGATAGTGTGCACAGAGTCCAAGGGTTCCCCTTAGAGGTTGCTAGTGGCAAAATTAGATAATTCTAAAGCTCTATTTTGTGGTAGTGTGGTCGAGCAGCAGGCTTATCAGAGGGTAGTGTTAAACATTTGTTGTACACGAACAGGCAATAAATGAGGTACAAACCCTCAAAGACTTAACTCCAGGCCAGTAGTTTTTATATAGAAAAATATATTTTCTTAATTTATTTTAGAACCACAAGATTCAAGATTTGAAGTAAATACATAAAATGCAAGGTACTCCACACAGGTAAGTAAGGAACCTTGAATTAAAGCAGTAGTATACACAGTATAGTTTAAAATAGCAATAAGCAATTTTAAAAGTGGACACTTTGCAAAAATCAATAGTTCCTGGGGAGGTAAGTATGGTTAAGTTTCTGAGTTAAGTAAAGCACTTCCAAGTTCAGTCTCCTGGACAATGGCAGCCCACTGTTGGGGGTTCAAGGCAACCCCAAAGTCACTGCACCTGCAACACAGGTCCATGCGTCGGGTTCTTTGTTACCAGGCAGTCATGGTCAGGGGGACCTTCTGGATCCTCTCTGCAGGCGTCGCTGTGGGGTGCAGGGGGGATGTTTCAGGTTACTCACGAGGTCACAGTAGCCTGGGAGTCCTCTCTGCAGTGTTGGTTCTCTGGAGCTTGAGCCAGGGGTGTCAGGTGCAGAGTGTGAAGTCTCACACTTCCGGAAGGAAGAGTGAGTTCTTTAAAAGTTGCTTCTTCGTTGCAAAGATGTTGCTGTAGTTGAACAGTGCCACTGTTCTTGGGTGTTTCTTGGTCCTTTCGGGTTCAGGGCAGTCCTCTGAGTCCCCAGAGGTCACTAGTCCCTGTCGGATGTGTCGCTGTGCAGGTTCTTTGAGTCTGGAGACAGGCTGGTGGGGCTGGGGCCAAGTCAGTTGTCGTCTCCATCGTCTCTGCAGGGCTTTCAGGTCAGGAGTCCTTCTTCTTTGTGTAGGTTGCAGGAATCTGATTTCCTGGGTTCAGGGTCACCCTTAAATACTAGATTTAGGGGTGTGTTTAGGTCTGGGGGGCAGTAGCCAATGGCTACTGTCCTGGAGGGTGGCTACACCCTCTTTGTGAATCCTCCCTGAGGGGAGGGGGGCACATCCATCATCCTATTGGGGCAATCCTCCAATCTCAAGATGGAGGATTTCTAAAGGCAGGGGTCACCTCAGTTTAGGACACCTTGGGGGCTGTCCTGACTGGTGGGTGACTCCTCCTTGTTTTTCTCATCCTCTCCTGCCTTGCCGCCAAAAGTGGGGCAGTGGCCGGAGGGGAGGGCATCTCCACTAGCTGGGATGCCCTGGGTGGGCATCTCCACTAACTGGGATGCCCTGGGGTGCTGTAACAAAAGGCATACCACCAGGTGCTACGGTTCCTGCAGGGGGAGGTGAGAAGCACCTCCGCCCAGTGCAGGCTTTGTTTCTGTCCTCAGAGAGCACAAAGGCTCTCATCCCAGGGGGGCAGAAACTTGTTTCAGTTGCAGGCTGGCACAGACCAATCAGTCCTGCACTGAAGGATTGGGTAAAATACAGGGGGCATCTTCTAAGATGCCCTCTGTGCGCATTTTGTAATAAATCCAACACTGGCATCAGTGTGGGTTTAGTATTCTGAGAAGTTTGATACCAAACTTCCCAGTATTCATTGTAGCCATTATGAAGCTGTGGAGTTTGCTTTTGACAAACTCCCAGGCCATATTCTTAATATGGCCACACTATACTCACATTGTCTAAGAATTGACTTAGACACTGTAGGGGCATATTGCTCATGCAGCTGTGCCCTCACCTGTGGTCTAGTGCTCCCTACCGTAGGGCTGTAAGGCCTGCTAGAGGGGTGACTTACCTATGCCACAGGCAGCATTTTGTGTGCATGGCATTCTTAGGGGGATGCTGTGTCGACTTTGCCTTTTTCTCCCCACCAACACACACAATCTGCAACGGCAGTGTGCATGTGTTAGGTGAGGGGTCCCTTAGGGTAGCACAAAATATGCTGCAGCCCTCAGGGACCTTCCCTGGTCACAGGGCCCTTGGTACCACTGGTACCTTCTACAAGGGACTTATCTGTGTGCCAGGGATGTGCCAATTGTGTAACAATGGTACTTTTGTAAGTGAAAGAACACTGGTGCTGGGGCCTGGTTAGCAGGGTCCCAGCACACTTCTCAGTCAAGTCAGCATCAATATCAGGCAAAACATGGGGGTAACCGCAACAGGGAGCCATTTTCCTACACCTATTAATATTTAAAAGGAAGGTTTTTCCCCTGTCAAAAGTGTTATTTTGACATGTTGGGATGCAGGTATAAGCTGCATCAGTCAAGCTACAATGCTAGGCCCAATGCCATGTTTTCCTAGTCACCCTACTGGACAGCACAACAAGTGCTGCAGTCCACAGGTGATATTTAAAATTGTATGCCATAGGTGTATTTCCTGCAGCATATACTACTGTTTTTATAAAAGCTGAATAAGCCACTTAGGAGTTTGTTTCAAAAGACCAACAGCATCAGTTACAAAAAATGGGGATGACCATGCAAAACGTGGCACTTTCTCACTATTTACATATAGTTCTCAAAAGGAATGTCCTAGAAGTACCCTTATGCATACCTTCTAAATGATATTCTCTGACAATTCATGTAGAGAGAGTATCAATATTAAATATTGTGCCATGAGAAGTAATGCACATTGTTGTTTCTATGCCAGTTCATAAACCAAATCAAAACAAATGTGCCTGAAAAATGAAACATCAAGTGAAACACAATTTTTAGCCAAGGTACTTACAATATAAATCTGATGGGTGTGCAACTACTGTTGACTCTAATATCAAAGTGGTGTATGAAGTGTCCTCCCTGCACGAGAGCACACAAAGGACTACACCACACTCGGAGCTCTATAACAGGCGTTTTTATTCCTCAGCATATAATCACACACTGCACTCTGATTACATCATAACCTCTGATAACCACAGCAACCAGCAAGTTACGTAATTCCTCTATTGAGTCCACCTAGAACTGCAAGGATCCTAGCCCACATAGTCTCACGACCCTACATTCCCCCTTTGTTAAATAAAAAGTATAAGCAACAGTCACATTATATTTCTTCAATAAGTCGTCGAGAAGCTCGCACTAGTCAGCCAGATCTAGTAGTATGAGGTGGTTGAGGTGCACTGTGATTGTGCATCAATGGCACAGGTTCTGATGCTTGATCTGGACTGTTAGGCGGGATTGCCTCATTCATAATTGCAGGAGCTGACGAACGTTGAATAGGTGCTTAAAATGCAATGAGACATGCGTGCTGGACTTTCCTGAAGAATGCGTCATTATCATGTATACTTTTCACGTCACCACCCTCAGAGGATCGACAGGAAACAGAGCATCTGTTTTCCCCTTTCGTTTCTGCTTGATCAGGACCCAGTCACCTTCATCAAAGACTGTTTACTGAGCTCCTCAATGCTGATCAGCATATGGTCTCATTTTGCACTTTCAAGAAGTGTCTGACATTCAAGGGTCGGTCCACTGTCCACTGTGGCAGTTTGGGTCTGATGGCTCTCCAAAATAACAAGGTGGCTGGAATCTAACCAGTTGTGAAGTGAGGAGTTAAACAATAAGCAGGGAGGGCTTGACACAGGGCCTGGTTGAACTCGACCTCCTTAATCAAAGCTCCTTGAATTATCCTTTTGAGGAAACCCATGAATCGTTCCACAACACCACTTGCTTAGGGCCACAGAGGTGTACTCTTTTGATGTTTGACATTTAGGAGGTAATTATGACCGCCATGTTGGCTGCGGTGGTCGCACCACCAATAGGCGGGCGGTGAAGATGCCAAATTATGACCATGGCAGTCTTCCCAACAGAACGCAGCCAAACCACCGCCTGTACCGCCAATGTGGACATACCGCCACAGACAAAGGTAGGCAGCTTCAGCCGCCAGACACCATGTTCCAGCCAGACATATTATGAGGCTGCACACCACCAAGGTTTCTGCCGCGGTTGCACCACCATGAAAACCCTGACAGAAACCAACTCTATAAAATAAAAACATCCACCATCTGGAACACATACCTGACTGGAAACGGCATGGAACCTGAACTGGAAGACCTCAGTCTGCTCCTGCTCGCACAATGACTCTGGAACCAGTGACAAAGACAACAGCTGTGAGTACACACACACCTCACACAGGAGGGAAAACCCAAACTACACATGTACACACAACAGACACATCTGGGACGGCTTATGATGGTGACACACACATATAACCACACACCCGTACGCACATACACACACCGTGTCTAACACAACCATCCACAACAGCACTAATACACACAACGACAACACAACCGCAACTAAAATGACGCTTCACCAAGCAATGTCACTGCACATGTCCACATGACAACACATACTAACAACAACACAGAACAACACCAGACAACCAATAAACACAATCAGATTGTCATATAACAAAGCATACGTCACAACACGCAAACACCACACACAACACATATGACATAGCCATCACTACACACATGGACGCACAGACAACAACCACACAAGGGCACGCAACATCTCTACACAAACAATACACTATTTTGCTACATAAATTCATGTAACAAACACAAACATATCTCACACACAGTGCACGGCAAGGACAGCGGGACAAATGGCAGGGCCACACCCACACATGCAGGCCAGGCACAACAGCTGGAACAACAACACACTCACGTCACACACGCACAAAACAAAGGCCACAAACAACAAACTGCCATGTTAAAAGAAAGGCAGGACAAGTATGTCAACATCGAATCCAACAACATTTTGGGCAAGATGTATTAATAAATAAGAACAATAAAAAATGTATGAACATATGTACAAATAAAAGGCCAATGACCAGTCCAAAGTGCCAAAAGTACAAATGGCAATTTAGAATGCCCTAACTTGACTCCTGACTGCAAATTGATGTCCACATAGTAGGGGCATCAAGGGGGCAGACAGGCACCTCAGGGATTAGGGTGAGGGGTCGAGGGGGAGTTTGAGCTTAGGTTTGGGAGGGTGCTCTTTGGGCTTGGGTTTAGGAGGGGTAAACATCTTGGCAGGGTGAGGGAAATGGGCACTAGCAGGGGGGCAGGGGAGGACTTGGAGGTGGAAGAGCTGGACTCAGGAAAGAAGGAAGAATGCTGGGGGTATCACGGGGTGGGAGAGGAGACGGGAACAAGGAAAACTCCACATAGAAATGCTTCTTAGACACACGGAGTGTTCATTGCAAAAGGGGTTGGGAGTGGAGGGAGAGGTGGTGGTTGTAAGATTTTTCGGTGTGGATGTTTTGGGTGCAAGTGCATGTGTGGAATGCTTGTGGGTGCTGGTGTCTGTTGTGTGGGTGAGTAAGGGCATTTAGGTGTCTTGCGAGGAAGGGGAGAAGAGGTGCAGGGAGATGTCATGGAAGACTGTCTGTTGGGATGGTGTCTGCAGGTTTGCTAGATGTGCTACATGTGAGGGTGTCGGTGGTTGTGGTGGGTGCAGATGTGATGACTGGGGTAGATGTCTGCAGGTCTGGTATTGTGGTGACTATGCATAAGACAGGTGTTGTGGCTGGGTCCGTGAATGATGGTGTTGTGCCTGCAGATGTGTCAGGTGTAGTGAATGTGAAGGAGGGAGTGGTGGGGGGGTCTGTGTAGGTAGTAGATATCAGTGTGTCTTGAGGTGGGTTCTGTCTGTGTGCATGCCGGTGGTGGGTCTTATGGTCAATGTGCTTGTCAATGGTACCTTTGTCTGTTCAGCTGGATGCGTGCCTGTGTGTATGTGTGCTTTGGATGGGTTTGGGGAGAGGGGTTTGGGATTGGGAAGAGGTAGGTGGAGTGGGGATGGCTGCCATCAGTGAGGAGGCCAAAGCCTGAAAGGATCTCTGGAGGCCGGCCAATGCACCGTGAATGTCTTCCAAGAACGCATTGCTCGGCTGGACTTGAGGTGCCAGTCCCTGGATGGCATTCATGATGGTGGACTGACCCACAGAGATGGACCTCAGGAGGTCAATAGCCTCCTCACTGAGGGCAGCAGGGCTGACTGGGGCAGGGGCAGAGGTGCCTGCAGTGAAGGAGATGCTCACTCTCCTGGGTGAGCGGGAAAGGCAACTAGTAGGGGAGCTACAGAGAGTGCAGTGCTAGTAACGGTGTTGGCAGACAATGATGGTGCTGGGGTGGTCCCAGATAGGTCTGCCACTGCCAGGAAGTGTCCACTTTAAGAGGATTTTGAAGAAGAGGTAGTAGATCCAGTCTCCCCAGTGGCACTCCCCTCGCCCTCCGTTTCACTGGGTCCCTTGCTGGTTGCGGCTTCCTGGGTCCCGTGGGCTGCTGCTTCCCCACTCGGCTGAGCCGCTTCACTTTCACCTGATGATGGTGATGCACCCAAATAGAGAGAGAGGGTGGGAGAGAGAGAGAGAGATAGGGTGAAAAAGGGTTAAGATATAGCTCTCACACACACACAGGTCAACAAGCACATCTGTGACAATACTTATCCTGGATAGGCCATCGCAGGTGGCAATATACATTACCTACATCATGTCACAACATGTCATTACTACCCACACCTGTATTGCAAGCCTCACATCTGTCAGACTGTGCAACATGAAAATTTGAGCCTCAAACACCATTCAGGAAATGACAATACCTGTCATAGAGCCAAGACAACACACATCTCAGATGGTAAATGTCATGATGCATTAGGCACACATGGCCCAACTTCACTGCCCACTACTACATGAGCCAACCAGGGGAGACCATAATGCAATATTAGATTCACATCTACATGCCATGTGACATGCAATAAGCCAACCTCTCCTAATCTGCCACTTCAGCTTGGCCAAGGCAAGCAGAAAAGTCCCAGCCCATCAGATGTGCCCCCAACCTACCATTAGGACATGAGGTATGCAGTAACTCTGCAATGTAGCATATCAATTGCTAGGCCATTGTCATAGATCTCCTATACCTACCATGGTGACACATACGAGACCTGTCAAAGCACTTACCACATCTAGTAGCATCCCATTGGTTTAATGGTAACATTCCCACAAGTATTGCACCTAGGGATGCATGATGTCTGCAAGCAGACATCATCAATTGCACATGTATCAGTATCCCTGTTTGCCAGACTTCACATACCCTACAGTCAGCAGTACAGCTATCAAATCAATAATCCAGTCCCAGGAAAGCCATATCTGTTGTGGAACTGTAATTGCAGCCCCACATTCAGTCAATACCATTACCAGTTCATGATGTATCTAGTCTCTGTGATCAAACCAGATTCACACAGAAGCATTTACATTCACACTGGACTGGCACCTCGGAGGCACAAATGCAAATGGACGGAGCTGGTCATACTCAAATCTTAGGGGGATACTAATACTCACATGCATTGCATAGGCAGGATGGTCTCACACATGTGGCTATGTCATTTGACCATCTCCACATTCCAGGCATGGAGAGGTCTAGAAATGGGAGATGTATATCCACTGACAGTAAAGCCTGCCAACACATCTACTATATAGACTCAGCCAGGGTGCATATACCCATTTCCAATAGACGATAGACAGGATGTCATTTCTACAGTCACTTTGCCTGCAGTGAGGCACATGATCCCTAGTAATCCCAGCCAAGTGCCACAATACAGTCAGTACTCACCCCATTGTGGCTGCTGTGCTGCCCTCAAACACCTATTCACCTCAGGGTAGGCCACCGCAAAAATGCGGGCCATTAGGGAGGTCAGGGTCGGACGGGCACCCCTTCCCTCAATGAGTGGACATCCCAAGCTGGTCCTCCACTGTCTTCTGGGCCCAGTGTCTCAGGTCCTCCCACCGTTTTCTGCAGTGGGTGCTCCACCAGCTCTGGACCGCCCGGGTCCACACTTGCTTGGCGATGGCATGCCAGATCCCTTTATTCTGGTGGGCATTCACCTGCATGGATGACACAGAAGGAGAAAGTCAGGTACACATGCCCCATACCAACAGCAGTAGACATCTGACTCACATCTGACTCACATCTGACTCACCAAGTGCCCACACATGCCCATCCGCTCAGCTCACACGCCTCAACTCCATGCCCACTGATACATGTACTCCCTCCCCAGTACACTTACCCCTTACACCATCTGAAACACTCTTATCCCACATGACTATGGCATTGGGCTCACCTGTTCCTCTGGTGCCCTATAGAGCTGTTCATACAGGGGTAAGACCCCGTCCACGAGCTTAACCAGAACTTCTGGGGTGAAAGCTAGGGCCCTATCACCTGCAGGACGTGGCATGATGGCTCCCAGAGACAAGACACAGCAGCTCTGCTCATGGAGGTCTTGCTTGCAAGAGTGTCAGGAGTCAAGTGGGTTATATATTGAAACCACGAGTGCTTCAACCACCCATGGTTCAACAACGAGTTCGGAACAATGACCTCGTTGGTATCACTAATGCCTTTACCACGAATGCCTTTACAATGATTTTTCATTGTAAAGTCATTCCTGGTAAAGGCATTAGTGATCAGCATGCGTGGTTCCAGCATGCATCCCACCTAGCCCCCTACCCCTAAAAATGACCGCGACCCACCCACTTCAACCCCTCACCCCCAAAATTACCACAACCCCAACCCCCCTCCCCTAAAACCTAAAGCACCCCAACCCACGCCTAAAGCCTAATCCCAGACCCCTGCCCCTAAACCCTAATCACCCTGAGCCCCCACCCCACCGCCAAAGACTAAAAATACCCTGAGTACCCACTCCCGCCCCTAAAACCTAAAGCACCCCAACCCACCCCAAAACCTAAACACTGACCCCCTAAACCCTAATCACCCCCAAGCCCCCCACCTAACCCCCCAAAAAACATCCCAGTCCCTGCCCAACTTACCTCCTCCTTCCCCACATCGACTCCCTTCTTCTGTGCCTTAACCATGCATGTACATGGTTCACACATGCGTGGTTAAGACCCTAAAACCAGGAAGTCGTGGAAAACGAAACTGTTGTTTTGCTTTCGTTTTCCATGACTTCGTGGTTTAGGAGTCGTTGTTCTGGGTGTTTCCCGTCAAGTGAGCAAGGCTGCAGAAAATGGCAGTCATGGCCGTCGCGTACAGGACCATCACTGCTAGCAATGATCGCCATTGGCCTCAATCCCCATAGACAGCATTGTTAACCAATGAGAATTTGCACGGTGGTTTTGACCGTCTTCCGGCATGATGATTTACGCTGGCAGACTTAGGTCACTTTTTGTGCACATATCATGCCTTGCACTCCCTAAATAAGTGTGTCATACGCATTTATGTTCACACTTCAGAGTAGGTCTGTGTTATGCCATCATAGTTTAGCTAATACATGTTACATGCATGTAACAGTGATGCTTCAGCTTGCACATAATGGTATGTGTCAGCAGTGTAACGCATGTCTACAGTGTTAGGTGTGTGGGATGATGACATGTTCTACTTACAAATGTGAAGTAGTTATCACTTAGTACACTTTCTACTCTCTATCCTAGATACCCTGCCATGAAGAGATTGACACATGCACCAGTGTAAGGACCACTAGTTGACCTTGCAATCATGGAGGACAGGCATATCATCCAGACCTATTGTCTTAATCGTCAGACCATCATGGATCTATGTACCCAGCTGGAGCCTTATCTGTTGCCTGCCATACGCAATCCCTATGCCATGTACAAGTCCTGTCAGTGCTACACTTTCTTGCTACTGGCTCCTTTCAGAATACAGTGGTCTTGACAGCAGGGATGTCACAGTCCATGTTCAGTCTTGTGTTGAAGGATGTACTGTGTGCTTTATTGAGACACCTGGACACCTACATCAGGTTCACCCAACGGGGAGATTTGGCTTATGTGAAGACAGACTTCTATGATATGGGACACATCCCTCATGTGATAGCAGCCATAGATGGCACCCATAAAGCCTTGGTCCCTCCCAGTGCCAATGAACAGGTGTATAGGAAAGGAAGAACTACCACTCGATCAATGTTCAAGTGGTGTGTCTGGCAGACCAGTACATCTCACAGGTGACAGCCAAGTTTCCAGGATGTGCATGACTCCTACATTCTGAGGAACAGCAATGTCCCACACATGATGGCATGACTATACACAGAGAGGGCTTGTCTCATTGGTATGTATACATTTGGATGTGTGTATCCGTAATGTCACCTGTCATCACATACTTCCCTATGGCTGTACCTGTTTTGTAACAGGCCCTACCTTTATGCACACAGGTGACTCTGGCTCTTCTAACCTTTCCTGGCTGTTGACACCAGTGAGGTACCCTACCATGGAAGGGCAACTCCATTTTAATGAGGCCCACGGCACGATGAGGCCTGTAATTGAAAGGACATTTGGCCTTCTGAAAGCCAGATTCAGGTGCCTGAACGTCTCTGGAGGTGCCCTCCTCTACACTCCCTAAAAGGTATCCAGATCATAGTTGCTTGCTGCATGCTCCACAGCCTTGCCCTGAGATGTGAGGTACCATTGCTAGCTGATGACGACGAGGCAGCTGGATCAGTGGCTATCAACGCAGACATGGAAAGTGATGAGGAGGCAGATGAGGATGGTGCAGCTGACTCTAGGACTGAGCTCATCAATCAGTATGTTGTGTTGTGCTGAGAATGCCTATGAGCTTGGAACCTGGTCTGCTCTTGTGTTCCAACACAGAGAACCTGGAGCCCTGATGTGATTGAGGTTCTGAGGTCTGAGAGGATTCTACGGCGGTTGGTGGAGCTGTCAAGATGTGCTGCTTTGGGTTGGTAACCAAACAAAGCCTCTGTGTATAATCCACAGTCTCCGCTTCATAACACTGGTGACGAGAGCCTAACCAACCCAGAACCCACGAGTCGTTACCTGAAGATGTCCGTGGCATGTTACGTGTCTTTTACTGTTGCTGTGGATTTCCAGAAGTGGATGCGGAACGAGTAATATGAAGAAGATTTGATCGTGGAAAATTACAGAAACATTCCTATTTGGGCAAGTGTTTTTGTCTTCTTATTTTGCCAGACTTTTATTTTTTCTCGACCACAGAAGAAGTTATCCTCGCGCTTCATGCCTGCACGAGCTACGCTGCGTGTTCAGTCTTCAGCGTAGGCGTTACCAAGCAACAACGCAACGCCATTGCTGCATGTTTTGTTTTCTGCAGTTACCTAGCAACGCCGTGTGCTCAGCTTTCCGCATAGGGGTTACCAAGTTACAATTTAACGCCATTGCTGCATGTTTTGTTTTTCTCAAGGCCAGAGGATGCGTTTTCTAGCAACGTTGTAACGCGTGTCCCTGCCCGAGAATTGCGGTGTTTTGCGTACATTACCAGAGGTTTTGAGGACGCGTTACTATGCAACAACGTAACGCACGTCCCCATCTCTGAGCACAGGCATAGGCCCGGACTGTTTTTTTCCCTGATTGCCGTGTGTTGCTGGAACGTCTGCGTTACTAAGCGGAAACGTAACGCGCTTCCTTTTTACAGAATCTGCATTTTTTTTTTTGGATCACATTTGTTCTCGAGCGGACAACACTAACTGACAAACAATCTGACAGTTTCTTGGACGTTGTGCTCTTCCTTCCTTCTTCAATGGCAACGCCTACAATGTCACAACCGCCCCCCTTTTTGTCAGATAAAGGGGACCCCATTCTTCCTTGGAAACGCTGGAAAAATCTGTTTGACTCCTACCTGATAGCCATAGGAGGGGAAAAATTCTCTCCAGCTAGATAACAAGCTGTTCTACCGCACAATCTAGGAATTGAAGGTGGAAACATTTATGATAGCCTTGAACCTCTAACCTTTGGGGGAACAGAGGGCGAACCCAGAGATATGTATGAAATGTCTGTAGCAATGTTAGCAGCACATTTTGAGTCGAAACTTAATGTCGTTTTGGAAAGGCATACATTTTTTGCCAGATCCCAAGGTACTTCTGAAAGTGTTGGAAACTTTATCGCTTCCCTACGTACTTTAGCGCGCACTTGTGATTTTGGTGATATTACGGACTCTCTTATTCGTGACCATTTGGTACGTTGTACCAACAACAAGAAAGTCCAAGAAAAACTTTTGACAAAGAACCCTGATCTGAGGGAAGCCATTGCTATTGTTGAAGGTATGGAAAGCACCAGCAACTGGATCAAGGAGATGAATCACCCAGAAGGAGATAATTTGTGCACTGTACACCTACCACGAATTCAGGAAGAAGTATTAAAGATTGGCAACGACAGTAAAGCACAGACATCAACCCAGGAGAAGAGGAGGGACACTAAACGTATTCGTTGTTATCGCTGTGGCAACTCTGGACATGCGGCTAATAGTCCAAACTGCTTTGCGCGCAATTCTTTGTGTAGGAAGTGTGGGAGGAAGGGCCACTATGCCAGAGTCTGCAACAATGACAGAAACAATATAGATTTAGTCACTCAGAATGTGAATAATATGGTTCTCAATGTGGAGCAAGAAGTCAACCAGGTTTGAGGCAACTCTGGGAGGGTGGATGAAGGACCTGTAATTATGCCAGAATGCACCATTAGTCTTGATGGCAAAACTGTTACTGTCTTAGCAGCCTCCGGATCTCCGTACACCATGGTGGGTGAACGAAATTGGCAGACACTTTTTGGAGAGGATCTTGTTTCTTTGGTTAAACCTGATATTAACCCAGTCAGCTATGGAGGTGCTAAAATTGAGGTGATTGGATATAGAGTCATGAACATCCAATTTCAAGATAAGACCACTATGGGCAAAGTTTATGTAGCCAAACGGGGCAACAATCTTTTAGGTTGGCGCCACCAACGGGACATGGGTGTCAAATTAGACCCTAATTCGGAACAACAAGTTATGGTAGTACATAATAAGGAGGACCATATGGAGATTTGTAAAGAATTTCCAGAAGTGTTTAGTGGTAAATTGGGTTGTTTGACTGGCTTTGAACACAAAATTATACTGAAGAAAAATGCTGTTCCTGTGGTGCACAAGGTCAGAAGGGTACCCAAATTGATGTTAGATCCCCTCCGGGTGGAGTTAGATAAGTTATTGAAGGCTGGTGTAATTGAAGAGATTGAATCTTCTGAATGGTAAGCCCCTGTTGTTCTAGCACCGAAGGATAATGGGAAGCAGATCCGCATGTGTGTAGATCTCAGGGACCTTAACAAGCATATATGGGTAGATCGCCAACCCTTAACTAATATCTCCGAAGAGTTGTCGTGTCTGGGTGGCTCGGAAGTGTTTAGTGTTATAGATTTATCCTCGGCTTATCATCAGATCGTTCTGCACCCTGAGTCCAGACATTTCACCTCTTTTGTAACACCATTAGGGGCCTATCAGTTTTTGAGAATGCCTTTCGGGCTGGCCTTTGCGGCCGCCTGTTTTCAATGCATCATGAAGAAGGTTCTTGAGGGAATTTCTGGTACCTTGTGTTTCCAAGATGACATATTGATTCATGGCAGAACTGTGTTTGAGCATGACAAGATCCTTCGTGAAGTTTTAGGAAGGTTGGCCAAAGCTGGTCTTACTGTGAAGGAGGAAAAGTGTAAATTTAGAGTTACTTCAGTGACTTATCTGGGCCATACCATTTCTAGTGATGGAATCAAACCCAAGTTGGAATTAGTGGACTCCATAGTCCGCGCACCTGAACCTACGGATAGAGATGGGGTGAGGTCATTCTTAGGTTTAGCTGAATATTACTCTAAATTCATTGCAAATTTTTCAAGTGTGACCCAACCCCTTAGGGCTCTTTTGAAGAAGGGGTGTGAGTTTAATTGGACTAAGGAGTGTGTGACTGCGGTTTCCTTTATAAAAGATTGCATTGGGAAGACGCCCACTTTGGGACATTTTGATGTTTGTGCCAAAACCTCCTTGTATACAGATGCTAGCGTCAAGGGTTTGGGAGCAGTTCTAACCCAAAGAGTAAACCAGGAAGAGAAAGTTATTGCTTTTGCCTCCGGTTCCCTCAAAGAGGCTGAGCAACATTATTCGGTCATTGAAAGGGAGGCTCTTGCATGCATGTGGGCTATCAAGCATTTTAGATTTTATTTGTGGGGTTTACCTTTCATGGTGAGGACTGATCACAGGCCTCTTGTTCAGATTTTCTCTTCCAAAAAAGGGGAAGTATTAACCCCTAGGATAAAAAGATGGGTAGAAGGCTTGTTAGAATACAATTTTGTCGTGGAATATGTACCTGGGCCAAAGAATATAGTTGCAGACTTCCTTTCCTGATCCTCAATTGATAGTAGTGATGAGCCTGAGATTGAAGTAGTCAATTGGGTGAGAGAAAAAGTCATAAATGAGGAAGAATGGAGATCAGCGGTGGAGCGGGATCCTGATAGACTTAAACTTCTTGATTTCATTGTCAAGGGATGGCCGGATTATAGGTGTATACCGGACTCTCTGAAAGGGTATTGGAACGTGAAGGATGAGCTCTCTTTTTGTGGTGGTGAGTTGTTTAGGGGTACTAAATACGTACCCCCCAGGGACTTGAGGGATAAGATCTTGAATCTGGCTCATGAGGGACACCTGGGTAGGAACCTGACTAAGTCCAGACTCAGGACAACTTATTGGTGGCCTGGTTTAGATCGTGATGTCGAGACAGTGGTCAAAGACTGTGTGAGCTGTGCATGTAGTGACAAGAACAAAATTGTAGCAAAAGCTCCACTTTCTCCACTAGTGATTCCTGATAAACCCTGGATGAAACTTGGGCTTGACTTCATGGGTCCTTTCCATCTTTTGCCAACGAATGAGCGTTATGTTATACTTATGGTGGATTATGCATCCAAATGGGTTGTGACCAGTTGTGTAAATTCAATTGATACTAGAACAGTCATTACGTTTTTGGAAGAGGAATTCTCTCGGGAAGGTTTACCCAGTCAACTGGTCACTGACAATGGTGTACAATTGACTTCACTAGACATGAAGACCATTTTGGACTCTTTAGCTATTGAGCATTTAAGGACAGCACTGTACCAACCTCAGGCCAATTGTCTTGCAGAGTGTATGAACAGAATGGTGAAGTCATGTGTGCAGGAAGCTATTAGTACCAGGGTTTCCTTGTCTAGTCTCCTCGGGGATATGTGGTGGGCGTATCGCAATACTCCTAATAGCATCACCAACATTGCCCCTTTTGAGTATATGAGGGGGAGGTCGGCTTGTACCAAGCTGTTCCCGGCATGGTTCAAGAAAAAGGGGGTACAAGGTAATTTTGATTGGAGCAGATTTGACAAGGCACCTGAACTTAGGGAAAGGTATCAGAATAAATACAGGTTGTGTTATAATACCAAACATGGTGTTTCTAAGGTTGGGTGGAAGGTTGGTGACTTGGTGTTGGTAAAGAATCCTGGCTTCTGTACTACTTTCAAGGGGCCTTTCCACATCAGAGAGGTGAAGAAAAATGTTGTGGTCCTTGATAATGGGTATGTATGGAGCATGTCCAGGATTGTCAAATGGAACAACTTGGTAGAGAACTCCCCTACCATGGGGAGTCAGGATGGAAGTCATTCTTCTTCCGGACCCAAAGATCTACCACGCATCAAAAGCCCTTCCAGGGTACGCTCTAAACCATTGTGGTTGAAAGACTATGTAACATGATATCTTGTATTTAGTTTAAGGACAATATTTTCTGACACCTTGCAAATCGTTATTTTAATCCCTGATACTTTGTAAAGGGCAAAGTGGTTGAAAGACTATGTAACATGATATCTTGTATTTAGTTTAAGGACAATATTTTCTGATACCTTGCAAATCGTTATTTTAATCCCTGATACTTTGTAAAGTTGTTGGATTAGGCACCTTAATTCCTTGTAGATTGTAGATTGTAAATTATTTTCCTTTAGTTAATTCCTTTTTACTATTGTTGCAAATTCCCTATATATTGGTCGTTTATGTTCATTATTTATTTATTTAACACTTTATTTTAGTATCCCATGCTAGATGTTCTTAATGTTCTTTGAATATTTAATATTTAATGTAAGGAAAGGAGATGTGTTGTGTTGTGCTGAGAATGCCTATGAGCCTGGAACCTGGTCTGCTCTTGTGTTCCAACACAGAGAACCTGGAGCCCTGATGTGATTGAGGTTCTGAGGTCTGAGAGGATTCTACGGCGGTTGGTGGAGCTGTCAAGATGTGCTGCTTTGGGTTGGTAACCAAATAAAGCCTCTGTGTATAATCCACAGTCTCTGCTTCATAACACAGTACTTCCAGTGACATAAAGGTATGCTGACTATGCATTTGCAACCGATGTGTTTCCACATTGATTGGTGACCATTGTCCTCCTAATTAGATTCATCAATGGTGTTATAATGTGTTCCTATCCCTATGTGTGTGTTGGGGGAGGTGAGTGCTTAAATGTAAGGTGCAGAGTTTACATGTATTTTATCTTCCATGTGTATTCACTGCAGGTTGCTAGATTCATGTCTCCTGTGGACAGACCTGTGTTGAGCTATGTGTCCTGCATTGTCCCGTTCTCATTTTATTCCACCGACTGACTATGTTATATCAATCAATGCCTCTGCTACCTATGGCTTGAGGCATCCGTGCTCCATCGATTTTAGCACAAGGAACAATAATAGCCCCCATTTTGACCGATTTGTTGAATCAGTAGTTGATAACAGTTCTATCCCTCCACAGTGGAAACACGCTATTGTGAAACCCCTGCTTAAGAAGCCTAACTCAGACCCATCCATACTCAATAATTATAAACCAATTTCCATGCTGCCAGCTTTTGCCAAAATAATTGAAAAACATGTATATACTCATCTCTCCACATTCCTGGAAGACAATAATATTCTTCATCCTTCTCAGATGGGCTTTAGACCCTTACATAGCACAGAATCAGCACTAATTGGAGTAACGGAGGAGGTCAGATAGCGCTTAGATCTAGGAGAGACCTCGGCAATCGTGCTGCTTGACCTCAGTGCCTCTTTTGACACTATAGATCACGGAATTCTACTCCAAAGGATGAGGGAAATAGGAGTCACAGGGACCGCTCTAAGTTGGTTTACCAAGTTTTTGGATGCAAGATCCTTTCAAGTACTTGATCGATCTTTTTACTCAAGTTGCTTCAAGAGTGGCTGGGACGTACCACAGGGCTCATCTCTTAGCCCCGCGTTGTTTAATATCTATATGTTGCCACTGGCTAAGTTAGTGGAACCTTATGGCCTCTCTTTAGTATCATATGCAGATGATACCCAGTTGGTGGTATCTCTTCCCACTGGACAGAATTCATTTGAATCTGCACTTGGTCCTTGTCTATGGGCAGTATCCAACTGGATGTCTGACTGCAAACTCAAGTTGAATGGAGATAAAACAGAGGTTATGTTCTTGGGTCATCACGCACAATTGAATCCTGCCCTTTCTGTTCTGCAATCACTAGGAGACCTTCCATCCCCCAAGGGATACATTAGGAGTCTCAGTGTTTGGCTTGACCCATGGTTGTCCCTGGACCATCAGGCGAAGAAAATAGCCGCCATTTGTTTTGGCATATTTAGACTTCTCAGAAACGTGGTTAAAATACTCCCATTTATCGCAAAGAGACTTATTATACAGGCATTAATCATCTTGCGCCTGGATTATGGGAATGCCTTATTTCTTGGCGCTCAAAATTATGTGAAAAAGAAATTGCAAGTGGTGCAGAACACTGCTGCCTGACTTCTTTTTAATTAATATCCAGGCATGAATCAGTTAAGTCTGCCCTCTCAGCTCTGCATTGGCTCCCATTGGAGCAATGGATAAAGTTCAAAGCACTATGTTGTATCCACAGAGCTCTGTATGCTAAAGGTCCCCCATATCTGCAAACCATGGCCACCTTTCACAAGCATATCTGACATCTCAGGTCTTCTTCGACAACCTTGGTGGTAATTCCATCAGTAAAAAAGGCCAGATGGGGCGGAAGATTCATGTCCTACCTTGGCGCTAAACTGTGGAATTCGATACCTTTGTCCTTACCTCAAACTGACCACAAATTATCTTTCTGTCGGCTACTGAAAACAGGGCTGTATGGATCTCTGCTATTATGGTATTGTTGTGGAAGATTTGTTTGTAGCACTGGAGGCCTTTGGGTAGCTATGCGCTCTATAAATTTGATAACATAACATAAGATTAGCCGTTGGGAACTGTTTACAGAATAGAGTTTTGCACATGACAGATGGCAGTTACAGTGAATTGTCATGTATTTCCTGTGGCTGGGATGCAGAAATGTCATTTATTTTGCCCTGCTTCAGTGGCAGTTTACACTGGGTTGAACAACTATGTACTGCATATGTGCTTTGTGTGGCACCATGCCTTCTATCCTGATGTAACTCTGTGTCATGGTCTCTTTGCAGGTTGGATGAGTGAATTTACTGTAGTGTGTGCCTGGAATAATGACTACCTTACATCTGCCCTGGGACACATCTGTTGTACTGTGTCGCCTGGAGAGGATGCCTCCCTCTGCTGTCCATTACACTGCCTGTTGGTTTGGGGGGCAAACCCACATAACATATTGCAGACAAAACATTTGTACATGTTCAAATAAAGACATGTGCTGTTGCTCTGATCAATAGTGTTTATTGGGCATACAGGGGAAATGTAAACAAACAATCTATGGTACATACAGTGACAAAGAGGTGATGAGTGGGGTCAGGGTAGTTGTAACCATTAGAGTAGGTGACACACCTGTAAGTAGCACAGGTCCAGTGTCCAAGGGCCATGGGAAAATGGAGTAATGTCGTAGAACAGTCAACAGGATGTCTCAGTGGCACACAAGGGAGAGAACTCAGGATAGTTTCACTTCCTGGAAGTGGGTTTGGTCTTGGCATCTGCTCCAACAGGATGTCTGGATGGATGTCCATGTTTGTGGGGGATTCATCAGCTACAGAGGGAGGGGTGCCAGAGGCCTGTGGTTCCCCTGGCAGGGCATCCATTCCACTAGCTGCAACAGATGTGGAAGGCACAGATGTGATGTGCTAGTGAAAGTGGCCTGCTGGTGGGAGATAGAAGCACACAGGGTGGTGTTGAGGTTCCTGAGCACCCCTTCAATGGAGGCCATGGTGGCACTGTGTGCCTGCCATTGCTGCATGACCTCCTGGTGGTATTCTATTCCCTCTGCAGCCTTTATGTTTCCCCCACTATGGTAAAGATCTGGCCCATCATGTCCTGGGATTGTTTGTATGCTCTCAGAACTTGGGAGGTGGTTTGCTGGTCAGTTGACTCCCTTGGGTGCCCTGTCGTCTGGCCCACAGGTTCCATCCTCTTACCCCCATGTGCCTGTGCCCACTCCCATGGTGTGCCCACTCCCAGTGTCACCAGGACCTTCATTGCCCTGGGTGTGAGGGGTCAACTCAAGTCCCTGTACTGTGGGGCAAACTATTGATTTAACTGTCCTTGGGACACAGGTTTAGAGACAAAGGGTTGGCTTTGCTGTTGATGCCACAGGGTGGGGTATTTGATGTGGGCAGGGTGAGGCAGGAAGTGGTGGACTGACCAGGTGTCCCAGATGAGCCAGGGAAGTCATCAAACTCCTCACAGGGGCTTTATCCTGATGAGGTCTGGCTGTTTCTGGTAGCCTCTCGATGGTGGCAGTGATAAGGGTACGAGTGGATGGAGTGAGAGATAATTAAATGGTGGACTACTTTTGGTGGGTGGGTGGACGGGCTTCGGGTCCTGTGTGATGGTTCACATGACAGGTGTGGCCTGTTTGCTCGTGGCAAATCAGGCTTGCTAGTTGTGAGTGGGGATGGCTGTATATTGCAGCATGGTGTCCAAGTGGGAGGAGGGTGGGTGTGTATGCATGATAACTTGTCCTATCTGTGCATTTGGTGTATGGGGTTTACCTTCTTACTTACTAGCCTATGCTCAATCAATTTCAGGGTTGTAGATCTGGATAAGTGGCCATTAAGTTTGGTGGCACTGCTCTGGCTGTGTTTGGCCTTGTTTGACATTGTGTAGTGCTATTGCATTGCTGTCATTGCCACGTAGTGGTCCTCAGTTGATGTATCCAGTTGGTGTAGCTAGTGCAATAGTCATACATGCATGAAATGTGCTGTGGAGTGGACATAGCAGGTTTTGATGTAGATTGGCTAGTGCATTGTGGGCATAGTATTGATTGTTATTGGCACTACTAACCATGCACTTGCCAGGGACTGTGTGGGCATTGGGGCTGGGTGGTGGTGTGGTATGCAGGAGAAGTGCATTAGGTGATTAGGTGGAAGATGCAGTGCGAGATTGAGTGAATTGGGGAGTTTTTGGGTGGTGTGGAAGCATGCTGGACAGCACAAATGAGGAGTGGTACTTACTTACCAGAGTCCAGTCCTCCGGGTATTCCAGTCAGGCACTCTGGACCTTCTCCTTCCACAATGTGAACTCCGGGGGAGGTGGTGGAGGCCCACCGCCAGTCTTCTGCACAGCAATCTGGTGGCATGCTGTCATGGAATGCACCTTCCCCCGTAGGTCACTCTACCTTTTACTGTTGTCCTCCCTTGTGCGTGGGTGGTTGCCACTGTCGACAATTCTCTGCCATAACTCAATTTTCCTGGCAATGGATGTTTGCTGGACCTGTGCTCCAAACAGTTGTGGCTTTACCCTTACACTTTAATCGACTATGACCCTTAGCTCATCGTCTGTGAAGTGTGGGTGATTTTTTCTGGAAATGGTGGTGGTTGTGTTGTGGGTGGGTGTTGTGTGTGCAACTGTTCAGTGTAGGGTGCTGGTGGGGTGGGGGAGTTTAGTTGTATGTGATGGTCGGTTGTGGTGTTTGTATGTATTTGTTATGTATGTATTGTGTTGTTCGTGCAGTCGTCTGGTATGTGCTGAGTGATATGTGTACGTGTGCCTAATGTGTAAAGATGATGTATGTTGATTTTTGCCTGCTCTCGGTGGATGTGATTGTCATTTGAATTAAAAAGGATTGTGGGTTGTGTGGGGGTGTCTTATATAGTGAAGTGAGTTGGTGTGTCTGCTGTGTGTATGTGTGTCAGGTGTGTGGTTTTCGAAATGGCCAATGTGGTGGTGTATTCTGTCTTAAGTGAGTTTTTGTGCCCGGCGGATCACACCGCCAATGGTTTTCCACCATGGTAGAACCGCTGTGCTGATTTTTTGGTCGGAATCTGGTGGGTGGTAAGTTGTTGGGCTGGCGGTGCTGGTGGTGGAACCACCTCTTTCCCACCCACCTGTGTTCTGGCTGTGTCGGATTTGTGCCTGTTTATTGGTGGTCTTCATTGTGTGACTCTTGATAAGGTGGTTGGATGACCGCCTACATGGCGGTCTTTTGTCAGCCGCCACCACAGTGGTTTTCCGAAAGGACAGCCAAAGTTGTAATGAGGCCTTTAGTCTGACAAGAAACTTGTTGACTTCTTTGCTCTGATGTCAAGAGTCGCAAAGGCAGTGTTAGAGAACGCAAGGGGCAAGCCAGGGGATGCATCTGGGATCCCTGGCGACATATACATGACCTCCATGTTTGCTGCGTTCAAAATGAGAACTGCATCAGTAAGTAACTGGCACACTTGTGTAAGAGCCTTGTTATGCTCCTTTTGCAGTGCTCCAAATACAAGTGTGGCATTACTGTAATTAAATACATGTGTGACAGTTTGAATTATTCGACGTGCAACATTCTAAAATATTTATGCAGCTGATGACACTCCAAAACTCAAGGTTTTGTAACAGAACAAACCAACATGAGTTGAGTAAAAAAAGAAGTGATGTACCTGAAGTTGAATCATCCTAGACTCTTCAATGGTTTAGAAGCAGCCCACGTGTATACCTTTGTGTTTGACAGGTTTAGGTGGGGTACAGGAGACACGCTATTGATCTTCTTGACTGGCATGCAGGTGACGGCCTGGAGGCTACCACCACCACTGACAGCACTGCCACCTGCACCGCTGCCAGCACCGCCACATGCACCGTCGGCAGCAGCACCACTGCCAGAAGCAGCAGCCCCAGTGGGCAGCCGCCTGAGGCTGCAAGTGAAGGCCTGGAGGCTACCACCACCACTGGCAGCACCGCCACATGCACCGCGGCCAGCAGCGCCACCTGCACCATGTCCAGCACCGCCACATGCACCGCTGCCAGCAGCACCACTGCCAGAAGCAGCAGCCCCAGTGGGCAGCCATTCAAGGCTGCAAGTGAAGGCTTAGAGGCTACCACCACCACTGGCAGCACCGCCACCTGCACCGCGGGCAGCACCGTAACATGCACTGCGGCCAACACCGCCACCTGCACCGCATCCAGCATCGCCACATGCACCGCCGCCAGCAGCACCACTGCCAGCAGCAGCAGCCCCAGTGGGCAGCCGTCCGAGGATGCAGGTGAAGGCCTGGAGGCTACCACCACCACTGCCAGCACCGCCAACTGCAGTGCAACTGGCATCCACTGAGCAGCCGTCACCACCGGCGAGCAGTGTGTAGTGGTGACTACATGGGCTGCAGTGCATCCTGGCCCCTGCAACACCTGTCGGTGTGACACACAGGTGAGAGACTGTGACCTTGCCCCATCCAGGATGAAGCACACTCGGCACAAGGACCCCTCCAGAACCAGTAGAAGAAGGCATCCACTCAGCCCCTCCTTGCCAGGATGAAGCACACTGGGTACAAGCCCCCTCCAGAACCATTGGAAGAAGGCATTCACTCACCCCCTTCTTGCTAGGATGAAGCACACTGGGCAGAAAGCCTCTTCCAGAACCAGTGGAAGAAGGCATCCACTCAGCCCCTCCTTCGCAGGATGAAGCACACTGGGCACAAGGCCCCCGTTAGAACCAGTGGAAGAAGGCATCCACTCAGCCCCTCTTTACCAGGATGAAGCACACTGGGCACAAGGCCCCCTCCAGAACCAGTGGAAGAAAACATCCACTTGAGAGACTGTGTCTTTGCACTCCACAGGACCAAGCAGTGGTAAAACCACCCACTTGAGAGACTGTGGCTTTACACTCCCCAGAAAAAAAGCAGTGGGCAACCCACCTACTTGAGAGACTGTGGCTTTGCACTCCCCAGGACCAAGCAGTGGGCAACCCACCCACTTGAGAGACTGTGGCTTTGCATTCCCCAGGACCAAACAGTGGGCATGGAGCCCCCTCCAGGCCTGTGGCATTTTACCATCTTCCAGGCTGAGGTGCCCCCATTCCCTGTCCCCCTGAGGTGCCTGTGTGTTTTTGACCTGATGCCCCTGCAGTGTTCCCTCCGTATTGAGGCAGGAGTCAAGTGTGGCATTGGCCTATGTGTTTTGGCCCCTGGGCCACAGACATTTTGGAGTGGGCATTGTCCCTCCTTTTGTACATATGGTACATACTGTTTATTGCTTTAAGAACGTATTTCTAAATTTATAATATTACACTCAAATTAATCCATTCCTTTTGTCCTTGTGTTATTCCTGAGGGTTACAGGTGTATATGTAATGTTGTTGCATCTGTTTGTGTGCATGGCGTTGGGGTTGGGGGTGGGGGTGTTGCGTGTTGCATGTGTGTGTCACTCTCTTTTCCCTCCCCCTCCCTTGTGTGCTAGTTGCAGTACTCACCGTGGTTGTCTTCACCGGCGTTCGTGTTCCTGGTGTATGAGAAGGTACACGAGCATTGGGAAAAAGTGCAGCTCGGGCTCCATGGCATTGTGGTGCTTCCTTGAGTGTCAAGAGGTGAGTCGTTTCTCGTCAGAGTACTGTTTCTGCTGTGCTTTAGATGGTGTTGGTACTGACCCAGAAGAGCTGGCGGATAGGCATGTTGTAATGCAGTGGGCGGTACATTGTCTTCCGTCTGGCTGTTGGCGGTTACCGCCACAGTGTTTGTTGCTACTGCCATGGCGGTTGGTGTGTTAAAGTGGCTGTTTGTGTTGGTGGTTTCCGCCGTGGTCATGATTCCAATTTATTTACCGCCGGCCTGTTGGTGGTGTTACCGCCGCTTTATCACTGAGCGCCAGGGTTGTAATGAGGGCCTATATATTTTTCTAAACTGGTGTGGTGTGGTGTCCATTTTGTAGTGTTTTCACTGTACCACTGTGTGTGCTGGTACAAATAATTTACCCATTGCTTTTGGATTAAGCCTTTCTGCTCATGCCAAGCTACCAAGGGGGTGAGTGAGGGTTAACCAAGTGTGTTTCTCCTTTGCCATGACTAGAGTGAGGGTCCTTGCTTGGACAGGGGGTAACCTGACTGCCAACCAAAGACCCCATTTCTAACACTTAATGATTATCTCATCATCTACTTCTTCTAGGTCATCTATGAAGTCATCGAAGGTCTTGATCCATTTGGTCCAACTGGAGCCTATATTTTACTTCTTGGCGGTGGCGATTGGTGGTTTCAGAAACACAGCTGCATCAGCTTTTCTGCAGCCATTTAAATAATTAACTATTCTGATTGCTTTCAGTGCACTAGATGCCACTCACCACTGTGCACACATCAGCATGCATACCTGGTTATCACTGCCTTTAGCATTTGCTTTGCATTGATGATGGCTCTTTGTTACGGCACAATGCAGTATTTCTTTTTTGAGCCCTACCAACAGATTCTGGTGAGCTTTTCGAATGCACTCCTCCTGTTAACAAGGAACTCAAAGACACTGGTTGTTGGCAATAGAAGATAGGTTTACTTAAAATATAGCTAGGAGAATGTCAGCCTCATAGGACTGGAGACTGTGTCAACTTGCTGTACACAGGCAGCTGTTTATATACTCATGTAAAATGCTGACTTCATACATATTATCTTAAAAATAATAACATGTCACAGAATAATGAGTTAATAATATATTTTCACATAAACATCTCACCACCTGCATCCTTGAACTGATGTCTTCTCCACTTGGCTCCTCTTATTGTAATCCTAAAAGAGCTTTGATGAAAAATTAACCTCTCCTCTCTGACTGTGTGTTTGTTCTTCTGTTCTCAGGTTTTCTTTTCTGACTGTTTATACTCTTAACCAAACTTACCTTTGACCACACAATCCTCTAAGTCACTATCTCAGTTTACAATGAGGATGGAATGCATGCTGTGATCATAAACTCTTCAAGGCTCGTAAACATGTTTTCCCATTTGACTGAAACTTCCTGAGCTTGTGTTCTGCTTTCTGCTAAACTCTCACTTATTTTGTGTCCTTCTGATATTTAGGCTTTTTAATTACATATCGCTCTATAACACTCTCCACTGATGTCTGTGGTAGTGAGAGCTCCTCGCCTTTTATATTTTCCTTAACACTTCACAGGGCCTTCAATTTCTTTGAGGGCTGCATAGGGGCTGGAGTGGGGCTTCAATTTCACACACGCCAACGCTGAAGTCCTTCTCACCGATTTGGGCCTATCTGGCATGCACATGCAGTTTGCTGCATCATTGCAATCTATTATGGAGAGCATTGCATTTATTCGGGGCACATATCCGATCTTCGTTGCCAGTTGTACTGCCCCCCTAATAGAGGAGCATGCAAAGAGCCACACCACACATGGAGCTCTATAACAGATATCTTTAATCCTCAGCATACGATCACAGACTGCACTCTGATTACATCACAACCATTAATAACCCCACCTTAACACCTCCCAGCAAGTTACGTAATTCCTCAGTTGAGTCCGTCTAGAACTGCAAGGGTCCTAGCGCATATAGACTCATGACACTGCAGTGTATGCCATGTTCAATATCCCACTTAAGTCTCAATTTCAAAAGCCTCAGCTAGGTGTAGCTTTGTCATGCCGGTACAATGTGTTCCCCTGTAACAAGACAGTAGTGCCAGTGACCCCCTCCCCACCACCTGCACATACACATCCCAACCCAAACTCCTCACAAGTCCTCATAATTAGCACTGTCATGAACCACACAGACCAGATTTTCTTTGCCCTGGAGCTGGGAGGTGGTACCATTTAATGGGTAATCACTTCAGCTAGTTATGTGTTTGAACCAACATGACATTGCATTCTGGAACTTGTACTTTGTAGTTGTATTTTCAACATTGAAATTAAAGGCTCAAAAATCACATAATTCAAAGTATTTTGTTATATGTGATATGGGACCACTCTGAAAGTATAGCCAAGTAGCCCCATATCTAGTGCCACAAAATCAGCCAGCTCTAGCTCTGCAGCCAAACACATGGAGTTTTCTAGCCCATACTTACTAAGTGAAAAGCAAAACTAGTATTCTCAGAAGCAATACCCTGCTTAAACTATCCTTATGGAGAGCTTGCAACTATTCAGCCCTCCTTGCATCCCTCCTTGCAGCGTGATTATCACTTTCCTTATAGGAAATGTGGTTTGGTTTGGCAAATGTGCTTGCTCTCTCACAAGTGGTACCAGTGGTTGAAGTTGGCGGGATCTGAGAGGCATGACATGCCCATACATTTATGATTTATAAAACACAGTTCCCCTACTTTTTGTAAAAAGACGACCATCCTGGGATGGTCAATTCAGACAGTTTAAATGCCTGTGAGTTTCCTATGTGGTGAATCCAATGCCACGCAGACAGCAAAAGAAGCCTTTCTGCCAGGGTACTGTGAGCCTGAAACAAGTGCAAATGTGCACTATGAGTTAATCTGCAAATGTAAAGGATGCTTTAGAGCTGGTACTGGCTTAAATTTATCTAATCACTAAAAGCTTTGTGATGACTCAGCTTTATTCTTTTTGAATGGTAGTGTAAAGAGTTAACAACTGGGCTGTGAAGTGCATGCTTTCAACTGTAGCTGCATTTATATAATGCTTACTACACCTGCAGGTGTTGAAGGGGCAGTAATGTAAAATGTTTGCATTACGTACATTCTGGGTATTATACATTTTGAAGCAATCTGTCTTATACTGTATGTAATTCAAGTTTAATGAATTAGATATTCACAGTGCTTTCTGTCACAGGCTGTGACCTTGTCTCACTAAAAATACAAAAGTTACTTTTTTCCACTGCACCAACAAAGACTTAGGAGGTCATTAAAACCCTGGCAGTCAGTGTTAAAACGGCGGTAAAAAAAATTTAATCACGACCGTGGCGGAAACCGCCAACATAGACAGCCACTTTAACACTCCGACCGCCACGGCGGTACAAGCAAATACCACAGCGGTAACCGCCAACAAACAGGCGGAAGACAAGGTTCCACCCACTGTATTACAACAGTCCAATCCGCCACCTTTTCCGGGGCGGATTCACCGCAAGCAAAAACACTGCGGAAACAGCACTTGGAAGGGAAAATGCTCACCTCTACACACCCCACGAGGAACCACAACGCCATGGAACCCGAGCTCCAGATACTCCCAGCCTTTGTCTTCCTGCTCCTCTACCAGGAACATCAAAGATGGCGGCGAAGACCACTGTGAGTACTGCACCTACGACACAGGGGAGGGAAAAAAGAGTGACACACACACGCAACACGCAACACGCAACACTCCCACCCCCACCCTCACCCACTACAACACACACACAAGTACATGTTGATACATTACATTTACAACCCCCAACCCCCCTGGAAGAATGCAAGGACAAAAGGAAATGAGCTGAACGTTTGTAATCTATTAAAATACAGTAATCAAAAATATATATATATTTACACTATAAACAAATATATACACCAAGAATACAAGTCCAAGGTATTCCACCATTAAAGTCCGTGGACCACTGGGCCCAAAATGCATGGGCGAGGCCCACACAAGATACCCAAACACTGCTGGGGCATCAGATAGAAATACAACAGGCACCTCAGGGGGAAGGGAAGGTGGGGCACCTCAGCCGGATGAGTGCACAACGCCAGATCCACGAGGGGGCTCCTTGCCCACTGCTGTATCCAAGGGAGTGCAAAGCCACAGTCTCACAAGTCTTTACAGTGGGTGGGTTGCCCACTGCTGCATCCTGAGGAGTGCAAAGCCACAGCCTCACAAGTCTTTACAGTGGGTGGTTTGCCCACTGCTGCATCCTGGGGAGTGCAAAGCCACAGTCTCACAAGTCTTTACAGTGGGTGGTTTACACACTGCTTTATCCTGGGGAGTGCAAAGCCACAGTCTCACAAGTGGAAAACAGTCTCCACTGGTTCTGGAGGGGACTTGGTGCCCATAGTGCTTCATCCTGCCAAGGACTCAGGTAGTGGATGCGAATCTCCACTTGGTTCTGAAGGGGGCGTGGTGCCCAGAGTGCTTCATCCTGCCAAGGACTAAGGTAGTGGATGTGAATCTCGACTGGTTCTGGAGGGGGCTTGGAGCCCAAAGTGCTTCATCCTGCCAAGGACTCAGGTAGTGGATGTGAATCTCCACTGGTTCTGGAGGGGGCTTGGTGCCCAGAGTGCTTTATCCTGCAAGGACTGAGGTAGTGGATGTGAATCTCCACTGGTTCTGGAGGGGGCTTGATGCCCAGAGTGCTTCATCCTGCTCGTGGCGGCTTCAATAGCGTCGGAGCTTTTGGTGCTCATTGACCTCCGGTGCTGGTGGCGGTGGTGTCCTGTACAGCGGTGCTGGTGGCAGCAGTGTCCTGTTCAGCGGTGCTTGTGGCGGCGGTGTCCTTGGCAGCGGTGCTTGTGGCGGCGGTGTCCTTGGCAACGGTGCTTGTGGCGGCAGTGTCCTGTTCAACGGTGCTGGTGGCGGCGGTGTCCTGTTCAGCGGTGCTGGTGACGGTTTTGTCCGCCGTGCAGGTTTTCAGCGACTTGCCTGTTTTTATGTGCCCCTTCCCCACCTTGAATGGTGGCGCAGCTGTCTTCCCACTCCCAACTGTACTCCTGGGAGAGGCTTTGGTGGTAGAGAGGCTTTGGTGGTAGATGTTTTACCTCTCTCCTGCCGGGCAGTGGGCAACTTTTTGTGCTTTTGAGGTGGGGGACTGTCCATGGTCTGGCTCCTTGGCACACTGGCTGCCCTGCTGCTTGGCGCACTCCAGAAGCCGGTTACTACTGGCACCACTGTTCCCGCAGATGTTGTGGCTGAGGTGCTGGGTTGGGACCCGGAAAGACGTGCCCTAGGGGACTGAAGGGGTGGGGGAGGTGAGGGGAAGAGGTCAAGGTTGGACAGGAAAAGATTTTTGGACACACTGGGATGGGTAGATGGAGGGGGTTTAGGAGTGGAGGAAGAGGTAGTGGTTGTAGGAGGTATACCTTTGCTGACTTTGGGTGAAGGTGCATGGGCTGGAGGCTGTCGTGAGGTGGATGGCTGTTGGGTGGTTGTGTGGCTGTGTTTGTGTACCTTGGGAGGTGGGCTCACAGACACACTGGGAGAGGACACAGGGGAAGTGTGAATGGTAGTGGGGGTGGTGAGTGCAAGTGAGCGGGGTGTGGTGGTGGGTGTGCTCGTGATGGAAGTAGTGGCTGAAGATGTAGTGCATGCAGGTGTGAGTGGAGACGGAACTGGGAGGGAGGAGGGAGACGAGGAGGAGGGGGACACAGTGGAGGCAGTAGATGTTGGTATGTCTGCATGTGTATGATGCTTGCGTGAGTGCCTGTGGGATGTGTGGTGCTTCTGTTTGCCTGAACTTCCCTTGTGTGTTGAGGTGTGTGCATGCTGGTCTGATGGTGTGCTTGGGATAGGCTGAGGTACAGGAAGTTGGAGGGGGAAGGCTGGACACAGGAACAATGGCTGCCATCAGTGCTGAGGCCAGAGTCTGAAAAGCACGCTGTTGGGCTGCCTGACCAGAATGAATGCCCTCCAGGTATGCATTCGTCTGTTGCAACTGCCTCTCTACACCCGGGATGGCATTCAAAATGGTAGACTGCCCAACAGTGAGGGACCTGAGGAGGTCAATGGCCTCCTCACCGAGGGAAGCAGGGCTGACAGGGGCAGGGGCTGAGGTGCCTGGGGTGAAGGAGATGCCCACCCTCCTGGGTGAGCGGGTACGGGGCACACGCTGAGGGGCTGCTGGGAGGACAGGGCTGGTAGGGGGGGTGGTGGCTGTACCTCTAGATGCAGGGGGCACAGAGGGGCTCGCCACCGCAAGGGAGCTCCCATCAGAGGAGGAGTCTGTGTCGCTGGTTTCAGCTCCTGTCCCCACCGTGGAGCTCCCCTTGCCCTCCGTCCCACTGGTGGCTTCTGACTCCATTGTGTCACCCTCCAGGGCCAAGTGGGATGCAGCTCCCCCCTGCTCCAGTGCCACTGCTCCTCCGCCTGATAATGCTAATGCACACAAGACAGGGAGACAGCAAAAGGGGGGGGGAGACGGAAGAAAGACATGTTGAGTGCATGCAGTACCGCTACCGTTGGCGGACACTACAGACACAGAAGCCCCCTGCACTACGCCTTGCACTTTGAGTTCCCTAATTAATCACAGGGACATGGGGTACAAGGCCTATGCCCGATTGCTGCACACATGGAAGTCATAGGAGCCTGACTAGTTGTAGTTGGCTCTGAACACAGGTGGGGTGGGGTGCCACATGGCCTGCCTTAAGAAGGGACCTTGCCTACTAAACTCGCCCTGGCCTAGGGGAACCCACAGCCCACCTCCCCCACCCAGACACCTACAATGCATGCTGAATCAGCAGAATGAGAGTGTACTCACCCCCTTGTGGCTGCTGTGATGCCGTCAAGCACCCATCCAACTCCGGATATGCCACTGCCAGGATCTGGAAAATCAGAGGGGTCATGGTGCGACGGGCACCCCTCCCACGTTGAGAGGCCATCCCCAGCTGGGCCTCCGCCGTCTTCTTGCTCCAGCGGCGAATGTCCTCCCATCTTTTCCGGTAGTGGGTGCCCTATCTGTGGTGGACCCCCAGGGTCCGGACTTCCTTGGCGATGGCACGCCAAATATCCTTCTTCTGGTGGGCGCTGACCTACACGAATAGTACAGGGGAAAAGGAGAAGATATAACCGTCCACACTGTAACAGTCATTAGTCTGCATCCCTACCCTTGCCATGATGCACATGCACTCACCGTCATTTCATGCACTTCTCATTCTCCCCCCCCAATCTTTCATCCACACCACTCCACACAGGCATTGCCCATTCGGCATGCTCACAGTGTACTTACCTGTTTGCCTGGAGGACCGTAGAGTAGTGTGTACTGGGGGAGGACCCCATCCACTAGTTTCTCCAACTCCTCCATGCTGAAGGCAGGGGCCCTTTCCCCAGACGCATGAGCCATTGTCTCTTCCAGACTGAGGTCACAGCAGCACTTGCAGTGTAGGTCCTCTCCTGTTGAAGATCAGGTATCAAGTGAGTGAACAGAGAGAAAATGGTGGTGACGTCCGCGGCGGTGCGTACCATCACCGCCGGCGTACATTGTCATTGGCTCCTGGGACCCATAGGGTCCAATGTTAACCAATGCAGGATTGCGCCGCGGTCTTCGACCGCCTACCACAACGGTGTACAACGCCAGCGCAGTTACCTCATATCTCCTTGTCCCACCTTACAGGTCAGGCAGCCGCCATTTAAGGGGGCCACATGGTATTAATTTTGACTACGTCACACATATCTAGCCCTTGCATATACACTAATACAGGCATAAATCAATTTTCAAAAATTATGGAATAAAGTTGTGTTTACATACCTCAGTGTTGGTAGACTCTCTGCTCGCTGTTCTCCTCCATAGAGCATGTCCGCTGGGGCAGGTGAGGAGATGACAGCATCCTCCGGTGTACAGACCGCTGGTGGACCTGTCGTCAATGGAGGAGCGACATGTAATTGTCACCTACAGACTTGATCGTACCACAATCCTGGAACTGTGTGCCCAGTTGGAGCCAGACCTGATGTCAGCTATCTGCCATCCCACAGGAATCCCCGCTCTAGTGCAGGTGCTGTCATTACTTCATTTCCTGGCAAGCGGGTCTTTTCAAACAACAGTGGCCATTGTATCAGGGATGTCCCAGCCTATGTTTTCCAACGTGTTGTCCAGAGTGTTGTCTGCCCTGCTGAAACACATGCGGAGCTACATCGTTTTCCCTCAGATGGAGATTTGCCTACAGTGAAAGGTGATTTCTATGCCCTGGGACATATCCCCAACATCATAGGTGTCATTGATGGAATACATGTGGCCTTGGTCCCCCCCGCAGGAGTGAACAGGTGTACAGAAACTGGAAGAGTTACCATTCTATGAATGTGCAGATGGTGTGTTTGGCCAACCAGTACATCTCCCATGTGAACGCCAAGTTTCCTGGCTCAGTGCATGACGCTTACATTCTGCGGAATAGCAGCATCCCTTATGTGATGGGGCAACTCCACAGGCACCGTGTGTGGCTATTAGGTGAGGACATGGACCCAATACATTGTGACTAGGTGTCTGGGTCTGGGGATGTCCTTAAGAGTTAGTGTGTGTCTAACAGTTGTCCCTCCACATTTGCAGGTGACTCTGGTTACCCCAACCTTTCATGGCTACTGACCCCAGTGAGGAATCCCAGGACAAGGGCAGAGGAACGCCACAATGAGGAACATGGGCGAACTAGGAGGATTATAGAAAGGACCTTCGGCCTCCTGAAGGCCAGGTTCAGGTGCCTCCATATGACAGGTGGTTCCCTATTCTACTCACCAAAGAAGGTGTGCCAGATCATCGTGGCCTGCTGTATGCTTCACAACTTGGCTTTGCGACGACAGGTGCCTTTTCTGCAGGAGGATGGTCCAGATGGAGGTGTTGTGGCAGCTGTGGAGCCTGTGGACAGTGAAGACGAGGAAGCAGAAGAAGAGGACATAGACAACAGGAACACGGTGATTCATCAATACTTCCAGTGAGACACAGGTAAGAAGACAACACTGCCTGCTACATCTGATTTAATTCTTCTACCTCTCATCTGTCTGTCGCTTTCACCCAGTGTATGGACCCTGATTTGTCACTTTCCCTTTCAATTTCACAGATGTGGGTCCCACTGTGTGACATCTGCTTTGTTTCCGCATGGACTAGAGCTGTGTGACATAGGTATGTTGACAATACATTGGAGATAGCATTTTTCCACAGTTATTGCAAATACACATTTTCGAAAGCACAGACTGACTCCAGGTTGTTTTGTGATTTAAAGGCGTTTATTTAAGTGCAAAATAGTGGAGGGGGTTAGAAATTGGTCAGGGGTGATGGTGGAGGAATGTCCATGGCAGAGTCAAGTCTATAAGTCTCACAGGTGCATTGTCCAAAGGGGCATAGGAAGTGGAGCTAGGATAGTTTAAGTATGGACAGGGTGACAAAGTGGGAAAGAAGGATGACATTCAGGGTGGTCTCATTTCTTGGCGGGTGTCTTGGCATTGTTCTCTGTCTTTGTCCTGGATCTCAGGAACCGCTTGCGGGGTGGTTCTCCATCTGCAGGTGGTGGGGTGCTGGTGACGTGGTCCTGTGACGTGCCTCCTGTCCATTAGCGCCGGTGGAGGTGGTGGGCAGTTCATCGTCCAGGCTAGTGTCAGGGGCCCCTTGTTGTGCCACAGTGTCCCTCCTGGAGTTGACGAGTTTCTTCAGCACCCCTACTATGGTGCCCAGGGTGGTGTTGATGGATTTGAGTTCCTCCCTGAACCCCAAATACTGTTCCTCCTGCAGCCGCTCGGTCTCCTGAAACTTGGCTAGTACCGCTGCCATCATCTCCTGGGAATGGTGGTAGGCTCCCATGATGTTGGAGAGGGCCTCGTGGAGAGTGGGTTCCCTAGGCCTGTCCTCCCCCTGTCGCACAGAAGCCCTCCCAGTTCCCCTGTGTTCCTGGGCATCTGACCCCTGAACAGTGTGCCCACTACCACTGCCCCCAGGTCCCTGGTGTTGTTGGGGTGATGCCTGGGTTCCCTGTAGTGGTGGACACACTGCTGCTTGACGTGTCCTGGGGGCAGAGGTATGGGCCCGCTGGGTGGGTGCTGCGCTGATGTTTCCAGAGGGGGGAAGCTCTGTAGTGGCCTGTGACTGGGTGAGGGGAACCGACTGTCCCGAGGTCCCCGATGGGCCGGGCTGGTCATCTAGATCCAGTTGGACAGAGCTGCTGTCATCACTGTGGGCCTCTTCTGTGGGTGGAGTGGAGATGTCTGGACCCTCCTGTCCAGTGACGTTGGGTAGGGGTCCTGTAGGGGTGTAAACGCATGATTATTGCATCTGTATGTGCCATGGTGTGCAATGGGTGGGTGACCCTGTTCCCCAGTGCTTGCATTCTTGTGTGGGACCTTGTGTGATAATGGTTTAGAGGTGTGTATGGGTATGTGCAGTGGCCATGCCTTGGTGATGGGTGTCCATGCTTTGGTGTTGCATGCAGGGCTTGGGTTTGGGATGTGTGGTTTGTGATAGTGGGACATGTGTGAGGAGTTGGGGTGATGGGGGTGAGGGTGGGGGTATGTGATAGCATGCAGGTAGGGTGGAGGATGAACTAGTTAAGATTTGACTTACCAGAGTCCATTCCTCCAGCTACTCCTGTGAGTCCCTCAGGATGCAGTATAGCCAAGACTTGCTCCTCCCATGTTGTTAGTTGTGGGGGAGGGGGTGGGGGTCTGCCGCCAGTCCTCTGAACTGCAATCTGGTTTCTAGAGACCATGGAACTCACCTTCCCGCGTAGGTCGTTCCACCTCTTCCTGATGTCATCCTGTGTTCTTGGGTGCTGTCGCACTGCGTTGACCCTGTCCATGATTCTGCACCATAGCTCCATCTTCCTATCTATGGTGGTGTGCTGCACCTGTGTCTGAATAGCTGTGGCTCGACCCAGAGGATTTCCTCCACCATGACCCTGAGCTCCTCCTCAGAAAACCTGGAGTGTCTCTGCGGTGCCTTGGGGTGGTGTGGGTGATATGTAGGGTGGTGTGTGTTGTGATGTGTGGGGTGATATTTAGGGGTGTGTTGTGTGAGATGCGTGGATGTTGTGTGAGTGATGGTGTTGAGTGCCTGTGGATGCTGGTGTTGTTTCTGGTGGTGTCTCTCTCTGGCCTTCTGTCGCAAGTTTTGTTGTAGTGGTCTGTGGGTGATGTGGGTGTGTGTTTTATATTGTATTGGATGTGTGGGTGTGGTGTGTGTATGTGTATCAGGTGTGTGTATTTGGAATTGTCCAATGTGGTAGTGTTTTGTAAGTGTGTGTGTATTTTGAGCGCAGCGGTGTGTACCACCAATGGAATACCACGGTTTAAAGACCGCCGCGTGGATTCGAGGGTCGTGATAGTGTGGCCATATTCATGTTGACGTGACGGTGTCGGTTTTGTTATCGCCAGTTTATCACTGACCTTTGGTGTGGCGGACTTGTGTGGGTGTCTAAAGTTTGGCAGATTCCGAGCTGTGGGTCATAATAGCTGTGGCGGAATTCTGCGGCCGCAGAGGTGTGTTGGTGGTCTTCTGCACGGCAGTAAGCGGCTTTTACCGCCAATGTTGTAATGACCCCCTTAATTCTGTGGCTCTCTGGTTGTACACAGACCTTTTTAAATGAATTTTTAATTTCATTTCTATGTTAAGTCATTTGTATCTACCAGATGATGAGAGTCCAAAACAACTTACACAATATTTTATTTTTTATCCACACCTTTGACCGCGCCCCATGCTCACTGACTCAGCCTCCACTGCATGCAGAATCATAGTTCCCATACTTTTTTTATGCACTTCAACCGCAGAGTGGTATCAGCTGAAACCCACTCCAAGACTAGAATGTGTTTCTTTTTTCAGTACATATGTAAAAAACAGGCATGGTTTTACCTGATGCCACCTGTGTGCTAACACCTGTACAAACCTCAGTCTTGACCTGCACATCTCTGACAAATCTAGTTTTATTGTAGGTGATCTTGGTTCTGTTCGCCAATGTATTCCCTGTAACTGGTCACACCATGCCTGGTTTTTATGTGTGTGGTAAAGGCAAAGCATGTGAACAATCATCTAACTTTAGAGAGATAAATCCCTGGCACGAACAGGTCCAATCCCATTATCAAATTTATCACATGCAGCACACCCTTTGTGGTATAAATTTTAGAATGTCTGTGTGGCCTCTGTTATGTGGGTAGTACCATACTCCCGGCACATAAAGGAACTCTTGAATATGCTAGGGTGATTATGAACCAGGATGAACATTATCCTGTTACTAGACATTTCAGAACACATCATTATAGTGACATGAAACTACTGAGGCATGTTGGAATTGAGCATATTGCAACAGACCCCCGGGGGACCGGTTCTCTAGGTTGAGAAAACAAGAATTCAAGTTTATTTTACAGTTCAATACTAAGGCCCCACAAAGTCTTAATTCTGGTGAAGAATTACATGTCCACCTAGGTTAGGGGTAGCGTTTGGAACTAGAGTGTAGTTCTTTGCCATGAGTGATTGTTGTACACAGGTTTTTAGCACTGCTCTCTTTGCAATGTGTGTAACCTGTTTCATGTTTTCTTTATTTTACAGGGAGGAGAGGAAGCCACTCTCACTTAGCATGCTGGGTTTCAGAGGGGACCCCGGTTGGGGCACACTACCCTTTGGCTCCAGCAGCACGTGAAGCACTTGGGTGATATATACACTGTTTCTTTTGTTGATTGATGGCTTGAGGATTATGGATGTTGTTACATATTTATGATACTTTGTTGTCTGACGTCACCCTTTAAAGAGCACCTGTTTGACAGTTTGACTATTTGTCTCTAATGTTGCTGGTTTAACTTAGCCCAACTGGGCGTTATTCTTTGATTCAGCTACAGACATTGGTGCAATATGCCATTCACTGCTTTCTTTTCTATTCAGTTAAGACTTGACTGTGGCACCCAGACCCAATTATTTACCATCAGTTTAGTATTTCCCGTGTACATCTCAGAATTCATTAGTCCCTTGGTGAACAAGTTGATTCTGTAAATCATAAGACAAATTGCCCACTTGGGCATCATTGTTTATTTCAGTTTGCGATGTATGTGATGTTAGATGTTTTCTGGCGGGTGAAAACCACTAGTCTTATTACCCACTTGGGCATTATGTTTAATCTTAATTTAAATTTTATTTTATTTTGCTTTATTTCATTTTTGTTTCCTATGCATGTGATATCATATGTATCATATGCATTTTATGATTTGGAGTTGTTTACAATCGATTACTTCAGCCTCTTCAGGAACAATGTGAGTTTGAGTACCTACAGCCCCACCACCAAGTGAGACATTATGTTTATTATAATTCTGCACTGTATGAGATGTCAAATGTATTTATTATGCAAGGCTGCCTATGGACGTCATTTGGGTAACCGGGTCACATGCATATAGCACATCACAATATGCAGCGCAGATAATTTTCTAAACTTTTGTTGGTTATATTTGCACACAGTATGATTGGAGATGCGCTCTTGAATAGGCAGCATGTATTTATATTATTTTAAAGAAATTACTGATTTGATTTACATTCATCAATTCAGACTTATTTTCCAGTTAAAGATGGGAGTCGCATTTAGACCTTGCTCTATGTATTACCTGGTCCACTTTCGAGTTCTTTTGGTTTGTTCCCATATGATATATTTGGATTGGAAGCACAGCCACCCAGTATGTAAACAAGGCTTAGTGTGGAAACGCATCGCAGTGGCTCAATTCTTTGAAAAAAAGCATCTGTGTTCTACTTTGAGAGAGAGCAAGCGCATGCATCGCCTTTTTGAAGAGGCATTTTGGCTTATATATATATATATATATATATATATATATATATATATATATATATATATGTATATACATATATATATATATGTAGATACATATATACATATATAGAGAGAGAGAGTCACTGATACTGATATGTTGACAACATCTTACTTTATGTTGAAAAAACCTCAGAAATCACTGAAAAACACAAAGGTACAAGAGTTAAAGTAACACTATTGTTAGGTAAGGTGATAGAATTTTAGCTTACATTTACAAAAACTCTGTGTGAGTTGCAGATGTATGTTCCAAATAGGTTGCAACTTAATTGGTAAATGATAAAAATATGTGAGAAAAACGTAAACTTCCGCTTCCAATACATAATTCACCTGTGGATGTCTTTGTCCATGCTGACATTAAAGAGTTATCTTGTAGTACAATACACAATTTCTATGTAAACAGGAGATTTATGAAGTGCATATATTAATTTATTACATTCTGATTCATAATATATTGTTGTGGAATGTATTATCTATGGGTAAACCACAGACAGTGCAAGTCGCAGTATGGCTGCACGCCTTGTTAAAATGGTGGACACCATTCTGCTAATTTCAGGAGTATGTGTAGGGAAGATGTACATATATCGGGTGGGTCAATATAAGGCTTGGTAGTCCATGCCTTATAATTGGTTTTCACAATACAATTGCAAATCGCCACAATCTTTTAACAACTACTAGTATTGTATAATAGTTATTAATATATATTTGTCCTGAATTGCTTGACGTTTATTCTATTTGTAAAAGTTTTTATTAACCATGCAAAGGGATTTGATTTGACTAATTGGCCAATGTATAAAAGTGAAGCCATTCTCTAAAAAATGATGTCAGATGGGGTAGTTAACCGGCACTTTTCATTAGTAGAAATAATAACCAAACATGTTTTTGAATAGTGTTCAAGATTTAATAAGTTGTTGATTACATCAATGTCTACAGAGTCATTTCATTTCTTAGAAACCTCGGAAAAAAAGCATAATTGCTACTTAATTTGGATGATTTGCAGCTCCTTCTGCTTGTTGTGAACTGACATCCCAATTAGAACTACAGTTATTATAGGTCTACTTGTACCTTGCTGAATACCTTTTTAGTAGCAAACTGACATATTCGGTGGATTATGTCATCTCAATTACCCAGGATATTTTTGAGGTTTGTAGATTTCTAAAAGTACTCTCATGCGTAATTGTTCTGCTGGTGGGTTTGAACTTCATAGTAAATCTTACAAACACAGACCACAAGCAAAAGTGATTTTGCTTCTTTTTACTTGTATTTCACCTTCGTGAAAATATGATTTCTTGTGGAGAAATACCTAACCATACATCCCTTGTTGAGTGCCATCCATTCCCATTTAAACTTGAAAACACATTATTAATGTCTACCATTGAAGCTCATTTGTCTTAATCGTCAGCGTTGAAAACTACAAGCAAATGGGTATGTAAAACGTTTTGAGGGTTATTTAGAAATGGGACGATGCAGGACACTCTTAGAGTTTAATGCACTCAGAACATTTGCCTATTTATGGCTCCTCATCCACTAAGGTTAAGTAACCCTCTTAGTGTGCGTAAAACTCTAAGGGCCAAATTCACAAAACAGTGCAATGAGCAGTTGTGGCTTACTCTTTTAGGTTTTTCGGTTTACCCTAGCCTTAATTGTACCTGAAATGCAGGAGTAAGCCAGGAGTACTGCAAGACTAAATTACAGAAACGCTGGCCTTTATGTATTTGAAACTGAATAGAAGGGTATAACATAGTGACCTGCAAAACCAATATCTCCCAAATTCAACAACCAACGCTGACATCTGTGCCTTCTTACAGCGTCTAGTTCTCTAAATATTTTAACCAGCTTATGTCGAAATAGCAGCACAAAAATTCATGTGCAATGCTGATACACAACAAACAAATCACCAAACGAAATGTAACTCAACAGTGCCACCTGTCGTTTAAATGTATCAATTTGCCTAAACTGAAAATATGAAACCAGACACTCTGTACAACAGTAATCCTTATGGCATTTCCAGCTCGTCAGGAGTATTAGCTGGAATAAAGTTAAATGAAAGCAACCAAACTCCCACTTTTACACAACATCATTCAAGCGTGTTCAAGACCAGAAATGTAGCTTCTCAGATTTAATGTAACATAAATTGTCGTGGGAGCACAAATTACAAACCGTCTGACTATTTTTCACTTCTGACCTGAGGAACACTTATTCTACTTGCATTTAATTTTTTCTCCTTCGTATTAAATTGATAAGTAACCAGGTGCTACTATCCTTCTTATATCGTTTTGTAAACATTTTTTAAGTAATGAAATTATGCATTTCCTAAATAACAGGACGTTTACTAGCTTTCTGATTTATATAAATAGTGTCTTTAAACCATTTCCATTTACAGGTCTTGCTAATTTGCAAGCTTACTCCCCCTCAATTTCAAATATTTCTTTTTGACTGCTTCTTGAATTGTTTAACTAGGGGTTAAACCAAGAAGTGAACCAATTTAGCCCCTGATAAACAATGTTTGCACTTTTTTCTCTGTCATCGCACTCTGAAAATATTTGCTGTTATTTTCTGCATTTCTAGCTATTTATTTAGGAGGAATTCACAGACGAAAACTATGGTTTCCTGTTGGTATTGTAAAACCTGTCGAACTTCTGCAACTTTCGTTCCAGAACCGCCTTTTACATTCTGAAAACTTTTTCAGTTGGTTGGCAACCTGAGGCAGGGCACAGATTTATTTTGGCAGTTAACCCCTTAGCTGCCAGGCCTTTACCCCCTCAGGTAGCAGGCCTTTTTTTGGCTATTTGGTGCAGTTTGTGCTTAGGCCCTCATAACGTTTTGTCCACATAAGCTACCCACGCCAAATTTGCGTCATTTTTTTCCAACATCCTAGGAGGAGACCAAAAAATTTGCCAAAACACAGCAATTTTTTTTTTTTTTTTTTTTTTTTACAAATTAGAAAAAAGGGCTACAGAAGAAGGCTTTTAGTTTTTTACCTGCAAATGGCATCAACAAAGGGTTTGCAGTGCTAAAAGCTCCATTTTCCCAGCTTTCAGAAACAGGCAGACTTGAATCAGAAAACCACATTGTTCAACACAATTTTGGCATTTTACTGGGACATACCCCATTTTTAATATTTTTGTGCTTTTAGCCTCCTTCCAGTTAGTGACAGAAATGGGCACTGGAAGCTAAACATTTCTGGAAAGTAGACGAAATTCTGAATTGATCAAGGAGTCATTTTTGTAGATCCTACAAAGTTTACCTACAGAAAAGTACATCTAAAATAAACAAAATTGAAATTGAGGATAAAAAACAGCCATTTCCCTCCACATTTTACTCTGTAACTTTTTCCTGCGATGTCAGATTTTCAAAAGCAATATACCGTTACGTCTGCTGGACTCTTCTGGTTGCAGGGATATATAGGGCTTGTAGTTTCATCAAGATGCCTAGGTACCCAGAGCCAATAAAGGAGCTGCACCTTGCAATGTGTTTTCATTGTACCTGGTATACAGTCATTCATTTGGTGAAATATCAGGAGTGAAAAATTGGTATCAAGGAAACCTCTGTATTTCCAAAATGGCCATCTCTGATTTCCGGGGCCCCCACACTAGCATGTGAATTACAGGGCATTTCTCAAATAGACCTCTTTTTTACACACTGGCTTACATTTGAAAGGAAAAAATGTAGATAATGACAACGGGCACTAACACTTGTTCTTCAATTCTGTGTTTCCCCAAGTCTCCTGATTAAAATGGTACCCCACTTGTGTGGGTAGGCCCAATGCCTGCGGCAGGAAACGCAACATGGACACATTACATTTTTACATTGAGTTCTGAAGTGTCTTTTGGAAAGTGCCTAGCTGTGGATTTTGGCCTCTAGCTCAGCCGGCACCTAGGGAAACCTACCAAACCTGTGCAGTTTAAAAAAACTAGACACCAACAGGAATTCAGAATGGGGTAACTTGTGGAATTCTCACCAGGTTCTGTTACCCAGAATCCTTTTCAAACCTCTAAATTTGGCAAACAAAAACACTTTTCCTCACATTTCAGTAACAGAAAGTAAAGGAATCTGAGAGGAGCCACAAATTTCCTTCCACGCAGCGTTCCCACAAGTCTCCAGATACAAATGGTACCTCACTTGTGTGTGTAGGCCTAGTGCCCATGACAGGAAATGCCCAAAACACAACGTGGACACACTACATTTTCCTCTGCCTAGCTGTGGATTTTGGCCTCTAGCTCAGCCATCAGCAAGGGAAACCTACCAAACCTGTGCATTGTGTAAAACTAGACACCTAGGGGAATCCAGAATGGGGTGACTTGTGGGGCTCTCACCAGGTTCTGTTACCCAGAATTATTTGCAAACCTCAAAATTTGCCAAAAAACACTTTTTCCTCACATTTCAGTGATAGAAAGTTCTGGAATCTAAGAGGAGCCCCACATCTCCTTCATCCCAGCATTCCCCGAAGTCTCCCGATAAAATATGGTACCTCACTTGTGTGGGTAGGCCTAGCGCCCGCCAAAGGAAATGCCCCAAACACTATGTGGAAACATCAAAATTATCAAATACAAAACTATCTGTTTTGGAGGGGGGGGGGGGCACCTGCGTTTTTGGTCCTGGGCTCAGCAGCCATATAGGGAAATCAACCAAACCTAAACATTTCTGAAAACTAGACACGCGACGAGATAGCCCAGGGAGCTGTGACTTGCGTAGATCCCCCATTGTTTTCTTACCCAGAATCCTCAGCAAACCTCAAACTTAGCTAACAAATCACACTTTTCCCACATTTCTGTGTGGGATCACCGAAAGGGGACAAATTTCCTACTACCCAATGTTCCCATCAGTCTCCCATTAAAAATTACACATCACTTGTGTAGGTGGGCCAAGGGTCTGTGACAGGGAAGAGCCAAAAACATTTTGAAATTGAGGGGGAACCCAAGCAGGTCCAATAGAGCAGTTTAGGCTGACAAGTGGGGCAGAATTCTTTTCGGTATAGATGCGACGGTGCTGGGTGATAGGAATTTTGTGAATTCCTGCAGATTCCGGAAGGTTCCATCACAAAAATGTGGGAAAAATGTGTGATTTCCAGCAAAGTTGGAGGACTTTTTGGGTAATAAAATGGTGCAGGTGCATGTGAAGGACACCACCCTGGACCACCCAGATGTTTAGTTTTCAGATGCGTCTAGGTCTTGTGGATTTTTCTACATAGCAGCGTGCCAAAGTCCAAAAAGTGCAGCCCTCACCATTCCAAGTGGGACGACTTTGAGAGTTAGACAAGCTCCATGGCCCAAATGTAAAACTAAAACCCCAAATAATCAAATGTCCTCTTGCTTGTGTGGGATACCATGTTTAGTGTACAGGGGAGAGCTGAAAGACTGTTACCCCCTTGAGTTGGGGTGGTGCCCATCCTGGTTAGTAGCCACCATCCCACAATTTTTTATTTTTTTGTAAATCACTGGCATCCAGTAGCTTTCTGCCCCCCCCCCATTGGGGGCAGATGGACCTTCCAAAAATAGGCCGATCTGCCCCCGTGGCAAATATGGCCAACAGTAATGTGCCACATGGGGAGTGACCCTTGCACCAGGGGCTGACCCCCAAACAAAACACACAGATACACACACACCAATCCCTGGTGCCTAAGTGGTTTCTGCCCCCCCCCCAGGGCAGATCGGCCTAAAATAAATTTGCCCCCACAGGGGAGCAACCCATGCCTAAGTGGTCACTCCCCTTGCGTGAAATTGGCACAGAAAAACCCTGGTGCCTAGTGGTTTCTGCTAATAAAAATAGGCCAATGTGCCCTCAAGGGGGACAGAAATGGCCTAAAATAAATGTGCCTGCCAGGGGAGCGACCCTTGCGTAGGGGGTCACTCCCCTTGTGTGAAATTGATGCAAAAAATAAACGTCCCTGGTGTCTAGTGGTTTCTGGCCTCCTTGGGGGCAGATTGGCCTAATAAAAAGAGGCCGATCTTCCCCCAACGGGAGTGGAAAGTGCCTAAAATAAAATTGTCCACCAGTGGAGTGACCCTTGCCCATGGGGTCGCTCCCCACGTCTAAAAAACAAAAATGATCCCTGGTGCCTAGAGGTTTCTGCCCCCATGGGGCAGATGGGCCTTGTTAAAATAGGCCGATCTGCCACGGGGGGGCAGAAATGGCCTTGAAATAAATTGCCCCCTCGGGGAACAGCCCTTGCCCAAGGGGGCGCTTTCCTTATGTGTAAATAATTTTTTTTTTAATCCCTGGTGTCTAGTGGTCATTTCTGCAGCCTGATCGCACCGCGATCGGGCAGCAGAAATGCTGAGAGAGACATCGTATGAAAGGAAAGGCCTTTTACAGGCATATGAGCCCACGGCAGCCACCCTACAGACCATTCCAAGATGGCCATTGTGTCTACACATGCAGGCGCATGTGCTGGGGTATGCGTCATAAAAAATGCACACACAGAATCATGACATACTGATGGATATTTTTTGTTTACTGTTCTGACATGACCGATGGCTTGCAGAAATGGTAAGTATTTTTTAAAAAGTTTGCTAAAGTACGTAAAAAAAAAAAGCAAAAGGCTTAGTTGCCCTTTACAGCTACCATACCCTAAAGGAAAACATTTTTTTAAAAATGTTGTGGCTCCAAGATGGATGAGGTTGCACCAAAATGAAAAAGGCACTGAAAGATTTAAAAGGGTCTGTTCGGGCTACAATTTATTGGGGTCAGAGCGGGGCTCATAATCTAAAACAAATCTGAAAGCAAATGTGATATGTGCTACCCCTTAAAGCAGTTCTTATCCATACATGCAAATATACTTAATTCAGGAGAGGGATTCCTGATTTTTAAATACGGCTTACCACCACACTGACGGCCGCAAACCTACCGCTGCGGTGGAGGCTATCCGTTCACCATATTATGACACACACACACCAATCTGACAGAATTCAGCCACATACACAAATCTGCCAGCCCAAAGGTCAGTACAAAAGTGGAAGTCCCTAAACCCATTCTCTTACGCCCCCCCAAAAAAAACACCCATCACATTATGACCCACAAATCACCACGGCGAACACTCAATGGTAGTAAACCATTGGTGGTACATACCGCCGCGCTCAGAATGTACACTAACATACCAAACAACACTACATTGGCAAATAAAAAAAATACACACCTGACAACCATACACACTCCACACCCACTTACCCACAGCACTATAAAACACACACACACAATACCCACAAACCTTTACAAAGAACAATTATTGCCCGGAGATTGACACGAACAGCAAAGAGACAACTAGACATACACACCACTTACACCAATACATCCCTCACGCACTCCACATCACAGACCCCACCACATAACCCACCACACTCTCACCAACACCCATCACACAACACCCATGGCACCACAAAGACACCCCCTTTTCACTGCAGTAGAGCAACAGCTGTTTGGAGCACAGGTACAGCAGATATCAATAGCAAGGAAGATGGAGCTATGGCGGAGAATCGTGGACAGGGTCAACGACATGGGGCAGCACCCAAGAGAAAGGGAAGACATCAGGAAGAGGTGGAACGACCTACAGGGGAAGGTACATTCCATAGCAGCAAGGCACCAGCTCGCCATACAGAAGACTGGCAGTGGACCCCTAGCTCCTCCCCCACAGCTCACAGCATGGGAGGAGCAGGTACTGGCAATACTGCATCCTGAGGGACTCGCTGGAGTAGCTGGAGGACTGGACAGTGGTAAGTCAACATTTACTACTTATCACCCCCATACCTGCATGCCATCACACACCCTCACCCTTACTCCCATTACTCCACTCCATCCAACACACTGCACCTACACATATGACTGACCCCCATGCTAAATCCTGCATGCCATACCAATGCATGGACAGCCCTCCCAGCCCTGCATAGACACCAATCACTAAGGCATGCACAGCATAGGGAAACTAACATAACCACAATACATCACCATACACAAGCAAAAGCTGGCAGGGCAATACCAACAATAGAGGGGAAGCTACGGAAGTACAAATGTCATAGACTTGAAGCATAATACATCACTTACATCCCCACTGATACCCCAGCCAATGTCAGTGGAGAGGAGCTGCCACCACTATCCAGTCCCCCAACAGAAGAGGCTACCAATGTTGACAGTAACTCTGGATTTCTGGATCTGGAGGACCTACCTGGCCCATCAGGGACCACTGGACAGCCGGTCACCCAAGCCCACTCACAGACCACCACATAGCCTCCCCCATCAAGAACCAACACCACAGGACCCACCCAGTGTACCCACACCTGTGTCCTCAGGACACGTCAATCAGCAGTGAGCCCACGTGTACATGGACCCCAGGCCACACCTCACCCACAAGACAATCAGGGACCTGAGGTCAGTGGCAGTGGGCACACCGTTTAGGGGAGAGAGGCACAGGCCAACTGGGACACTGTGAGGACTGCTGTGCGCCAGGGGGAGGACAGGACCAGGGAGCCAACTCTCCAGGAGGCACTTTACGAGATCCTGGGAGCCTACCAACTTTCCCAGGACACGATGGGCCAGATCCTTGACAGCGTGCAGAAGAAAAGATGGCTGCAGGAGGGACAGTATCAGGGGATCAGAGAGGACTTGCAGGCTATCAACACTATTCTGATCTCCATTGCAGGGGTGCTGGCAGACATGGCCAACATCATGAGGGAGGCAACAGTACACCAGTGGGCCCCTACCACTAGCCATTCAACTGAACAGCCCTCTACTTCCACTGCTGCTAGTGGCCAGGAGGCCCCGCCACATGACCCACAGGCCACCAGCGCCCCTCCCCCTGCAGAAAGTGAACCACCCTGCAAACGATCCTTGCGACCCAGACAGAAGCCAGAGACAATTGCCAAGACCACCGCCAGAAAAGGAGACTCTCCTAATTGTCCCACTTGTGTCCCACTCAGTCACCTTGTCCACCTTGAACTGCCATTACTCCCCTTCCTATGTCCCCTTGGGCACTACACCCATGCTACAAACAGACTGGAACAATACCCTGGACTTTCCTCCATCATCACCCCATTCCATTGCACTTTACCCTCAATTTTTTAGCACTACAATAAACACCCTTGGACAAAAGTCGACTACTAGTATTTCCTGTATTACAAATTTGTATTGATTGAAACAGCTACATCCATTGCAAATGAACTGTACATAGTGAGAGCACAGAATGAATGACCTGTAGCTGGCTGTTGTGATCGTATCACAACAATATTGTCTTATCACCAACATCTGTAAAATGATAATCAATAGGTGACGGTAAGTAGAGGAAACAAGTGGGTAATGCAAGCATGCCACAGCCACACAGAATACAACAATAGTCATAGAAATGTGAAGTTGCACAACCTCACCTGTGTGTCATTGGAAGTACTGACGGAACACTAATGTTCTGTTGTCCACATCCTCATCCTCTGCCTCCTCATCCTCACTGTCCTCAGGGTCCACTGCTGCCACAGGGGCATCTTCAGTCTCCTCCTCCTGCAGAAAAGGTACATGCTGCCTGAGGACCAGGTTGTGCACCATGCAGCATGCCACTACTATCTGGCAGACCTTCTTATGTGACTAGCACAGGGATCCACCTGTCAGATGGAGGCACCTGAACCTGGCCTTCAGGAGGCCGAAGGTCCTCTCAATTCTTCTGGTTCTCCCATGTGCCTCACTATGACGTTCTTCAGCCCTTGTCCTGGCATTCCTCACAGGGGTCAGCAGCCACAATAGGTTTGGGTAGTCAAAGTCACCTGCAAGTACTGAGGGACAACATTTAGCCACACACTATCCTATTTGGCTAACAGCAGAGGCATACACCAACATACACTGGGTGGGGACCAAGGCTCACCTATCAGCCACACCCTGTGCCTCTGTTGTTGGGCTATCACATTTGGGATGCTGCGATTCCTCAGGACAAAGGCATTATTGCACCGACCCTGGATATTTAGCATTGACGTGGGAAATGTGCTGGTCCGCCAGGCACACCATCTGCACATTCATGGAGTGGAAACTCTTATGATTCCTGTACACCTGTTCATTCTACCGGGTTTGCAAACGCAATATGTGTACAGTCAATCGCCCCAATAATATTGGGGATATGTCCCATTGCATCAAATCTGTCCTTCACAGTGGCCAAATCTTCCACCTGGGGGAAAGCTATGTAGCTGCACATGTGTTTTACCAGGGCAGACAAGATTCTTGCCAGCACAATTGAGAACATTGGGGTGACACTGCTGCCAAGCCCACTGTCACTTGGAAAGAACCAGTTGGCAGGAAATGGAGCACTGATAGCACTTGCACAAGAGGGGGGATCCCAGTGGGATGACGGATAACTGAGATCAGGTCAAGCTCCAACTGGGAACACAGCTCTGTGATTGTGGCCCTGTCCAGTCTATAAGCGAGTATAATGTGCCAGTCCGCCAGTGTAGCTAAGTCCACCAGCGATCTGCACAGGGGTATGCGTCCATCTCCTATTCATCCACAGCGGTAGGCATCTAAGGGACACAAGAGTGAGTAGGTTATCACAATTTGAACAACTATACCACAACAGCAGTCCACATCGTGCAATCATGTTTTGGGGCAGTGTAAGTTAAAATTATGTGCCTATTTATCCTGTGACGCAACAATTATCGATAGGCCTGTTCTCCCACCCTGAAATGGCGACCGCCTGTCCTGTGTGGAGGGACAGGTGGAAGTGAGGTAAATCCGTCAACTTTGTGCACCGTGGTGGTAGGCGGTCATGAACTGCCATGCAATTTCGCAATGGATAATATTGGGCCCTATGGGGTACAGTGGCTAATAGGTTTCTACGCTGGCGGGGAGTGTATACACCGCCGTGCATGTGACTGTCATTTTCTATCTCAATCCTCACTTGTTTCCTGACCTTCCACAGGAGAAGACCTACACTGCATGTGCTGCTGTGACCTGTGTCTAGAACCTACCATGGCCAGTGTGACCGGGGAAAGGGCCCCAGCCTTCACTTCTGAGGAGTTGGGGTGACTGGTGGATGGGGCCCTACCCCAGTATGGACTGCTGTGTGGGCCTCAAGACCAACAAGTGAGTACACTGTGGGCACGATGCATGCGGCATGAAGGCATGGAGATGTGTGTGAAGGCATTGTGTAAGGGTGGGTGGGGGGAGATTGTCTGTTGGCGGTGTACATGTTGTGAGCTGGCCTATGTGTGTGACAATGGTGATGAGATCGGGTATGGTGGGCCATGTGTGTGACAGGCTGGACTGTTTGTTTAATGGAGTTCACCTGTCTGTATTACCTCTGCAGGTCAGCGCCCATCAAAAGAAGGGATTATGGCATGCCATCGCCACGGACGTGTGGACCATGGGGGTCTATGGAATGCAGAGGACCCACTGTCGGAATCGGTGGGAGGACCTGAGATGCTGGGCATGGAAGACTGCAGAGGCCCAGCTGGGGATGGCCTCCCCTGATGGCCTGCATACTGGCAGTGGCCTACTCTGAGCTGGATGGGCTCCTGAGGGAATCACAGCAGCAACAAGGGGTGAGTACAGTGGGTATTATTACAACTTATGAATGGTGGGGTGGCATCCGGGTGGTGGTTGTGTGTTAGTGGGTGCCCCTAAGGCCAGGCCACACATAGCAGCATAGGTCCTCTGAAGGGTAATGGTTGCATGGCAAATACAGGTAACCAAGCTTGTTAGTATTTACTTCCAGGCAGGGCTGCGTGGGTCCCAGGTATGCTGCAGTTGGCGGGGTGTCCTCCTCCTCATGCCTTGGTGACTAGCCATTTCACTGGTAGTGTAATGTATAGTGCGTAGGCCTGTTCCAGGTGCGTGAGGGTGCTGTATGCACTAATGGTGGTGTTGGTGCAGTCATTGACCCAGTCTATCCTTTGTCTCTCTCTCTCTCTCTCCCCTTTCTTGTTTTGTCATCCTGTCCTTGTGTGCATTAGCATCATCTGGCGGAGGAGCAAGGCCACCAGTGACAGAGGAGCTGCATCCCACAGGATCCTGAAAGCAGAGGCCACCAACGCCGAGGGAACAAGTGGGACCGAGGGCGAGGGGAGCACCACAGCGGAGACTGGAGGGGACAACACAGACTCTGATACCTCCTCCAATGGGAGCTCCCTGTTGGTGGCGGACACCTCTGTGACCACCCCAGCTGCAGGTACAGCCGCCACCCCCGTAGCAGCACCACCCTCCCAGTAGCCTCTCAGTGAGTTTCCCGTGCCTGCTCACCAAGGAGGGTGGGCATCTCCTTCACCCCAGGCACCTCAGGCCCTCCCCAGGGAGCCCTGCTGCCCTGAGTGAGGAGACTATTGACCTCCTGAGATCCATCTCTGTAGGGCAGTCAACCATTGTAAATGCCATCCAGGGCTGGCATCCCGGATGCAGCAATGCAATGCATTCCTGGGGGGCATTCATGGTGGTTTGGCAGCCCAACAGAGATCGATTCAGGCTCTGGCCTCCTCTCTGATGGCAGCCATTGTACCTGTTTCTACCATCTCCTCTCCAACTACCACCTCCCAGTCCCATTCTCCTCAACCCCAACCCACCCCAAGCACACAGGCAGACGAGCATGCACACAAGGCAACACACAAGAGTGGCACAGGCAAACACAAGCACCACACTTCATCCCACAGGCACTCACACAAACAACATCCCGTTGCAGACACGACAACATCCACAGCCTCCACTGTCTCCCCCTCCTCCTCCGTCTCCACCTCCCTCCCAGTTAGATCCACACTCACACCTGCATGCACTACATCTACATCCACTATCAGCATCACCACACCAAGCAGAACACACACTACACTGGCAGAGACCTCCACAACATCCATGAACGTGTCCCCTGTGTCCTCTCCCACCGTGTCTGTCCCCCCTTCTAAAGGACACAAATGCAAGCACTCAGACACCCAACAGCCATCCACCTCACACCAGCATACAGCCCATGCACCTGTACCCAAATCCAGCAGACATACACATCCACCAACCACTTCCTCATCCTCCACTCCCATTACTCCTCCCTCCTCCCGTCCCACCGTCCCTAAACAACTTTTCCTTTCCCAATTTGGCCTCTTCCCTACCCTTCCTCCCCATCCTGCACGTATGGGCAGGGTACGAAGGACACAGCCCAGCACCTCAGCCAAATAGTCCACAGGGACAGTGGTAGCACCACCTACTCTTGGTGGTAAGAATACCAGACCTCAACACTGAAAGGGAAGGAGCCAGCACCACCAGGGATGAAAAGGAAGAGTCCTGCACCATCTGTGGGGAAGGGGAGGGAGCCTGCACCAGCTGTGAAGAAGGGGAAGGAGCCTGCAACAGCTGTGAGGAAGGGGAAGAAGCTTGCACCAGCTGTGAAGAAGGGGAAGGAGCCTGCACCAGCTCTGAAGAAGGGGAAGGAGCCTGTGCCAGCTGTGAAGAAGGAGAAGGAGCCTGAACCACAAGGCAGAGAGGGGAAGAGCCCATCCAACCCTGCCAGGAAGGGTAAGGGATCCCGACCCATGAACAGGTGGAGACGAGGAACTCTACGCCAGGGGAAGCTGTCAGGCTAACAATGCCACCAACACCAGCTGTCACGGGGCTCTCACTGCCAGCTGTGGATGTGCAGCCATCAGTGAGTGCAGGGGCTGCACAGGAGCCTCCTCCAACAGCCACCACCATGCAGCCATCAGTGAGTGCAGGGGCTGCCTAGAAGCCTCCTCCAACAACCACCACCAGGCAGCCATCAGTGAGTGCAGGGGCTGCCCAGAAGCCTCCTCCAACAACCACCACCATGCAGCCATCACCGCCGGTGGATGCCATGTAGTCCAACCTCCAGGGGCTACTGTGAGGCCTGCCCCCTCCAGAACCAGTGGGAAAGACACCCACTCGAGAGACTGTGGCCTTGCACTCCCCAGGACAAGGCAATGGGCCTGTTGCCCCCTCCAGAATCAGCTGGAAAGACACCTACTCAAGAGACTGTGGCCTTGCATTCCCCAGGACAAAGCAATGGGCATGTTGTCCCCTCCAGAACCTGTGGGAAAGACACCTACTCGAGAGACTGTGGCCTTGCACTCCCCAGGACAAAGCAATGGGCATGTTGTCCCTCCAGAACCAGTGGGAAAGACACCCACTCAAGAGACTGTGGCCTTGCACTCCCCAGGACAAAGCAATAGGCATGTTGCCCCCTCCAGAACCAGTGGGCTTGTTACCGCTTCTGGCTGGGGTGCCTTCTCCCCCTCCCCCTGAAGTGCCTCCCTATTTGCAAACTGATGTCACTGCAGTGTACTATCCGGATGTGGTCTGGACTCGAGTTGGGCCTTAGACTGTGCCCTGTGGCCATGTCCGCACTTTGAACATTGGACTGGGCGGTGTCCCTTTGTGTACATGTGTACATATCTGTTTCATTGCCAAATTGAATTATTAATTTTGATGTTGATCTGATTACAATCACTTTATTCAATTCCTGTTGTCCTTGCATTAGTCTGCCGTTTTTCGGGGACAAGTTGTTTTTCTTGTGCACCTGGTTGTGTATATGGGGTGTGTGGTGCGTGTGTGTCACTCTCATTTTCCTCCCACCCTCCCTTGTGTGCTAGGCGGCTGTACTCACCGTTGTCGTCTTCATCGGCGTTGGTGTTCCAGGTGGAGCATAACGTTAAAAATTATCGGGAAAACATGCAGTTCAGGTTCCATGGCGGCATGGTTCTTCCCTATGCCTCCAATGCTCTGTTTCCGCCAGGCTTCTGTTGGCGCTTGCCCCGGAAAAGGTGGCGGAGTGGTGTGTCTTATTATGGTGGGCGGTACATTGTCTTCCGCCTGGCTGTAGGCGGCTACTGCCGTGGTGGCTGTTGTTTCTGCCGTGGCGGTTGGTGTGGTACATTGGCTGTCTACGGGAGTTATCACTGCGATGGTCATAATTTGGCGGTACTTACCACCAGCCAGTTGGCGGTATTACTGCCACTTCATCACCCACCACCATGGTCGTAATGAGGACCTTAGTTGCCAAACCCCTGGTAAAAGACAGTTTTTCTATTTGACACTACAACAACTGTCTAAGACTTGGTGTTCTGAATAGGAATTACGCAGAGACGTTGACTGCTACGAAGATTATTTCAACTTCTTGAAAGACAGCATTTAGTGTTTCCCAACTACATGAAAATATTAAAAGATGAGATAGAACAGAGAGAAACTATTGCTGCTGAGATAGCTAAGGATAGTTCACAAAACAGCCAAAGTTCAGGACCTCTAAGTTAAGATCTTCTTGGACAACCAAATATTGAAAATGAAGTTGTCATTGCCATGAATGAGGTAGGGACTACAATGAAACAAGCAAGACAGGAAAGTGTTGATTTGGAACAGTTAGTTGAACAACTAAATGATGAAAAAAGTTGAGCATGGATTCTTCCATGAGAAGAATGTAAAGCTAATACTATTATACGTCGGTGGTCAAGTTAGCACTGGGAAAAGCATTTTACCTGAAATTCTCAATGCATACCTACAGAGGACTACAGACTAAAATTGTGCATGTGTAGTATCAGCACCCACTGGAGTAGCTGCACACAACATTAAAGGAATTACTTTATATCAACTACTTATGCTACCTGTAGAACATGTCAACAGACTGGAGTACCAAACGTTATTGAGTGGAACTTGTCATGAAGTCTCAAGAAAACTGAAGAAATTGAAACTTTTAATCATTGATGAGGTAAGCATGGTCTCAAACTTAATGCTTGCCTATGTACACCTGAGAATGCAACAGATTATAAGGACAGACTATGATGTGCTGTTTGGAGGAAAGCACTTGATTGTGTTCTGTGATCTACTACAACTTACCCAATGAAAGGACAGCCTGTGTTCAAGACACTACTCCATGATGAAGCTCAGAATTCCTTGGGAAGTATTGGAAATGTAAACATTTGGTTAAACTTCCAGTACAAAGAAATACTAAGGAATATGCGTCAAGCATCTGACGTTAAATACATAAACATTCTGGAGGATATTAGAGCAGGAGAAGCATTGCTTAGAAAGTTGACTGATAAAGAAACTGTTTCCTACAAACAAGACAACAGCAGAACTAATGTTCACAAGAAGGAAAATGCCCTGTCTGCCTAATGTCTACACTTGAGGAGTGCTCCTGTTTTAACCCTTTAAATGCGTGCGTCGGCCACTGGCCGACACCCACACTACCTCCTTGGTGCGGGTCACGACCAGTGGCCGACACCAGGGAGGGGTTAATAAATCGCACCTGAGGATATATATATTTTTTTAATCCTCGGGAGACACTGAAGCTTTACCGTGTTTCCCCTGCCCCCACCCGCCCCTTTGTGACATCAGCGCGCCGCAAGGCGCGCAGACATGACCTTGTTGATTTCCCCATCGGAGAAGGCCGCTTCCTGGTCTGATGGGGAAATGGCCCCAAACGGCCTTCCCCACGTTCGGGAAGGCCTCGTAAGAAAGGGGAGACTCTTCCCTTTCTTACGAGGCCTTCCTGAAAGTGTTTCCTGGTCCCCGATCGCAGCACAGCTGAGATCGGGGGCCAGGAAACACCTCTAGACACCAGGGATTCCACTTCGGGGGGTCGGCCCCCTTGGAAAATGGGCCGCCCTCCCCACCCCCCACCCCCCGGGGGCTTATTTAAAAAAAAAAAAAAGGTAGGTGTCCCCTGGATTGCGCACCCCCAGGAGCTAAATTTTATTTAAAAAAAAAAAAAATACAAAAAAAATAATAAGAATAAAAAGAAATGGACAGGGGTTCGCCCGTGGGCAGGGCGACCCCCTGTGGGGGCAACATTTTTTTTTAGCTGTTGTAGGGTTTCCCTGGGGGGCATTTTGGCCCCCAAGGAAACCATACAACTACTAAAATAGATATATATATATATATATATATATATATATATATATATATCTATCTATCTATATGGATATATCTATAGATAGATCTATATATATGTGTGTGTATATATATATATATATATATATATATATATATATATATATATATATATATATATTTTATATATATATTTATATCTATAGATCACTTTTGTCAATACAGGGGTGGTTTCCCTGGGGGCTGCGATCGGCCCCCAGGAAAACCAGACCCACATATAAAAGTGATATATATATATATATATATATATATGTATATATATATATATATATATTTGCTACCAGTTGTCTTGCAGTTGCAGCTTGCGTCTTCAAAGCAATGCACATACTTCAACTGACGCATTTCAACTGTGGCTTTTAGGCAGCAATAAAAAAGTCAAGTACGTATTGTGATTATGTTTCTGCTACAAAAGGATCAGACTTTTGTCTAGTGGCAGTTTTAGTGCCATAAAGAAGCGCAGAAGGTTTATATGCCTACTGCAAAGAGCAAGTCTGTATTTTATGTAAATAGCTGAGTACATTAGTAAAGTCAGCCATTACCTGCGCTATAATACAAATGAAATGTATGTGCGGGGTGGGGGGCGGCTATGGGGAGATGAAGGGCACGTTTGCTGGGTGGTAATGAGGGAATCCGAGGAGGAGGGAGTGGGAGCACCAATATTGAATGTTGGACTGGGCGCAGGAGGTGCTAAAGACTGTGACGAATGGTATGTGACAAGGTGTTTTTTGAGTGTCTTGAAAGAATATGCTGATTGAGGGAAGAAGCGCAGGGAAGGTGGCCTCTACTGTTGCACGTATCTCACACACACTATCGATTTTGTGACTGTCTACATAGGCTAGTGTTTTAGAGCAACAGTTTAGCCAATAGCAGAGATGGCATCTTGATGGATGACTGCTGCCGTCACTCGGGTTATAGAGGACGGCTCTGACATAGGATCAGAGACTGAGACATCAGATACTGAGACAGCATCTGAGGGATAGGACAATGGCGCAGACTCTGGGAGTGATTTTTCAGTCGGAGGAGTCCCATTCAATAACTCCTCTTCCAGTAAATTATGAGGGAGGTGATGAGGACAGTCCTGCTGTCCCTTCGCAAGCACAGTCTGTGCAACAGGGTAATAGTGGGTTAGCCCAACCCAGAGAGCAGGTGAATGCGGCAGCAATAAGAAAGAGAGAGAGTACTCTCTTGGGAGCTCCCCAATTTAGTTCAGCCCAAATTCCACCACCCAAATCGTATTGTGGAGACATCAAAATTATCTATCACAAAACAAACTGGTTTTGTAAGGCAGCCACCTGTGTTTTTGGTCCTGGGTTCGGCGGCCATACAGAGAAACATACTAAAACCAAACATTTCTGGAAACTAGACATTCGGGGGGGTCCATAGAGGTGTGACTTGTGTGTATTCCCCAAAGTTTTCTTACCCAGAATACCCTGCAAAGATGGAATGTTGAATAAAAACTCTATTTTTCTCGCATTTCTGTCACACAAACTACAGGAATATGCTGGGATCCACAAAATTCCTACCACCCAGTGATTCCTCACCTGTCCTGATAAAAACACTATCCCACTTGAGTGCCTATACCTAGTGCCTGCTTCAGGAATGGATCACCCCATGGTCAACAGCTGCCTCATGTAAGGACCAACATTGACCGTTGTGTGATCTATTCCTGTCGAGGGCACCAGGCCTACCCACACAAGTGAGGTACATTTTTTATCGGGAGACTTGGGGGAACGCTGGGTGGAAGGAAATTTGTGGCTCCTCTCAGATTCCAGAACTTTCTGTCACTGAAATGTGAGGAAGAAGTGTTTTCTTAGCCACATTTTGTGGTTTGCAAAGGATTCTGGGTAACAGAACCTGGTCAGAGCCCCACAGTTCACCCCATCTTGGATTCCCCTAGGTCTCTAGTTTTCAAAAATGCACAGGTTTGGTAGGTTTACCTAGGTGCCGGCTGAGCTAGAGGCCAAAATCTACAGATAGGCACTTTGCAAAAACACCTCTGTTTTCTGTCAAAAAATGGGATGTGTTCACGTTGTGTTTTGGGGCATTTCATGTCGCGGGCGCTAGGCCTACCCACACAAGTGAGGTATCAATTTTATCGGGAGACTTGGGGGAACGCTGGGTGGAAGGAAATTTGTGGCTCCTCTCAGATTCCAGAACTTTCTGTAACCGAAATGTGAGGAAGAAGTGTTTTCTTAGCCACATTTTGTGGTTTGCAAAGGATTCTGGGTAACAGAACCTGGTCAGAGCCCCACAAGTCACCCCATCTTGGATTCCCCTAGGTCTCTAGTTTTCAAAAATGCACAGGTTTGGTAGGTTTACCCAGGTGCCGGCTGAGCTAGAGGCCAAAATCTACAGATAGGCACTTTGCAAAAAACACCTCTGTTTTCTGTCAAAAAATGGGATGTGTACATGTTGTGTTTTGGGGCATTTCCTGTCGCGGGCGCTAGGCCTACCCACACAAGTGAGGTATCAATTTTATCGGGAGACTTGGGGGAACGCTGGGTGGAAGGAAATTTGTGGCTCCTCTCAGATTCCAGAACTTTCTGTCACCGAAATGTGAGGAAAATGTGTTTTTTTTAGCCAGATTTTGTGGTTTGCAAAGGATTCTGGGTAACAGAACCTGGTCAGAGCCCCACAAGTTACCCCATCTTGGATTCCTCTAGGTCTCTAGTTTTAATAAATGCACAGGTTTGGTAGGTTTACCTAGGTGCCGGCTGAGCTAGAGGTCAAAATCTACAGGCAGGCACTTTGCAAAAAACACCTCTGTTTTCTGTCAAAAAATGGGATGTGTCCACGTTGTGTTTTGGGACATTTCCTGTCGCTGGCGCTAGGCCTACCTACACAAGTGAGGTATCAATTTTATCGGGAGACTTGGGGGAACGCTGGGTGGAAGGAAATTTGTGGCTCCTCTCAGATTCCAGAACTTTCTGTCACCAAAATGTGAGGAAAATGTGTTTTCTTAGCCAAATTTTGAGGTTTGCAAAGGATTCTGGGTAACGGACCTGGTCAGAGCCCCACAGGTGTCTAGTTTTTAAAAATGCCAAGGTTTGCTAGGTTTCCCTAGGTGCCGGCTGAGCTAGAAGCCAAAATCCACAGCTAGGCACTTTGCAAAAAACAGGTCTGTTTTCTTTGGGGAAATGTGATGTGTCCACATTGTGTTTTGGGGCATAACCTGTTGCGGGCGCTAGGCCTACCCACACAAGTGAGGTACCATTTTTATTGGGAGACTTGGGGGAACGCCGGGTGGATGGAAATTTGTGGCTCTTCTCAGCTTCCAGAACTTTCTGTCACCAAAAGGTGACGAAAAAGTGTTTTTTTGGCCACATTTTGAGGTTTGCAAAGGATTCTGGGTAACAGAACCTGGTGAGAGCCCCACAAGTCACCCCATCCTGGATTCCCCTAGGTGTCTAGTTTTCCAAAATTCATAGGTTTGGTAGGCTTGCCTAGGTGCCGGCTGAGCTAGTGGCCAAAATCTAGAGCTAAGCACTTTGCAAAAAACACGTCAGATTTCAATGTAAAAATGTGATGTGTCCATGTCGCACTTCCTGTCGCGAGCATTAGGCCTATCCACGCAAGTGAGGTACAATTTTTATCGGGAGACTTGGGGGAACACAGAATAGCAAAACAAGTGTTATTGCCCCTTGTCTTTCTCTACATTTTTTCCTTCCAAATGTAAGACAGTGTGTAAAAAAAAAGACGTCTATTTGAGAAATGGCCTGTAATTCACATGCTAGTATGGGCACCCCGGAATTCAGAGATGTGCAAATAACCACTGCTTCTCAACATCTTACCTTATGCCCATTTTGGAAATACAAAGGTTTTCTTGATACCTATTTTTCACTCTTTATATTTCAGCAAATTAATTGCTGTATACCCGGTATAGAATGAAAACCCATTGCAAGGTGCATCTCATTTATTGGCTCTGGGTACCTAGGGATCTTGATGAACCTACAAGCCCTATATATCATTGCAACCGGAAGAGTCCAGCACACGTAACTGTATATTGCTTTAAAAAATCTGAAATTGCTGTTTTTTTCAGCTCACTTTCAATATTATTTTATTTCAGCTGGTATTTTCTGTAGGAAAACCTTGTAGGATCTACACAAATGACCCCTTGCTGAATTCAGAATTTTGTCTACTTTTCAGAAATGTTTAGCTTTCTGGGATCCAACATTGGTTTCACATCCATTCCTGTCACTAACTGGAAGGAGGCTGAAAGCACCAAAAATAGTAAAAATGGGGTATGTCCCAGTAAAATGCCAAAATTGTGTTGAAAATTTTGGTTTTCTGGTTCAAGTCTTCCCGTTCTTGAAAGGTGGGAAAATTGTGATTTTAGCACCAGAAACCCCTATGTCAATGCCGTTTTCAGGGAAAAAAACACAAGCCTTCTCCGGCAGCCCTTTTTGTTTTCACTGTATTTTGGTTAATTTCTTGGTCTCCTCCAGGGGAAACCACAAACTCTGGGTACCATTAGAATCCCTAGGATGTTGGAAAAAAAAGTACGCAAATTTGGCGTGGATAGCTTATGTGGACAAAAAGTTATGAAGGCCTAAACGCAAACTACCCCAAATAGCCAAAAAGGGCTCAGCACTGGGGGGGGGGGGGAGGGGGGAGGGGGGAAGACCCAGCAGCTAAGAGGTTAACAAAGTATTACTAAAATTGGAAAAAGGAAATTTTTTAGAACTTACAGTAATCAGCAAAATGGAACACCAGGTTATAACAGTACTCTTAACTAAAAAACTACAAGCAAAATTGGATTAATTGGAGAAATCTGTTTCCAGAACCGCAGGATTAGAAAAGTGTTTACATGTTTGCAAAAACAGTAGAGTAATTTTGCAACAAAACTTGAATGTTGAGGAAAGATTAGTTAATGGCGATATGGCTACAGTAGTTGATTTCATTTTGTTTCCTTCCAGGAATGAGGTTAAATACCTAGTGATAAAATTTGATCAAGTTTCTGGCGTAAAACACATTAGAATGTCCCTTTGCACATTTCTTGCTTGTAAAAGACTTGTATTCCCAGTTTCTATAGCTTATGCTGTGACTATTCTGTCTGAAGGTTTAAATGTATATGCAGCATTCATTAATATTGGTACTACTGTATTTAAGGAAGGGATGTCATATGTAGCCTTATCGCTAGTTAGACCATTGTCCAATTTGTATCTTGTTGACTTTGAGGACAGTAAAGTAAATGTGGATTCAAGTTGTGTCAAAGAGTAGAACCAATTGAGAAGTGTTTATGCTCCTCATTTAGCAAAGTAATTGGTTCATGAAAAATCTACCATCTGCCCAGAGATGTAAGCTTTCAAAGGATCATAGCGATGTTGTTGAGAAAAAGTGTAAGAAAGAAAATAAGGAACATCTTAAGAAAAAAAACTGACAATGCCAGAGATGTTGTTGGTTACCACTTGTCAAACCTGTCTGGTGTCAACTGTTATACCAAAGTGGTTCTCAATACACTGTTTACATTACCTCATGTTGTTCACACAATTGAACAGAGAAAAGACAAGAGATTGTGCTCTGCTTTGTTTGCTTTGTTTGCTTTGTTAGAATGTCTCTGCAGTGACAGAAGTAAAACACATTGTGCATCTCACATTCGAGGCCTTGTAGACGAATGCACTGGATCTTTACAGTTTACACCAAACTCTGAAGATGCACAAGAATTTCTAATGATAACCTTTGATATTTTAGAAGAAGATAAGTTACAAATTGATGACTTATTTGGGCTTTTGGGCTTAGTTACTCATGGAAACATGAATGTGAAAATTGCTCTATGACATCAACTACAGACATAGATTCTGAGTGATGTATTTACTTAACACTACCGGACTGAAAAACTGTCAATTTGGACAGGCTGCTACAAAAGCTTCACAGAACAATACCAGCAGAAATTGTCAATCAGATCTTCTGTTAACTTTGCATATACGAAGAAGTGACAAATATCTTATTCTAATGCTATAGCAATGTACAGTAGATGGAAATAAATTTGAAACAGAAATTAAAAAGTTTAAAGCAGGACAAATAAATATTTCAGAAAAAAAACTATGCACTATGGCTATTATTTTTTCATGAAGGAGTTACTATTACATATGGACATAAAAAGTACAACTGGATGGACAGAATGTAGTGACAGCAAGCTCACATTCAGGCAAAGACTGTATTATAAACCACCAAATTCCTATCTTGTGTTACTTGAGCCTAAGTTCTAAGGAGGATTACAACTGAAAAAGTGAAATAACATACTTGTTGTAGTTCTACTACAAATATTCATGGCATCATACAGTCTACCAGGGGTGATTTCTGTTTTATGGTTTCAAAATGCAGAGATACGATACAGAACAGATTGTAGTAAATTGGGCACAGTCAATACAAACTAAAAACCAGGACAAAACACCATTTTCTTTCATGAAGGAGTTACTATTACCTCTGGAAACTCCATTTTGTATTTAAAAACTAAAACCGGATGAACACAATATAATGAAAAGAACATCACAATCAAACAGCTATTGCAACATGACCTACCAAGTTACAAGAACGATTACAATTGGAAACATGAAATAATCTACTTCTAGTTTATGTATTACCAATTTTATGACATCATACAGCCTACCTTTGTCTTTATAAGGCTTTTAATATGCTACTGTCCTTTACATATAATAATTGTCTTGCAACATGTATAGTTAAAACAATTGGTTAATTAATTGTAGTGAGTGCAATGCATAGTGTCGCTAATTTACAGTGACATACTGTGCAGTTGTGGGGGGGGGGGGTTCTACAATCTATGTGATTGTTTTTCCCCCAATATTCAATGATGATTCTTTATTTAGCACATTACTTATAATGGAAAAGTATGGAACCTGACAACAGTAAAAAAGGGGAAATAAAATGGTTAAAGGTAATATAATATTGCAGTAGAGCATAATAAATGTCTACTGCTTAATTAATAACCTGAACCTTTCCAATGCAGAAAGTAAAAGTTGATTTTTTAAATTTATAAAGCGGAACATTAACTTATATGTATGTTTTTTTCTTCTTTTTTCACAGATCAATGAAACCGTCTATTGGAGTAATGTAGGTTATTAGTTGGTTCTTTCAGCATTCGTAATACATCCAGTAATACACCCAGACACACAGTGACACATACAGTAACATGCATAACAAACACATATACAGTCACTGACACACCCAGGCCCACATAGATTCATACACTAACACATCCAGACACAGACTCATTCAAACATTGAGGTCCACAGGCACTCATGGACACATACACTAACATACCCAGGCACACACTGATGCATACACTGACATACCCAGAAAAAACACTGACACATATACACACACTTAGCAAACAATAATGCAATTACTGACACAACCAGGCACACACTGATGCTTACACTGACACACCCAGGCACACACTAATGCATACACTGAGATACTTAGGCACACACTGATGCATACACTGACACACCTAGATACACCCTCATGCATACACTAACATTCCCAGGCACACTCCAATGCATATGCTGACACACTCAGGCACACCCTGAAGCATACACTGACACACCCAGGCAGACAGTGGTTCATACATTGACACACTTACCAAAAACTAATGCGGTCACTGATATAACCAGGTACACACTGATGCATACAAGGACACAACCAGGCACACACTGATGCATACACTAACACACCCAGGCTTACACTGATGCATATACTGACATACCTTGGCACATGCATGCATACACTGACACACCCAGCCATACACTCATGCATACACAGACACACCCAGGTACATACAGATGTATATACTGACACTCCCAGGAATACACTCACTCATACAATGACACACTCAGGCACATACTAATACATATACGGACACACCCAGGCACACACTCACTCATACACTGACACACCCAATGACCCACTGATGCATGCACTCGCACACCCAGCAGCATACACTAATGCATAACAGCCTAATTTAGAACTTGGAGGACGGGGTTACTCTGTTAAAAACATGATGGATATCCTTTCTGTGTATTATGATTCCATTAAATCCTATGAAATTGAAATACAGTGGATGGAATACCCGGCACATTTATGACAGAGTAAGCCATCTGCCAAGACCTAAATCAGGACTAAAGTCAGCTCTTTGATTGACCTGGCAGTGCTTTTAACAAGAACTTTTTTCAATGCTTTTTTTAACAGTTTCTATTTCAGTTTTGTTGTTTTCTTTATTTTTCAAACAAAAACCAAACAGAGGAGAAAAACTGTAGGAAAGGCAATTGCAATTAAGCAACTTGCTTTGTTTTCCAAAAAACAATATGAAGTAACCGGAGGAACCAAAATAAAAAAACTAACAGCAATGCTTTTTGACTGTATCCAAAAACTCAGGAACAGAAGAGATTTTAAGTGCTAGAAGCATGTAGTACCTTGCACAGTGACTGACCATGCTATGGAGTTCTGCATAGGTAGTTGGTATGCTTACTTATGTAGGAGATGATGGTCGTCCAGAAGATAAAGCAGAGCTAGACTCTCCTGAATTACCTGCTCTCTCCAGCATCATCCTGTTGTACACTCTCTCATGTATTGTACTGAGGTGTTTCCACATGCTGTTAGTTCCATCAGAGTACTTTTTAGGCGTTCCCCTTGACAACTGCTTCCCAGAAATATTATACTTGACATACTTTGCAGTGACGTTTTCCCCTGAAGAGACAGTGAAGTGTTTGCATACATCATTCTACTTTTTAAGTGGTGTAGATTCTTCCTCCCTCTCCTGAATAGTTTGTGGATCTTCTATCTCTCGAGGTTTAAGCTTCTACCATTTTTGCAAAAAACAGAGATCTTCTCCTTCTGGGTCCCCTTCCAACAGGGTTGAGTAGAGAAATAACTGTTTTTGGGTGCGGCTTACATTTATATGGATGGGGTCCAAAGGTATTCAATCAAAAGGCAAGGCCTGCCTGTGTCATCAAGTGAATCTGTGTATCCGGTCCATAGATTTGCAGTTCTGCATAACTCGTAAACTGACTAACTTTCTCAAAAATGAAATATAGAGTGCCATTTATATACTTCTATATATGTTCACCCTGATGTCAAAAATGAACAAAAAATCCCTGTATATTTAAAATAGTTTTTTGCATTTTTGATGAATCCACCGTTCTGAATTGGTGGATTAATTCCAATCATGTGATCATAACAAAAGCCATAGAGTTTGTCCCGTCTTTTTTTACGGACTCATGAAGGAAACGCAGATCCCAAAAATATTTTTTTAAAAATAAAAGTACTTCAATAATGTTTACAAAAATGTTATATATGATAAATTAATTAGATATGTAAGTCTTACCTTTTATTATGCAGTTACACAAGAACTGAAATGTCTCTAATTCAAAATAACAATAAAAATGAAACACCATAATAATTTGTATAATACTTAATATTAAAAATAAACTTGAGAAATAAACAGAAACAACTAAACATGACATTTACATAATCGTTTACAAATAGATTTAGAAAAACCTAAAAACATTCACTGAAAAAAATTATATATTGGGAAGTTGTTGTCAGAAAAAAGAATTTCAAATACCTTAGAAATTCACTGACAAAACCAGAGGTTACAGGGTTGTTATAGTTAGATTGACATTTGACATGTAAAAATACATTCTCAGCAGTTATAGTTACCTTATCTAACTATAACTTATGTCCCCGCATTGCATTGCTTATGACCTCACATATTACATCACTCATGACCTACTCAGTGAAATCAATTGCAAGTAAGTGCCAATCCCCTAAAACACCTGCCAGTGGGCCCCACCTACAATCACTGATTGACATGAGGCACTGATGCAGCCCACACAATAAATTTTTATTCAGCACTATTGGTGTAATTGCTGTGCATCAATCGAGGAATTACAGGAGTATAGCACACACATTGTGGTACTGAGAAGCAGTGTCAAAGTGCATACTGTCCTAATACAGCCATAATAGAGTCAAGAAAAACAGCACATATCAGGGGTGATCATGCACAAAAGGTGGGTGATAATGTTTATAGATGTCAAGTCTACTTGCTGACTGACATGCTCAATTATATAAGGACTACAGTGTTTAAAAGTTGTAAGAGAACAAATTGAAGAAATAAGGCTGAGTTGGAACCCAATGGAGATCCATGAGTTTGTTTCCAACTTACACACCCTATTAAAGAAATTTGCTAGCTGGACACCACAGATGGAGACTCGGTTCACAAATATCTTGTTTGTTACTATGCACTATTGAATATACTTTTCTACAATAGTTTTGAGAGTACTAATTGGCTTCCACAGGTTTCAAGTCCCTATCATATTGATGATGCTCAATTATTGACCCAGGTTTGATTTTCACCTCTATTGGATATTTTATATTACTCCATCATGGCCCACAAGATTGTACAACTCTACACTGTGATCACAACATTGTGGGTCACCACATTACCAAATTAAGGGGGTATTCACAAAGGTAAAAATACAATTGAGCAATTCTACAAATGTAAATTTACTCTGAGAGTAGCTTAACTACTTTTGGCTAGTCACCATTTTTTGTGTAAACTTACTCAAAAATGTTTGACTTATATGTGGAATCTAAAAAACAATTTACTACTGTAAAGTTACTACAAGTAACTTTACACCAGTATTTTATATTCTTCACACTTGGTGAAGTTCTCCACCACCAGGGCGTAGACCACCAAAACCAGTGCAGAGACCTCCACCAACAGTGCAGAGAACTCCGCATGGAAGGGAATGAGAAAATGTCATACACCTGAACCAACTCACACACACACACCTGACACCCATTACCCCAAATAACATTAATACTGCCCATAACATATGTTCGTCCCCTTCATTGTGCCAGCCAGAAGCATGCAGTCCTCCATCGAGAAGAAAATACATTTCACAGAGGAGAACATAGTCCTTGGAGTGAACATTGTGGTGAAATGCTATTAACAACTACATGGGCTTCCTCTGGCAGGAAGTGACTTTGGGGATTATTAAAAAGAAGTTGAAAGAAGAGAACAGGTGGCTGAAGGCGTAGTTCTCCAGAGCTCTTTCTGGAGGTCAAACTGTATCCTGTCTAATTTGCCACAATGCATCCCAATCTACTATATAAGCTACCCTTTTCCGACAACACTAATGTAGTGAAACTATAACCCCTCTCTCTCTATCTCTTACTCTCTTTCTCTCTCTCTCACGCTCTTTATTTTTTCTCTCTTTCTTTCTCTCTCACTAAAAGCAAACTCACAGTCACTCAACCATATCTGTTCTTCGTCCATACTTGTATTTGTAGGCACACATCATATAAATATATATCCCTCAAAGACATGCCCAAACATAAGCCCTAGAAATTCCTAGATGGTGTAGTATTATTTACATTGTTATCCCTTTCTCATTCAACCATTCTTTTGAGTACTTAAATTAAATTTGAGGCACCCAAAAGTGAGATTTATTTTGACCTTATAATTTATTTTATTTATATGCTAATGCTGATGATGAGCTTAATCAATGTATCATGCACATACTCTTGCAATTGTATTGTATACAAATGTCAAAAGAAATTGCATTTTGGGTGCCTCTGAAGTTTATTTTAAATAAACTAGAAAATGGTGGATGATAGAGAGGCAACTACCAACCTAGGAAACACCAGTGTGCTGTACACTATGGGCCAGAAGTACAAAGCCATTTTGCATTTCTTAATGGCCTGAATTGCTATTTTGGGCCGTTAAGAAATTCAAAATGGGATTTTCTGATGTACAAAGCCCCTTGATGTACAAAACTTTGATTTCTATCCTGTAGAAATGACAATATGCAATCCTCTGAATAGGGATTACCTATTTGCGATTCCTATTCAGATGTACAAAGGATTTCCTAAATGCAAATTGGGCATTTAGGAAAGGCAATTAGCATTGACTTCAAGTTGATGGTAACCATCTGCAATTTAAAAAATCAACCCAAAATGCTTGGGCATATGTTGTGCACTACACGTGCTCTACATGTCCACCACTATTTTGGGGGTGCACCAAGGGGTGGTCTTTTACCACAGCCATCTATTATTTTCCCAGATAGCAATTTCCTTAAAGGAAATTAGTATTTGGGAAGTGCAAAACTAGTCCATTTTCTCAAATGGCATGGGATTTTTTTGGGGTGATTTCCTAATAGTGATTCCTACGTTGTAGGAATCGTTATCATGAAATCAGTATCTTTCTAAATAACATTTTGTATTTTGTAAATAGCGATTTCTATGAACTTGCTATTTAGGAAATGTAAAATTGCATTTTAGTACTTCTGGCCCAATAACCGTTTATTGCCCTTATTGCAAGTTTGTATTTAAGTTTATTGTCTGATTAATTAAAATCATGACAATCATATTAAATAAGTTAATAAAATCATCTCAAGGCAACTATACATATATATTCATTCAGAACCAAGCATGTGCCAACCATCTTCAAACCTGTGCAAAAGGATCCTTAATAATAATTATTTGTCCCTTAACCTCCAGATCTTTGTTATTTGATACTCAGCTTGTGCAGCACAATTCTCTGAAGTGTGAATTACCAATCAAAATGGAGTTTGTTAAAGTACTTGACATTAACACTCCATCACTACCTTCTAATTAAGGAGTTACATAATCTATAAAAGATGTTGAAATAGTTAATGTTAATACTCCATTAGCCAATCACTGTGTGAAAATGTTCATAACCTGCTTGTTACTGGTCATGTGCAGAAGATTACTAAAGTGCTTAACATTGATTCACCAACTCAAAAACTCTTATTAGCTTCTGATTATCTTAGAGAACAGTTGTATCATACATATAATAGGTAAAGAGAAGGCGTTTAAGTGCTGGACTGACACAGACTACTTTGAGCTTTATGTGGGCTCATGACCTCCTTGATAGGAAATCCAAAGCTTGTGTGTTCATCCCCATTATCCAATCTCAGCTTGCTCTGTCTCATAGTTAATCCTTCTTCTTTATTTCCTGTGTCAATCAATTAAATTTATTGTTTTGCTAATTAGACAATAACAATACTACTGATTAAAAATTACAGTTGACTTAAAATTATACAGGACCATCAACTAAATGACCAGTAAACCACAGGTGGACTGTCGCATATATATGTCCAGCAATGATGGAATCAAGTTGAGTAGTGAAGATTTGAAGATTGAGGGCACCGGGAGTCCTGACAGAGCTAATGCCAGAAACTTGAGAAGTTTACAATTTAGCTGAGGATCACCTAAGTTAAAAAATGCTAGTAGACCTTCCGTGCATGACTAAATGGCTCTGTTATTATAGCTTATTTTCAAGAATTGCAGCCTAAGTTGAAGATTAAGGGGTACCAGGAGTTCCAGACAGAGCTAATGCCAGAAATTTGTGAAATTTACAATTTAGCTGCGGGTCACCTGAGTTAAAACACAATACTAGGGCTTCCCTGCATGGCCGAATGGCTCTGTCATTGAAGCTTCTCCTTAGGAATTGTAACTTGAGGTTAGACAACTGAGGGCTGATCGGATGCAAATAATATAAATAAGATACTCCTCATGTTCATTGCAATGCCTCTACCTTGTTGAACTAGGGTGCTTCCATGCTGGAGTGTTAGCCAAGGTTGATATATTGCCCAAACCCAGAGCCATTAATCTACGTTTCATATGCACTGAGTACGGAGTTGAGAGGAAAATAGCAGAGACAATGTGGTGTAATATTTTATGACCATCTAAGCCTGTGAATGGGAACTAAATGTAATTTTATCTTCAATAAAGGATGATCATTTTGTAGCCCTGTTGGTTCCCTTTTTAAAGGTATCATATGACACACCAGTGTCCCATAGTTCTTTCAGACTCAATTGATTGATGGAGGCATACAAATAATATTGTATGCCAATTATGCCAATTAGCAATCATTTCGGAGGCCTATTCAGAGGGTACTATTCAAGATGTCTTGGGCTTGGTTGATCTTAAACCAGGTCTTAATCAAGGAGGCTCTTCTGGCCAGGTCTTGCCTCGTCAAGCCAAATTCTAGGAGAAGTTGAGCTGGAGATGTATGTCGAGATAGGTTAAAAACGCTTCTGAATGTTGTTGATCTGGATTTTATCTATTGTCTAGACATCCAGGCCTTGCATTGCCAGACTGTCATAGGTAAGAGTAGGCAATGTTTTGAGGCGATAACTGTTAGAAGCAGGTAGTAAGAAGGCCCGTCTAGTTACCTTGTCAGGGTGTTGAAAGCATGTATTAAAGCTGATCCTTTCGTTTTGATGTATTGTTTCTGCTGTATAAAAGTTCCTTAGGTATCAAAATATATGCCCTAATATTTGTAGTGTGGTACTGATTCCAGCTGGATGTCATTTAACTTAATTTTCCCAGTATGCCTTGATTGAGTGCCAACCAGCATTCTTTTGTCTTGGTCACATTGATCTCCAGGTAATTAAATTTGGTGTAACTGGTAAGTGCGTTCAGTAATTTTTGTGTACCCACCGTAGTCTGGATAAGTAGCACAATGTCATTGGCATATTGCCCTTATTGTTTATATGTCAAAGTCTGATGAGTACATTAATTGGAACAGCTGGGATAGGTGTCATTCTTAGTGAAACAGGGCAATACACAGGGCAGGTCTTGCTATTACAAATGATTGATCTTATCCTGAACCATAATTACTTTCTTTTCAAAAACAGATTGGTTCAAACAGAAACAGGGGGTGGCAATGGGGTCGAGATTTTCTCCCTCATATGCTAATTTATTTATGGGATGGTTTGAAGAGAAATGGGTGTGGGGCTCAGGAGCAGCTGAGTGGCAAACACACATCTTATATTGGGGGAGATACATCGATGATTGCTTCATGATTTGGACAGGCAATGAAGAGACTTTAATAAGATTTTGTGATGATCTTAATTACAATGAGGTGAACATTAAGTTCACGTACAAATATAGTGAGACATGTATTGACTTTTTAGATGTGGAACTGTTTGTGGAAAATAACAAGATAGAAAGTAGGTTGTACCGAAAATTGATGTTGTGTAATACAGTGTTACATGCTACGAGTGCACATCCGAAGTATCAAATAGAGGCAATACCCTTTGGGGAAATGGTCAGAGCGAGACATTATTGTAGTAAGAATAGTGATTTTTATAAGTGCATTGAGGATATGGGACATAGATTTATTGCTAGGGGATACCCCAAGGACATTGTGAAGAGGTCGCAACAAAAAGCATGTAAAATATCTCGATCCCATACATTAGCACACAATGAGTCTGGAAAGAAAGAAAAATGGAAGAAGGATGATAAGAAAGTCAGGATAATACTAGATTATACAGACAGTTCATTTAGGTTACTGAAAATCATGAAGAAACACGGGACCATCCTTACTCAAGATCAAACTCTGAAAAAACATATTGGTCAGAAACCAGAGGTATCATATAGAAGAGGTAATACACTAAATAATCTTTTGAGTCTGAGTTATTTGGGAGGGAAAACAAAGCCTAATTGGTTGAACTCAGAGAGTTTGGGTTTCTTTAAATGTGGTAATTGTGCAATGTGTAGGTGGGCGTGGCATGCAAAAAAGGATTTTTATGGTATCAGAGGTAACAAATATGATATTAAATCTCACATAGATTGCAATACTAAATTTGTGGTATATATGCTGGTTTGCAAGTGTGGTAAGATATATGTGGGCAGTACTATTCGTCCCCTTAGGATAAGAATCTCGGAACATTGGAGAGCTATACGTCAGGAAGATGAACGTTATCCTATAGCTTCTCATATGAAAGCATGTGAGTTATTGGGAGCCTATGAAGACTTTAAGTTCTTTGGATTTGATTGGTGTAAGCAAAATCCACGTGGTGAAAATAGAGAATTAATGCTAAGAAGGAAGGAATCCATTTGGATTATGCGTCTAGAGGCAGTGGAGCAGGGTCTGAATTCTGACTATGAGATGGAATACTTTCTGGGGGATAGATAAATAGAGCAGATCAGATACAACTATATGGCTTCAAGGATTGTTAACACTATTAATGATATATATTTTGGTGATATTGCACAATATTGCAAAGTGTTGGCGTTTTAAATTTAGCTTTTTCCTTTTTCTCATATGAATCTGGTAAATAATTGTGGTGGCAAATTTTTATATCTATTTTTATCTATTTTTATTTTCATTACAACTGTCACAATTGAGTGTTGTAGAGCAGCTATTGAATATTCTTTAGCTGTAAACAGTATGGAGATATGCATTAAGATATGATTGCTAATTTACGGAACATAGGTTTGATTATTAGATTTAATTATACTGTGTACCAGTTTGTAGATACCATTATGTGGTTAATATGGAGGTAAATGAGCCCTAATGATATGGTAATTAGGTTTCACGATGTTATGCGGCGAATGATTATGACATCCTAGGGAGAAAGTATGTTTAGGAAGACAAGTTCGTCTTTTTTTGTTTATATAAGATTACTGGTCTTTTCTTACTTTCTAATTTTGCATTTGGGGCTTGGGAGCCATTTAAGAAGGAGAGTAAACACTCAAGATGAAGACGAGTTCGTCTTCAGTGTTGATGTGGGGCAGAAAGTCCTTTCTTTGTTTTGGTACTTAGGGGGCGGGTATTAAAACGCCGAAGTAGATACTCAGTAATTCTTTGACAGTTCTTCCGACGCACTCGTGGATAGAACTTGCAATGGACATTAAGGTAAGGGCACTCTTAGCAAGAAATACGTTCGTTTTACATGATTGGGAGGCTGTGGTCATTAAGTTTAATTTATAATTTCAGGATATGCCGCTTTATAGGCATCATAGCACTTATTGACAGGAGACACGGAGTTCGGAAACGAACAGTTAGGTAAGAGGCATGGGGGTATCATAACTCACTATTTTGAATTAGTATACAATTGATAGTTATTGAAATAGGAGGAAATATTAATTAGAAATTATATCTTCTTTGCAGACGAGTTATTTGGTGATAATTGAGTTACAAGGATGGTTGGAAGCACAAGTTTATAAAACCCTTTTTTGCATGCTCTCCACCATTGCGGGGTTATGATTTCACCATTGTGATGGTGTGTGAAGAGGTTACTTATTATCAGAATTTGGGTGTGAAAACCTAAATATTGTTACACAAAAAGCACCATTATACATATTACACTAGTGTGTACAACTGATATACTGATAATTTCGGTTTCATTATACAAACATATTGATGCACATGTAGGGAAGAGCATGGTTTCCACATTATAATTTTGTAATACCTATGGCACTTTGGAAATTAAGGGATATGGTATGGATTACATTAAATTTTCTTACTTATGAATGTAATGTAATATCTGTTGTAGGAAGTCCTGATGAAGTCAAGGGGTAGTCCCCAGACGAAACACGTGTTGATGTATGGACTGTGAATTAATGATTATGGTTGGAATTTTGAACGGATATTGGAAGTCATTTGAAGAAGAATAAAAGACGATTCGATGCAACATTTGGAGTCATTTGGAGGAGGACTGTCTTTATCATTGGCAAGGATACAAACTATGAAGTAGCGTGTGCCATTGCAGTATGTTTATTAGGTCTTGCAACATAACCCACCTTTACCAGCAGGTATGTGTAGAGGACGTGGGATGTCATAGAGGGTTGGAGACGTTAATAATCGGATCGGAGTCAGGGTACAGTTCAAAGCTGATATTTTTATTATTGTCTTTAAACTGTTGTCAAGATTATAAATCTAAACGTTATGCTTTGAGTGCTACTTGAGTCTCAGTATTGCTATCAGTGTCTCTATTCCCCCCTCTTCTTCTCTTGATCCTTTTCTCCTTTGGTCCTTTCTTTTCTTCTTTCTTTTCCTTGTTTTAATATGTTTCTTTTCTTCTTTTCTTTCTTTTGGGAGTGTCCCTCGCAAATGTGGTGGAGTCGGGATGGAAGAGCGACGCCCATCAAAAAAATTAAAACCAAAAGAAAATGGTACATATGTTTTTATTCTTCGTTTCTTATTTCTAGTCTGGTTAGAGGGGTAGATGCAGTGTGGTAGGGAAATAGGCAACTCAGCAAGTGCTCTCCGATCGTTAAGCACTGTGGTGTTGTGCTCGCCTTTGTCTATAAAAAGAAATGGCTTTTCTCTATGTTTGGAGTCCTGTTATCTTCACAGGATCCTCGCCAACCACTAATAAGTAGTGAAGGTTAGAAAAAAAAAGCATAAATAAAATGCAAAATTAGGAAAACGGAGAGGCGGAACGTCTATTTGTCCTGTCTCTCTTTCACTGCCTAGCACAGTGCGCATTCCCCTCTCTCACCCAGTAACAGCCCGGGGTTAGTTAGGCAGGCACGTCGTACCTGCGAAAGCCACATCCCTCCATGGACGTGTCTGGTGTTGGAATGGGAATTCCTCACTGTCGACTGCGTGTCCTCCCGTCGAGGTGCCTCCAGTTCCTCTGTGTCTCCGGTATCCGTTCCGGTCTCCCTGGGCAGTTCTCCTTTGTTAGGCTCTTCATGTGGGATTCTTCTCTCTTCTTTCTGACGCCGGTCTTCCTCTCCTCCTTCCAAAAATGTTGCCCGCCTCTTTAGTCCGTCCTTTCTTTTTAGTTCTGTAACCTAGACATCCGGGTTGAGAACAGGCATTCCTGTGCCTGTGCTGTCGGTGGTGCCCCTGGCGCACTGGATCGTAGGTCCTGGGGCACCATCCAGGAACAGGGTCCCCGCGACCCTGGTGAGGGCTGTTCGAGATCCTGACCAATGGGATGTCTGGACAAATAGTCGGCAGTGCATAGTATTTTGCCTGGTAAAAGTTGGACCTGAAAGGTAAATGGTTGTAGTTCCATAAACCATCTTAATATACAGGGATTAGTGTCCTTATGTCGTGATAACCAGCTGAGAGGTGCATGGTCAGTATGCAACACAAAGGGGTCACCCAAAAGATAATACTGAAGGTTTTCTATGGCCCATTTAATTGCCAGGTATTCTCTTTCAATCACTGGATATCGTTGTTCCCTGGGTAGATATTTCCGGCTTACAAATACGATGGGGTGGTTATTTTTGTCCTCGTCTTCCTGAAATAATACGGCACCTATACCCACATCAGAGGCATCTGTCTGTAAATAAAATTCTTTGGTGAAATCAAGACAGCACAACACCGGTTCTGTGGTTAGACTTTTCTGAAGAATCTCATAGCTACGTTGTTGGAAAGAGTTCAAGGTTTTTATCTTCGAGGGTTGTCCCTTCTTTAAGAGATCCATTAAGGATGTGGCTAAGGTGGAATAGTTTGGAATAAACCTCCTGTAGTAGCCTACTAACCCCAGGAAGGAACGCAGCTCTTTCTTTGTGGATGGGACAGACACTTTGAGAATGGCTTCTACTTTATTTAGCTGGGGTCTGATCAGTCCCTTACCTATGTGATACCCCAGATAAGCGATCTCATTACAGGCTAATTTGCATTTGTCTGGATTAGCGGTGAGGCCGGGCCTTTTCAGTACTTGGAATATGGTGTCTAAAAGGCCCAAATGTTCCTGCCATGTTTCACTGTAAATTACTATATGATCCATATATGCAGCAGCATAGCTGGAATGATGGCGTAATAAACTGTCTCTATCAGTCTTTGAAAAGTGGCCAGGGCACTGTGTAATCCCAAAAGTAGGACTTTAAATTGATATAGGCCAGATGGAGTAGGAAAGGCTTATTTTTCTTTGTCTGTGGAACATAGGGGAATCTGCCAGTACCTCTTAGTGAGGTCTAACGTAGACATAGACTGGGCTTAACCTAACTGTTCTAGTAATTCATCAACTCGTGGGATAGGGTTCGTATCAAACTGTGATATGTTGTTTAGTTGCATAAAGTCGATACAAAACCGAATGGATCCATCCAGTTTGGGCACAAGGACAATCGGGGAACACCATGGAATTACTGACGATTCTATAATGTCCATCTGTAACATGTTTTTAACTTCTTGTTCCACCGCCCTCTTCCGTGCCTCTGGGATTCTATATGGTCAGAGATGAACGACTTTCCCTGGCTGTGTCTTAATGAGATGTTGAGCCAACTATGTTTTCCCCGGAATTGTGGAAAACAAGAGCCTGTGTCTCCCTATGACTTCACCCAATTGTTTCTGTTGTTCCGGCGAAATGAGGGGTTAATAAATAGCATGTCTGTTATGAGGTTGGTGGTGGTAGGGTATAGATCAATTTCTAGTTCTTTTACATTGTTGATAAATAATCCTGTTCTTAGGGGGTTTGGGGTCGCTGCAGGTTCTTCCCATTTCTTTAAGAGATCTACATGATAAATAGGTGTTTTTTGGGGGGTTTCGGATAGCTCAATTGTGTCGGTCATTCGGGTTATGGCGTTCAGAACTTTATAAGGGCCTTGCCACCTTGTCAATAATTTATTGTCGGAGCTGGGCAGTAGAATGAGGACCTTATCTCCGGTTTGGAACTGTCTAAGATTTGTATTTTTGTCATAATAGCGCTTTTGTTTTTCTTGCATGCTCTCGAGATGGGTTTGTACGTCCTCGCATACTGTCTGGACTTGGTCTTTCAGTTCTTGTGCATATTCGAGGAGATCTATGTCCCCGCCCTCATCTTCTTCCCACCTTTCTGCAGCCATGTCTAAGAGGGTTCTGGGTTGGCGTCCAAACACCAGTTCAAAAGGGCTATGACCCATAGAGGACTGCACATGTGTTCTTATGGCATAGAGGACAAAAGGTAGTTTCTTGTCCCAGCCCCTCCCAGAATCAGAGATTTTTTTTTTTTCTAAAGGGTTTTTAATGTTTGAATATATCTTTCTACGAGGCCATCCGTCTGTGGGTGGTAGACGGAGGTACGTATTTGGGTCACTCCTAATATCTTACAGATTTGGGTCATCAGATGTGACATAAAAGGAGTGCCCTGATCTGTTAGGATTTCCTTGGGAAACCCAACCCTAGAGAAGAACCCGATCATGGCATGAGCCACACTTTTTGTGGTCATGCTGGTTAGTGGGATAGCTTCTGGATATCTTGTTGCATAATTGACTAAAATGAGGATATATGTATAACCTCTGGAGAATGGAATTAGAGGGCCTACCAAATCCATCCCTATTCTGGAGAATGGGATATCAATAATAGGTAACGGAAACAATGGGGCTTTCTTTTGGGCACCTGGGTTCATCAATTGACACCTTGGGCAATGTTGACAGAATTGACGTATCTGTGAGAAGACGCCGGGGCAGTAAAAACACCGTAACAGATATTCCTCTGTCTTCTCTCTCCCAAAATGCCCACCCCCCATGTGACGATGGGCTAGATGTAATGTATGGGTGCGGTATTGTTGGGGAACTACAAACTGTTTCCTTTCTTCGTTATTATGTTTCATTATTCTGTATAGTAGTCCTTTCTTCACAATGCAATAAGGACCCACCTGTCCTGTTATCTCTGTTACAGCAGACTTCCATGCATGCAGTAAAGTAGGATCTTCGCGTTGACTACTGCGGAAAGAAGGGAGGGAAGTTAATGCCACCTCTCTATGTTCGTCTTTCATTTCGTTTTCCTCCTTAATCTGGTATAGTCCTTTCCCTTCCCTCTTCTCCTTCTTACTAGGTTTATATCGTTCTTTGCTTGGGTTGATGTGTATTTGGGAAAAGGGAGCATCTTCTCACCATCTCTCTGTTTGATCTTTTATCCGTAGACTATCAAGTAGATCAGAAAAATGGGTGAAATCGGTACCTACAATTACTTCCTCAACCAAGTGTTCAATAACCCCCACCTTCATCAGCTCACTCTGTCCCTTCCATTCAAGGGAGACAGAGACTAAGGGATATCGCTTCATGTCCCCATGGATACAACAGATAGATACTATATTGCTGGATTTTTGGTTTCTAAGATTCACCAAACTTGCTCTGATTACAGATTGGCTACACCCAGAGTCAATTAAGATGTTAGTAGTTTGGCCATTAACCTTCATTTCTCTCATATATCTGGGGCTTTCCTTCCCGGTGTAGAACACTCTCCCACGGGTAACACCTATCTCCATTGGCTCAGGCTTCTCTTTCTTTTTGGGGACAGTTACGAGCAATGTGGGCCCACTCACCGCAGTTATAGCACTGTGGTTGTTGGTTAGGGTTTCTTTCAATAACCCTAGGAATGAATAGTTCCTCAGGTCCTTTGACAGCTTTGGGATGATAGGGCGGCCTAGAGGGTCGGTTACTCGAAGTAGGTCCCCTTGACGGGTTTACTTTAAAGTCAGAGAAATGGTGATATGGACAAGCCAGATCTATTGCAGAGGTGGTATCCACGTTGGGATGTTGCTTTATCCAATTTCGTGTTGATGCAGGTAAGGCCTCTAGGAATTGTTCAAGTAGAATGACCCGAATAACATCCTCCCTATCCGTGCAGATGGGTCCTAGCCATTTCAGTCCAAGATCTTTTATTCTGAAATAAAAGGCTTGAGGATTCTGTCGGGGACCACCGGGTTTTCCACAATCTGAGTCTATAGTACTCTGTGTCAAACCCCACCCTTTCTAATATACTCTTCTTTATGTCGGGCTATGGAGTGGTACCTCCTGGGTTTACCACCTGATACGCCGCTTGTAAGGTGCCTGTCAGGAGGGGGGCCACATATTGGGGGTCATTCTGACCGCGGCGGTCGGCGGTCGCCGCCCGCCAAGCGGTTCCCGCCGAAAGACCGCGCGGCGGTCATTCCGGCTTTCCCGCTGGGCCGGCGGGCGACCGGCAGAAGACCGCCGGCCGGCCCGGCGGGAAAGCCCCTTCAACAATGAAGCCGGCTCAGAATGGAGCCGGCGGAGTTGAAGGGGTGCGACGGGTGCAGTGGCACCCGTCGCGATTTTCACTGTCTGCTAACCAGACAGTGAAAATCTTTGTGGGGCCCTGTTAGGGGGCCCCTGCACTGCCCATGCCAGTGGCATGGGCAGTGCAGGGGCCCCCAGGGGCCCCACGGCACCCGTTCCCGCCATCCTGGTTCCGGCGGTGGACACCGCCAGAAACAGGCTGGCGGTAAGGGGGTTGGAATCCCCATGGCGGTGCTGCAAGCAGCGCCGCCATGGCGGGTTCCCTGGGCCAGCGGGAAACTGGCGGGAAACCGCTGGCTCCCCTTTTCCGACCGCGGCTTTACCGCCGCGGTCAGAATCGCCAAGGAAGCACCGCCAGCCTGTTGGCGGTGCTTCCGCCGCACTCCACCATGGCGGTCATGGCCCGCAAAGGTCAGAATGACCCCCATTGTCCCCACCTGTCTTCAGGCCATGTGGCGGAAGAAGCTACCCTCTCAAAGTTGGTGAAGAATGCGTCTGGATCATCTCCTTCTTGGTACTTTTGCAGGATGGAATCAGGTCCGTTGAGGTGGACTCGTGTAGCAGCCATTGTATCCGTTAGTTTCTGCAACGCTGTCTTGTGGACTAGCTGGTTGTTGGCTATTATTGTTGCCTAGCTCTTCAGAGGGTTTTGGAGGGTCTCTCTATCCGTACAGGCTTCCCTTTGTTGTTCTTCCCATACGACTTGCAGGTGTCTTTGTCCTTCAGCCAACCTTTGTATCATATCTTCAATTGTGGGTTTGGTTTCCATTCTCCTGCATTATATGGGGACCGTTGTGCTGAGGGACATCTCCAAGCAACACCCTTCAGGTAGTGAATCTCACTTCTGACACCACTGTAGAGGACGTGGGATGTCCCAGAGGGTTGGAGACATCAATAATTGGATCAGAGTCAGGATACAGATCAAAGCTTATATTTTTATTATTGTCTTTAAACTGTTGTCAAGATTATAAATCTAAACGTTCTGATTTGAGTGCTTCTTGAGTCTCTGTATTGCTATCAAGGTCTCTATCTCTTCCTCTTCTTCTCTTGTTCCTTTTCTCTTTTGGTCCTTTCTTTTCTTCTTTCTTTTCCTTGTTTTAATACGTTTCTTTTCTTCTTTTCTTTCTTTTAGGAGCGTCCCTCCCAAATGTGGTGGAGTCGGGGTGGAAGAGCGATGCCCATCAAAAAAAATGAAAACTAAAAGAAAACGGTAAGTATTTTTTTATTCTTCGTTTCTTATTTCTAGTCTGGTTAGAGGGGTAGGTGCGGTGTGGTAGGAAAACAGGCAACTCGGCGAGTGCTCCCAGGTCATTAAGCCCTGTGGTATTGTGCTCGCCATTGTTTATCAAAAGAAATGGCTTTTCTCTATGTTTGGAGTCCTGTTATCTTCACAGGATTCTCCCCAACCACTAATAAGTAGTGAAGGTCAGTAAAAAAAAACATAAATAAAGTACAAAATTACGAAAATGGAGAGGCAGACCATCTATTTGTCCTGTTTCTCCTTCACTGCCTCGCACCGTGCGCGTTCCCCTCTCCCACCCAATAACAGCCCGGGGTTAGCTAGGCAGGCATGTACCTGCGATGGCTGGCATTGGAACGGGAATTCCTCACTGTCGACGGTGTGTCCTCCCCTCGAGGTTCCTCCGGTTCCTTTGTGTCTCCGGTATCCGCTCCGGTCTCCCTTAGCAGTTCTCCTTTGTGGGGCTCTTCATGCAGGACTCTTCTCTCTTCTTTCCGACGCCGGTCTTCCTCTCTTCCTTCCAAAAACGCCACCTGCCTCTTTAGTCCGTCCTTTCTTTTTAGTTCTGTAACCCAGATGTCCTGGTTGAGAACAGGCGTTCCTGTGCTGTCGGCTGTGCCCCTGGGGCACTAGATCGCAGATCCTGGGACACCATCCAGGAACAGGGTCCACGTGACCCTGTTACAGTATGTCCTTATGCTAACAATCTGACTAACACACTATCAATGACTTCTATCACTTGTTTGGTTAAACAAGAACAGTATGTTTTATAATGTGTTTCAAAATGCTGTATAATGGTAGTCAAATGTAACATTGACATTTATGCTATTACAGATTTTGTATTTATAATTTTATTTTAATTTTTGTAAACCCATGTGTTAATGTCCCACCCTATACCTGCCATTACAGCAAACTCTGCTCCTAGCAGTGCAACTAAACAGCAGACTGATGGTACACAATGGTATGTGAAATATGTTATCTTTTACATTTGGATATATCCTCATCCTTTATTACTGATGGGTAGCTGTATACCTTTTGTCAAACATTATGTTTGGAACAATTGTCGCTATGTAATACAATTTAATTTTATATTGCTTATTGTTTTCTAAGTGTTCTCTTAGACTTGCCAATGGAAGGGTAGCTCTATGAAATATGTCAGGCATTGTCTAAACTTGCAGGAAAGCAAACCTTTGTGGGTTTCAAAATTATTTTTAAAACCATATAATTAGCATCTTTGTGTACTTTAATGGTGACTTATTCCCTATAAATGTCTCTCCTCTCAGTTTCTGTTGTACAACAGCCCCAGTGTCCACCTTGAGAGCATTTGCATTGATGACGTTAGGGACTATCTTGTAAGCAGGTATTAGGCCCTCTACCATCCATCAGTCTGGTAAGTTTGGCAACCTCTGATCTTAACTTCTGCATCTCATCATTAGTTCTTTCACAAACTCATGTATCTCAATTTTTTAATTATGTCAAATGTTAACAGTGTTTGTTTTGTAATTTTAGTAGTCTACTTTCCATGCTTTCATATATCTCTAATGCGTCAGGATTTGTGATCATGATGACTTTCATAGATTGATAATATCTGTAAAACCAGACATCCTTGGCTTGGTATTCCCCCAAACTTTTTGCCTTCACTCCTCCTGTTTTTCTGAATTAATTTTTGTCGGCATTAGGAATCTGTGTACTTTACCACAGCTAACCATTGCTGAAGTGCTTGTGCTTTCTCCTCAGAACATGGTACAATTGGCTTATACCTGATTGGACTATTCAATTTACTTAGTCCAGAGCACATGGTATTGCGTGTACTCAGGGCCTCTAAATTAAATGTTGCCTGTAGGCCTTGAACCATAGCACTTTAAAACATGTCTCAGTCCTGCCAATGTAACCTGTAGTGCAGTTTTAAACTGCCATTTCGACCTGGTGAAATAAACCTTTTGCCAGATCTAAACCTTCCCTTTTAAAACAGATGTGTCACCCCTGAGGTAGGTACTAAACAGGACCTGTTTTTTAACTACCAGGACATGACCTCAGAGTTTTTTTCACTACCAGGACATGTAAAAATGTAAACACATGTCTTAATTTTTAAATACAATGCTCTCTGTCCTATGGACTGTTTAGGGTATGTGTGTTTACATTTTACATTTTCTGGAAGTAAAAAAAAAATCCTAAATTCATTTTTCAATAATGTAAGACCTATCTCTCCCACTGGATAACATTAGGAATGGATTGGAAAGTCAAGTTTGGACTCTAAAGAATTTCAATTTAAAATCCTCTTTAACAGTGAAGTAAGAGTTTAAGTCAAAATTCTGAGATGCCACTTTTAGAAAGTTGCCATTTTCTTGTTGTAATCATTTGGTGCCTGTTTCCTGTGTCCTGACTCAAATAACTGTAACTATCTTGGCAGTTGGCTTTAGTGTATTCCTTCCAGAGTGTGAGACAAAGGGGGACTAGATGTATGGGTAGGGTGGCACTGTTCCCTGCCTCACTTACATTTCAAATGGCTGCTTCTGGCACACATACACAAAGGAAGCAGACATCAGTCTTTTGTCACCCCAGACTTCTTGGAGCCTTGACAGAAGAAGGGAAGAACTCCCCAGAACTAGATGTGGGGGAAGTATAGGGACTACCACCTCCCTTGAAATGCCAGCACCAGGTACAAAGACTACAAATATTGGAACACCTGAACCACCTCTTCAGTAGTGTACTCCTCCCTGCCTCCCTCCCTACCCACCTCTTCTCCCAAGAAGGGGCCCACAGGGTGCTCGCACGCAGTCCACCCACAGGATTGATGCGCTGTCCCACCATGGCACAGCTCTTACATTAAAAATACAGAGATCACCATCCTGCAAGCAGCCTGGCAAAAGTCTCCTCTTGAATTTGAACTCTTCAAAGTATCAGTATTTCCGGATCAGTTAAAGATGGTGCAATGGCAATGCGCACCTTTCCTCAATGTGAAGTGGCAACTCCGGGAATAGCATATCCAGTACTCCTTGCTCTACATGGCAAACGTGAAAGTTATCCAGAACCAACATATTCACTTTTTTCAGAGCCTGCCTCGGCTTGGGACTGGATTGAGAACCACACCAGTGGGGTTACATGTCCCTCTGTGGGTAGAGACAATGTGGCACACACCAAACACCAGTGGAGATGTAGTGGTTGGCATGTGGCCGGGCACCTGGGTGGCAATGGGATGCCCGCAGGGCAGGATCTCAAACAAGAGCAACAGTCTGCTATAGCAGCAGCACTTTCAATTAGACAATCCTTATCCCCACAGGTCTCCAACTCAGACTCCACTGTCAGTGAAGATGAGAGCACTGCAGGCCCTTTAGGTCAGTTTTGATGGATTTTCGGCCCCATGATCACCACATAGACCCCGGCCAACTTAGTCTGATACCTCCTACTGCCACAGAACACAACCAGATGATGGGACACCTTTACCTCAATGACTGCTGCCTTATTGGGTTGCTGCCTGGAAAGATCTGCTCTGCAACACCCCCAGGCCGTCTTACTCCACTGTATACTGATAGTTCACAACAAGCTTGGACAGTTAGTTATGCGGATTTCCTGTCCACCCTGGCACCCTCCCTTCTCTTTACCATGTGTATTGTTTATTACAACTCCCCACTTCATGTCTTGTCCTTCCAGAGACTGTGTGAGCATGCAGCTAGTTGCTGTAGGCTCTTGGCATTATTCAAGTTAGTTTCTATGTTTCAACAGCTGTTTCTTTTACAGCACGGCATCTTAGCATTCACTTTTGTGCACTCTGGTGGGGGAGTGCGAGGCAAGAAATCGCAAAATGTTATATGACTTCAGTGCTCCTCATTATGGTCTTACTGGATGGCACTTCACCTCCACACTAGGATTTTAACACCCCATGGCAGGGGCCTACACAGAGCACCACCACTATCTCTTTTATTCTTACCTTAAGAAACAAAATGCACACATTTGGTTTTTAAAAGTGGCACATCTCACTAGTGCGGAGCTTCAGTGGCTGTCCAAGCATTGGAGGGCCACAAATCATGGCACCACATTTTCTGCTTTTGAGCATGGTGTGCTTCTTTTTGTGAGAGCTGTTTGACAGTTCTCATTTGCTGGAACCGCAGTGTTTGCTCTGACTTGGTGCACGCATATCTGCATGCAGGGAACAGAGATGAAAACACAGCTTTTTGACAGGTCCCGCTGTCAAAAAGCGGAGTGTGACCTGTGACTTGGCTGCAGTTGTCAAAGCTGCAGTCAAGCCACAGCAAACAGCTATGTCCCAGGGTGGGTAACCCTGGACATAGCAGGAAGCAACCCGGGTGGGGGGAGGGGTCCCTAGGGCCATCAATGGCTCCTGGAGGGTGGCTGTGCAGCAATCATCCAATGTGATAGCCCGGGGGGGGGGTGGTCCCCAGGCCTTGGGGGTCCAAAAGAGACCCCCTTGACATTATTTACTATTTGCCCCAAACCAAATCTAATCAATGCCTCAAGGAGGTGGTTGGGCTAGGGGCTGCAGGGGGGCCAGTTGCCCCCCTGTGGTTTAAATATTTAAAGCCCTGAGGAGGTGGTGGTACCTGAGGCTGCAGGGGGGCTCCTTGCCCCCCCTACTAACTAAATGTAGCCCAAGGGAGGTGGTATTCCCCACATTAATTTTGAACAAAGCCCTGGGGAGGTGGTGGTACCTGGGGTTGTGGACACAGTTTAAATATAGCCTAGAGGAGGTGGTGGTCCCTGGGGTGTGGGGGGTGGGAGCCCCCCTTAAACAAATAAATGTTGCCACCTGGCCTTGGCCCACCTTGGGGTGTGATGAAGATGAAGTCCTGGAGTCTGCACCTTATTTTTTATTTTTTTTCTTGCTGGATCCACTAAGAAATGCAGCAACAATTTTTTTTTAAAGTGCTTTTTAGCCAAAGGGGCCCCAGCACCAGAGGTAAGAGGTCAAGCTGTTCATACCCTGACCGATTTTGTATTTTTTATTCTTTTTTCTGGGGCTGGGCTGAAGCCGGCCCGCCCCATGTGCAGTGCACACAGGACAGGTTGGTGCATAAGAGGCCTGAAGCGGCAGCTTTCGCTGCCTACAGCCCTCTCCTGAATGCGGCCAATCTCGGAAACTCTAAGCAGGGTTGGACCTGGCTGACGAAGCCCGACCCTACTTATCACTTCTGAGTTCGGGCACATTCAGGACTCCGTGGGTCATTGAACTCTGCCTCTGGGGAATTCGACTGAGTTTTTAATCAACTCTGCGGAATTCCACTGAGTCAAACTCCACCCAGACCTAATCACCACCCCCTTACATTTGACCCGCTATGTCAATAGAATAGACTACAGTATTCCCCCAGACCAGTTCCTCCTACATGGACAGCTAGTGGCAGCAGGCCGGCTAATGTGGCACACAATAGATGAAGAGCCCTCCACCCATGCTGTCATGCACACCCACTATACTCTTGGCGCTGGATGTCATCTGGTTACATGGCTATATAATGCCACCAGGTAACATGTAAGGGTCTCCTTGACCCCACTACAGCAAATGTGGGAGAAGTACTTTGCATGCCACTGCACAATTCCGAATGGAACTTGGCACTAGAGTCCCCAAAAAGCATATCTCACAACTTAAAATAAAAAACATTCAATATATGGTGCTTAACAGGGCCTAACTTATAACATTGAGACTGGATTGCTTATTTCCCATGGTGTACCTGACATGCCCTAGATGTCAGTCCCCTGCAGCCGACCTTCAGTACATGCTGTGGGCACGCACCGCCCTAGCTCCCTACTGGCGTGCAGTGCAGTGCATGAAAGCCTGGCAACCATTACCAAGCTTACAACATTGAATACATGGGAAGCAACCAACCTGGGAAATTAGAAGAGGAGGAAGCAACTAAAGTGCCAGCATGATTCATAAACCTGGCCCTCCTACTGGCAAAGTGCGCCATCACATTGCACTGGAGAGCCACAAAACCCCACCAATCTCACTATGGCACAGGGCCGTCCTTCGCTGGGGAGAAGTAGAGAGCACTGCCCTGCATTATGAAGAGGCCCATCGCCAACATAAGTGGCCCATTGTGGCCCCACACATATGAACCCCCCAAGATCACCCTGCTTGTTTTTTGCCTGTGCTGCTATTACAGTGTCCCCCCTCTTTGCAAATTCATTGTTGCTTTTTCCCTCTCTAACCCAAAAGAAGTTCTTTCATTTTGTTGCCATACATAAGGGACTTAAAAAACATTGGACATGTCCTGGTTGAACGCAAGTACTATTACCATATGTTGGAATGTGGGCCCAGGAATGACATGTAGAATGTAACTGTTGTACAACTGAACAGTATCTACTATATCCTCACTGTCTCTCTAAAATGCCTGTGTCTTAAAAACCTCAATAAACAGAGCTTGAAAAAAACAGTAGCAGGACCAGAAGCTGGTCGAAGAGGAAAAGGGTGTGATGGAGGAGGAAAAAGAACTAGATGAGGAGGTCACTTCACAGCCGATCAGCCGTGCTCCCACTAAATCCCTTCTGAGGTCTACCAGTCCCAAGCCATTAGCTAATGAGCTATTAATGATTGTCCCACCTTCACACACCATTTCACTGAGGTACCTCTGTACAGTCTCCTACACATATCTCCCATGAAGGTGCATCTCTAATCTCCTCTCAATCATCTGATAAAGAAGATATCCCTACTGCACAGGAGGTATTGCCATTAAATATCCCTCCCACCACCAACAACATCCCTGTTGCCATCCTTCTACACGCTTGTCAGTCCACTGGCCATACAGACCTGCATACATGCAGGGTGGCATGATCTTATGTGGGTGACTGGGAGGCCAGATTTACCAACAGCAATCTGATTTTTGGGGGATATTCATGTAATGAGGGCTATTCTCAGTGAAATAGCCGGCTTTCGTAAAGGACTCCCTCAGATGATTGACAAACAGACCCAGTTCCTTGTATAACACTGAGAAATGTTAATAAGACATGCAAAGTTACACCAAGACATCTTAGAACTTTGAGAAGAGACTGCAAAACAACATGCCTTCGCCATGCAGATAATAGAGGAAATAAGTAAGGCAGGGGTCACCTTAGCTCAGGACACCTTAGAGGCCGTCCTGACTGGTGGGTGACTCCTCCTTGTTTTTCTCATTATCTCCTCCAGCCTTGCTGCCAAAATTGGGGGCAGTGGCCAGAGGGGCAGGCATCTCCAGTAGCTGGGATGCCCTGGGGCACTGTAACAAAAGGGGCGAGCCTTTGAGGCTCACCACCAGGTGTTACAGTTCCTGCAGGTGGAGGTGAGAAGCACCTCCACCCTGTACAGGCTTTGTTCCTGGCCACAGAGTGACAAAGGCACTCTCCCCATGTGGCCAGCAACACGTCTGGTGTGTGGCAGGCTGGCAGAAACTGGCAGAAATTGGTCAGCCTACACTAGAGGTCGGGTTGGTATTCAGGGGGCATCTCTAAGATGCACTCTGGGTGTATGTTATAATAAATTGCATACTGGCATCAGTGTGCATTTATTGTGCTGAGATGTTTGATACCAAACTTCCCAGTTTTCAGTGTAGCCATTATAGAACTGTGGAGTTTGTGTTTGACAAACTTTCAGACCATATACTATTATGGCTACTCTGCACTTACAATGTCTAAGGTTTTGCTTAGACACTGTAGGGGCATAGTGCTCCTGCACCTATGCCCTCACCTGTGGTATAGTGCACCCTGCCTTAGGGCTGTAAGGCCTGCTTGAGGGGTGACTTACCTATGCCACAGGCAGTGTGAGGTTGGCATGGCACTCTCTGAGTTGTGTGCCATGTCGACTTAGTCATTTTCTCCCCACCTGCACACACAAGTTGTGAGGCAGTGTGCATGTGCTGAGTGAGGGGTCCCCAGGGTGGCATAAGACATGCTGCAGCCCTTATAGACCTTCCCTGGCATCAGGGCCCTTGGTACCAGGGGTACCAGTTACAAGGGACGTACCTGAGTGCCAGGGTTGTGCCAATTGTGGAGACAAAGGTACAGTTTAGGGAAAGAACACTGGTGCTGGGGCCTTGTTAGCAGGGCCCCAGCACACTTTCAAATCATAACTTAGCATCAGCAAAAGCAAAAAGTTAGGGGGTAACCATGCCAAGGAGGCATTTCCTTACAACGCTCCCCTTACATGCCCATTAAGTAGTTTTCTGATCTAGTGTTGCAAGTGACGCCCAAAGGTTGATCGATTCTCTGATTGTCGAGCCAGGGTTTAAACACAGATGCCATCACTGAACAGGCTTTCAGTGGTTGTCCACTGCCAGATCCCAAAAGCAATTAAGAGGAAGGGGCCATTCTCTGTCCTGTCACGTTGATGCTTTCTCATTTCCCCGTGAAATAGCAAAAGGGGGATTCAAGCTGCAAAGAGAGTAATTCTAGAGCCAGCACTCCGGGTTACATCAGATTTTGTGGCATTGTGGTGCTGTGTGTGTGCCCAGCTTTCTTTTGAATTAAGATGTTCCCCTTATAGGCGAGTACTTATCTTTGGAAGTAGCATAGGGCCTACACTGTTCCTAATGTTTCTTTTTACTGAGCGTAAAGCTTTATACTTATTATTGGACAATAATACACCGTCTTCCCAACGAGGCCCATGTTTGTATGCAAAATTCTAAATTGCAGTTCGTCAAGAGATATGCTAAGAAAAATGTAGGCTTACTTTAGGTTTCCCAGGAAGAGCTGCACTACTAACAAGAGTTTAAACTTGGTGCTCTTAGGGGTATTTGAAGTACAGCTTTTATCATCATCTACTAGCCATAACTTTCGTAAAATCTGCGACATTACTCAAAGCCTCCTCTGTCTTGTCAGTCACAATGAAAAGGGTATTGACATGTTTACAAAGTACCACACGTTGCCACAGACAAGAGGAAATACATGGCACACACCCAGTTTTAGAGTTCTAATGATGTTTCTGCTCCAGAGAAAATTACTGATTCAGTATAAGCATGATAAAATATTGAAGTAACACATTCAATAGTTTACCTACCTTGATGTTTTTAAGATTATGGTAGCATAATAAAAATGAAGTGCAGCCAAATTTACAATCTTTCTAGTTTGTAGAAACCAAACCCCAATATTTCACTGTACCCTAGTATTGCGAGCAAGATGAACAGAACACTGTTGTGTAGTTATCTATTTGGGCTTTTAACCATGCCCACCTCACATCCATCAGGTTCTCTTGTTCATTGGCTTGCCCTTCAAAAATCCTTTGTTATCATTGGTAAATGCTTTACGTTTTTCCCTCTTTGGGGCGATTTGATTACCGCCGTGGACATCGCCCCTTTTACATGGCTTATTGCAATTTTACCGATATGTTTGGCTGTGTGTGAACTTCTTTTTCCTTTTGTGTGTCTCCTTTACACTTACGTCCATGGTGGCTGTCGGCTCGCTTATGTGAAACTGTTTTACTTTTCATTTTCAATTTGCGTGGCAAGAAAAGTCCAGTTAGCAGTTTACAACTCCAGTAGCTCTAACTCGAGCAAATACGAGACCAATTGCATTCGAAATCCTCCATCTTGAGTTTGGAGGATTCCCCCAATAGGATTAGGGATGTGCCTCCCCTCCCCACAGGGAGGAGGCAAAAGAGGGTGTAGCCACCCTCAAGGACCATAGCCATTGGCTACTGCCCTCCCAGACCTAAACACACCCCTAAATTCAGTATTTAGGGGCTCCCCAGATCCCAGGAAATTAGATTTCTGCAACCTGAAGAAACAAGAAGGACTGCTGACCTACAAGCTTGCAGAGAAGGAGGAAGACGACAACTGCTTTGGCCCCAGCCCTACCGGCCTGTCTCCAGCTTCGAAAACCTGCAACCAGTGACGCATCCAACAGGGACCAGCGACCTCTGAAGCCTCAGAGGACTGCCCTGGACTAAAGGACCAAGAAACTCCTGTGAGCAGTGGCCCTGCTCAAAACCAGACACTTCTTTGCAATAAAGAAGCAACTTCACGTTTCCTGCCGGAAGCGTGAGACTTCTCACTATGCACCCGACGCCCCCGGCTCGAGAGTCAGAGAACCAACACCTCAGGGAGGACTCCCCAGCGACTGTGAGCCCGTGAGTAACCAGAGATGACCCCCCTGGTCCCCCACAGTGACGCCTGCAGAGAGAATCCAGAGGCTCCCCCTGACCACGGCTGCCTGTAACAAGGGACCCGACGACTGGAACCAGCACTGCACCTGCAGCCCCCAGGACCTGAAGGAACTGAACCTCAGTGCAGGAGTGACCCCCAGGTGACCCTCAGCCTTGCACAGGTGGTGGCTGTCCCAAGAAACCCCCCCTGTGCCTGCCTGCACCGCTAGAATGACCCCCGGGTCCCTCCATTGAAATGAATACTAAACCCGACGCCTGCTTTGCACACTGCACCCGGCTGCCCCTGTGCCACTGAGGGTGTGTTTTGTGTGCCTACTTGTGTCCCCCCCAGTGCTCTACAAAACCCCCCTGGTCTGCCCCCGATGACGCAGGCACTTATCTGCTGGCAGATTGGAACCGGAGCACCCCTGTTCTCCATACGCACCTATGTGTTTCGGGCACCTCTTTGACCTCTGCACCTGACTGGCCCTGAGCTGCTGGTGTAGTAACTTTGGGGTTACCTTAAGCCCCCAACGGTGGGCTGCCTATGCCCCAGAACTGAGTCTTGTAAGTGTTTTACTTACCTCCTAATCTAACCTTTACTTACCTCCCCCAGGAACTGTTGATTTTTGCAGTGTCTACTTTGAAAATAGCTTATTGCCATTTTTACAAAGACTGTATACGATATTGCTTTTATTCAAAGTTCTTAAAGTATCTAAATGAAGTAATTTACATTTAAAGTATTTCCTGTAAATCTTGAACCTGTGGTTCTTAAAATAAACTAAGAAAATATATTTTTCAATATAAAAACCTATTGGCCTGGAGTAAGTCTTTGAGTGTGTGTTCCTCATTTATTGCCTGTGTGTGTACAACAAATGCTTAACACTACCCTCTGATAAGCCTACTGCTCGACCACACTACCACAAAATAGAGCATTAGAATTATCTACTTTTTCCACTATTTTACCTCTAAGGGGAACCCTTGGACTCTGTGCACACTATTTCTTACTTTGAAATAGTATATACAGAGCAAACTTCCTACAAGCGTGCACAGTGAGAATCATATGGAAGGCAGTGCATCTTAATACATTAAAAATATTATTTATTGCAAACATTACACACCCAGTTACAGAGAAAAATAAACATCAATAATATGCTTCAATAAAAATATCAATAAGGGTGTGGATTTTTATGCAGCAAACAAAGTGATCAATGATCGAAACAATTTTCAGTCAATACAATCTATTTCGCAGAAATAATTTAGAGAGTTTCAAAACATGGCATTAGCCAACGGCATAAAAGAGACGTTTGCTGCTTTGCTTATGTGCATTTTTTTTAAATGTTCACACTGTTCTTTTTAACCCTGCTTGTAGTTCTTCTGTTTTGTTCTCAGAAAGTCGGTTATAGCAGCTGAGAAAGCCCCACTAGTATACCTTGCCATGTTTTAAGGTAATGGATTCTGAGGTAATAAGGCCACCAACCGGTGCTCCCTAGGGCGTTAGGACACCCGGCATGGTACAAGAACCAGCATAAAATAAGCGAGCCGATGGCTACCTTGACCATGACTATAAAGGAGGCACACAAAAGGAAAAAGAAGTTCACTGGCAGCTAAACTTATTGGCAAAAGTGCAATCAGCCATGTAACAGGGGCAATGCCCAAGGCGGTACCAAACAGCCTCAAGGAGGGACAAATGTAAAGCATTTGCCAATGATAACAAAGGATTTTTGAAGGGGAAGCCCATGAACAAGTGAACGTGAGAGACATGAGGTGGGCGTGGTTAAAAGCCCTAATAGATAATTACTCATCGGAAAAAGCAGCGCTTGAGCACTGCTATGATCAACCTATAAATGGCAATTTTCATGGCCAACTCATGAAGGAAATTCTATAGAGGCACCTCAGTGTAAATCAGGTGGTTATACCCTGTCCCCCCTATGCAACTTAACTTTTTGGGGGTCCATCCCAGGGCCTTACTGCGTCCCTGGTGACCACATATCGTGGGCTGACTTTACAGTTTAAAAGGAGTGGTCATGCTGTCTCATCCCGCGGGCCAAATTTACAATTTAGGGGAGGGGGATGTGGTACTACTTTCAAGCCAGTCATTGGCCTCAGGACCCTATCCCCAACATCTAATGAGAGCATTTTCTTGAGGATCCCATCTCCCAGGCAGGCAACACAACATTGTTCCTGCCTGGGCGTGTGCAGAGGAAAGCTGCTTCCACTGTGTTGGGAGCAAAGAAATGGAGCAAGCTCCTATAACTACCCCTAAAGGGTGATGGGTCGGGAGCCAGCAGAGGCCATGAAGCAACTCTTCCCGGGTGCTAGATGGAGAACTGGCAGGTGCAGTGAAGAACTTACAAAAAACAATTAAATGTGTGGGTGTACCAGGTGGGTACCAAGAACCAAACAATTAGGATACAAAAAAGAAATGAGTGACAGTTGCCACTTATTCATTATTTAGTGCTACAGCAAAGAGCACCCCGTAATGTCTTACAACAACTTTTCAGACTTTTTTTGGATCCTAGTGGTGTCCCTAGAAGGGGCAGAGACACCACTAAACATGTTTTGTAATGTTGTGGAGGGCTGCTGAGATTATGTTCTCTGGGTCATAGAATCCATGACTCCTGGACAGCTCTCCATATTTTTTAAAACACCACAAGCTGGTTCGGTAGCTGCACTTTGTTCCCTGAAAATGTTTTAAAAAGAAAGATGCAAATACAGTTTTAATGTTTTTAAAATAATATTTTCTTTAAAAATGCTGGGCTGATCACTTTGAATAAATATTGCAATGTGTGAAATGTATAAAAAAAGTATTTAATTATAGTTAGTGTTTGCTGTTTGACCAAGCCAATATGCCTGCTTTATATATGATGATCTGTTGGCCCCTTGATAAATCCATTAGGTCCCCTGCTTTTTATATATTGGTGTTTTGACCATCAGACAAAGCCAGTAGGTCTGCCTTACTTAAAATGACGCAGTTTATATTGTTACATTACATAACTGTGCACCCTTAACCACACAACTTGTGCAGCTAGGGGTTGTGCGCCTGCAGTGGGTTAGCACACAGTTATGGAATCTTACTTTATGTTGAAAAAACATAGAAATTCACTGAAAAAGACAAACGTTACAGTGATGTTATAGTTAGGAATTGTAAAACTAGCTTATTACTCATTAAAAAACATTTTAAGTTCACCTAAAAAAGCAGACTAAAGGGACATCATAGGTAGGTGAAAATGTTAGGTAAAACATACTGTTACAAACAAACAAAGCCGCTGAAATGCACCGGTTATCGTTATCTCAAGTAACTACAACTCATGCCTTAGTGCAACTAATTCTCGCCATGCACTGCTATTTACCTTCCATATCACATCAATCATGCCATGTTCTTTGACAGCATTGATAACAACACTGCAACGTCTGAAATGACATCACTCATGACAACCTTGTGCATGGCGGTAACGGAAGTTATTGTTACTTTAGGGCACAACTTATAGTTAAATGGGATAACTATAACTGGTGAATTTCAATCTTTTTTTCCATTCAAAATGGTATGTTTTAACTGACTTTTTCACCTAATTATAACATCCCTTTAAACTTTGTTTATTTTACTGAATGTGTATATATATATATATATGTATATATATATATATGTGTGTGTTAGACAGTGGAAGTTACCACTTGGTAGTTATAGTTAGGACCTAGTTGCCAAATGAAATGAACTGTTTGGTCTGCTAAAAGCATTTGTGCTATTTGAAAAGAAATCTTCACAAAACTTTCCCCAAAAAAAGTCAGCCATCTCAGCTCATTCCTTGAAAGCCTTGGAGTGATTCATTAAGGGGAGGCTGAGAATTTAGTAGGGGTTCCAAAATGCAATTTCCTCATGTAGTTTCTATAGAGATATTTGAACATCATTACAGTCTAAAGGGATGAACAGAATTACACCAAATTTGGCAGCAAGCTAGATATTTCCCGGGAAAGTGTGCATTTTGTGATTTGATGTAAATCCTTTCAGCAGCTTTTGAGAGATGAAGGTTGACCTTTACATACATCTGGATGTTTGGTTTGAGCCACTCTTGCGGGAGTCCCACATGCATGCCATTTCATGTAATAGAGTGATATAATTGGCCAAGGGGGCTTTTTTCCCATTGACAGTCTTGCTCCTGTGGGAGTGAGAGGCTCCCGCGAATCCTGTGGGAAACCCTGCTCTGATTGGCTGGCCACCATTAAAGGGCATGGGGACTCTTCCTTATTCATGCAAGAGTCCTACAGAATGGATAAACCATTAAAAAAGGAGATGTGAGTCTTTTGGTGGATTGGCCGAATATGAGTGGTTGGACCTAACTGCCCTGACGGGGTTGAGCACAAGGCTCTGCCACATACCTGGCCCCATTGCCAACCTAATGCTGCATACAGGCAAAAGCCATGCGTCGTGGGAGTGCAAGTGGCTGCCTGCATGTGAGTTGGGCACAGGACATGGCTGCAGGCTCACATCCTTGCCATGCACTTCTTATAACCTCACATATTACATCAGTCATGACATATTCTCTGATATCATTGACAATACCAATATATTGGAAGTGATGACAGCACTGTGCATGGTGAGGGCACAAACTATAGTCACTTCAGTTAAAAATAACTAGTGAATTTCAGCAGTTATTTTTAGTTTAAAATGTTACATTAAAAGGGACATTTTCACCTAACTATAACATCACTTTAAATGTTTTTCAGTGACTTTCTAAGGTTCTATGTTTTGAGTCCTGTTCTGATGTTGCTGGTAGCTTCTCAGAGCTCTCACTCCATCAGGAGTATGACTCCTGCGGGAATGAGGTAGCAAATAGAAAGGTAAATAAAGCTCCCTGGGCCAATCAAATGTTCAATTTTTTAAGCCATTTTTTCAAATTGGTGCTCCCAAAAGAGTCTTTCGAGCCTCTCGCAGAACCAGCTATCGAGACATGCAATTATACAATTATTTTTAACCTTAATTTCTCAATAACTACTAAACAGATTCACACCAAATCACAAAAAGCACAATCAGCAGAACAGGCTATGGTTTCCTGCCAAATCTGGTATAATTCAGTTCAGCAGTTTTTGCTGTAGCCCTGCCTAATGAAGCTTATGGGAAATGCTTGGGGATATTGCATTTTGGGACCCTCGTTTTCATGGGCCTTCACTAGACAGATCGCCCCACAACTTTCCATTCCATTCCAAACAGAGCCAAAGTTATTAGCAACACAAAAAATGTATTTTCTATGAAAAGCTGACCTAATTATAACTAACCTGAGCCAACCGCCACTGAGTAACTGGGTAATAGACAATTATTGGCCCCACCATGCAGTTATCTGATCAATAGTTTTACTGCAAATGTTTCATTGATATTATCAATGATGTTATAAAATATGTCATGAGTGCCATGATTTGTGCGGTAATTAGCAGCGCATGGTGAGGGGGCTAGTTATAGTTACCTCAGGACACAAGTTATAGTTACTTTAGATAACTATTACAGGTGAATTTCTATGGTTTCGTACATTTAAAACGTGAGCCTAACTATAAGGTCCCTGTAATGTTTGGTTTTTCAAGTGAATTTCTATGTTTTTTTAATTCTATTTCCCAACTATAATATCCATGTAATCATGGTTTCTATGTTTTTTTTTATGTGAAGTATACGTTAATCCAACCACCACAGGGCATGGCCTTCAGCCATGAGCAGCTGGGGTTGGCTGCAGGGCCTAGCCCGCAGCCAGTCCCCGTGGCCAACCCCATTAACAACCCAACCCCATGTGCCCTCCAGGACGATCTTGGCCCTGGGGACCCCATCCCCCAGTGCCCACCATAAATATTGCATTTGTTTGGGGGGAAGGGGGCCCTGCAACCCCCCTCCCTAGATCGACGTTTGCACCGGTGACCCCATCCCCCAGAGCTCAGCCAATTATTTATTTTTTGGGGGTAGAGGGGGGCCCTGCGGCCCCCCTCCCAATCTCAGCCCCGGACCCCATCCCCCAGAGTGGAGCCTAATTATTCTTTTGGGGGGGATAAAGGGAGGCTGTGTGGCCCCCTTACCCAGGCCAATCTTGGAAATGGGGACCCGTCCCCCTGGGTCAGGCTATGTGACCTGGATGCCCCGCAAGGCACCTAGTCTCAATGTTGGGGACCATGGGGGATGCCTGAAGGCTCCCACCATGCCAGCTGGCTCCCAGCCTCCTGTGGGATCCAGCATTGCTGTAACAGAGAGGGAGAACAATGTTTCCTCTGTCTCCCTCCCTGCATCTACATGGGCAGGGAGACAGAGGGAACCTTACTTCACAGCGAGGGAGAGCTGTTTCACAGCTCTCCATCGTTGTGAGTAGAGTGTTTGTGGTGAATTGGTGGCATCTGTTAAAGCTGCCACCAAGCCACAGCAAACAGCTATGTCCCAGGGGTGGGCACCCCAGGACATAACAAGAGCCGGCCCTGGGGGGTGGCAGTCCCCAGGGCCATTTAAGGCTCCATGAGGGGGGTCCATTGCTCCCCTCCAATGTAAAGAGCCCCAGTGAGGTGGTGGTCCGAAGGGCTTCAGGGATGGCACGTGCCCGCCCTGCATTGAATTTCACATTAGCCCCAGGGAGGTGGTGGCCCCTTGCGGCTGCAGTGGGGTGGCCCCCACACATAATTACAGCAATGCCCTGGGGAGGTGGTGGTCCCCGGAGATGTGGGAGCCCAGTGGCCCCCCTGCATTGAATTTCTTATTAGCCCCAGGGAATAGCAATGCCCTCTGGACTTGGCCCACCGGGGGCTTATTAAAAAACTAGTGCAGGACCCCACACTCTTTTTTTTTTTAAAGTCCTCAAAATTACAATGTCGTCGTGAAGTTGTGGGGCAAAAAAAATTTTTAATAGTGTTTTTTAGCCCTGGGTGGGTTCCTCTGGGACCCTAGCCCCGGAGCTAAGGGGTCAGGGTGACTCTATCCTGGCCCCTTTTCTTTTTTGTTACTTTTTTTATGGGACTCGGCTGAAGCCGAGTCCCAAGATGGCTGCCATGGCTCATGGTTTGAAGTGTTGGCAGTCAATCAGAGCTGTGTATATCCCTGCACGAGCTCATCATCATTTGCGAATACCTTGAAAATGATCCGTGTCCCTAGATATACAAAATTATTTTCCCTTTAATATCTCCAAAACCACTGGACAGATTTATACCAAATAAGTGAAAGCACAATCTGCATACCGAAAGCTAGCTTTCTGTCAAATTTGGTGTAATTCCATATAGCGATTCGGGTTGTAGTCGCGTCTAAAGATCCTATTGGAATTAACATCGGAAATACAACTTTTTTGCCAACCCCCTTTTTCCTGGCCCCCACTTGACAGATCACCCCGAAACTTTCCATGCCAAACAAAAATTACTGGCTCACTATTTCTGGGTTAATTTCTTGAAGATTTGTTGAACAGTTCCAAAGAAATAGGCAAGTCAAAAAACACTTTTTCTATGAAATATGTTTCCTAACTATCACTAGCTACTGGCGACCACCGATAGGTAATATATACACGCACACATGTATATATGGCATGGCAAGTATCATGAAGATCCAGCCGTGGAAAAAAAGTTGAGTGGGGGTGAATATGTGTATCCTTCCTCATCTTAGCTCCCATAACTAGTTTTGACTAAAGATAGAGCAAAAACTGCTGAAAATTTTTACACCAAACGTGGCAGGATTTGAACTGTTAACATTTTTAAATATCTTGCCAGTTGAAAGCGATTTTTTATTTTGCTTATACCTTTGGCTCTGTTCTATGAATATGCCTGAATCTGGCAAGCACTTAGTAGGGTCAGATTAGTATTGATAGGTTTGAGTTTATGCATATCTATAAAGGGGGAGCGGAGCTTAAAAGGGGGAGGGAGAAACTGTGCATTTGGTAATACATTTGGCACCGTCTGTACCAAATTTGTCGGAAACTAGGAAAGAAATGTTTTCTATTGGTATGTCATGTTTGGCACTGTTTGATCAATCTGTGTCAAGCGTGGCAAGTAATTAGCAAGTGACACTCTGTGCAAATATATTACGTTTCATGAAAATCCAATGGGGACAAAATTAAAGATAGTGGTCAATACATTTTTCAATTACTGATAATTTTGCATCCTCTGACGGATCATGCTCTAAATTTGACAGCAGAGACTAAGCATATTTAGCCTACTCTTGTTTTTTTTTATTTTTATGCAGGCCCATCAAGGGTGTAAAATATGTGTTCATCTGCTAATAAATGTGGCACTGTTTGGTGAATTCACACGAAATGTGGAAGACTTTTAGCAGGTTCAGCTTACTGTTGGTTATGTCAAGTTTTGAACAGAATTGTCAAAGGAGCAAAGATAAATGGGAGAACAGTTAGAGTTTCATTAATGTATAACTTTGATGTTGTTCACTTATTCTGTGTAAAATTTGGCAGCTAGCGAATTAAGCCTGGTACAAAGCCACCAAAGCCCTGCAGCTGTACAGTGCATAATGGGTACAAGCCATTTGCATTGGGCTTTGGGAAGCCATGGTGATTTGGCACAGGTTCTCGCACCACAGCCACACCTCTGAGCGCACAGCCAAAGACATGAGCAGCAGAGGTAAAATTAAGTAAATCATAAAAAGCTATGAAATTCACAGAGAAAAAAATCAGTTAAAAAGTGAGATATGGTGAGTTATGGTTCTGATTCAAACACATCAAATCACTGAAATCCGCATTTTACAGTCAGCAATGCACACCACACGTGACAACTCACACTGCCCGCCCTGCTCATAACACTTACTTGGCAAAGGTATTAAACAAGCGAGGACAGATGAAGCACATAATCAAGTATTACTATAATTTGTCTTGTGTAGACTGGTTATACTAAAGAAAGCTGAAACCTGTAGATCCACAAAGGAGTCTTTGGTCGGCAGGACTGCTAGTAAATTGAGTATCTTTTGGTTCGCTAGTGTGCACCTAATGGAGAGTAATTGTTTGAAAGGCATCTCAGGCCTAGATATGGCATGTACCTTTTTCAGTCCTAAACCAACAATTCAGTATACCTTGATACTAATTATACGAATTACCGGTAGTGTAAACATTATCTTGCACACGATTACCCTTCAGCACTGCCAGATTACTTGTTTTTGGCATAAGGGCTCTAAAGTGACCGGACAATGTCAGCTTTTACTAATGTTAGAATAGTAGCTGAAGGCTGGAAAACTACAGATTACTGCAAAATGAGAGCTACTGAATTTAACGGGTGCACAGTCGGATCATTGCTAGTTGCAAATATTTAATTCATTTTTTGTGTTAAACATATATATTTTCTTAATTTGTTCGAAGTCGTTCAAGTGACATTAATATGAATTTCTCATGCTGTTTCCAGAGTTTTTTTATTTATTTATATACAAACGTCTTTAGAGTTAACTTAATAATATAATTTGGCTAAATAGAAAATTAGTTGCAAGTTTACCCAGATGTCAAATCTTCTACAGCGCAGAAGTAAAGTAAAATGTACTGAGGTGGACATCTATTTGAATGTGCTAAAGGGACCCTCACCTTGAATAACATGTTTAAATCATCACATCCATTCATAAATTCTTAACACTGAAGGGACTGATAGTAACCTTGTTTTTTCTGTGTACCTTCGGAAACTAAAACACGTTGCAGTCTACACAAAATAATTCTGATTCGGTTAGCATTATCAGTGTAAGACAGAGAAATTAGTAGCCCTCCTTCAAACTCTGAGTTAATAGTCCAATGTATAGACTGAACTGCAGCAAGAGATCAGTTTGCGATCATCAATGTCTATCGAGTGCTAACAAAAGGCACGAGACTTTTATAGTAAGCGGGGCTATTCCGTTGATTAAGTAGAAAAGACAGTTTTCACTCGCAGTTCTGTTAGCCCAGGGCATAAACAGCTTTCAAGCGAATGTTATAAATGTTTCATTGGCCAACTGTTCTTCCCTTTGATAAAGGTCTTAAAAACAGGCCCAGGGGATTCCAGACTATGTGGACAATTACCATGACTGGATAATCCAAACATCTATTGGCACCGTACATCGTTGTCTCATCAGTACAACAATCTTCCGGTGGACCTGCAATCATTAGGAAGGGAACTTACATCAGCAGCGTATCATCAAGCAAATCAATTTAAACCTGTACCTGAAAGTGCTGCTTACCAAACACTGTTTAAACGTGTGACTTGATTGACGGTCTGCAATGGCTCCTGGTCGATTCGATTTTGTCTGATTTTCAACGCGTTTGTTTTGGTTTTTCAACGCATTTACCCTGATTTATACTTTGCGCCACATTACCATCAATTAGTGACGCAAAAGAGGCGCAAACTTACAAAATACAATTGTACTTTGTAAATTTGCGCCGCTTTTCCGTCAGAAAATGACGGTAATGCGGCGCAAAAAAAGTATAAATCAGGGCCATAGTTGTTGTACTGCGAAGTATTTACGTGTGCGCTTGCATATTTGTTTATGCATTCTTCGCAGTTTCGTTCATGTTGTATGGCTGTTTTTCATTTTTATACATGGTCTCCTTGTTACAATGGAAACATTGGCATATTGGTGGCTAGCCACTATATTATTTCATTGTAGTTTAGCAGATTTTGCATCCTATTTAGGGGCAGCGAATGCCATGTTCAAATGGTGATCTACTCTGAGTTTAACGCTAGTTCAGGCTGTTCTTTCCAACACACTGTACTGCACACAGTTCAAAGAAGGCAGACGCGCATTGTGGCCCATATTTATACTTTTTGACGCTAAACTGCGCTAACGCAGTTTAGCGTCAAAAAGTTTTGCGCCGTCTAACGCCATTCTGAAGCGCCATGCGGGCGCCGTATTTATGGAATGGCGTTAGACGGCGCAATCAGACCGGCGCTGCCTGGTTTGCGTGGGAAAAAACCACGTAGACCAGACAGCGCCGGCGTAGGGGGAAAATGGCGTATGGGCGTCTTAAAATGGGGCAAGTCAGGTTACGTCGAAAAAATCGTCTTAACCCGACTTGCGCCATTTTTTAACGACGCCCATCCCCCATCAACATGACTCCTATCATTGTAAAGATAGGAGTCATGCCCCCTTGCCCAATGGCCATGCCCAGGGGACTTCTGTCCCCTGGGCATGGTCATTGGCATAGTGGCATGTAGGGGGGCACAAATCAGGCCCCCCTATGCCAAAAAAAATTATTAAAAAAAAAAAAAAAATACTTACCTGAACTTACCTGAATGTCCCTGGGGTGGGTCCCTCCAGCCTTGGGTGTCCTCCTGGGGTGGGCAAGGGTGGCAGGGGGGGTCCCTGGGGGCAGGGGAGGGCACTCTGGGCTCATTTTGAGGCCACTTGTCCCTTAACGCCATGCCTGACCCAGGCGTTAAAAAGCGGCGCAAATGCGCCGTTTTTAGCCACGCCCACTCCCGGGCGTCTCTTTTGCCCGGGAGTATAAATACCACGTAAAGGCCTGGGAGTCATTTTTTAGACGGGAACGCCTCCCTTGCATATCATTAACGCAAGGAAGGGGTTCACGCTAAAAAATGACGCACATTCCGGGAACTTTGGCGCTATTCGCCTCTAACGCCATAGTATAAATATGGCTTTAGTTGGCGTTAGTTTAGCGTCGAATTTGCGTCGAAAAAAACGACGCAAATTCGGCGCAAACGGAGTATAAATACGGCCCTGTGTATCTAGCGTCTTCTAGAAAAAAGGAAAGGCATCAACTGCAGTGCCTTTCTATGTCTCGCACACGGACAGCAATCAAAGATCTGTTGTAAGAACTATGCCCCATTTGCTCAAATTCATTTAATTTTCATGCCATTTCCTCTTGGGAATTTCCTCCTGGACTACAATTTCATTGTAGACCACCTCATTGTTTGGCCATTTAATTACAATATAATGAAATAATATAGAAGTAATTCAAGGTAAAGGGTTGAACGTGAAGGTGAAAAGGTGTGGGTAAGGGGCAGGGGTAATGGTGAGGGGTTGGTGGTAAGGGGTGAAGGGTGAGGGCTAAGTGAATACGTGTAAAGGGATAAAGGACTGAGGATGTTAAAGTAACAGGTATGGATTAAGAGTAAGGGTAAGGGGTAAACTCAAGGCTAATGGTTAAATGGTAAGTATGTAAGGGCAAGGGATTAAGAGTAAAGGTTTAGGTTAAAGGTAGCAGGCTAAGAGTGAAGCTGTAAATGTGGTAAAAGGTTAAGAATGTAAAGGTAAGGGGCAAGGGTAAGAGGTAAAGGGAAACGTTTGTAGGGAAGGCTAAGGTGTTATTGCAAGGGTAAAAACCTAAGGTTCAATGGTAAAGGGCAAGGGGGTGAGAGGTTAGGGATTTCAAGGTAAGAGGTGAGTGTAAGGTACTAAGGGCGGGTACTTAAGGGTGTTGAGAATGTGCACATATGTATTTCATGCCAACTCATTCTGCAAAACTGCACTTTTTCTTTTAAAGAAAGAATCGCTAGATTCTAGCAGTTTGGCAAATTATCACCCTAGTCTTGTTTCCTTCTTAGCACCCAGATTTTGGAGAGTTAGATTAATTCTCAGCTATCCCATTATATTGAAGGAAGCATTGGACCTTAACAAATTTTAATCTGGTTTTAGGCCAGTTTTAAGAACCAAAGTCATGCTCACCACTAAGGCCAATGATATTTGAAGGATCCTGGCTGATGGGAGATCAGCAATTTTGCATGCATCTCTCTTGGATAGATTCAATTTGATATGTATCAATGGAAATGTTCTCCAATGATTTGAATCATTCCTGAATGACAGAACACAGGCAGACCAGTTGGCATGTTTCTGTTCCGATGTTAGAGATCTAGGACCTCATTATGACTTTGGTGGTCTATACCGAAGACCGCCGTGGTGACGGCTTCCAGAAGACTGCCGCGGAGGCGGTAATCTGCCTGCCTTATCTTGAGTTAAAAAAACAAAACAACCAGAAAGCATCCACAAAATCATCAGGGAGATCGAAGGACGGCCTGAGAGAGGTGCTCCCATCACCCTTACCGCCACACCAACAACAAACTGCCCTCCAAATAATGACCCATGAATCGCCACAGCGGTCCTTCAACTGCGGTAACCCTTTGCCGGTGCGGACTGCCGCAATCTATTTTGCCACTGCACAACAACAGAAGACAACATTGGCCAGATTGAAACACCCACAACTGATACACATACACACCATAGACATCCACCAACAGTACTATAAAACACCCCCCCACACAACCCACAATTCCTTGCAAAACACTAGGTCAGCTACATATTGCCAGCCCATGTACACCCAAAACTGCACACAGAAACCGCAGCCACCTATACATCCTTCACGCATCAAACACCACACATCATACTTCTACACCAAACACACACAACACCACTGCACTCAAATACCACTTCAGAGCATCCCACATACTGACACACCCTGCACCCCACCAAACATCCCACCCTCTGCACAACACACACACTACACCCACTACACAATCAGCATGTCCCCACAAAAGCACCCCCATTTCACTGATGAAGAATTGCAGGTCATGGTAGACGAAATCGCCAGGGTAGAGACATAGCTGTTTGGTGCACAGGTCCAGCAGATATCCATTGCCAGGAAGATGGTGGAGAATCGTAGACAAGGTGAACACAGTGAGAACCTATCCACGCACAAGAGACAACATAAGGAAGAGGTGGAACAACTAATGGGGGAAGGTGCGTGCAATAGCATCCAGGCACCACATTGCCATCATGAAGACTGGCTGTGGACCCGAAACTCCTCCCCAACGGTGGAACAACATGGGAGGAAAAAGGTATTTGCTATCCTGCATCCCGAGGACCTCACTGGAATCACTTGATGGCTGGACACTGGTAAGTCACCCACACTTCGCAACCACCATGTACACCTGCATGGCATGTCTCCGTGTCACTCTATCACCCTTCAACCCACTCCATTCCAAAGTCATACCCACCACCATAACCACCCTCATCAATTTTCCCTTCCATGCCCAAACCACTAAAATTACACCTCTCCAACGTCATCATTCACATGCATAAGTAATGCATGGTTAGCATGTAGCACTACCAATCCCACAATGCATCACCATATAAAACCAAATGTTGAAAATCGACACTCATCCCATAGTGAAACTCATCAATGCTGAACATGTATCCAAGGATGATATTAACAACTATCATACATGTCCACAAGTACCCCAGCTAATGTAAGCCGACAGCATGTGCCACGTCTACCCAGTCCTCCACCAGAAGAAGGCCCCAGTGGTCACAGCTACTCTGGATGCCTGGATCTCCGTGGCCCATCTGGTAAAACTGATCAGTCAGACACCACAACCATCACCCAGCCATCCCCAGAGCACCCCACATCGGACTCCACTACCACAGCAGACACCCAAAGTCCCTAAACCTCTGTCCCCAGGACACATCAATCAACAGTATGCCCACCTGTACAGGGACCGGAGTCAACACCTCCCAGCCAAGACGAAGAAGGTCCTGGTGTCAGTGGGAGTGGACACACAGTTCAGAGGACACAGGCACAGGGGGGCAGGGCCAGTGGTAGGATATATGTGTGCCAAGGGGTGGGCCAACTCGGGGAACTGACTGCCCAAGAGGTACTGACACAAGTCCTGGGAGCATACCAGAAATCCCAGGACAGAATGGTCCAGGTATTTACCTCCTTGCAGGAGAACCAGATGCTGCAGAAGGAACAGTATCAGGAGGTCATGCAGCAGTTGCAGGCCCACAATGTCACCATTGCAGGGGTGCTCAGTAAAATTGCCACCATCATGCGTGATTCCTCAACACACCAGTGGGCCCCTTCCACTAGCCAGAGTACTGACCAGCCCTCTACATCTGCTGCAGCTAGTGGACTGGAGACCCTGCCACAGGACTCACAGCGCACCAGCACCCCTCCCTCTGCAACAGAGGAACTACCCCGCAAACGTTCCTTGAGAGCCAGACGTCCTGCAGAGACTGGTGCCAAGACCAAAACCACTGCCAGGAAGTGAGCCTCTTCAACATGTCTGCCTTGTGTGCCGCTGAAACACCTTGTTGATATAGGACTGCCATTGCTCCTCCCTTTTCCTATGGCACCATGGATACTGAACCTGTGCTACAAACTAACTGGACCACTACACTGAAGATTTTGTCCACGATAACTCCACTCTATTGCACTATCCCATCCTTTTTGTAATTTAAATAAGCACACTTAAATACAACTGAAGGATTTGTGCTTTTATTGTATCAATATGCAGTGCCTTGACCTTTATTATCCTGTGCACAGGTAATGTAAAGTGTGAATCCATCCAATGTACAATCAGCTTGGGGTACACATTACCAGTGTAAGTGCTTGCCACAAGTCACCATCCACCAAACTGTGTGAAAGCTGTCTGTAGGCATTCCATGAGTACACAGTAGTGACCACACCAACATCTGAAAAAAGGGAAACCTTTAGTGACATTCAAATGAGAAGTAAAGGGAAGTAAAGAATCATGAACCACTGTAACATTACAGCCTACGTTCATCTGGTCCTATCAACTTAACATTTTGCACTTCAATTAACCCCAAACACTAGTAGTAACAAGACACAACTTTTGTAAGGGCCTCAGATGAGATACCACGGTTTTAGCTATGCCATGTTGTCAGTATGACAATGCCTCCTCTAGAACACCTAGTCCAGGCCAAACTGTCAGGGACAGCGGTTGTGTAAGCACTTTGAAACACACACTACATTGCCAGCAACAAATGCTATGTGCTGTGTGGAATCAGGACACAGTTTGACTTGGGTATGTATTTGAAACTGCAAAACAGCTGATACATTGCAGAGGCAGAATAAGCTTTTTCCCAATCATCATACCACGGGCTACACTAACCACAGATGGAACAGTGTTAGGTTTAATAATGCACAAATTTGAGCTTGGTACATCATAGCGGCCACACAGCTCTTTATTTAAATGGTGGTACGAACAGAACTACAGTCTTACCTGACTGCCATTGGAAGTACTGGTGTATCAGATTTGTCCTGCTGTCCACATATTCCTCCTCCCCATCTTCATCACTGTCTTCAGTTTCCTCTGCTGCCACAGGTGCATTGTCTCCCATCCTCCTGCAGTAATGTTGCATGCCTCCTGAGGGCCAAATTATGAAGCATGTGGTAGGCCACGACTATCTGGCAGACCTTTACAGGGGAGTAGAGTAGGGATCCACCAGAAATATGTAGGCACCTGAACCTGGCTTTCAGTAGCCCAAATGTTCTTTCATTGACTCTTCTGGTCCATCCATGTACCTGATTGTATCGATTCTCAGCCTCTCTCCCCAGATTCCTCAATGATGTCAACAGCAAGATAGGTTAGGGTAGCCGGAGTCACCTGATAATAGTGAGAATCTCACATTACATGTGTACAACACCACAGAGGACAACTCCAGGTAACATACTGTAACATACATTGAATGAAAACATCATGCTTACCAATGAGCAAGATTCTCTTTCTCTGTAGTTGTGCCATCATCTGTAGGATACTGCTGTTTCTCATTACGTAGGCATCAGGTACAGATCCCGGAAACTTGGCAGTGACATGAGAAATATAATGATCATTAAGGCACACCATCTGCACATTAATAGAATGGTAACTCTTCCTATTTCTGCGCACCTGCTCATTTATCCTAGGAGGAACCAAAGCAACATGGGTCCCGTCAATGGCCCCAATCACATGTGGAATATGTCCCATTGTATAGAAAGCAGCCTTAACAGTGGGCAAATTATCACTTTTGGGGAATGTGAAATAGCTGTTCATATGTTTCAGCAAGGCATTCAGAACTCTCTTCAGCACTGTAGCAAACATTGGCTGAGGCATACCTGCAGCCAAGCCCATTGTCACATGAAAAGACCCACCGGCCAGGAAGTAAAGCACTGACAACACCTTTACTGTAGGAGGTGTTGCAGTAGGCCTATGAAGATCAGGAATGAGATCTGGCTCCAATTGTGCACACAGTTCAGTGATTGTTGCCCTGTTCAGATAATAGGTGAGAATTATATGACATTCCTCCATTGTAGTCAAGTCAGCTAGGGGTCTATACACGGTTGCATTCCTCCTCCTCAGCTGTGGTAGGTATCTAAACAGATCAAACATCACAAGTATGATTAAGCATGAATAATAGAAACACACAAAATTACAGTAAATAGATCTTTGTCATATATTTCAGACAACCAATGTTTGAAATCTGCTCTGCTTGCCTCAACATCCAACAGACTTCTGATACTATACAATATCATTATATGGTCATACTGCTTCACACTTGTAGTCTCAGATGTGAGACGTGATTTGTAGCATTACATTATGAATGTTTCTCAACTACTCTTATTCAAGCAGTACACTGGTATGAGCACTAATTTATAGCCAGGTACTGCCACCAAATGTACAATGTAGATGTGTTTGAACTGCCTTGGTGCTTACCAGAAGTACCTATGATGCATATATCATTGACTACAAGGATAACAATCTTCAGAAAACGGCATCCGCCTGTCCTGCATGCAGAAAACAGGTGGAAGCAACCTCACTCCGGTGGCATTTGTCGTCATGGCGAAGGGCGGTCTGAACCGCCGTGCAATGCCTCATTGGTTAACACTGATGTCTATGGAGAACAGGGGCCAATGATGATCACCGCCGGCGGTGACCGTGATTACTGGCTCAGACATGACCACCATTTTCAGACACCCATGTCACTTGACTTCTGACTCTCACCCTATCAAGACATCCACTGTGTGAGCTGCTGTGGTCTGAGTCTGGAAGCAACAATGGACTGTGCTACAGGGCATAGGGCCCCAGCCTTCACATCTGAAGAACTCGAGAAGCTTTTGAATGGGGTCCTAGCCTTGTGTGGACAGTTGTATGGGCCTCCAGATCAACAGGTAAGCACCTTTTTGGTATTTTGGATGTGACATGGCTGTATGTTGATGAATGTGTGCGCATGCAGTGTGTCCTCTAGGGAGTATTGTCTGCTGCATGCAATTTGTACACAGAGATATAAGTGATGTGTATGAAGACTGTGGGATCTATGCAGTATGTAGTCCACTATTGTAACTGACTGACATGTGTAGTAAATGGTATCCTTCTGTCTGTGTTTCCTATGCAGGTAAGCGCCCATCAGAAGAAAGGGTTATGGCGTGTCATCGCCAAGAATGTGTGGACCCTGGGGGTCCATAGCAGGTGGAGCACCCACTGCAGAAAGCGGTAGGAAGACCTGAGACGCTGGGCCCGGAAGAACACAGAGGCCCAGCAGGGGACTTCCTCCCAACAAGGGAGGAGCCAGTCGGACCCTGACCCCCCTAATGGCCCGCATACTGGCTGTGGCCAAACCAGAGTTAGATGAGCACTTGAGGGCAGCACAGCAACCACAAGGGGGTGAGTACTCACAGTGTTCTCTTGTTTACTTATGACTGGCATGGGCTTTGGATGCCAAGGTAGTAGTCAGTGTATGCCTCAGTATGCCATTGTTAGTAATGTTGTATAGTTCTGCATTGCTATGGTGAGTGGTATGTACAATAGGTATTAGTTCTCTGCTGGGATTTCAGTTTAAGTAAGGGCCTACATCCTGACTCACCAGTGTAGGAGTGATGCTCTGATCACTGTCTAGGTGGCATGTCCTGGCAATTGCAAGTTATACATACACTGAAACATAGTAAGTGAGGCTGTACAATTGACAACAGGCAGACACGGATTAGTGAGTCTCAGTAGGTGTGCAGATGATTTTTTCTTCAGATGTCATTTTCAGCTGTTGTTCCCAGGCAATAGGTTGGTACTGTGGTTGTCACTGCATATTGTAAATTACCAGTGTTTCATTGTGATGTGTCTGCCATATGTGCTGTGGTTGCTCTAATTGACCCTGTGCTCCCTTTCTTTCTCCCCCACCCTCCCTCCTTTTCTTCTTCTGTCCTTGTGTGCATTAGCATCATCTGACGAAGGAGCAGGGGCACCGGGGAGTCGGGGGGTTGCAGCCCACAGGACCCAGGAAGCAGTGTCCACCGATGCTGAGGGCACCAGTGGGACGGAGGGTGAAGGGATCACCACAGCAGAGACTGGAGGGGACAGTTCAGACTCAGATACCTCCTCTGATGCAAGTTCCCTTGTGGTGGAGGACACCTCTCTGACCACCCCAGCTACAGGTACAGCCGCCACCCCTGTACCAGCACCGCCCTCCCAGCAGCCTCTCATTGAGTTGCCCGTGCCCGCTCACCCAGGAGGGTGGGCATCTCCTTCGCCCCAGGCACCTCAGACCCTGCCCCAGTGAGCCCTGCTGCCCTGAGTGAGGAGACTATTGACCTCCTGAGATCCATCTTTGTAGAGCAGTCAACTAATGTGAATGCCATCCAGGGGCTGGCAACCCAGATGCAACAGACTAATGCATTCCTGGAGGGCATTCATACTGGTTTGGCGGCCCAACAGAGATCGATCCAGGCTCTGGCCTCCTCTCTGATGGCAGCCATTGTCCCTGTTTCTACCCTCCCCTCTCCAACTTCCACTTCCCAGTCCCATTCTCCTCAACCCCAACCCATCCCAAGCACACAGGCAGACAAGCATGCACACAAGACAACACACACGAGTGGTACAGGCAAACACAAGCACCACACTTCATCCCACAGGCACTCACACAAACACGATCCAGATGTAGACATACCAACATCCACTATTTCCACTGTCTCCCCCTCCGCCTCCTCCTCCACCTCCCTCCCAGTTCTGTTCACACTCACACTTGCATGCACTCCATCATCATCCACTACCAGTATCACCACAACACCAAGCAGAACACACACCTCACTGGCAAACACCTCCCAAACAGCCATGCACACGTCCTCTGTGTCCTCTTCCACTGTGTCTGTCCCCCCTCCTCCTAAAGTACACAAACGCAAGCACTAAGACACCCAACAGCCATCCACCTCACAACAGCATCCAGCCCATGCACCTGCATCCAAAATCAGCAGACAGACACCTCCAACAACCACTCCCTCTTTCTCTACTCCCAAACATTCTCCCCCTTCCCACCCCACTGTCCCTAAAAAACTGTTCTTATCCACCATTTACCTCTTCCCTACCCCTCCCCCTGTCCTGCATGTCTGGCCAGCGTGGGAAGAATACAGCCAAGCACCTCAGCCACCCATTCCATGGGCCCAGTTGTCATCACACCCACTCATGGTGGAAAAGGATCCAGGGCTCATGTCCTGAGGGTGAAGGAGCCTGCCCAAGCTGTTGCCAAGAAGGGAAAGGAGCCTGCCCAAGCTACTGCCATGAAGGGAAAGGAGCCTGCCCAAGCTGCTGCCAAGAAGGGAAAGGAGCCTGCTCAAGCTGCAGCCAAGAAGGGAAAGGAGCCTGCCAAGCTGCTGCCAAGAAGGGAGAGGAGCCTGCACCAGCAGGCAGAAGAGCAAGGGGCCTGGGGCAGAAACTGTGATGGAGCCCCCACCACCAACCATGGTTGTGCAGCCGTCCGAGTTTGCAGGGGATGGGCAGGAGCCTCCCCCCACCAGCAGCACCACCACCTCCAGTGACCAGCTGTCCGAGGTTGCAGGGCATGGACAGGAGCCTCCCCCCACCAGCAGCACCACCACCACCTCCAGTGAGCTGCCGTCACTGCCGGCAGATGGTATGTAATCTTGCCTCCATGGGCTGCTGTGTGGCCTGCCCCCTACAAATCCAGTGGGTATGACACCCACCTGAGAGACTGTGACCTTGTACTCCCCAGGATCAAGAGCACGGGGCATGATGCCCCCTCCAGAACCAGTGGGTAAGACACCCACCTACACCAGACTCACCAGGATCAAGAGCACAGGGCACGATGCCCCCTCCAGAACCAGTGGGGAAGACACCTACCTACCCTAGACTCGCTAGGATCAAGAGCACAGGTCATGTTGCTCCCTCCAGAACCAGTGGGAAAGACACCCACTCGAAAGACTGTGGCCTTGCACTCCCCAGGACCAAGCACAGGGCATGTTGCCATCTTCAGAACCAGTGGGGAAGACACCCACTCGAGAGACTGTGGCCTTGCACTCCCCAGGACCAAGCATAGGGCATGTTGCCCCTCCAGAACCAGCGGTCTTGTTCCATCTCCCGGATGAGGTGCCCCCCATCCCCTGTCCCCCTGAGGTGCCTGCCTATTTACCAAGAGATACCCCTGCAGTGTTCTCTCTGAGTTGAGGCAGGTGCCATGTTTGGCTTTGGGCTTTGGCCTGTGGCCATGTGAACTACATACATTGTGGACTGGGCTGTGTTGCTTTTTGTGTACATATGTAAATATCTCTTGTCTTGCCTCACTCATTTATCTTGATGTGTTTCTCTCATTACATTCACTTTCTCAAAACTGTTTTGTCCTTGCCTTATTCATTCAAGGTACAGGATACAAATGCTTTGGTAATGCATCTGAATGTGTGTATGGTGTTGGGGGTGTGTGTGTGGTGCATGTGTGTGTCACTCTCTCTTTCCTCCCTCCCTTGTGTGCTAGGCATCTTTACTCATCGTCATCGTCTTCACTGGCGTTTGTGTTCGTGGTGGAGCAGCACGTAGAAAATCATGGGGAAGACATGCAACTCGGACTCCATGGCGGCGTGGTAGTTCCTTGTATTTTCAATGGTGAGTCCTTTCACTCCTGTGCAGTGTTTCCACCGGGCTTCTGATGTCATTGGTACTGCCCCAGAAAAGGTGGCGGAATCCTGTGTCTTAATATGGTGGGCGGAACATTGACTTCCGCCTGGCTGTAGGCGGCTACTGCTGTGGTGGCTGTTGTTTCGGCCCTGGTGGTCGGTGTGGTACATTGGCTGTCTTTCGGCGATAACACCGCCATGGTCATAATTTGGTGATAATTACCGCCGGCCTGTTGGCGGTATTACCGCCACTTTAACACCAATCGCCAGGGTTGTATTGAGGGCCTCAGTGTTACAAAAATAAAGGTACTTTATTTTGGTGACACAAATACCAAAAATGCCATGTAGGCTATACTCCCTTAGGAGGAAATACACAAATGATATACTCTAGTGTGCAGAAATAGGCATAAAACAGTTAGAAAACAGTACAATTAGTGAAAGTCACAATAGAGAGAAATAGCCCTAGGGGGAGCACAAACCATATACTATAAAATGGAATGTGAAAGTTGGCCCCATACCTAGGTAAGTGGAGTGTGTAGAGGGGAGCTGGAGTACTAGGAAAGACCAAAGGTAAGTACCAGGGCCCACCCCAGCGACCAGGAAAGTAAGAGTAAATCACTGTAAATTCCCTGGAACACTCACTTAGAAGAAAAGAAGAAGAATGCAAAACCTGGAAGAGACTGCAAGATATCAACAGAGGGAGGATTGCAGTCGGGTTTGCGTCTTCTGAATCGTCCAACAAGCCATGGCACACACAAAACTCACGGTTAGAGGAAAGTGGAGCTGTTGGGGACCATAAAGGACCAGGTGGACTCTAGCCAGGAGGGGAAGTCAGAGGGGGCCCTCAGCAACACAGAGAGCCCACAGAAGCCCAGGTAGTACCCACATGAGTCCCACAGGATGGGGACACGAAAGTCGTAGAAGAGGCCCATGCAGCACAACAAGAAAGCCTCCCACACTGCCGGAGAACAACTCAGGGAGCTGTGCTTGACAGGATGGAGTGCTGGGCGCCAGAACTTCAGGCTGCCTAAAAGAGCTCATGGAAAAGATGCCAACAAGCCTTGGCAGTTGCAAAGGATGTGGTGCATGGGGGTGCTGTCCTGCGTGGGCAGGCAAGGGCTTACCTCCACCCAAGTTGGACAGCCAGAAGAGAGGACCAGCAGGACCACTTCAGTCCACCACCCGTGATGCAGGATCCATACAGCTCAGCAGGAAAGGGGATCCACGCAGCTGGTCGTCATTGCAGTTGGCGCATGCAGAAGCAGGGGAGTGACTCCTTCACCCCAAGGGAGATTCCTTCTTCCTTCTGATGCAGGCTTAAAACAGGCTATCCTCAGAGGATGCATGACCAGGGAAATGTTGCAGTTGCTGGAAGGAGCTGTGGATGCAATGTTGCAGGAGGTGTCTTTCTTCTTTGTTGCAGCTTGTTGTGGCCTGGAGCATCCAGATGCAGTTTCTTTGGACAGAAGTCAAAGTGGAGGGTGCGGAAGATTCCTGCTGGAGTCTTGCAATATGAATATGAGGAACCATCCAAGAGAAAGACCCTAAATAGCCCTGAAAGGGGGATAGGTCACCTAGCTGGGTGACCACCTATCAGGAGGGGGCTCTGACATCACCTGCTGACACTGGCCACTCAGATGCTCCCAGAGTTCCCTGCCAACCTTGAATCTAAGATGCCAAAACCCAGGGACACTCTGGAGGAGCTCTGAGCACCACCCCTGGGGTGGTGATGGACAGGGAAGTGGTTATTCCCCTTTCCTTTGTCCAGTTTCGCACCAGAGCAGGGACTGGGGGGTCCCTGAACTGGTGTAGACTGGTTTGTGCAAGAAGGGCACCAAATGTGCCCTTTAAAGCATTGCCAGTAGCTTGGGAGGGCTATCCCTCCCAAGCCTGTAACACCTATTTCCAAAGGGAGAGGGTGTAACACCCCTCTCCCAAAGGACATCCTTTGTTCTGCCTTCCTGGGCTTGAGCTTCTAAAGCAACAGGAGGGCAGAAACCTGTCTGGGAGATGGCAGCAGCTTGGTCTGCCTGGAAACCCTCAGAAGGCTGTAATGCAATACTGGGGGTCCTCTAAGGAGCTCCCAGAGTGCATGGAATCATACAACCAATGCTTACAAAAGCATTGGGGCTATAATTCTAACATGGTTGATATCAAACATGGACTAGCTGGACATAGGTATTGACCTATATCCAGTGCACGCGTAAAATGGCATCCCTGCACTCACGAAGTCTGGGAAAATGGGCCTGGAGATTGTGGGGGCACCTCTGCTAGTGCAGTGGTGCCCTCAAACACAGGTACTTTGCACCCTGCCCTCTGGGCAGAGAAGGCTTGTCATAGGGGTGACTTATAGGTGGCCTGGTGCAGTGAAAAGTGGCAATGAAAGGGTGCCTGCACCTTTTCACACAGGCTGCATTGGCAATCCTGCAGAACCCTTTGCTTGTGTTCCCTATGGGTGACAAAATATATGCTGCAGCCTATAGGGATCCCCTGGAACCCCAATGCCCTGTGTACCCAGCTACCATATACTAGGGGCTTATAATGGGGCACCAGTGTGCCAATTGTGGATGAACTACAGAGTTTTGGGAGAAAGAGCATAATCACTGGGGTCCTGGTTAGCTGGATCCCAGTGAACACAGTCAAACACACTGACATCAGGCAGAAAAAGGGGATAATCATGCCAAAAAAAGAGGATACTTTGCAACACACATTCCCCAAACGAGGGACAAGAAGAATAACCTTGCCCAGATGAGTCTTCCTTGTGTAAGTGGAAATAACTGGAGAGTCCATCTGCACTGGAGTGGTTACTCCCAGGTCTATGTTGTACTGTAAAGTCCATACCCTGTAGGGAAATGGACCACCTTAACAATTTGTGATGTTCTCCTTTCACCTGTTTAAGCTATAAGAGAGGTTTGTGGTCTGCTAGAACAATGAAGTGAGTACCAAAGAGGTATGGTATCAACTTCTACAAGGCCCAGAACACAGCAAAGGCCTCCCTCTCTATGGCTGACCAATACTTTTCTCTTGGGGTCATCCTTCAGCTAATGAAAGCTACTGGTTGCTCCTGGCCCTCTGTATTAAGTTGAGAGAGAACTGCCCCAACCCCTACCACTGAAGTATTAGTCTGAACAATGAACTTCTTGGAGTAGTTAGGGCTCTTTAGAACAGGTGCAGAGCACATTGCCTGTTTGAGTTCCTCAAATGCTTTTTGATAGCTGGCTGTCCTTAAAACCTTTTTAGGCATTTTCTTGGAGGTGAGGTTATTAAGACGGGCAACAATGGAGCCATGGTTCTCAATGAACCTCCTGTAATACCCAGTGAGGCCTAAGAAGGCTCTGACCTGGGTTTGTGTAGTAGGGAGAGTCTAATCCAAAAGGGTTTGGATCTATCCCTGTAGGTGCTGAATCTGTTCTCCACCTACTAGCTGTCCCAGATACGTCACCTTCCCCTGCCCTATCTGGCACTTTGAAGCCTTGATAGTGAGGCCTGCCTTCTACAGAGCCTCTAAAGCATTCCAGAGGTGGACCAGGTGATCATCACAGGAGGAGCTAAAGACAGCTATATCTTCTAGATATGCTGCACTGTAGGCTTCCAAACCTTGGAGGACTGTGTTCACCAGCCCCTGAAAAGTGGCAGGTGCATTCTTCAAACCAAAGGGCATTACTGTAAATTGGTTGTGCCCGCCAATGGTAGAGAATGCAGTTTTTGGTTTAGTACCTTCTGACAACTTAATCTGCCAATAGCCAGCAGTAAGTTCAAAAGTGCTAAGATATTTGGCAGATGCCAGTATATCTATGAGCTCATCTGCCCTGGAGATAGGATGAGCATCAGTTTTGGTTACTGTATTGAGCCCCCTATAGTCAATACAACATCTCATCTCTCTTTTCCCATTCTGAGAGTGGGGCTTTGGGACCAGAACCACTGGCCTAGCCCAGGGGCTATCAGAGTGCTCAATGACTCCTAGGTCCAGCATCTTTTGCACCTCTGCTTTGAAACAGTCCCTTACATGGTCAGGCAGCCTATAGATTTTACTCTACAGGTAGGCTGTCCCCTGTATCAATGGTGTGTTCACACCACGTGGTTTGGCCAGGTGTAAGGGAAAACAGTTCTGAGAACTGCCCTAGGAGGTTTCTGCAGTCTTCCCTTTGAGACTCAGAAAGGCATTCTGCTAAGACTATCCCCTCAACTGAGCCATCAGCTGCAGAATTGGAGAAGAGGTCAGGGAGAGGCTCACTCTCTTCTTCCTGTCCCTCATCATTGGCCATGAGCAGGGTTAAGTCAGGCCTGTCATAGTAGACCTTTAGGTGGTTCACATGAAATACCCTGAGGGGACATGGAGTGCCATGGTCTACTAAATAAGTGACCTCGCCCTTTTTCTCCACTATGGTGTGTGGTCCACTCCACTTGTCTGGGAGTGCTCTGGGTGCCACAGGCTCCATGACCCACACTTTCTGCCCTGGTTGGTACACAGTCAGGACAGCCTTCCAGTCATGCCACTGCTTTTTCAATTCTTGGCTTGCCTGAAGGTTTTTACTGGCCTTCATGTACTCAGCCATCCTTGATCTGATGCCTAGTATATAATCCACTATGTCTTGTTTGGGGGCTTCAGGGGTTGTTCTCAACCCTCCTTTACAAGAGCAAGTGGACCCCTAACAGGGTGGCCAAAGAGGAGTTCAAAGGGGCTATAGCCCACTCCCTTCTGGGGTACCTCCACGTAGGCAAAGAGGAGGCATGGTAACAGGACTTCCCATCTCCGCCTGAGTTTTTCAGAGAGTCCTATAATCATGCTTTTGAGTGTTTTGTTAGAACTCTCAACCAACACATTTGCTTGGGGATGGTAAGGTGTGGTGAATTTATAGGTTACACCACACTCTTTCCACATCGCTTTCAAGTATGCAGACATTAAGTTACTACCGCTGTCTGATTCAACCTCTTTTGGGAAACCCACTTTGGGGTCTTGGTCACTGCAGGAGCTTTAGTGATCCTAAGAGGTATGGCTGCTGGATATCTGGTGGCGTAGTCCACCACCACCAGAATAAATCAGTTTCCAGAAGCTGTGAGAGAGTCTAGGAGGCCAACAATGTCAACCCCTACCCTTTCAAAGAGTACCCCAACTGCTGGAAGTGGAATTAAGGGGGCCTTTGGAGTGCCACCTGTCTTCCCACTAGCTTGACAGGTGACACAGGATTGACAATACTCCTTTGTGCCTTCTGACACATGGAGCAAGTGAAAGTGAGGGACCAGTATGTCCCAGGTTTTGCTTTGCCCCAGGTGACCAGCCAAGGGAATGTGATGGGCTAAGGTCAACAAAAACTCTCTGTATTGCACAGGGGTTACCAGTCTTCTGGTGGCACCAGATCTGGGTTCCCTTGGTTCTGAATACGGGAGGTTGTTTTTCCAGTATACCTTGTGGGTGCCACTGACATCCCCTGCTTCCTGTTTGACAGCTTGCTGCCTCAAACCCTCAAGTGTGGGAGAAGTCTGTTGAGTCACACTTAACTCCTCTCTGGCAGGCCCCCCGCACCTAAGAGTTCAGCTGTGTCAGCTTGAAGTTCTTCAGGTGAAGGTTCTGTCCAAGGAGTAGATTCCTCCTCCTCAAAGGGGGAATCATCAGTGGAGGGAGGGCTAGGGTATAATTTCTTACCCTTCCAACCCATGCTTTTGGGAAGCTCTTGGTCCATAGTTTCAAGATCCAAGTTCCCCTGATCTCTTTGCTTCTTGGCGTGAGCCCTTATTAATGCAAAGATATGCCCAGGAATGTCCAGCATGGCTGCATGGGCCTCCAACTCTACTTCAGACCAAGCTGAAGTCTCCAAGTCATTCCCTAGTAGAGACTCCACAGGTAGATCTGTGGACACTACAACATTTTTAGGACCAGTAACCCCCGCCCCCCAGCTGAGATCAACAACTACCATGGGGTGACTCACAGTATTGTTGTGGGCATCAGTCACTTGGTCCGATGACCAAGTAGGTGTTGCGCAGTTTTTCAGTCATCATGGTGACATTGGCACCTGTGTCCCTGTAGGCCTCAACCTGAACACCATTTATTAGGGGTTGTTGCTTGCACTCATCCATTTTAAGGGCACAAGCAACAAGGGTGGCAAGATCAATGCCACCATCAGAGACTAAAACAGTCTCATCAGTGGTTTTCCTAACTAAACCAACCCCCACTACACTTCCCAGAGTGAGCCCTGCTACACCCTTGAATTGACTATTGTTAGTATTAGTCTTCCCACCACCACTGCGATTGCCAGGGGCACTAGTTGTAGGAGTGGAGGTAGTAGTGGTGGGAGGTTTGGTGTTTTTCCATGAGCAGGAGTTGTCTCCTGCCGTATGGCCTTTGTTTCTACAAATATAGCACCAAGGCTTTTTGTTATGATTGTTTTGGGAAGAGGATTTAGACACACTCCAGAAGCAAATGCGGGCCTGATGAAGACTTTCTAATCTTTGTCACCACCTTTGTCATGTGACTTATCACTTTCCTTCTTCTTGTCTTTGTCACCCTCAGTATGAGCTTTTCTGCTCACTCCTGCTCTGACCCATTTGTCTGTTTTCTTTGCCAATTTTTGGCAAGAGGTCATATCTGAGTCTACCAAGTATTGGTGCAACAAATGAGACACACATTTGTTCAAAAATATTCTCTCTCAGTAACAGATTATACACTTTTCTGCCATGTAACCACCCTTCTAAAACTTTTGCAGAACAGTCCACAAAGTCAAACCGATCTTGTGAGGCCTCTTTTCACATCTCCCTGAACTTAGTTCTGTATTGTTCAGTGGTGAGACCAAAACCATCGAAGAGTGCGTTTTTTAGAATTGTGTAGTTGTCTGCATCCTGTTCTCTGACAGTGAGAAGTCTATCCCTTGCCTTGTCAGAGTAGGACAACAAGAGGATAGTAGCCTAATGCCTTTGTGGGACCCTCTGAACTTTATAGGCCCTCTTAAGTGCAGCAAACCACTTGTAGATATAATTCCCCACCTTGTATGAGGGAACAATTTGGTGTAGGTTTCTGGAATCCAAGGAGTCTTTCCTGACTCTGTAGTCCCTGAAACCTGAGTTGCTGCTGCTACTATAAGGTGTTAACCCCAACCCTTACCTCTCTCTCTCCACTGCCAAGCTCCCCTATCTAGGGCTAGCTGTTGCTGTTGCAGCCGCAGCCTGGCATCCTCCAGTCTCAGTTTCCTGAGCACTCTATCTATGGAGTCATCCCCTGGAGTTGTGCAGTGTGATCCCCCAGACACTGAAGTGATGTGAGAGTGAGCAGAGGGGGATCTATTCCTAGTTTTGGTGACCCTTTCTACTTGTCCTCTGGAAGTGAAAGGAGTCCTACCAGTGTGACTTCCCTTCCCACTACCAGCAATGCTAGTTGGTCTGCTAGGAATATGATGATCCTTTGAGGAACCCTGCCCCAGATCTAGAATGCCATTTTCTACCTCAGTGGGGTTAGGGTCTACTTATTCCTCCTCCTCTTCCACATGGCTACCAGCTTGATCCTGGTCATCCTGGAGGAGGAGGCCCAAGAGCAGACTCTTGTTAGTGTTCCTCCCAATTTCCAACTTCCTCTCTGCACACAGCTGCACACAGCTCCTTCAATCCCTTGAAGGTCAGGTTCTCATAGGGAGAGTCCATGACCTCAGAGCTATGACCAGCTGCAGACATGGTGTGTGATAGGATAGTGTAGGGCATACCTACCCTTCCTATCTCCTAGTCTGTCAGAAAGAAGTTTAGAGCAAGGGCTATGCTTATACCCTGGCTTACCTAAGCTTTAGAAACTAGCTTTCTGCACTATATACCTCTAGGAAAGAAGTGGTCTTTTTTGTGGAAAGCACCAGGTCACGGAGTGATAAGGCAATTACAAGTGCTTATCCCACTGCTGCACCTCCAATGTAGGAGGCTGGCCTGGTGTGTGGTGGGTACCTATGGTACTTACAACTTATTCCAGTTCTAGGTATCCATTATTAGGGTAGTGTAGGCAATGTCTAGAAGCCAGGCTCTCAAGAGGTAGGTGTGGATGAGCGGCCAAGGCTTATCTAGGAGACATGCAAAGCTCATGCAATACCACTGTAGTCACACTTAGGGGGTCATTCCGACCCTGGCGGTTGTCTACCGCCAGGGCCGGGGACCGCGGATGCACCGCCAACAGACTGGCGGTGCATCCATGGGCATTCTGACCGCGGCGGTACAGCCAAGCAGACACTGAAAATCGCGACGGGTGCAACTGCACCCGTCGCACCCCTTCCACTCCGCCGGCTCAATTCGGAGCCTGCATCCACATGGAAGGGGGTTTCCCGCTGGGCTGGCGGGCGGCCTTCTGGCGGTCGCCCGCCAGCCCAGCGGGAAACTCAGAATTACCGCGGCGGTCTTCTGACCGCGCAGCGGTATTCTGATGGCGGGATGACACCCTTATTACTTATACACGTGAAATAAAACACTCAGCCTCTCATTATGACCCTGGCGGTCAGAAGACCGCCAGGGCCACTGTGGCGGTTTCACCGCCGACGGGCTGGCAGTGAAGACTGCCACATTATGAGTGTGGCGGGTTGGCCTCTGCCAACCTGCCACATCCCCGCCTGTACCGCCTGGGCAGTTAGACCCACCGGGCCGGAGATTAGCATCTCCATCCTGGCAGGGCAATGAAGACCGCCGGCGATATTAGAGCCAGCTTTCCATAAGGGTTTCTGTGGTGGTAGCACCGACACGAAAACCCTGGCGGAAAGGCTACTGGTGACAGGAAATTTCTTTGCAGGGGCGGATGACTCCTCCGCCCCCTGCAAGCCCAACAAATAATACCAGAGTCCCCACCCCCCACCAGAACAGTGCCCCCTACCAGAACAACACTCCACCCCCTCACTAGAACAGCACCCCCCTCCCCACCTCCAACTTCCCCTTCTAGTACAGTGCCGGCCACCCCCCTTCTAGTACAGCACCCCTCTCCTGGAACAGCACCCCCTTACCGCAAACACACACATAGACACCCACACGCACCCCGCATACACTCATTCACGCAACCCGCATGCACTCATACACCAACACTGATATACATGCATTCACTCACATGCATCCATACACGCACTTACTTTAACATTCATACACACATTTACTCACATGCATCCATACACGCACTCACTTCAACTTTCATACACGCATTCAACCACCCATACACACACACATACACACACCCATACACACACGCATACACACACACATACACACATGCATACACACACCCATACACACACACATGCACACATGCATACACACATGCATTCAAACATGCATACACACTTACATGTACACATGCAGACAACACCCTCTCACACATACACACACACAGCACCCCACACCCTCCCACCCTCCCCTGTCGGACAATCAACTTACCTTATCCGACAAGGAGGTAGTCCGGCAGGAAACGGACGCTTCCACCCCCGACAGTGCCCCACTGTTAGGACATGGGCAGGCCGTATTACAGTTCATAATATGGCTGGTGGAGTCCTTTTGGTGGGGCAGGTCCAGTGGTGGAACCGCCCCTGCACCTCTGACTGCCAGCATGACAACTGGAGGATTTTCACCCAAAACGTGGCAGAAATCCTTCTGTACTTGTGATATGATGGGTGGAAGACCTCCAGCACTGGCAGTCTTCTGGCGCCCGCAGATTTGACAGTCTTGTGAAAAGACCGCCAAAGTCGAATGAGGGCCTCAGTGTTACAAAAATAAAGGTACTTTATTTTGGTGACACAAATACCAAAACTACCATAGAGGTCATACTCCCTTAGGAGGTAAGAATTACCCAGGTTATTTACACTAGTATGCAGAAATATGCATAAGAAACGTTTGTAAACAGTGCAATTAGTGAAAATCACAATAGAGAGAAATATCCTTAGGGGAAGCACAAACCATATATTAAAAAATGGAATGCAAAGGTCAGTCCCCCACCTAGATAAGTGGAGTGTGTAGAGGGGAGCTGGGAGTACTAGGAAAGCCCAAATGTAAGTACCAGAGCCCACCCCAGTGACCAGGAAAGCAGGAGTAAGTCACTGTAAATTAACAGGAACACCCACTTAGAATAAATGAAGAAGAATGCAGAACCCAGAAGAGATTGCAAGACCCCAACAGTGGATTCCTGGACAAGAGGACCTGTGGAAGAAGGGGAACAAGCCCAAGAAGCACAGCAGAGTCCAGGAAGGGCAGGACCCCCTACCCAGCAGACTGAAGGTGCAAGAGGTGAGTCGATGGTGAAGAGGGAGAGTCAGCACTGCATACAAGAAGATGAAATGGAGTTCCAGGATGATGCAGGTGATGTCCCACACTGGAAGGAGGATTGCAGTCAGGTTTGCATCTTCGGATTCCACCAATAAGCCTTGGCACACACACAATTCGCAGTAAGTGGAAAGTGTAGCTCCCGGGGACCAGGAAGCACCAGGTGGGCTCTACCCAGGAGGAGGAGTCAGGGGCATCCCTCAGCAATACAGAGAGCCCACAGAAGCCCAGGCAGCACCCACAGGAGTGCCACAGGACAGGGAGACAAAAGTTGTAGAAGAGGCCCACGCAGCACTTCAAGAAAGGCTCCCACGCCGCTGGAAAACCACTCAGGGAGATGTGTGTCACAGGATGGGGTGCTGGGGGCTGGAACTTCAGGATGCCTGAAGATCTCATGGAAAAGATGCCAACAAGCCTTGGCAGCTGCAAAGGACATGGTGCATGGGGGTACAGTGCTACGTGGGCAGGCAAGGGCTTACCTCCAGCCAAGTTGGACAGCTGGAAGAGAAGACCATCGGGACCACTTCAGTCCACCACCCATGATGCAGGATCCACGCAGCTCAGCAGGAGAGGGGATCCACACAGCCAGTCATCATTGCAATTGGTGACTGCAGAAGCAGGGGAGTGACTCCTTCACCCAAGGGAGATTCCTTCTTCCGTCTGATGCAGGCTGAAGACAGGCTGTCCTCAGAGGATGCAGGATCAGGGAAATGTTGCAGTTGCTGGAAGGAGCCGTGGATACAATGTTGTAGGAGGCATCTTGCTTCTTTTTTGCAGCTTATTGGATCCTGGACCATCCAGATGCAGTTTTTTCAGTCAGAAGTCGAAGTGGAGGGTGCAGACGATTTCTGCTGGAGTCTTGCAATCTGAATTTGAGGAACCACTCAAGAGAGAGACCCTAAGTAGCCCTAAAAGGGGGATTGGTCACCTAGCTGGGTGGCCACCTATCGGGGGCTCTGACGTCACCTTCTGGCACTTTCCACTCAGACGCACCCAGAGTTCCCTGACAACCTTGAATCCAAGATGGCAAAACCCAGTGATCCTCTTGAGGAGCTCTGAGCACCACCCCTGGGGTGGTGATGGACAGGGGAGTGGTAACTCCCCATTCCAGTGTCCAGTTTCACGCCAGAGCAGGGACTTGGGGTCCCGGAACCAGTGTAAACTGGTTTATGCTAGAAGGGCAACAAATGTGGCATTCAGAGCATTTCCAGTGGCTTGGGGAGCCTACCCCTCCCCCCCAAGCCTGTAACACCTATTTCCAAAGGGAAAGGGTATAATACTCCTCTCCAAAAGGAAATCCTTTGTTCTGCCCTCCTGGGCTTGAGCTTCTCAAGCAACAGAAGGGCAAAAACCTGTCAGGGAGGTAGCAGCAGCTTGTGCTCCCTGGAAACCCTCAGAAGGCTGTAATAGGAATACTGGGGGTCCTCTAAGGAGCCCCCAGAGTCCATATAATCATACATCCATTACTTGCAAAAGAACTGGGGTATGATTCCAAAATGTCCCTGTCACTGATATGGCCTACCCCCATGGTTTTCGTGGCGTTACGAATGCCACGAAAACCATGGCGGTAGGCGGGGTCATAAACCCGCAGGCAGAACAATGGCAGCCACCAGGCTGGAGATGGATATCTCCAGTCCGGCGGCTGTTACCGCTGTGGCAATCGGAGTGATACATTGGTGTGGTGGCTTACCGCCACATTATTGCGGACCGCCGGGGTCAAAATGAACCCCTTAATCTTTTTCTTGAAGATTTTCTTCACCTTGACGGTGTCACTAGTAGGATCTGACCTCCCTGGAGCCCTCTTCGGATACATGTCACAGGAGACCTTGGGGAAGAATACTACACTCAGACTTAGATGATTTTTTGTGATGGAAATCTTCCTCCAGGACAAACTTGAAATTAAAGTCGACCTTCCTGGAGCCCTCTTCGGATATGCTGCTTGGGAAGCCTCGGTCAACTTTTTACGTTCAGACTTAGAAACTATTTTGTAGCTTTTCTCTCTGACGTTGGACGACCCACCACAGCAAGCCGATTTTGAGTTGGCATCATTGGATTGCCTTTCCACGAGCCCCCAGTGAAATGCTGGATGTCTGGGGCTCCGGAGCTTTTCAGCAGGACGAACCTGTAAGTCACGCCTGGTCACGATTGATGTAAGCTGGCTTGACTCACGACGTCAGGACAATCCTTTTATTGAGCTGTTTTTCCAAAGTTGCTCCAAACTTCTGGATCTTCTTCCAGAAGGTCTTTGAAGGTCGTTTACGAGTCCACAACTCACCCAAGGTTCCAGAAACTCTGAGTTGCTCCTTGAGGGTTAGGACTCCAACTTTCAAAATGAACCTGGTCCAAATCCAAAAATGACTGTTGGTCACTGGTCAACTGGTCAGTTTCTTCAGGGCTTGATGCACGGCACTCTGGTCAGCTATTTTCTACCTGTATCAAACAGGGAGTCCCTTCTTGACCAGTTGAGGATAGGCAAAGTTCTTTCAGCTGTGAAGCCCCTAGTGTGCAGCTGGTGCAGTCCTTCAGAGTGCAGTGTCCAGGTGCAGGTCAGGGGTCCAGCAAGGCTGTCCTTCTTCTTCTTTGTCTTGTTCCATGTATGGATCTGAGGTGGGGGTGCAGCTCTGCCAATTTTATCCTTGCTCCTGCGGTGGAAAGCAAGGAGGGGTTCTTGACCAATCATGTGCAGGCCAACATCCTCTTAAGTGACCACTTCCTGGGATGTGAGGCAAAAATCAATCCTCGGGAGCAACATTCTCCCAAGATGGTAAAAATTCAGTCTCAGAGGCTAGGTCTGGTTGAGCCCATCCACTGGTGTGGCTAAGTTTCCCTTAACACACCCCTTTGCAGCCCTCTCTTAATTTAATCAGGGGTCACCTGGCTGTCTGGTTTTGCAGGAAATGGGGGAGGTCCATTTGCTGGCCCAAATGTCCTTCCCTCCTCTGAATTACAGTTGGCTGCTCTCCCCCCATCCTGTTTCATCATCTGCTGAGGCAGTTCTCCTCCCCCAGGAACTTCCTTTGTGTTCAGCCCAGGCCACTTTACACCTCATTAAGGCAGCCTTGCCAGGATGCCGGAGTCTGGCCAATCAGAAAAGGCCATTACTGAGCTAAAACTCTTTCAAAGTGCATGTAATAATAAATTAAACGGTGGCAAGTTGTTGGATTTATTATAACGTTTAATTTGGTACTAAACATTCCATGTTTAGCTCCTTTCAATGGAAAAGAAGACCTTTTGATTTTAAAATAAAGTCTCCACATGTTAGCCTATAGAGCCCATTCACTACAATAGGAGAAAACAACTTTAGCTATTTATCCCTCACCTCACCCCCCTGCTTATAGTTACACTGCACCCAACCCTGGGGACACCTAGGGCACACCTAAGGGGTGACATATATGTAAAATAATGTAGCTTAGGACTTTGGAAGTACTTTTAATTCCAAAGTCAAATGTGGGATTGACTTTAATTTAAAAGCATCCAGCAAGGCAGGCCTGCCTTCACAATGAACCTGAAATGCAAAAAGAATATACGCCAAAAGAGGGGTAGTCCCTGTAACCAGGCTGGATAGGGGACAAAGAGAAAACAGAAAAAGAAAGTATCCAGCAAGGATGAATATATGTTAATTGCCCAAGCAAAAACCTTAATTTTTTGACGAAGAATAATTTCTTTATTTAAATTAGATAAATTAAATCCAAAAGACCAAATAACACCTGTACATAACCTTAAGACATGTAAAAACAAGTACAAAACTAGAGACAAAAGCACTGTGAAACATAAGAAGAAGAGAAGCTGCTAGCCCGTCTGGTGGTAAGCAGTCATAATTCCAGGTAGTAGCTGTTGTGGGAAGGAAATATCCAAAGTGATGAAGACAAAAATTCACTGAGATAAAAGTTCAATCCATTCCCCAAATTGTTCAGTCTTATTCAGAATTCCAAGAGCCACTCCTTTGTTTGATATAGTCGACGCGTTTCGGCCTTATCACATACGGCCTCCTCAGGACAAAAAGCAACAGTGCCTTGATGATATACACGGGGCGCTAGAAAAACGGGATTGTGACTGAATCACCGCATGTTTACCCAAGATAGAATTAGCCGTCTTAATCACGGCGCCTCTCGCATCCAGGAAGACGCGAAACTCGCGCTGTAGATTTTGGTTTTGGGTTTTCATATACTGTTTTTGTTATGTATCATTATGTTATGATATGTTATTTTATTGTATGCTTATATTTTGATGTTTAAGTGTGATGTACATGTATTTTTGGGATTATACTGTGTTTGCGGGTAGGTTTACTTATTCATTTTACAGATTTCCAATGAGCATTAGGATTTTCCATTTTTTTCAAATTTTGTTTGCAATAAACCAATTCTCTTTAACTTGATTTCCTTTTTTCTGAAGTATTTTTTTTAAAACACTTTTTCAGGTTTTTTTTATAGTTCCTAGATTCTTTGGATTGCTTTGAGGAATCTTCATTGGATTGCTTTTATTCTTGCATTTTGGCGGGTCTTTTTTGATATCCTGTTTTCCTGTTTTGGTGCATTACTATTTTTGTGGATACAGAGGACGATCTGCAGCTACCAAACAGTAAGGCCCTCATTACAACCTCTGCGGTAAATGACGCCTACCGCCGTGCTGACGGGCGCCAACAAACCGTGACTGTGGCGACAGAGAATACCGCCACAATACAGATACCCAGACAAGACCGCCACACCAAAGGTCAGTGATAAACTGGCAATAGCAAAAACCACACCGTCACGCCAACAGGAACATGCCCACAGTATAACGACCCACGAATCAACGGGGAGGTCATTCAACCGCAGTAAACCATTGACGGTACACACCGCCACACTCAAAATAAACACACACTGTAAAGAAATGGCTCCCTGTTGCAGTTACCCCCCACTTTTTGCCTGATACTGATGCTGACTTTACTGAGAAGTGTGCTGGGACCCTGCTAACCAGGCCCCAGCACCAGTGTTCTTTCACCTAAAATGTACTTTTGATTCCACAATTGGCACACCCTGGCATCCAGGTAAGTCCCTTGTAACTGGTACCCCTGATACCCCTGGTACCAAGGGCCCTGATGCCAGGGAAGGTCTCTAAGGGCTGCAGCATATCTTATGCCACCCTGGGGACCCCTCACTCAGCACAGACACACTGCTTGCCAGCTTGTGTGTGCTGATGAGAACAAAACGAGTAAGTCGACATGGCACTCCCCTCAGGGTGCCATGCCAACCTCACACTGCCTATGCAGTATAGATAAGTCACCCCTCTAGTAGGCCTTACAGCCCTAAGGCAGGGTGCACTATACCATGGGTGAGGGCACCAGTGCATGAGCACTATGCCCCTACAGTGTCTAAGCAAGACCTTAGACATTGTAAGTGCAGGGTAGCCATAAGAGTATATGGTCTGGGAGTCTGTCAAAAAACGAACTCCACAGCTCCATAATGGCTACACTGAATACTGGGAAGTTTAGTATCAAACTTCTCAGAATAATAAACCCACACTGATGCCAGTGTTGGATTTATTAAAACATGCACACAGAGAGCATCTTAGAGATGCCCACTGTATTTTACCCAATTGTTCAGTACAGGACTGACTGGTCTCTGCCAGCCTGCTGCTGAGAGACGAGTTTCTGACCTCATGCGGTGAGAGCCTTTGTGCTCTCTGAGGACAGAAACAAAGCCTGCTCTGGGTGGAGGTGCTTCACACCTCCCCCCTGCAGGAACTGTAACACCTAGCAGTGAGCATCAAAGGCTCAAGCTTCGTGTTACAATGCCCCGGGGCACTCCAGCTAGTGGAGATGCCCGCCCCCTGGACACATCCCCCACTTTTGGCGGCAAGTCCAGGAGAGATAATGAGAAAAACAAGGAGGAGTCACTGGCCAGTCAGGACAGCCCCTAAGGTGTCCTGAGCTGAGGTGACTCTGACTTTTAGAAATCCTCCATCTTGTAGAAGGAGGATTCCCCCAATAGGGATAGGAATGTGACCCCCTCCCCTTGGGAGGAGGCACAAAGAGGGTGTACCCACCCTCAGGGCTAGTAGCCATTGGCTACTAACCCCCCAGACCTAAACACGCCCTTAAATTTAGTATTTAAGGGCTTCCCTGAACCTAAGAATTGAGATTCCTGAAACTACAAGAAGAGGACTGCTGAGCTGAAAGACCCCTGCAGAAGAAGAAAAGAAGACGCCAACTGCTTTGGCCCCAGTCCTACCGGCCTGTCTCCTGCCTTCCAAAGAAACCTGTTCCAGCGACGCTTTCTGAAGGACCAGCGATCTCTGAATCCTCAGAGGACTGCCCTGCTTCAAGAAAGACAAGAAACTCCCAAGGACAGCGGCCCTGCTCCAAAAAGACTGCAACTTTGTTTCAAAGGAGCAGATTTAAAGACCCCTGCAACTCCCCGCAAGAAGCGTGAGACTTGCAACACTGCACCCAGCGACCCCGACTCGACTGGTGGAGAACCAACACCTCAGGGAGGACTCTCCGGCGACTCCAAGACCGTGAGTAACCAAAGTTGTCCCCACTGAGCCCCCTCAGCGACGCCTGCAGAAGGAATCCCCAGGCTCCCCCTGACCGCGACTGCAGCCCCCAGCACCTGAAGGAACAGAACTTCAGTGCAGGAGTGACCCCCAGGAGGCCCTCTCCCGTGCCCAGGTGGTGGCTACCCCGAGGAGCCCCCCCCTTGCCTGCCTGCACCGCTGAAGAGACCCCTTGGTCTCCCATTGATTTACATTGCGAACCCGACGCTTGTTTGCACACTGCACCCGGCCGCCCCCGCGCTGCTGAGGGTGTACTTTCTGTGTGGACTTGTGTCCCCCCCCCGGTGCCCTACAAAACCCCCCTGGTCTGCCCTCCGAAGACGTGGGTACTTACCTGCTGGCAGACCGGAACCGGGGCACCCCCTTCTCTCCATTGAAGCCTATGCGTTTTGGGCACCACTTTGAACTCTGCACCTGACCGGCCCTGAGCTGCTGGTGTGGTGACTTTGGGGTTGCTCTGAACCCCCAACGGTGGGCTACCTTGGACCCCAATCTTAACCTCGTAGGTGGTTTACTTACCTGCAAAAACTAACATTACTTTACCTCCCCCAGGAACTGTGAAAATTGCACTGTGTCCACTTTTAAAACAGCTTATTGTGTTTTATGTAAAAAGTATATATGCTACTGTGATTATTCAAAGTTCCTAAAGTACTTACCTGCAATACCTTTCAAATGAGATATTACATGTAGAATTTGAACCAGTGGTTCTTAAAATAAACTAAGAAAATATATTTTTCTATAACAAAACCTATTGGCCTGGATTTGTCTCTGAGTGTGTGTTCCTCATTTATTGCCTGTGTGTATGTACAACAAATACTTAACACTACTCCTTTGATAAGCCTACTGCTCGACCACACTACCACAAAATAGAGCATTAGTATTATCTCTTTTTGCCACTATCTTACCTCTAAGGGGAACCCTTGGACTCTGTGCATACTATTCCTTACTTTGAAATAGTGCATACAGAGCCAACTTCCTACACACACTTACAAAACCACACGACATTGGACAATTCGAAACACACACACCTTACACACATACACACACCACACCCTCACACTTATACCACTATAAAACGCACACCCACATTACCCACAACCCTTTCAATGGAAAAAATAGAACAAGCAGAGAGAGAAAAGCAAAGAGCACACCTTCACTCAGAGGCACAGAACACCATCACTCTAACACCATCCACGCATATCACAATATACATCACAACACATCACCCCACACATCACCTCACACATATCACTCACACCACATCATGGCACCTCAAAGGCAACCCAGGTTTTCTGAGAAGGAGCTAAGGGTCATGGTGGAGGAAATCATCCGGGTAGAGCCACAGCTATTCGGATCACAGGTGCAGCAGACCTCCATTGCAAGGAAGATGGAGCTATGGCGGAGAATCATCGACAAGGTCAACGCCGTGGGACAGCATCCAAGAATCAGGGATGACATCAGGAAGAGGTGGAATGACCTACGGGGGAAGGTGCGTTCCGTGGTATCAAGACACCAGATTGCTGTACAGAGGACTGGCGGTGGACCTTCACCTCCTCCCCCACAACTAACAACATGGGAGGAGCAAGTCTTGCCGATCATGCATCCTGAGGGCCTCGCAGGCGTAGCAGGAGGACTGGACTATGGTAAGTCAAATCTTTACTACTGTATCCCACCCACCCTACCTGCATGCTGTCACTAACTCCTACCCCTACCCTCACCCCCATCGCTCCACCACCTCACATATACCCCACTATCACACCCCACACATCTCAATACCAAGTCCTGCATGCAACAACAATGCATGGACCCCCATCACAGACCTCCATGGGCACCCATCATCACAGCATGCACACTAGAGAGACTCTCCCACCCCACACAATCAGCTATCACACAAAGCCAAGGCGACAGGGAAAGCACAATTCTAAAAGGGAAGCACACCCATTGCACAAGATGGCACACACAGATACAATAACAATGCATTTGCACCCCAACAGGACCTCTACCCAATGTCACCGGACAGGAGGTGCCAGCTACATCCAGTCCCCCCACAGAAGAGGCCCACAGTGATGAAAGCAGCTCTGCACGCCTGGATCAGGATGACCAGCCTGGCCCATCTGGGACCTCTGGACAGTCGGTTCCCCAGCCACAGTCCCAGCCCACCACAGAGCCTTCCCCCTCAGGAAACACCACCACAGCACCCACCCAACGGGCCCATGCCACTGTCCCCCGGACACGTCAATCAGCAGTGTGTCCACCACTACAGGGACCCCAGGCAACCCCACTAACCCAGGACGATCAGGGACCTGGGGTCAGTGGCAGAGGGCACACAGTTCAGTGGACAGAGTCACAGGACAACAGGGAAGCTGGGAGTACTGCTGTGCGACAGGGGGAGGACAGGCCCAGGGAACCGACCCCCCACAAGGCACTCTCAAACATCATGGGAGCATACCACCATTCCCAGGAGACCATGGGCATGGTACTGGCCAAGTTTGAGGAGACCCAGCGGCTGCAGCCTTCCACCTCTGCCGACGCTAGTGGACAGGAGGCACCGACACAGGACCAACAGGCCACCAGCACCCCACCCCGTGTAGAAGGAGAACCACCCTGCAAATGGTCCCTGGGATCCAGGCAGAAGACAGAAAACATTGCCAAGACCCCCGCCAGGAAATTGGACCCTCCTGATTGTCACCCTTCTGTCCCACTCTGTTTCCCTGTCCCCCTTGAACTGACATTGCTCCACTTCCTTGGACATTGCACCTGTGATACCAATAGACTGGATTCTACCATGAACCTTCCTCCACCATCACCCCAGCCCCTTGCACATACCGCTATACTCATTATCACCTAAATAAACACCCTTTAATCAAATACCAATCTGGAGACAGTCTGATGATTCACAAATGTATTTACTACAACACTAGCAAAGCACTGCAAGGTATATGTTCATATACTCATACCAATGTATGACAGTTGTTGGGCAGCAGTACACATAGCAGAAGGCAGAATGGAGTACATAGATCTCAAAAAAGGAAATCCAAAGGGAACAGTCTGTGTCCATAGACAGAGGTTAAGAGGATGCCATGTACAATGTCCTAAGGTAAACTGATATGTGAAGAGGAGTTACAATCTCTTACCTGTGTGTCACTGGAAGTACTGCAGGATGATGTTTGTCCTGTTGTCAACATCTTCTTCCTCTGCCTCCTCTTCCTCACTGTCCACAGGCTCTATCGCTGCCACAAGACTATCACCAGGCTCATCCTCCTGCAGAAAAGGTACCTGGCGTCTCAATGCCAGGTTGTGCAACATACAGCATGCCACGATGATCTGACACACCTTCTTTGGTGAGTAGTACAGGGAGCCACCTGTCAGATGGAGGCACCAGAATCTGGCTTTCAGGAGGCCGAATGTCCTCTAAATAATCCGACTAGTTCACCCATGTGCCTCATTGTAGCGTTCCTCTGCCCTTGTCCTGGGATTCCTCACTGGGGTCAGTAGCCATGAGAGGTTAGGGTAACCAGAGTCACCTGAAAATATCGAGGGACAATTGTGAGACACACACTGACCCTTAGGGACAACCCCATACCCAGACACCTACTCATACTGTGTGGGGACCTTGGGCTCACCTATTAGCTACACCCGGTGCCTCTGGAGTTGGCCCATCACATAAGTGGTACTGCTATTGTGCAAGATATAGGCGTCATGCACAGAGCCACGATACTTGACATTCACATGGGAGATGTACTGATCCACCAAACACACCATTTGCACATTCATGGAATGGTAGCTTTTTCTATTTCTGTAAACTTGTTCATTTATCCGGGGGGTACAAATGCTACATGTGTACCATCAATGGCACCAATGATGTTGGGGATATGTCCCAGGGCATAGAAGTCAGCTTTCACTGTGGCCAAATCCTCCACCTGGGGGAACACGATGTAGCTGTACATATGTTTCAGCAGGGCAGACAACACCCTGCTCAACACGTTTGAGAACATTGGCGCAGACATCCCTAATGCCATGGCCACTGTACTCTGGAAGGAGCCACTTGCCTGGAAATGGAGCACTGACAGGACCTGCACAAGAGGGGGGATGCCTGTGGGCTGGCAGATAGCTGACATCAGGTCTGGCTCCAATTGGGCACACAGTTCTTGGATTGTGGCACGATGAAGTCTGTAATTGATAATGATGTGTCTGTTCTCCATTGTCAACAGGTCCACCAGGGGTCTGTACACCGGAGGATGCCACCATCTCAAATGCTGCATCAGCGGTTGGAGCCTATGGAGGAGAACGGTGAGCAGAAGGTCATTTACTACATAGATAGCACAACTGTGTCATAATTATTGTTACAGAAGCCGTGTGTCAAATCACGAGTCAGTATATGTGCCAATATGTGCTGTAATGCAGTTAGGTGCCATGCCATGTGCTCACCTGAAATGGCGGATGCCTGCCTTCTGAGGAGGGACAATGGGAAATGAGGTAACTGCACTGAGGTTTTGCAGTGTCGCGGTAGGTGGTCGAAGACCGCCGCGCAACTCCGCATTGGTTATCATTGTGCCCTACGGGTTCCAGGAGGCAATGGCAATGTACGCCCGTGGTGACGGTACGCACAGCCATGGACGTCACCGCAATTTTCTACCCATTCACTCACTTGATACCTGACCATTCACAGGAGAGGGCCTGCACTGCAAGTGCTGCTGTGACCTGATCTGGAAGCGACAATGGCTACAGTGTCTGGGGAAAGGGCCCATGCCTTCACTGCGGAGGAGTTGGACAAACTGGTGGATGGGGCACTCCCCCAGTACACTCTACTCTACAGCCCTCCAGACAAACAGGTGAATACACTGTGAGCATGATGCGTGGGCAATGCCTGTTTGGAGTGGTGCGGATGTAAGCCACATGTTGGGGGGTGGCCTGAGTGCTGCATGTGAGGTGGTCAGTGTATGGCCATCAGGGCATGGGTGGGAACTGGTGGGCAATGAGTGTGACAGTCCGGACAGGTGATAATCAAATGTTTCCGCTCTGTTTACCCTCTAGGTCAGCACCCACCAGAAGAAGGGTATTTGGCATGCCATCGCCAAGGAGGTGAGGACCCTGGGGGTCTATCACAGGCGGAACACCCACTGCCACAAGAGATGAGAGGACCTGTGCCGCTGGAGCAAGAGGACGGCGGAGGCCCAGCTGGGGCTGGCCTCCCAACGAGGAAGGGGTGCCCGTTGCACCATGACCTCCCTGATGTTCCGCATCCTGACGGTGGCCTATCCAGAGTTGGGCCCCCCTCCAACTTTCACTACCCAGACCCAATCCCCTCTTCCTCAGTCTATCCCAAGCACACCTGCAGACCAGCAGGCACACACATCGACACACAAAAGTGGCTGAGGAAAACATAAGCACCACACATCATCACACAGGCACTCACACAAGCACCATACCCATGCACACATACCAACATCCACTTCCTCCACTATGTCCCCCTCCTCCACATTCTCCACCTCCCTCCTAGTATCATCATTAGCCACTGCCTCCATCACTAGCATGCCCATCACAACACACCACTCACGAGCAATCACCACCCCCACAACCATTCACACGTCCCCTGTGTCCTTTCCCAGTGTGTCTGTGAGCCCTCCTCTCAAAGTACACAAATGCAGGCACACACCCACTCAACAACCATCCACCTCACAACAGCCTCCAGCCCATGCACCTTCACCCAAACTCAGCAGACGTACACCTCCTACAACCACTACCTCTTCCTCCACTCCCACACCCCCTCCATCTTCCCATCCCAGTGTGTCTAAAAAACGTTTCCTAGCTAACATTAACCTCTTCCCTACACCTCCCCCCGTCCTTCCTCTAGGGCCAGGATGTCTAGATCCCAGCCCAGCACCTCAGCCACCAAATCAGCATCCGCTGTGGTCCCTGCAAGTTCAGGAGGATCTAAGGGGGCACCCGTCAGAGTTGCCAGTGTGCCACCTACAGATGGGAAGGACCACCCGATACCGCCACCTGCCAAGGTCAAGTAGGGTTCGGCAGGCAGCAGGGGAAAGTCGCACCACTTACCCAGCAAGGCCTCATCCAAACTCAAAGAGGACAGTGCCAAGGTCCCAGCAGTGACTAGCAAGGTGGGGAAGGGACACAAGACAACGGCCAAGTCACCTCAGGGCATGAAGCCTCATGGTGAGGGGCTGATGACCACCATTTCCCCAGAGATGCCAGCGACCTGTACCATGGTCACCACCTCTGCAAGGACCGCCACCTGCACCACCACCTGCCCCACCACCTGCACTACCGCCTGCACCGCCACCTGCACCGCCGCTGCCACAAGGTCAGTCAGCAGCATCCTCCCCAAAGATCAGCCGTCCGAGGCTGCCGGAGACAGTCTGGTGTTTCCCTCCACCACTACAAACTTCTGCACCACCGGCAGCATCTCCGCCGCAGCCACCGCCACTTGCACCACCATCTGCACTGCCACGTGTTCAGCCAGTGCCACTACATCGGATGTCAGCAGCATCACCAGTGGGCAGCCATCCAAGGCTGCAGGTGACGTCTTGGACCCTAGACACACCACATGAGGCACCAGCACTGGCACTACCAGCAGTTTGCAGCCTAAGTCGCCGCAGGATGAAGAGTGGCTCTGCCTCCATGGAGTATCATGCTACCTGTTCCATGCACATGTCGTGGCTCAGACACCCAGATGAGAGAATGGGAACTGCCACACCACAGGTGCAGCATCACTGGGCACAATGCCCCCTCCAGAACCAGTAGAGATATGCAGCCACTCCCCCAATCCTTGGCAGCATGACGCAGACTGGGCACAATGCCCCCTCCAGAAGCAGTGGAGAAAGGCATCCACTTGAAAGACTGTGGCTTTGAACTCCCCAGGACCAAGCAGTGGGCAAACCACCCACTTGAGAGACTGTGGCTTTGAACTCCCCAGGACCAAGCAGTGGGCAAACCACCCACTTGAGAGACTGTGGCTTTGAACTCCCCAGGACCACGCAGTGGGCAAACCACACACTTGAGAGACTGTGGCCTTGCACTCCCCAGGACATCGCTGTGGGCATGTAGCCCCATCGAGGAGCAGTGGCGTTGTGCCATCTTCCGGCTGAGGTGCCCCCCTCCCCTTCCCCCTGAGGTCCCTGTGTTTTTTGGACCTGATGCCCCTGCAATGTTTTCTACATTTTGAGGCAGGTGTCATGTGTCGGCTGTGCCCAGGCTTGTTGGGACCACTGGTCCACGGACATTTACAAGGGACAGTGTACGGCCTTGTGTACATATTTTAAATGATGAGGGGTAGTAAGGGTGAGAACTGCCGCACATCTAGGGAGTAAGTACAATTTATGTTATGAAAGTAAGCAAAGTCCAAAGTAGGTGCCAAGTGGTCAGGTGCCTTACTACCCTGTAGACACAAAAATGTGGACCGATGTACACAATAACAATGAACACAATGTGACCACAGCACACCACTGTACAGCCTAATCAAAATACAGAGGATTTGTATCCCTGGTAGGACATTGAAATTGAAAAACTTTTCCTAGCCGGCCGGATGGTCTAGCCTTGATGAAGTCACCTGAGTGATGAAACACGTGTTGGCTGTATTTTGAAGAACGCGTTATGTGTTTTGAGGCGAACCGTGCCTCCAAATAAAGACACCTTCTCCAACGGACTTGGGACATTTACGCATTACTTTTTCAATTTCAATTTCCTACCAGGGATACAAATACTCTGTATTTTGATTAGACTGTACAGTGGTGTGCTGTGGTCACATTGTGTTCATACATATTTAAAATGTTTATAAATACTGATTATTTAAAAAACTATTGCCATATCTGAATGTTCCAATATAACACTGGTTAAACTCATTTCCTTTTGTCCTTGCGTTCTTCCAGGGGGTGACGGGGTGTATCAGTAATGTTGTTGGATGTGTTAGTGTGTATGGTGTTGTGGGTGAGGGTGTTGCGTGCCGCGTGTGTGTGTCACTCTCTTTTCCCTCCCCTGTGTGCTAGGTGCAGTACTCACCATCGTCGCCGCTGCCTCCTTCTTTCTACTTCCTGGTGTATGAGAAGATACACCAACATGGGGAGGATCTGCAATTCGGGCTCCATGGCGTCCTGGTTCTTCGTGGAATGTCAGGATGTGAGTGGTTCCCCTTCGATGTACTGTTTCCACCATGCTTTTGATGTCATTGGTACCGCCCCGGAAGAGCTGGCGGATTGGCCTCTCATGATAGGGTGGGCAGTACATTGACTTCCGCCTGTCTGTTGGTGGTGACTGCCGTGGTGTTTGTTGCTACCGCCCTGGCGGTTGGAGTATTAAGGTGGCTGTCTATGTTGGCGGTTTCCGCTGTGATCGTAATCCCATTTTTTTTTACTGCCGGCCTGTTGGCGGTGTTACTTCCGCTTTAACACCGACCGCCAGGGTTGTAATGAGGGCCAAAGTCTTTTTATTTGATTTTTTGAGTGGGAAATGTTACGTTGTTTTGTTTGTGTAAATATAATGTGTTTGTTCTTTGGAACTGTGTGGTTTATATGTTGCAATTATTTTATGTGATGGATTGTGTATGCTTTTTAGTTGGTGATGGTTAAATTTTTTGCTTAAATAATCTATTTCTCATTTTATTATTTCCTCTGTAACGACATTAGATTTTTATTTCATTTTTAGACTAATGTAATAAAATATCATATGTAACATTAAAAAAATGATTTGTCATGTTGGTCTAGATTTTGTGATAGTCTCTTTGAACTTAGGAAGGTGGGAAGGTTACTACTTATTTTATAATATGCTTTTATAATATGCTTTAGGCTATTATTTATAAGTCATCTACTCCTTTGTTATGTATGGAGACTTTAGTCCTGATTATGACCAGCAGACCCGTGGTGAGGAGACTGCCGTTGAGGTGGCGGTGTCCCCACCAGCCCTATTACAACTTTCCCACTGGACTGACAGACGAGATCCAAGGTTCCCGCCCGTCAGATGAGTTGGAAAGGTGCGCAGCATTGGCGCTGGCTCACAATAGTGCCAGAGGCAATGCTGCCACACGTAGGGGGTACAGACAGTGCACATTTCAAAGATGCTGTCAGGGGGGCCCCTGCACTTGTTCTCCGGCAGCCTTTTTATGGCGTTTGAACCACCATGAAAAGGCTAGTGGAGAACAAGGTTGTAATCAGCAGGGTGGCGCTGATTTCAGCACTACCCGGGCTGATTACAACCTGCACTTCCGTCATCCCGTCAGGATCAGAGATCCTGGCAGGGTGGCAGAAGGTTGGCAGGTCTGCCCGCCAACCTAGTAATGTGGCAGCCCGACCAACACCCTGTGTCTGGCAGTCTTTTGACCGCCAGACTTATAAGAAGGCCCTTTGACTTTAGATTGGTGCATTTCGTACATCCTTTTGGTTTGTTTGCTAAGTTTAGGGGAAATTTGACTAGCAGATTTCTCCACTCGTAGTTGTTGGTAGCTTTGCTTTTTTGTAATACTTCTATACATTTATAAAATGTAGGCTGGGTTCTACCTAGTGTGGATTGGAAGGCATTGTGCCATCCTTCCATTGTATTGTTTGTTTTAACGTCCTGTGCTACAGTGTTGTCATAAACATTCTGTAGACATTCCACCATGGTATTTAGAATTTGGATTGGTGTCTCTGCCCGTTGAGATTCAGTCTGCCAGCCCAAGTGTCTTCTAAATAGTCCATTAGGGGGCTTAGTTTGACTTTGTTTTGTTGGTAGAAAGGGCTTTCTATTAGTAAATTGGAGTTGTTAGCTACCTCTGTCACAAAGACCAATTGATTGAAATGATAGTAACAGTTGCGTATGGCTGTGAGGAGATACATTTTTAAAATGGTTTGAATCATGGCTTGCTCAAAGTCTATGAATATTTTTGGGGGTAGTACTTATTTGTGTTGTATTTAATGTGGTTTAAAAGGTCGCAGTAAGAGCTGCTTTGATTGTTTGGTAGCAGGGCATATAAAAAAGAGATTTGTATTCTGATATTCACCATGTATGGTGTATATCTGAGTGAGTGGTTTGGGACACATTTTGAAGTTCCCGTCCACAAAAAGAGGAAGTAACGTGGAGGAATAAAGATATTTCTCTTCATTACAGCTCACCTGGGGAGGTGTAGCAGTTCTGCTGCATTCCCAGTTATACTGATAATGGTAAGTCTGGGATTGCATCAAAATCCATAGGTGCAGTGTGGGAACACCCACATACCACCCATGGAATGCCTCCCTGGGGGAGAGTAATACAACAAGTGTTTTGCCCTGTGTTGCTTTACTCCAGATTTATCAAGCCACTCAGGGCAACGCAAGATCGTCTTTTTAAATTGCACTTTAAGGATTGCATTACTTTTGCATCCCATTGTATGGTGCAAAAGCGATGCAACAATTTCATAAATATGACCCTATATCTTTTAAGGATTTTAGTTCTGAGTTCCTGGGAGCTAGTGATTGCCTCTCCTATATTTGCCGATACCTCCCTAATTTCTATTTCTGTCATGTTTGGGGATGGGTTATGCTCCCTTACATGGAATACAACATGATCTTTTGTAGTTGCCCTCCCATAGCACGCATTCGACAAATATTTGGTATATTTCCAATATGTATTTTCTGGTGATAGACTTTCTTGACTTTAGGTGTAGCCCATGTGATTTAGTAACTTCTTTCCTTTCTGTGAGGTTTTGTATTTGTGGGCCTCAGTCATTGTATCTGAAAGTAATGTAAAAGTAGAACTATATACAATATTTTAAGGTTTGTACATTTGTTATTTAAATATTAAATTATATCACTACTACCATGTATACTTAAACATATATTCTGTTTAGATGTCTAATACTGTTTTGCAGCTTTTGATTTAATTGTTTGATTTTATTGGTTAAAGTTGTTTAAACTTTGATTTTATTGGTTGGTTTAGTTTTAGATTGATCATTTTTATCAGTTATGTCCTTCTATGGTATGCATGATATATAGTTTGATAGCTTTGAACATAAAGGGTCACACCACGAGTTTGGTGGTCAGATCACTAGACTGCCATGTTGGCGGTCTTACATACCGCTCCATTATGTGTTACACAGGCAGGACCATCGACTGCCAACCAAAAAAGACAAACGGCCAGGGTGCTGCGGCCTGGTACTAAGCAGTCTGACTTCCAGCATTGACAGCACCGCTTCTGACCATATTACGAGCACACAGTCACTGTGGTGGACACCTATGGTGGCCAGCCAATGGAAGTACGAACTACAATGGTCTGCAGTTAGCAGACCAAAACACAATAGCATATTGGATGAATTTGAAAACAACACAGCTGACACACTTTGCCACAGTGAACACACATGCAAAGGACACTATAAAACACACCCCTTCACACATCACAATCCTTTGCATTTACAACACAAAACACAGAAGCCAGAGCACATTTTCTGTAGAGTACATAGATTAGGCACCCCTTTGTTCACCATCCCATTCAACATCCTGCCCACAATTTTGTCTATTCATGCCGTTTTGCACTTCCCCTGTATAGTAAGTCACTGTCACCATTTTTTTTGTTCCACCATGTTACATTCCAAAAATCCTCCTTTTCCTGAAAATGAGCCAAGAGTCATGGTGGATGAAATCATAAGAGTAGAGCCACAATTGTTTGGAGCACAAGTCTGCACATTCCTCTTAGTAGGAATAAGAAATGGAAATGTGGGACAGGATAGTCAACAGTTTTAGTGCTAAAGGCACCACCATCACACAAGGGATGACATCAGGAAGAGGTGAAACAACCTCAGCAGCAAGGTCTATTACCTGTATTACCTGGTCTCCAGACACCAGCTGCAGGCCAAAAAGCCTGGCGGTGGCACTTACAGTGCCCTATTATATCTCTTTCCCTGGGAGGAGAAGGTCTTGGCCTTCCTGCTTCCTAAGTGCTTGGCAGGAATACCTGAGGGAGTAGATTCTGATAAGTCACAAAAAAAAATGTCACAAATATGCAATGTCATGCATTTTCTCCTGACTCTCAGTTCAAGGCCCTCCTCCACCCACAGGCTCGACCCTGCGCCTCATCCCTGGTGGTCTAGTGGCCATCACAAGTAAGTATTTTCCTTTTCTTTTTTTTCTTTTCTCTGTCATTCTTTCACTCTTGCATTTTCTGCCTTTCTCTATTATCACCCCTCGTTTTTCCCTAGTGCTTTTTCCTTTCTCCCCTCTTCCTCTTCCCCTTCCCCCCGACAAAGCACTTTTCCAGCCTTCACGCCTCTGAGGTGATTGTTCCCCCTACTCCCTCCCCTTCTTAATGGCGGCTGGGGCAAAGGCAAGCCCATCTGCGCCCATCCGCACCTGGACTGCGCCCAGCGCCAGGAACCCTGGTGGCTTTGGTTCAGGCCCCTCTTCGCCCCCCCAGCGCCTTGAGACCATCACTTTATAAGCATTGATTGATTGATTGACTCAGAGCTCAGCTTTTGCCACTTTTACTGTCACTCCACTCACTAGTCCAGTGTCCACCAGCCCAAAGAACTCTATTTGGCAGCTCACATTTGAAGTGTACTCATTTGGGAAGATGACATGTGTAGAGTCTGTGTAGTACAGGGACTGACATGACTCCAACTCCCAGCATGCACTGTTTTAAAACTCCAAACACCAGACCAGTGGTCACTTCTCCAAATACCCCTGTTTGTACCTATCAATCAATGGTACACACACATGGGGAGATAACATTTGTCAAGTGTGTGTACTACAGGCACTGACATGACTATAACTACCAGCAGGCACTATTCCTCTAACTACAAACACTAGCACAGTGGTCACATGCTACAATACACCTATTAGTAAACTCCCAGTTACAGTGGACTCATGTGGGGGAAGAACAGTGGTCAAATGTGTGTACTATAGAGAGTGACCAGACTGTAACTCGCAGGAGGCCCTGTTCCAGCAACTCCAAACACCACCACAGTATTTACTTGTCTAATGACCACTGTCTGGCAGCTCACAATTTAGGTTTACTCAGCTGGGAGGATACCATTTGTCAAATGTGGGAGGTAGAGGGAGTGACATGACTACTAAGGCCAGGAAGGCTCAGTGTCTGTAAAACCAACCATCACCCCAGTGTTCTCTTGTCCAAATACCATTGTTTCTGAACTCTCAATTGAAGTGGACTCACCTGGGACAAGACCATTTGTTTAGTATGCGTAGAACAGAGACTGCCATGACTGCAACTCCCTGGAGGCTCTCTTACTGTCACTGCAAACACCAGTCCAGTGGTCTTTTCTCCAAATACCCTTCTTTGTAACATCACAAATGAAATGTGTCTACCTGGAGGGGGTGCCATCTATCAAGTATATGAAGTAGAGGGAGTGACATGACTTCTAAGGTTGGGAGGCTCTTTTCATCTAACTCCAAACACAAGCCCAATGTTCTTGTGCCCAAAGTCCCATGTCTGTTAACTCTCATTTTAAGTTTACTTATTGAAAAGATAACATTTGTATGGTTGTGGGAAGTAGAGGGAGTGACTGGAATGCAAAGCCCTGTGTCTCCCCACCAAACACAAACCCAGAGTACAGTTGCACAAATCCATCTATTTGTGAACTCTCAATTGAGGTGTACTCACCTAGGGAGATTACATTTGTATAGTGTGTGTAGTACAGAGATTGGCATGACTCCAACTTCCAGTAGTCACTGTTTGCATAACTCCAAGATCCAGAGCAGTGGTCACTTGTCCAAATACACCTGTTTGTCAAATAACAATTTAAAGGTACACACCTCGGGAGATAACATTTGCCAAGTGTGTACTACAGGCACTGACATGAGTACAACTCCCAGCATGAGCTAGTCATGAAACTTCAAATAATAGCACAGTGTCTACATGCTACAATACATATGTTAGTGAACTCTCAATTGCACTGTACTCACCTGGGGGGAGAACACTTATCAAGGATGTGTACTAGAGAGAGTTATCTGACTGCAACTCACAGGAAGGACACCTTACAGAGTGTGCAAAACTATGATCCCAAAGGCTTCAAGATGGATCATCAGAATGATATTGGCAGCAGACACATTCACAGTGCACTGACCACATGATGACTCCAGTCACATGTACAGCAAGCTCCTGGGTCTTCCTGTATCATAATCAACTAAGCCCCAAAATGGACAAAGACATATCTTGCATAGCCACTGTTTTTCCCTGCACTGGTGGCAAGATGGCATTCTCAGGCCCACCTCCAAGGCCTAATGATATGCAAATTTCAGCTGCTGCTTGACTTAAATGGAATTGCCATGCTTCACAAATGTCATATCAATATAATCAATATCATGGGTACCTGGCACAACAGGATTAACTGCAAATTAACCTTGTAAAAGGTCTAAGCTTAGTGTAACACTAATTTGTTGGAGGTAGATCTCACAGTACAACCAGTAACATTGTATCTTTCACATAAACAGATCAAACTACCACTGAGCACACAGAGGCCACAGAAGAGACTGCCACTACACCCCTGAATGAAGTCCTCAGTGAAAAAGGCACTCCCGGACATCTGGACCTTTGAGGACGGTTCTGGCCCATCTGGGCAACCTGGTCAGACAACAACAGTGAGTCTCACTATGGCCACATCAGCACATTCCAGCTCGGTTGCCTCTACACTCTAGGCAGCCATTCACCCCCCAACCTGTGTACTTAGCATAGTGTCTTGTGCCTCCAGGCCTGGCTCCTGAGTTGCAGAGCAATACTTCCGACAATGACTGTCTAGGATCCAGTGGGAGAGGACAGACACCCTGTGTCAAGGGCATAGGCCACTGGGGGTAGGGTGTGTGGGAGGGATGCTGTGGACCAGTGAGGTGAGGCCCCTGAGGCTGATCCTATCAGGATCAGCCCCAGTATGCAAGCAGGGATGTCCAGCAAAGAATCCAGGAGGTGTGGATGGCAAGACATCCACCACTGCCAGCAAGTGACCTCTTCCATAAGCGACTCCTTTGTATTCTACAAATTCACTCTGTTGACTGATCCTCATCCACATACCAATCCCAATGGGAGGAGTACTCTGGACTTTGGACTACCAATGTTGTGGCATCTACTCCAATGATTTCATTCACCATGACTGACACCTTCACTTTATTTTTTCTTCTTTTCTGTCCAAATCTTCTTTCTGCATCGGCATTGTAATAAACTCACCCATCCGAAACTCATTGTCATCTTGCTTAATTTCTACATTTTGCTATGCAGAGATGTAAGACCCTGTAAACCATATGACGAAGACAGAACGTATTTGTGCAAGAAGGGATTTGTTAGAGGCATGCAATGTAATGTTCAGGATTACAACCATTACACATAAACACATATGTGCAAGTGTCTGGTCACACCAAACATTTTATTCCAGTTTACAGCACATAGGCTGTCCATATGTCTAGACTTTTTGAAACAAGATTGTGTGGTGCATACAAAGTCAAAGTACAAAAGTACATATTGCTAGGTACAGCCCCCCCCCCAGTCCACGGATGGAAGGAATTTGTCAGACATTGTCCTGAAGAATAGGTAAACATTAAAGTGGTTGATGTCAGCAGCTGGAGCCTTATCACATACCAGACGGAATTAATCCTACATCACACAATCCAAGATACAAACAGATGGCAGTACAACAGTCCCTGATCACAGGCCCATCTTAACCCAATGACCATGCATCTGGTGGTATGACACAAATATATCAGTGATGTGGGGCAGGCACTGTAGCCTGCAATAATGAAACACATTGACAGCTACATATAGGTCATACAAGAGGAGTGTTTAGCCAATGTGAAGGGTGAATGACTATGAATGAATCTGTGACTACATATTTCATGCCCACATGATGACACACATGATGCTATTGACGCACCACAGCACACAAAATAAGTGCAATCTCCACCTCTGACCTTTCACACAAACACTGTGCAAGCTGCTTTGGTACAGGTCTCATACACCCCGAATCTGTGACCTTTATTACCTGGAAAAATCCATGTGCACTTCCTATGTCAGAGCAGCATCAGATACTTATCAATGTCACAATTCTGAAATTCCCACATGAGGATGTCATGGTGAAGGTACCTGTACAAAGACAAATCAAGGAGTATAGGCTTGACAATATACCTATGACACAAATCATATAGCAAGCAACTAGAAATATCTTTACATTGCAAGGAAACTGACACAAACAAAGCAACATCATCAAGGTGGAGATATTTCAAAGGGTAACTCTTCAAGCAGCCTTTGGCTGAACATTGCAGAGTATCAGCCCCCTAGTTGTTGCTAATACACCAAACTCCACACATTCTCACAACTACAGTTCATTATACAGACACAGTCATTAAATCACATGAAATACTTGCACTCATGAGAAGTCAGCTGCTTCCTCTTCACTACTATCATCTTCACTTAGCATTTCAGGATTCTCACCCGGTGGCACTGCAGGCTCCCCCTCCTCTGGAATGTACTGAATATTCCTCCGCAAGGCGATGTTGTGGAGCATGCAGCATGCCACAGTGATCGGATACACTTTTCTGGGTGAGTAGAGGAGGGCTCCACACCAGACACCTAAATCTGACCTTTAGGAGCCCAAAAGCCTGCTCTGCTACCCGCCATGTTCCTACATGGGCCTCATTGAAGCAGATTTCTCCTGGTGTAGTTAGTTCCCTTACTGGTGTCAACTACCAAGGATGGTTTGGATATGCAGAGTCTTCTGTGAAGAAAAGGGGCATATGTGCAACAATGAGTCACTGATGTCATGATTGCAGCACCTGCCATTGCACACCCACAAATCAGGATAGATGTGACTTACCAAACAGCTAGGCCCTCTCGCTGTACAGTTGTGACATCAGCTGGGGTATGGTACTTTTTCTGTATTATGAAGGAATCATGGACATCCCAGCAGATAGGGCCACTGTATGTTGGAAGGATCCTGTGGCTAGGAAGTGCAATACTGACATGATTTGTACAATGGGTGGTATGCTGGTTGGATAACTAATATTTTTCATCAGAACTGGCTACAACTGATGCCATAAGTCGACTACTGTTTGCCTACCCAGGCTGTAGTACATGATGATGTGCCTTTGCTCCATGGTCTGAAGGTCTAGCAATGGACAGTAGGCAAGAGCTTGCCACATCCTCCCTCTCTGTGGGTACCTATGTATGGCAAAAAATTATTTCTAAAATTAGTCAGTGTGTCCTCAGCAACATACATAATGCTTGTCAAGGATATTATGTGACAAAGCATTCCTGAGTGTATAGACATGGCACCCAGTACACATCACAGTTGCAAATTAAACAAGGGTCACATGTGACCCCCATGGTTTACCACACGTGTCACCAACATGGACAGGGAGCAAACTTGGAAATATGTAACATATTTTCCCATCAATATGTGCCCTGGTAATCCCGACCACCAAAATGACCGTCGGCAGAGGTGGACTGTGACCCCCCTGTTAAATGCCATCTGTGCCAAACAACAAACTGCAATGGTGTTTGGGTGGTAGCATCTACATGACAGGACAAGAGAAGGATGTTTTTGAGGTCGGAAATCCTTTTCTGCAGGTGTGATGCAGTTTCAAAAGTACAATACAGCATTTCAGGCTGTCAAAATGGCATATGCCTGACCTACTCCACTGGACATTGGGAGCTGCCCATGATCGCCAGTGGAAGCAGTCATGGTGGTAGGCGGTTGCAACAGCAGCGGGCACATCATAGGCTAACACTGTTGGCAGTGGCTGTCACAGCCCAATGGCTGTGTCTGCCAGTGGTAACAACCACATACATGGCGGACATAACCACCATGTTCAGTAAATTCACTCACTTGACTCCTGGCACTGCTGCCAGCAACACCTCCATGACTTGAGCTGCTGTGTGCCACTTCTGGGAGCAGCCATGCCACATCCTGCAGGTGATAGGGCCCCTGCCTTCTCACCAGAGAAGCTGGAGAGGCCGATGTCGGAGGTCCTATCCCTTTATGAGCAGCTCTATGGCTCACCAGAGGCGCAGGTAAGTCACTTATTTGCTTAATTTTCCCTGTACCTCACCATAATTTCCCACCTCACAGGCTAGAATGTGTCCCTGTGTGCCAGTTAGACTTCATGTGTGACTGTAGCTTCAGTCTGTTTTGGCATCAATGAGATGTAGGATGTGCAGGTATTGGTGGGAAGTAGCATATGTTAAGTTCAGTCATATTGTGTTGTGTGAAGTTTTTGGAGTCCTCGATCATCTTTGTGTTGGATGCACACAATTAGTTAAGGATTGTTGTAAATGTCAGACAATATGTATCTGCATGACAGCATGAGCTGTGTATGCATCTTGTATGAGTCATTTGATTCACTCTGCCCCTTCAGGTTGCCACACACACCACAAGCCAAATTGCTGTTGGCTATATGATACACTGTCATGCAGAGACCAGGGCCTGTCAAATATATCCCCCAGTGTGGGACCTAGTCTAGGCTGTGGGGGAGTCACTGTGGCTATGCAACTGTGGCACTGTGTCTACTCCCTGTAACCCAGAAGTTCATGTCATGTGGCAAATATGATGCTCCTGTGGCAAAACCTGCCCTGGATGCCTAATTCTTTTGACTAAATTAGGAATGGGTACAGAAGTAAATCATTAATCTGGTCCATATGTACATTTAGCATCATTGTCAATGTGTGTCCCAGACTCATGACACGTCCCTTAGCCCCACAGCTCTGTTATCACCTTCACACAAGTCATGTTTGTTCTGTACAGGCGTATTGCATTGCTGACAGTCCCACAGTGCAGACAATGTGCTGATTACTGTGAGGCCATGATATGTGACTCACTAACTTGGTCACATAGCAGAAACTGTACAATGCATGTCTTTGTTTGTTGGATGCTGTCTCTGTAGGATAGACACAAATGTCCAAAAGTGTGTTCTGTGGTACAGGTACATACCACAGAAGCCACCACCTAAAGTGGCATAAGTATCACATCAAAGTACAGGTTGCTAGTGGAAGGGCTACCGGATGTCAGTAAGCTTGCTTAGTCATTGCAAGCCATGAGCAGGGAAGTGGGTTAGTCTTCAGAAGCAAATATATATGTCTGTAGTCATGTCCCTGTACTTATTGGCTTGTGTGTTTCAAACTTGGGGAGTGCTGACAAATATAAAAGTCTTAGGGGGTCATTCTGACCCTGGCGGTAAATACCGCCAGGGCCGGGGTCGGCAGTAGCACTGCCAACAGGCTGACGGTGCTCCGCCGGGCATTCTGACCGCGGCGGTACAGCCGCGGCCAGAAGCGGAAAGCCGGCGGTGTACCGCCGACTTTCCGCTGCCCATGGGAATCCGCCATGGCGGCGCAGCTTGCTGCGCTGCCATGGGGATTCTGACAGCCCATACCGCCATCCTGTTCCTGGCGGTTCACCCGCCAGGAACAGGATGGCGGTATGGGGTGTCGTGGGGCCCCTGGGGGCCCCTGCAGTGCCCATGCCAATGGCATGGGCACTGCAGGGGCCCCAGTAAGAGGGCCCCATAAAGAATTTCAGTGTCTGCTTTGCAGACACTGAAATTCACGACGGGTGCTACTGCACCCGTCGCACCTTCCCACTCCGCCGGCTCCATTCTGAGCCGGCTTCCTCGTGGGAAGGGTGTTTCCCGCTGGGCTGGCGGGCGGCCTTTTGGCGGTCGCCCGCCAGCCCAGTGGGAAACCCAGAATGACCGCCGCGGTCTTTTGACCGCGGTACGGTCTTCTGGCGGTTCCCGCTTGGCGGGCGGCTCCCGCCAAGCTTAGAATCTTGGCCTTAGTTTGGTATTACAGACATGTATGTGACCTCAGCAACATACATAATGCTTGTCAAGGATATTATGTGACAAAGCATTCCTGAGTGTATAGACATGGCACCCAGTACACATCACAGTTGCAAATTAAACAAGGGTCACATGTGACCCCCATGGTTTACCACACGTGTCACCAACATGGACAGGGAGCAAACTTGGAAATTTGCAACATATTTTCCCATCAATATGTGCCCTGGTAATCCCGACCACCAAAATGACTGTCGGCAGAGGTGGACTGTGACCCCCCTGTTAAATGCCATCTGTGCCAAACAATAACCTGAGATTCTGGCCCCGTAAAATAGCTGAGGTCCAGCTGGGGATGTCCTCCAATTTGGGTGGGGTGCCCATCTGACTATGACCCCACTAATGGCCTGCATTCTAGCAGTGCCCTACCTAGACCTTGATGGGTGTTAGAGGACAGCACAGCAGCCACCAGAGATTGAGTACAGGGCATATTCCTGCCTGTCACATTGCCAAGTGATTGTGTTCTGACATCTCCCCCTGATGATTAGGGATGACTGATAGTTTGTGTAAACATATCATGCGTTGTATACTGATGTGTCTTGCCTATTTTCCCAGTGACCTAGGATACAACTGTGTACAATCCACAAAAAACCTCCAGGGATGACATACAGCTGGATGCAGTGATCAATAATGTACTTATTGTTGTTGTAGTAGGTGTAAGTTCTATGCAATAGACTAGTGGTTCCCAAACTGTGGTCCGGGGGCTGTGACTGCTGAGAAACTTAAATAATATTAACAGATGAGGTCCCCAGCTTTCAGTAATGATTCATTTGGGGGTACCCAGATTCTAATAATGGTTCAGTGGGGGTCCGTGGGTTCCCCTATTGATATAGTGAGGGTCCACAGAAGTCAAAAGGTTGGGAACCACTGCAATAGACCACTATTCCTCAATGTTACAGGCCAAGGGTAAGGAAATGATGGATCACTGTCCTCAGCCATGTGTCTGGTCAAATGAGTATTTTGGCAGATGCCACCCAGAGGCTAGTTGACTTCAGGGTATAATGGGTACTTGTGCCTCACTACAGTCTGTAACGTGAAGATGGCCATCATAGCTGTGACAGGGCATACATTGTACTTTGGATGCAGCTACCAATCAAGACTTTCCCTTTGTACGTAGGTAATGTCCATTGACAAGATTTATGTGCCATCACTGTTGCCAACCTTCTTTGTGCCTACATGTCAGCATGTGTCCCTTTCTCATTAGCAAAACATTTGGAAGCTGCTATTTCATTCATGGTCTACGTGTGTTGATAGGATGTTGTCTGTATTCCCTCATGTATATGTGCATGGTAAATTGTGTGTGGACTAAGCCATTTACAATGGGGGTACATTTCATGTTGTGCCACATACAGGAGCGTATCACCATTGTTTATTGGCTGACACATTCCCTCATGCATCATAGCATGTCATTTGGCATGTACAACTGAAGTAGCAATGAGGGACATGGCAGGTAGGCCCTAGCGGTTTGAGCCACAATATGCATTTCTATGCCATTGATGTGGCAGCATGTGGCAAATTGCACTACACATGTGTAATGGATAAGGTTTGTAACCTAACTGTTGGCAGGCATCATGGAGTAACTTGCAGTTATGTTGAAATCACATGTGCTTGGGTACAAGCAGTCATCAACAGACAGACATCTGGGTCTCTATGACCATAATGGAGACAATGATGCAGCTTCCAGTATTGAGGGCCTTCAACAAGTACTTGCAAATCTCTGGGCCCCTCCAACATCCAAGGGACTAATGGTATCTACTGATGTGCTCAGAGTATGTCATTGTAAGGGTTGCCAGGCATTAGTGGTGATTATCCGGGGCTTGCTGATTCATTGTGTAGTGGATTTTGGGGACATTTCTCCATGACATATTGCACATGATGTCTACAGTGTCCATTTCCATTCCAGATATGTGGGCTATCTGAGCAATAGTACCACTACCCCCATGACTCTATTGGGACAAATATCACTCGGTGAAGTGTGCATTGTGAAACTGCTTCCAGTGTGCCATGCATATTTCCATGTAACCTTCTCCAGGCTATTGTACTTTTGTCAGCAACATGGCAGGATTTTGGAGCATCATTTCATATTGTTGGGTCATTATGCATGTGACAAACAGATGTGTGCATGACCTTGTGTGTGATCTGTGGGAATGCAGTTGTCATTGGCCTACTATCATATGACAACAGGTAACTGAGGTGTGCTCCATGGAGCAAAGCTTTGATGGTGATGAGGTCTCCTCCTAGTTCAATGGTTATTGTGATTGCACAACTTCTGCCATGCAATTGTAGTTGTCTGAGATCCTGATCTTCCTGTGGCAACTGTTGACAGTTCAGATGGCATGCATGCATATAGAATGGCACATGTATGGGCCACTTAGGTGGAGTTTGTTGCTGGGGCCTGCTTGAGATCATGGTAATATTTGCTAATCAGAGCTGTTGTACAAGCGTGATCATGGACATGTGAGGACCCTATTTTTCTTTGTATTTGCAGCATCAGCACTGACAAACGAAGTAGACAGGGTACAGCTGAGTGGGGTCTCATCTGGACACAGGTCCTTGGATCAAGACTCCACAGACACAGAGGAAATCAGTGGCTGGAAGGGCAAGGGGTGTGCCACAGGGAGACCGAAACATCATAATCATAATCAGAATCTTCCTCCAGTGGACACTTTCTAGTGGTGGCGGAGTCATCGGGAAATACCCCTGTACCATCTTTTTCCTCCTCCCACTGTTCTATCACTACCCACCCTGTTGCTCCCCCCCAGTTGGCCGTGCCCACTCTCCCAAGAGGGTGGGCGTCTCACTTGCCACAGGCACCTCCACCCCAGCCCATGTTACCCCTGCTGCCCTCAGTGAGGAGGCTATTGACCTTGTGAGAAGTATCTCTGTGGGTCAGACAGCCATTGTGAACGCCATCCATGGATTGGCAACCCAACTCCAGCGGACAAATGAATTACTGGAAGGTATTCATGGTGCAATGTCTGGCCTACAGAGATCTTTTAAGGCTCTGGCCTCCACACTGATGGCAGCCAGTCACTCCCCCTACAACACCCTCCACCTCCCTCTTCCCAATCCAAATCCTCCATTCCTTTACCTACCCAAGCACACAGACTGATCTGCATGCACCCACCTCAACCATAAGACAACTTACACAGACACAACTACCACAAAACACACTGGCAAGCAAGCAAACAATAGACACCTAGACACATCACTCACTACTTCCCCAAACCCCGCCACCATCCTACCGTAACACACACAACATCAAGTATACCCACAGGCACTAACAGTGACACACGCACTGCACCCAGCATACCTGCAGATACCACCCAAACAGACACAGAGACATCTACCACATCAACCATACCCGCAGACACCACCCCAACAGACACACACAAATTCACCAATCATCCCCCAGCACCTCCACCTTCCAGCCCCACAAGACACACAAATGCACACACTCACCCACACACCAGACACCATCACCATACCTTCCACATGCACGCACCTACGACATCCACACCGACACACCAGACAACCACTCCCTCAACTTCCAAATCCGCACCCCCTTCTGAAGACCATCCCTGTACCTAAGAAAGTTTTTTGTTTGATCTTGCCCTTTCTCCTGTTCCCTCCACCTCGCCCCAAACCCAAAATGCCCCAACCCACCTCTCAGCCTCTCCCTTCCACCACCAAGTCCTCCCCTGTCCCACCTACCTCCCCGAGCCTTCTCACCAAGAAGAGGCCCACCCCTCCCAAGAACCAGTCTGCTCCTCCCAAACCCAAACCCACCGATCCCAAATCCGACTGCCCCAAAGATGATCCCTGAGGTGCCTGCCTACTTGATGCCCCTTTCTGTGGAGGTTCTCTGGCAGCTAGGAGTCAAGTGACGGCATCATGATGTGTCTGTGCAGAAAAATATTGACTTGTGAATGGCCTTGGACTTTATAAAATGTCCAATTAATAAACCCAAACAGTTGTGTTTTTTTTGGTATACATTTGTCCTGCAATACATTTTCTACCTTTATGTTGTTCCTGAGTAACTTGTGTTGTGTGCCTACAGTTGTGTTGGTTTCAGCCTGCTTGCTGATCCATTTGATATTGTTTGCAGGATCTGACTTTGTGGGCAGTGATGGTGTCCCCCAAGACAAGCATATATGTTGACTGTATTGATATGTGGACATAAATGCAATGGTGGTGTCATGGCATTGTGTACTCTTTGGTATGGTAAGCATTTCATCTTGTGTTGTCCAATGTGAGCATGTATTGTGTTAGAACTGTCCCCCTCATATGGCTTATGGATTAATCAATTGTGTGGCAGCTTGAGTTTTGTTTGTGCAGACATGCAGTGTGTTCAATTGTGCAATCTTTGTTTGCATTTGACTGTGTATGTGCCCATTTAAGTGTGTGTACCGTGCAGCTACTTCATGTAGATGTGTGATCCACGCAGTTGAAGTTGTATGTGCTATGTTGACGTGCATTTCCACATTGTGCTGATAGGCATGTCATTTGGGTCTAGTATTGTTTGTCTCTGAGATACATGTAGGGCCACTTCCTATGCAAATGTTGTTTTTGGGGCATGTGCAAAGTGATGTGTCCCAGGGCAGCCTCCTTCCCTGAGTGCACCTGATGCCCCAATCCCTATTGTGCAGCTACTGTTTGCATAGTGATTTTGGGATATTTGTCTCTCTGTCTATTATGCATCCCATTGTCCTTCCATTGTATTGCAATGTGGGTGATGAGTGTGTGTCCATTGGAGGGCTGTTTACTGGTAGTGGTGTTTGTGTTCCATGCCACAATTATACATATGTGTGTTAAATGTGACAACAGTTCATGGCATCTGAGGGATTTGAGTGTGCAAGTTGTATTGGTAGATGTGATGTTGGTGTTCTGTGAGAAAATGCTGTATACACTTCATTGTCCCTGTGCCTGAGGTGACGAGACATGTGTTTTTGTGTATTGTTGCAACGCTGTGTGAGTGACCTGCCCAAAGGGGGCATTTTGTGACTGTATATGTGTCCTTCTTTGTGTATGATTCTGAAGTGGGACTCAATGCCAAGTGTACTTTGTGCCCATAGCGTGATCCCCATATGATGTGGCTGATGCCACGGCAAACAATTGTTGAGCATAATGCCACAGTTAGGTGTGTGTACTTACAGTCAGTTGCGTCCACGGTGGCATAGATTTTGTGCACCATCGGTGATCAACAACAGCGGCAGGATGTGTGTGATGGGCTCCATAGCGGCACGGGACGTGTGAGGCTGCCTTCAGGTGAGTGTCTCCCTTTACAGTCCCCGTTTCCACCTGCTGAGACATGGTGGTTGGACTGTCATGGTCACACTGTCGGTGTGCAACCTCTTAATGTGTCCAGCAGCAACTCAGGCTCTGCTGGCCTATTTGTGCAGTCTCATGACTGAGGCAGTCTGTGCTGCCTGGTGGTGCCGGAAGGACTGTGGCGGTCTTTGCTCCATAGGCCAGCATGACTCGTAATATGGCGGTCCAACTGCCAACCCGATGGTGGTCGGAACACTAACGCCACCATGGCAGTCCACGGACTGCCAAACTCATAATGAGGCACACAGTTATTTATATATATTAAAATTTAGGTTGCTGTCTAAGTATTTGTAACCAATGCTATTTTTTTTATTGTATTGTTATAATTTAGTTATGTAATATATGGGGGTGAATGGTAAATATTTTGGAGATGTAGTCTATTTATATTTCATTGAAACATGTGTATAACATTGGGCCCAATGCATCAGTTTGTAAATATGTAACAGTGTAAGGGCACTGTGCTAGTGCCTCCGCTGCATCAAAAAAAAAAAGGCACAGCAGTGGCGCAAAATGCTTGAAAATGAGGCCCTGAGGGGCACATTTAAAAGAAAGAGGCACATCAGTCCCGATGCACCACTTTTCTTGTGCCACCCCTGCCCCACCTACAGACACCATGGTTGTTCCATATTTACAATATGGTGCACCATGAAGGTCGGTAGGAAAATAGCATGATTTTTTTTTACAGTATTGTGACACTTTGCTTCACTAGCGTCAAAACATTTTGCCACTAGTGCAGCAAAGCACAGGGAGGCCCAGTTATTAAAATGGATGTGCCATTTTAACGCCTGCTCTGAGCAAGCATTAAAAATGATGGAAAAAATGCTGCAGTCAAATGTTGTAAATTTCACTACTCCATTTTGCAGACCTCCCTGTGACGGAATGCCCCCCTTGCATACATTACGCCTGGTTAGGCATAATGTAGCAGAAGGGTTTACAAATTGGCGCAATACAAGCAATGTGCCACTCTGTAAATACGGCATGGGAGAAAGGCCTCCTTAACACCGCCTTAGCGTAAACAAATTGACACTAGGGAGGTGCAAAGTGGCACTAAGGGATTATTGGTAAGGGCAGGTAAGTACCTACACTGAGCAATAGGCCACAAACCCCTACTAGGTCCAGTCAAAAATTAATCTTGCCTCAACCCTTGGTAGCTTGGCAACGAGCAGTTAGGCTTAATTTAGGAGACAAGCGTGTCAAGCATTCAATAATCACAAAAGAGTAAATAAGGAAAAGACAATAAAAAGCCAACACCAATTTATAAAAAAAGATAGTATTTTTGTCTTTAAAATGACGCTAAGGCCCTCATTATGACATTGGCGGTAAATCCCACTTACTGCCACGCTGACGGCAGCCAACTTATGGTGGCGGCGGCGAATATCCGTTCACCACACTATGACATACACACACCAATCTGACAAAATTCAGCCACATACACAAATCTGCCAGACCAAAGGTCAATGATAAACTGGCAGTATCAAAACCCACACCGTTACGCCAACAGATCAACGTCCATCACATTATGACCCACGAATCACCACGGCGGACACTCAACCGCGGTAAACCATTAGCTGTACATACCATTGTGCTCACAATGGACACCCACATACAAAACAACACCACATTGGACAATTCAAACAACACACACCTGACACCAATACACACACCACACCCACAGCACTAGAAACCAAACAACCACATTACAACCCTTTGAGACTACAAAGCATTGCCAACAGAGAGACACCAAAACCACTGACACAACCAGAGCCACACTCTACTCACACCTATACACCAATCACGCACTCCACATCACACACCCCAACATATTACCCAACACACCCTCACCAACACACCTCACATAACACCCATGGCACCACAAAGATACCCCTGTTTCACAGAGGAAGATTTAAGGGTCATGGTGGAGGAAATTGTCAGGGTAGAGCCACAGCTATTTGGAGCACAGGTGCAGCAGATATCAATAGCCAGGAAGATGGAGCTATGGCAGAGAGTCATGGACAGGGTCAAAGCCGTGGGACATCACCCCACAACTAGGGATGACATCAGGAAGAGGTGGAACGACCTACGGGGGAAGGTATGTTCCATAGCAGCAAGACACCAGCTCGCTATCCAGAGGACTAGCGGTGGACCCCCACCTCCTCCCCCACAACTCACAGCATGGGAGGAGCAAGTCTTGCCAATACTGCATCATGAGGGCCTGGCCGGAGTCGGAGGAGGACTAGACTCTGGTAAGTCAACTCTCTACTATTATCACCCCCTACTTGCATGCCATCACATACCCTCACACTCACCCTCACTCCCATCAAACTACTACATCCCACACACCCCACCATCACATCTCACTCATCCCAATGCCAAGCCCTGCATGCTCTACCAATGCATGGACACCCCTCACAGCCCTGCATGAACACTCATTACTAAAGCATGCTTAGCAGAGAGAACTAACAATCCCACCATACACTAACATACACAAGTGAAAGCTGGCAGGGCAAATCTAACCATAGAGGGGAAGCCACAGATGTACAATATGTCAGACACATTAACCATAACACATCATTTACATTCCCACAGGTACACCAGTCAATGTCAGCGGAGAAGAGGTGCCAGCACTATCCAGTCCCCCAACGGAAGAGGCCCACAGTGATGACAGCAACTCTGGTCTTCAGGCTCTGGATGACCTATCTGGCCCATTAGGGACCACTGGACAGCTGGTTACCCATGCCCGGTCACACACCATCACCGAGCCTCCCCCATCTGGAAACACTACCACAGCACCCACCCAGCATACCCACATCCCTGTCCCCAGGACACACCAATCAACAGTTTGTCCACCTCTAAAGGGACCCCAGGCCACACCTCGCCCCCAAGACAATCAGGGACCTGGGGTCAGTGGCAGTGGGTACACTGTTCAGGGGACAGAGGCACAGGCCAACAGGGAAACTGTGAGGACTGCTGTGCACCAGGGGGAGGACAGGCCCAGAGAACTGACTCTCCAGGAGACACTTGCTGAGATCTTGGGAGCCTATCAACATTCCCAGGAAACGATTGGCCAGATCCTAGACAACGTGCAGGAGAACAGGCGGCTGCCGGAGGGACAGTACCAGGGGATCAGGGAGGACTTGCAGGCCATCAACAACATCCTGACCTCCATAGCAGGGGTGCTGGCAGAAATGGCAAACATTATGAGGGAGGGAGTCTCATACCAGTGGACACCCTGCCTCAAGCCAGACAGAAGGTGAACCACCCCGCAAACGTTCCCTGCGATCCAGACAGAAGCCAGAGACACTTGTGAAGACCCCCGCCAAGAAATGAGACTCTCCTGACTGTCACCCTTGTGTCCCACTCAGTCACCCTGTCCACCTTGAACTGCCATTGCTCCTCTTTCTATGTCCCCTTGGACAGTGCACCTGTGCTACAAACAGACTGGAACTATACCCTGGACTTTCCTCCACCATCACCCCATCGCATTGCACTTGCCCCCTATATGTTAGCATTTCAATAAACACCCTTTGAAAAAAATCCATTTGGAGTATGTCATGTAAATCAAATATGTATTGATTGAAACAGGTACAAACATTGCAAATTAACTGTACATAGAATGAGCATAGATTAATGACCTGTAGCTGGCTGTAGTGATCACACCAGGAGTATATGTCAATTCACCAACATCTGCAAAATGAATTGGCAGGGGGAACAATAAGTGGGCATAGGAGTGTGAAATATCAGCATGCCATTGCCAAACAGATTACAACCAAAGTAACTGAAATGTAAAGTTACACTGTCCTACATGTGTGTCATTGGAACTATTGTCGAATAACTGTTGTTCGGTTGTCCTCATCCTCATCCTCTGCCTCCTCATACTCACTGTCCGCAGGGTCTACTGCTGCCACACGGGCATTTCCAGTCTCCTCCTCCTGCAGAAAAGGGACATGGCATCTGAGGGCCAGGTTGTGCAACATGCAGCATGCCACTACTATCTGGCAGACCTTATTGGGTGAGTAGCACAGGGATCCACCTGTTAGATGGAGGCACTGGAACCTGGCCTTCAGGAAGCCAAAGGACCTTTCAATTATCCTTCTTGTTCGCCCATGTACCTCATTATAATGCACTTCTGCCCTTGTCCTGGCATTCCTCACAGGGGTCAGCAGCCATGATAGGTTTGGATAACCAGAGTCACCTGCAAATATTGAGGGACAACATTTAGCCACACACTATCCTATATGTCCCACACCATACCCATACATCAACATCTACTGGGTGGGAACCAGGGCTCACCTATTAGCCACACCCTGTGCCTCTGTAATTAGGCCATCACATTTGGGATGCTTCTATTCCTCAGGTCAAAGGCATCATGCACCGACCCAGAATATTTAGCATTGACGTGGGAGATATACTGGTCCACCAAGCACACCACCTGCATATTCATAGAGTGGAAACTCTTACAATTCCTGAACACCTGTTCATTCTGCCTGGGGGGGGGACAAATGCAATATGTGTTCCATCAATCGCATTATGTTGGGGATATGTCCCTTTGCATAAAACTCCGTCTTCACAGTGGCCAAATCCTCAACCTGGGGGAAAACATTGTAGCTGTATATGTGTTTTATCAGGGCAGAGAAGACTCTTGCCAGCACGTTTGAGAACACAGGCTGTGACATTCCTGCTGCCAAACCCACTGTCACTTGGAAAGAACCAGTTGCCAGGAAATGGAGTACAGATAGCACTTGCACAAGAGAGGGGATCCCAGTAGGGTGACAGATAGCAGATATCAGGTCAGGCTGCAATTGGGCGCACAGCTCTGTGATTGTGGCCCTGTCAAGTCTATAGGTGATGATAATGTGCCTTTCCTACAGTGTTGCCAAGTTCACCAGGGGTCTGTACACGGGGTATATCTCCATCTCCTATTCATCTGCAGCAGTAGGTATCTAAGGGACACAATATTTAGGAGGCTGTCACAAACTGAACATTGGAGGCACAACAGGAGTTTTCAATCTGGAAACTTGTAATGGGTGAGTGTGATTTGTCCAGTATGTGCCTATTTCTCCTGTGACGCAGCATGAATCCATAGTGCTGTCCCCTCTGAAATGGCGTCCGCCTGTCCTGTGTGGAGGGACAGGTGCAAGTGAGGTAATTCCGCTGATGTTGTGCACCGTGGTGGGAGGCGGTCGGGAACAGCCGTGTAACTCCTCATTGGTTAATATTGGGCCCTATGGGTTACAGTGGTCAATGGTGATCTACGCCGGCGGTGACCGTATGCACTCCTGCGGACGTGACTGCCATTTTCTATCTGATTCCTCACTTCCTACCTGACCTTCCATAGGAGAGGACCTACATTACATGTGCTGCTGTGTCTGGAACCTAACATGGCCCGTGTGACCGAGGAGAGGGCCCCACCCTTCACTTCAGAGGAGTTGGAGAGACTGATGGATGGGGTCCTACCCCAATACGGACTGCTGTATGGGCCTGCAGACCAACAGGTGAGTACACTGTGGACACGATGCATGTGGCATGAATGCATGGAGTGGTGTGTGTGATGGCCTCGTGTAAGGGGGGTGGGTAGAGGTCCTCTTTGCGGCGTACAGCTTGTGTGCTGGGCTACGTGTGTGCCAATGGTGATGAGAACGGGGATGGTGGGCCATATGTGTAACAGGCTGGACTGTTTGTCTAATGGTATTTTCCTGTGTGTGTATTGCCTCTGCAGGTCAGCGGCAATCAAAAGAAGGGTATATGGCGTGCCATCGCCAAGGAGGTGCGGACCCTGGGGGTGTATGGCAGGTGGAGTACCCATTGTCGCAAACGGTGGGAGGACTTGAGATGCTGGGCACGGAAGATGGCAGAGGCCCAGCTGGGGATGGCCTCCCAATGAGGAAGGCGTGCCCGTCGAAACCTGACCCCCCCGATGGCCCGCATACTGGCAGTGGCCTATCCAGTGCTGGATGGGCGCTTGAGGGCATCACAGCAGCCACAAGGGGGTGAGTACAGTGCCCATCATTACAACTTATGCCTGGTGGGGTGGTATCCGGGTGGTGGATGTGTAACAGTATGTGCCCCTAGGCCCCATAGCAGCATAGGTCCTCTGGTGGCTAGGGTTCTGAAGGGATAATCCTGCCTACCAAGCTTGTAAGCATCCGCTACTGGTCAGGGCTGTGTGGGTCCCAGGTGTGCTGCAGTTGCCGGTGTGTGCCCCTCCTCATGCTTTGGTCGCTAGCAATATCAGTGGTGGTGCAATGCATAGTGTGTAGGCCTGTTCCCTGTGTGTGAGGGTGCTATGTACACCAACTGCGGTGTTGGTACAGCCATTGACCCAGTGTATCCTTTGTCTCTCTCTCTCTCTCCCTTTTTAGGTCGAGCGTGAGCGTTCGGCCTGCTGTATACTAAAGTATACAATAGAGTGAGTTCCAGTGTTCTGATTTGTTAGTTGCAGTGTCCTTCAAAAATCCTTACTTGCTAGTGGTCAGTTCTGCCTCTTTGTCCTGCCTTTTTTCACTTTGGGAGCAGCACAAAGTACTGTGTAATTGCGCTGTCATATTTATCTCTTCTTAAGGGACTTTTTTTGGGCATTTGTCTGTTTCACCTCAACAGTGTGGGTGCTTGTTCAGTCACTCCTCCCCACCAGTTCCTTCTGTAAACATAAACCAACAGCAGAGGGGGGCTTTTCCAGGGCCAGCTCACCGCTCTCTTCCTTTTGCTATTTTCAGTCTGTGTGGCAATAAAAGTCCAGTCAGAAATTTAGAACCTATGAGCTCTAACTCCAGCAAACAAGAGACTATTGCATTCCAAATTTTTTTTTTTCTTCATTGCCTGCTTGTGTTCAGTGAACCTTCAGTTTACATTTGCTTTGCTTCAAACAAGGCTGTAAATCAGGCTGTCACATTTTCTCTTCTTGGAGCCGAGTGTGCCTGTATGCAGTCCCTGGTTTTCACTGTTGTTTGTTGTTGGCACGAGTAGTCTTGTGCCGCACTGCATCGCCCTGCCATCCCCTTTAAAATCGCCCCATTTAATGTTCAACGTGCCTTTCTCACCACAATCTGGGGCTGCGGTGCCAGCGCTGCCCACACAATGTATTTTGTATTAAAAACATTTTTGTTGCTCATGGGCACTGTTGTTAGAAGATGACAATTAACTTGTTTTATTAAATGGCCAGACTTGAAAAGGTTGTACTGCCTCTGATTAGTAACACAAACAGTACGATGGAGTGTAAATTCAACCAGGTAGACTTTAGTCACTTCCTTCCCAGTGGATAAATATCTTCGTTTTTTTTTTCATTTACATCACGTCGCCTGGGGTTCTGTTACGTCTCTGGATAAAGTATGTTGGATCCCATTTTAAGAAAATAAAGACGTTCTATTGAAGCAAAACGCAAAACCAACATTTGCATGTTGAAAAAAAACAAACACCATTTTGCACAATTGAAGGAACCAAGCGATCGGGTTGTGTTCGAGGATCTTCTTCAAAGAAGTGTGTTCTCCTGCCTCTTCTGCCAATATCCCCGTTTGCTAACTGAAAATGGACATGAGTTCAGCTGCTTAGTGACACAGCTGTGTTTTTTTAGTGAGATATTTCATATTCACATGGCGGCGGTGGACGCCCATCAGGAATGGGACGAGACCGACCGACAATGTGACCATATCCAAATTGTCTACCATGAGGTAGAATTATTTATTTTGCGAGTATAAGTGCTCCAGGTGCAACTATGCAAACATTAAAAGCTCCTATTTTGAAAGCATCAAGGTTTAAACATGGGCTTTACCCTCAATGTCGCATGTCTAGGCTGGTTTGAGCGTTCAGTCTTGCAGAGGAAAAAAAGTGAACAATGTTATTGATTACAAAATACGCAAAATGTTTTCAGTGAGCTCGCCTCGTGCCAGACATATAATTATTAGCAGGGAGTTTAGTGTCATTTTCATGACTCATTTATAACGTGATAGGATTCTCCTATATCCCTGTTTTTTTTCCATTCGGACATCAGTAGCAGATGTGGAGACTGTACAATGCTACTGGGTGCCTCAATGATACCGTCACCTCTGTGCAAATATTTCTGTTTAGGGAAAATGCTGAAGAATTCTTGGAAAAATAAGCAAAAGTTGAGTGGAATATCACTACAAGAGAGGTTATCTGACTTTTTTTTATTTTTGTCGTGTGTCGTGTAAGCTCCACTTCATCATGTGTAGCAAATCCGCCTTCTCCTCAGGCGTCGAGTGTTATCTGGCAGCTGGATTGCATACTCTGTTTTGCAGACATGCAAATGGCGCTGCGGTGTCTTCCTGCCCTCAAGCAGGTGGCATCCGTCCTTAGCCACGATGACCCGGGCTCCTACGGGTGACAGTTTCCCTCTCTGCTGATTTATTAAAAAATCTTATTTGTTTACTGTTTCCTCGCATGGCTGTACACTCTGGGACCTAGTTGGGTGACCAGCATAATGGCAATCTGTCTCTCTGTTAACCTTTCTCTAGTTTGCTTTTTTTGTTTGATAAAGGGAGGAGGGTCTCTTTTGTTGGTATTAATATACTTTATCACTCCATTTTTTATGGTTCTTTCGCCTCATTACCATACAGAGTTTATTAGCCAGTGCTGCCGCTATCTTTGCTCTGTCGTATGTTCCTGAGGTACAGTAGATATCACTTGTGTTGTAATTAATATGCACACCCTCTGCAATAATGAAAGCACAGACCCCTTCAACCAGCCGAGCTCCCCCACTAACTCCACCTTACCTTCATAATGAACTTACTGTAATCAGAAGCCACCACTGAATATTGTTCAGCTAGGCAAGTAGGAAAGAAATCTAATAAGGTGCAATCATATTTATGAGCAGGTTAAAAAATGAATTTAATTAGTCCACGTCGAATTACATTTTGTGTTTGGTTAAAGTCACACTCCCCTGTCTAGTTTGCAGATTAATATGAAGAATGCCCCATTCTGCATTTGGAGACAGGTTGAAAGATTTCCTATGGCCCGCAAGAAATAAAAACTGTAGAAAAAAAGAAAGTTGTGTGCTGTTTTGTGACAGACCACACTTTCGTGTTTTTGATAAATCCACCCTATTTTCTGCGTCAAGGATTTCTACATCTCAAATTACTTATAAAAGATATATGCTTTAGAGCTCTTTATAACATTTGTTTATACGTAAACCAGACCCTATTTTCAGATAATGGGCCTGATTACAACTTTGGAGGAGTGTGTTAATCCGTCCTAAATGTGACGGATATACCACCAGCCGTATTACGAGTTCCATACGATATAATTGACTCGTAATACGGCTGGTGGTATATCCGTCACATTTGGGACGGATTAACACCCTCCTCCAAAGCTGTAATCAGGCCCATTATCTATTTTTGCTTAGTGTTTTCAAAACTAAGATGTGGGTCTTGCAAAAATGGAGCTAAAATCAAACCTGCCGAGAAGAGCTTCCTGTTTTGAGGTTCTAGTAATGGTGTTATTCTGCCTTGGTTCTTTCCATGGCAGACAGATGAGTCTGCCACGTGCTGTGGCAGGGTTGAGTAAATTATGCAGCAACAAAACGCAAATTATGAACATAATACGGCTCATTTTGTAATAATGTTACTTCATTATTTCATAATTTTTAAACTTTGTAACACTGTCTGGGCATTGGTTGCACCTGGTTAGTACCATTTTGGTACCCACATATAGCAAAAAGAAACAACAAGGTGACAAGTCCAGCTTCACAAACGGCCTTTCACTGTGCAGCAACATGTGTCACTGCGTTTTTAGTAACTTTTGAACAGTTTGAACTGAAAACACTTTTTTGTGTGAAAAATCTGCAGATAATGCGGCACATGATGGATTATGTGACAAATATGGCAAATCTATAATCATGCGACAATCACCGCAGCCGCACAATCACATAATTCAAGTGACCCTGCCACTAATACAGGATCACGCCCATTCATTAAGAGCATTTCATAGTCTGAAGGTCCGGCACTCTCTCTACAAAGTGCGTTTGGTGCGTGAGTGTAAGGGAGGCGTCAAAGGCACGACTAAAAAATCTAATTATTCTGTAGCTTTTTTCAGTCTACCACTTTCAGTACATATAAAATAATACACTGATTAACTGAAAAATAAATGCAAGTTGTTAATCAGAGGGAAATGCACTATTGTACATTATGAACTATTCATTAGTTAATGCACTATGCAGGTCTGTGTCTATACCCAAAGAACCACTGACTCTGGTTGGTGCAGTAGGAAATAGTTACTTGAAAATGTTTAGGTCCCAGTCTGTGACAGAAAGCACTGGGAATATGTAGTCATTATTTTAAACTTGCATCAGAACAGTATAAGATAGGCTCTACAAAATGTGCAAAAAGGGTTCAAATTAGAAAAAAGTGTTCCAAACTATAGATTTCAGTAATTCCCATGGGCGTCCGCGGAGCAGTGAAGCTGCTGCAAATGAGGTGTGCACACCCAGCCGGCACCTGGCAAGAAATACGTGAAAGATGCACAGAGTACACAACATTGTCAGTCAAGAGCAGAAAGAGGTGACCACTTCTAAATTCAGTGACCAACAAAACAAAATAATAATAACAACAAATGTGTCCTACGTTAATCACAGCAGCCAGGTGAAGTGCACTTCTACTCATCAAAATAATGTAACAGTGGGCAAGATATTAGCAGAATTGCGCAAGAAGAGTGATTCTGCATTTAGAGTTATTTCCTTAGGGCAAAATACACTCTCACATTCAAAAAGGATGCAAAAATGCATTCTGTGCTAAGAAAAAGCGCTAAATTCAACAGAACATGAACATCAGTTGCTCGCGCTTGCTAAATGTGCATTTACAGCAGCATTTTTTTCCTTCAAATTACTGCATGCCCATAACTTTCACTCGTTCATGGGCTTGCCTTTAAAAAATCCTCCATTATCACTGGTAAATGCTTTATGTTTGTCCCTCCTTGGAGCAGTTTAGTTACCGACTTGCATACTGCCGCTGGCACGTGGATAATTGCACGATTGCTGATACATTTGACTGCAAGCAAACTTCTTTTTCTTTTTGGGTCTCTCCTTTGCGCTCATGCTCATGGCAGCCATGGTGCTTTGAATCGGCTCGCTTATGTCAACTGTTTTACTTTTCATTTTAAATTTAAGTGGTAAGAAAAGTCCAGTTAGAAATTTACAATGCTAATAGCTCTAACTCGAGCAAATGCGAGACCCATTGCATTGCAAATGCTTGTTTGTTTTGTCATCCTGTCCTTATGTGCATTAGCATTAGCAGAGGCACTGGCAAAGGAGGGAGCTGCATCCCACAGGACCTAGGAGGCAGAGTCCACCGACGCTGAGGGCACCAGTGGGACGGAGGGCGAGGGGAGCACCACAACTGGGACTGGAGGGGACACTTCAGACACAGATACCTCCTATGATGGAAGATCACTCGTGGTAGAAGACACTTCTGTGACCACCCCAGCTACAGGTACAGCCGCCACCCCCGTACCAGCACCACCCTCCCAGCAGCCCCTCATCGAGTTGCCCGTGCCCGCTCACCCAGGAGGGTGGGCATCTCCTTCGCCCCAGGCACCTCAAGCCCTTCCCCAGTGAACCCTGCTGCCCTGAGTGAGGAGGCGATTGACCTCCTGAGATCCATCTTTGTAAGGCAGTCAACCATTGTGAATGCTATCCAGGGACTGGCAGTCCCGGTTGCAACAATCTAATGCAATTCTGGAGGTCATTCACACTGGATTGGCAGCCCAACAGAGATCAATTCAGGCTCTGGCCTCCTGTCTGATGGCAGCCATTGTCCCTGTTTCTACCGTGCCCCCTCCAACTTCCACTTCCCAGTCCCATTCTCCTCAACCCCAACCCATCCCAGGCACACATACAGGTGAGCATGCACACAAGACAACACCCAAGAGTGGCACAGGCAAACACAAGCACCACACTTCATCCCACAGGCACTCACACAAACACCATTCATTCGCAGACATTACAACATCCACTATTTCCACTGTCTCCCCTCCACCCCCTCCACCACCTCCCCCCCAGCCACGTCCACACTCACACCTGCATGCACTACATCATCATCCACTACCAGCATCATCACCACACCAAGCAGAACACACACACCTCGCTGGCAGACACCTCCACAACAGCTATGCAAACACCCCCGTGTCCTCTCCCACTGTGTCTGTCTCCCCCTCCTGAAGTTCACAAACGCAAGCACTCAGACACCCAACAGCCATCCACCTCACAACGGCATACAACTCATGCACCTGCTCGCAAATCCAGCAGACAAACACCTCCAGCAACCACTCCCTCATCCTCCACTCCCATTCCTTCTCCCTCTTCCCGCCCCAATGTCCCTGAGAAACTTTTCCTATCCACCATTGACCTCTTCCCTACCCCTCCCCCGCCCTGCACTTATGGCCAGGGTATCATGAACCCAGCCAAGCACCTCAGCCAAACAGTACATGGGCCCAGTTCCAGCCACACCTACTCATGGCAGAAAGGAATCCAGGCCACATTTACTGAAGGGGAAGGAGCAGCTGTCATGGAGCCCCCACCACCAGGACCAAGCACAGAGCATGTTGCCCCCTCCAGTACCAGTGGGCAAGGAATACACCTGAGAGACTGTGGCCTATCACTCCCCAGGACCAAGCACAGGGCATGTTGCCCCCTCCAGAACCAGTGGTCTTGTTTCTGCTCCCGGCTGAGGTGTCCGCCCGAGGTGCCTGCCTATTTGCCAACCGATGCCCCTGCAGTGCTCTCTCCGTGTTGATGCAGGTGTCAAGTTGGGCGTTGGACTTTGGCCTATGGCCATGTGGCCCATACGAACTGAGGACTGGGCAGTGTCCCTTTTTTTGTACATTTGTAAATATCTGTTACTTTTTACTATGTTGATATTATTACACTCACTTTGGTAAATTTGTTTTGTCCTTGCATTATTCAGCCAATTTAGAGGGATTAACTTGCTTTCTTGTGCATCTGGATGTATGTATGGGGTGTGTGTATCAGGTGTGTGTTGTGCGTGTGTATGTCACTCTCCTTTTCCTCCCCCCTCCCTTGTGTGCTACGTGGCTGTATTCACTGTCGACGTCTTTGCCGGTGTTGGTGTTCGTGGTGGAGCAGAATGTAGAATATCATCGGAACTACATACAGTTCGGGTTCCATGGACGCGTGGTTCTTCTCAGTGTCTCCAATGGGGAGTCCTTTCTATTCTGAGCTGAGTTTCCGCCAGGCTTTTGATGTCATTCGTACCGCCCCAGAAAAGGTGGTGGATTGTGTTGGTGTAATATGGTGGGCTGAACTTTGACTTCCACCTGGCTGTGAGCGGCTACCGCAGTGATGGCTGTTGTTTCCGCCCTGGCGGTTGGTGTGGTACATTGGCTGTCTTTTGTAGATCTTTCCACCATGGTCATAATTTGGCAGTAATTACCTCTGGCTTGTTGGCAGTATTAACGTCACTTTATCACCAACCGCCAAGGTCGCAATGAGGGCCTAAAAATCCAATAAAGGGAACTGGAGCTATGAATCTTTCAAGGTTAAAGGTTTTCTAGCGCTTAGAAATCGAAAGTGCCAATCTGGACATCCTGTTGCACTTGACCGGGGCAAAGTCAAAAGTTGAGGCCGACCGCAATGGAGCCCTGCTCAGCTACACTGAGCGGGAGGCCTCGGTCAAAGTTGTACTTTCATTCAAATTTTTCAAGATTTCTCACCGACCAGGACAAAGTCACAAGTTGAGGCTGACCTCGCTGGAGCCCTCTTCGGATACACGTCGCAGGAAGCCTCAGTCCTGGTTCCTATGTTTGGACTTAAAAACTTTTTCGGGACAGATATCTTTGTCCGGGACCAAGTTGAAAGTTGAAGCCTACCTTGCTGGAGCCCTCCTCAGATACAATGCTTGGGAAGCCTTGCTCAAACTTTTACCTTTGGACTTTGAGACTTTTTTGGAGCTTTTCTTCCTGACATCGAGCGACCCTACTTAGCAAGCTGATTTCGATGCAACATAGTCGGATTGCCTTTCCACAAGCCCCCGGTGAAATCCTGAAAGTCTGGGGCTCTGGATCTTTTTAGCGGGACAAACCTGCAAGTCAGGCCAGATCGCGGTCGACGTTGGCCGGCTTGACCCACGAAGTGTGGTTGGTCCACTTATGGAGCTTTTTTTCCAAAGTTGGTCTAAGCTTCTCCACACTTCTGGATCTTCTTACAGAAGTAATTTTAAGGTTCTTTAGGTGTCCAGAACTCATGCCAAGGTTCCAGAAGCTCTGAGGTTCTCCTTGAAGAGGTTAGGATTCCAACTCCCAGAATGCACGTGGTTCAAATCCTTAGATGACTACTGGTCACTGGTCACAGGTCAGCTGGTCAAATTTTGCAGGGCTTGATGCAGGGGACTCTGGTCAGCTCTTTTCTACCTGCAGTTTACAGAGAGTCAATTCTTGGAGTAGTAGAAGCCAGGCAAAGTCCTTTTCTTGGTGAAGCCTAAAGTGTGCAGCTGATCAATCAATCAATCAATCAAAAAATTTGTAGAGCGCCCCACTCACCCGTGAGGGTCTCAAGGCGCTGGGGGGAGAAATCAAAGGGGGGGCAGGGAGGGTCACTGATCGAACAACCATGTCATGAGGTTCTTTCTGAAGTGCAGGAGGTCTTTGGTTTTGCGAAGGTTGGTGAGGAGGGAGTTCCAGGTTTTGGGGGTGAGGTAGGAGAAGGACCTGCCTCCTGTGGTGGTGCATTGGATGCGGGGGACTGTGGCTAGGGCGAGGTCGGCTAATCGGAGGTTGCGTGTGGGAGTGTGGAAGTTCACTCTTTCGTTGAGGTAGGCTGGGTCGGTGTTGTGGAGGGATTTCTGTGCGTGGATGAGGATCTTGAATGTGATTCTCTTGTCTAAGGGGAGCCAGTAAAGGGATTTGAGGTGTGGTGAGATTCGTTCGTGGCGGGGGAGGCCAAGGACGAGGCGTGCGGCTGTGTTCTGGATTCTCTGGAGTTTGCGTTTGAGTTTGAGTGTGGTTCCGGCGTAGAGGGAGTTACCGTAGTCCAGTCTGCTGCTGATGAGTGCGTGGGTGACTGTCTTCCTGGTTTCTGGGGGAATCCATTTGAAGGATTTTTTTAGAGTGCGGAGTGTGTGGAAGCAGGAGGAGGTTGGAGCATTGATTTGCTGTGTCATGGAGAGGGAGGGATCCAGGATGATGCCAAGGTTGCGTGCGTGGTTTGCGGGAGTGGGTGCGGGGCCTAGGGCGGTGGGCCACCAGGAGTCGTCCCATGTGGTTTTGTTGGGGCCGAAGATGATGATCTCGGTTTTGTTTGAGTTGAGCTTGAGGTGGTTAGTTGTCATCCAGTTGACGGTGTCGAGGAGAGCAGCATGTAGGTTGGTTTTGGCGGTGGTGGGATTGCGGGTGAGGGAGAGGATGAGTTGGGTGTCATCTGCATAGGAGAAGATAGTGATTCTGTGTGCTCGGAGGATGTTGGCTAGGGGGATCATGTAGATGTTGAAGAGTGTGGGGCTGAGGGAGGACCCTTGGGGGACTCCACAGGTGATCTTGGTAGTGTTGGTGTGGAAGGGTGGAAGGCGAACTCTCTGGGTCCGGTCAGGGAGGAAGGAGGTGAGCCAGTCTAAGGCTTTGTGGCGAATTCCTATGTTGTGGAGGCGTGTGCGGAGTGTGTGGTGGCAGACGGTGTCAAAGGCTGCGGAGAGGTCTAGGAGGATGAGTGCGACGGTCTCGCCTTTGTCGACTTTGGTCCTGATGCAGTCCTTCTGAGTCCAGTGTCCAGATGCAGGCCAGTGGACCAGCAGGGCAGTCTTTCTTCTTCTTGTCTTTTTCCATTAGGGATCTGAAGTGGGGTGCAGCTCTGCCATAGTTATCCTTGCTCTTGGGCTGGAAAGCAGGAGTGTGCTCCAATTACAGGCCACTACCCTCCTGGGTGACCACTTCCTGAGAAGTGTAGCAAAAATCAATCCCAAGCAGCAACATTCCCACCAAAATCCAAGATGGTAAAAATTCAATCTTAGAGTTTAGATCTGGTTGAGCCTACCCACTGGTTTGGCTAAGTTTCCCTTTAACACACCCCTTTCCAGCCCTCTCTTAATCTAATCGGGGGGCAACAGGAAATCAGGGAGGTACAGTTTCTGTGCCAAATGTCCTTCTCTCCTTTGAAGCCCAGTTTGGCTGCTCTCCCCCCACCCTGTTCTATCATCTGCTGAGGCAGATCTACTCTCACCAGATGTTGCCTTTGTTTCAGGTCAGGCCACTTCACACCTCATCAAAGCAGTCTGGATCAGGCTGCCAGAGGCCGACCAATCAGAGAAGGGTACTACAGGGCTGAAGTTGGTAACGTTTAGCAAGAGTTCTAAAACTCTTTCTTGGTACACGTTATATTAAATTCAACAGTGGCAGGTTTTTGTATTTATCATAATGTTTAATTTGATACTAAACTTGCTATATTTAGCTCACTCCTATGGAAAATTAGGCTATATTATTTTAAAATACTAATGTTGATGTTTTTCCCTCATCAGGACATATAAAACATATTTTATAAAGTTCCTGCCTATAGTAATACTGCACCCAACCCTGGGGGCACTTATGGCATACCTTAGGGGTGCAATGTGAAAATGAGGCAGCTTAGGACTTTGGATGTACTTTTCATTCTGAAATCGGATTTGAGATTAGCTTTAATTTAAAAGCATCCAGCAAGGCAGGCTTGCCTTTAAAAGGACACTGGGTACCGCAGCAGTGCACCTATGGTGTATTATCTATGCTGAGATCCCTAAACCTATAAGCCCTACCATACACTACGGACTTATAGGTAGGTTGGTACAGCCCATTATAATTAGCCTCATTTGCATAATCTATTTTAAACAGAGCACTGGCCCTGGGAGTAGTTAGCAGACCCAGGGCACAGTCAGAGTCATTAACCACCGGTATCAGTCAAAATGTTTGGGGGTGACGAAGGCAAGAATACACCTGTTTAGCTGCACATTGGGCTAGCGTAATGGCCCGTCCCTGCCTTGATTTCAATGGGTAGTGTAGGACATCTGGTAGGCCTAAAAGATACAAGCTAGGAAACCTAGGTATCTGTATCTTATACATCTTATCAAGGGCGTCCAGGACCTCGGTTCAGTAGAGATGTAGCTTTGGGCATTTCCAAAGGAGGTGAATCAATGTCCCCTCTGGTGGGCAACCCCACCAACAGCATATCTCCCCATCCCTCATCCATTTGGACACTCTTGCTGGTGTGTAGTACCAGTAATGCACAATTTTTAGTAAGGTTTCCTGTCCCGCAACACTTCGGACTGAGGAGGCAATCAGTTAAAAAATATCTGACCACTCCTGAGTTGTGAAGGAGCACTCTCATTCCTTCTCCCATCGTCGTTGTGTCGACAATTTTGAGGAAAGTGGTATATTGTTGAGGAAGGTGTATATGTCAGAGAGAATACGCTTATCAGAACGTCTAGTTAGGAGTCATTTCTCAAACGGGAGCAGGGGACAGCTCACGTGAGGCTTAACACATGGCTGTGTAACCCAGTGACCAATGGCAAGGTATTGCCATCAGGCAGTGTCCGACAGACCATAATGTTGTTGCAGTTGAGCGAAAGTTATTAAGCCTGATTCGTCAAACAGATCCCCAATTCTCTTACAGTTTGCCTGTTGCCACTGCAGGTAGCCACAACCCCGTAATGCAGGGGGAAAGTTTGGGTTATTTATAATTGGAGTTAGAGGGGAGATGTGTGTGAAAAGTCGTTTACTTATCTGTATTCTGTCTCATACCCCTATGGTGGCTCTCAAAGTAGGGGAGAATTAGACTCCTGGTGGCCTATGAGATTTAAGGAGCCATGGTATCTTCCATATATACCAACAATAGCTTGATCTATAAAGCTCCAATGTTTTTCCATGTGGGATCTGCTCCACTCCATGAAACATCGCAGTTGGGCTGTTTGATAAAGCAACTTATTTTGTATAGCCAACTGTTTATCTGGGGAAACTGCTGTTTAAATTTCATTTCTACTAAAACAGATTAATGGTAAATTTCATTTTACCACAATATATTACATTCGAAAAATGTGTGAGGTGGTTAGAGTACATGGAAGAGACATTGGGGGTCATTACAACATTGGCGGTAAAAGCCGCATACCGCTGTGCAGAAGACCGCCAACACACCGCTGCGACATCGGAATTCGGCCACGGTCATTATGACCCAAAGGCTGGAATTCGCCAAAATCTAGACACCCACACAAGTCTGCCACACCAAAGGTCAGTGATAAACTGGTGATAACAAATCCTCCACCGTCACGCCAACAGGAATACGCCCACACTATCACGACCCAGGAATCCACGCGGTGGTCTTTCAACCGCGGTATTCCATTGGTGGTACACACCGCTGCGCTCAAAATACACACACATATACAAAACGCATCCACATTGGACAATTCGAAATACACACACCTGATACACATACACACACCACTCCCACACACCAAATACAATATAAAACACACACCCACATCACCCACAAACCCTTACGACAACAATTGCGACAGAAGGCCAGAGAGAGACACCATCAGAAAGAACAATAGCATCCACAGGCACTCAATACCATCACCCACATAGCATCCACCCACCTCACACAACACATCTCTAAAATCACCCCACACATCACAACACACACCACCCCACACATCACCCACACCACCCCATGGCACGGCAAAGACACCCCAGGTTCTCTGAGGAGGAGCTCAGGGTAATGGTGGAGCAAATCATCCGGGTAGAGCCACAGCTATTCGGATCACAGGTGCAGCACACCTCTATAGCTAGGAAGATGGAGCTATGGCAAAGAATAGTGGACAGGGTCAACGCAGTGGGACAGCACCCAAGAAATAGGGATGACATCAGGAAGAGGTAGAACGACCTATGGGGGAAGGTGCGTTCCGTGGTCTCAAGACACCATATTGCGGTACAGAGGACTGGCGGCGGACCCCCACCTCTTCTCCCACAACTAACAACATGGGAGGAGCAGGTCTTGGCTATTCTGCATCCTGAGGGCCTCGCAGGAGTAGCTGGAGGAATGGACTCTGGTAAGTAAATTCTTTACTATTACATCCCCACCCTATTTTCATGCCATCACATACCCCCACCCTCGCCCTCACCCCATCATTCCTACTCCTCACACATGTCCCAATATCACAAACCACCCATTCCAACACCAAGCCCTGCATGCAACACCAAAGCATGGACAACCATCACCAATGTACGGCCACTGCACATACCCATACACCCCCATAAACCATCATCACACAAGGTCCTACACAGGAATGTAAGCACTGGGGTACAGGGTCACCCACACATTGCACACCATGGCACATACAGATGCAATAATCATGCCTTTACACCCCTGTAGGACCCATACCCAACGTCACTGGATAGGAGGGTCCAGAAATGTCCACTCCACCAACAGAAGAGGCCCACAGTGATGACAGCTGCTCTGTCCAACTGGATCTAGATGACCAGCCCGGCCCATCTGGGACATCAGGACAGTCGGTTCCACTCACACTGGCACAGGCCACTACAGAGCTTGCCCCCTCTGGAAACACCAGCACAGCACTTACTCAGCGGGCCCATACCTCTGTCCGCAGGACACGTCAAGCAGCAGTGTGTCCACTACTACAGGGAACCCAGGATAACCCACCACCCCAACAACACCAGGGACCTGGGGGCAGTGGTAGTGGGCACACGGTTCAGGGGACAAAGGCCCAGGAACACAGGGGAACTGGGAGGGCTGCTGTGCGACAAGAGGAGGACAGGCCTAGGGAACCCATTCTCCACGAGGCCCTCTCCAACATCATGGGAGCCTACCACCATTCCCAGGAGACGATGGCAACGGTACTGGCCAAGTTTCAGGAGACCCAGCGGCTGCAGGAGGAACAGTATTTGGGGTTCAGGGAGGAACTCAGATCCATCAATTCCACCCTGGGCACCATTGTAGGGGTGCTGAAGGAACTCCTCAACACCAGGAGGGACACTGTGGCACAACAAGGGGCCCCTGACACTAGCCTGGACAATGAACTGCCCACCACCTCCGCCGGCCCTAGTGGACAGGAGGCACCCCCACAGGACCACGACACCAGCACCTCACCCCCTGCAGATGGAGAGCCACCTGCAAGCGGTCCCTGAGATCCAGGACAAAGACAGAGAACAATGCCAAGACCCCCGCCAAGAAATGAGACCACCCTGATTGTCATCCTTTTGTCCCACCTTGTTACCCTGTCCATCCTTAAACTGCCCCAGCTCCACTTCCTATGCCCCTTTGGACAATGCACCTTTGAGACTAATAGACTGGACTCTGCCATGGACATTACTCCACCATCACCACTCACCATTTTACAACCCCCTCCAATATTGAGCATTTAAATAAACACCCTTAAAGCACAAAACAATCAGGAGTCTGACTGTGATTTTGAAATACTGTATTAGCAATTACAGTGGCAAAATGCTCTTTCAAATGTAATGTCAACATACCTATGTCACACAGCTCTAGTCCATGAGGAAACAAAGCAGATGTCACACTGTGGGACCCTCATCTGTGAAATCGTAAGGGAAAGTGACAACTCAGTGACCATATACTAGGTGAAAATGACAGACAGTAGAGAGGTAGTGGATTAAAATCAGATGTAGCAGGCAGTGTTGTCTTCTTACTTGTGTCTCACTGGAAGTATTGCATGATCATCGTGTTCCTGTTGTCCATGTCCTCTTCTTCTGCTTCCTCGTCTTCACTGTCCACAGGGTCCACAGCTGCCACAACACCTCAATCTGGACCATCCTCCTGCAGAAAAGGCACCTGCTGTCGCAAAGCCAAGTTGTGAAGCATACAGCAGGCCACGATGATCTAGCACACCTTCTTTGGTGAGTAGAATAGGGAACCACCTGTCATATGGAGGCACCGGAACCTGGCCTTCAGGAGGCCGAAGGTCCGCTCTATAATCCTCCTAGTTCGCCCATGAGCCTAATTGTAGCGTTCCGCAGCCCTTATCCTGGGATTCCTCACTGGGATCAGTAGCCATGACAGGTTGGGGTAACCTGAGTCACCTGCAAATGGTGAGGGACAACTGTTAGACACACACTGACTCATAGGGACATCCACAGACCCAGACAACTATTCCCACTGATTTGGGTGCAGGTGCTCACCTAATAGCCACACCCGGTGCCTCTGGAGTTGCCCCATCACATAAGGGATGCTGCTATTCCACAGGATGTAAGCGTCATGCACTGAGCCAGGGAATTTTGCATTAACATGGGAGATGTACTGGTCTGCCAAACACACCATCTGCACATTCATCTAATGGTAACTCTTCCGGTTTCTGTACACCTGTTCACTCCTGCATGGGGGTAAAAAGGCCACATGTGTCCCATCAATGGCACCTATGATGTTGGGAATATGTCCCAGGGCATAGAAGTCACCTTTCACTGTAGGCAAGTCCTCCACCTGAGGGAAAACGATGTAGCTCCGCATGTGTTTCAGCAGAGCAGACAACACTCTGGACAACACGTTGGAAAACATAGGCTGAGACATCCCTGATGCTATGGCCACTGTTGTTTGAAATTACCCACTTGCTTGGAAATGGAGTACTGACAGCACCTGCATTTGAGGAGGTATTCCTGTGGGATGGCGGATAGCTGACTTCAGGTCTGGCTCCAACTGGGCACACAGTTCCTGGATTGTGGCACGATCAAGCCTATAGGTGATGATCACATGTCTTTCCTCCATTGTCGATAGGTCCACCAGCGGTCTGTACACCGGAGGATGCCGCCATCTCCTCACCTGCCCCAGCGGACGGTGCCTATGGAGGAGAACAGCGAGCAGAGAGTCAACCAACTCTGAGGTACGTAAACACAGCTTACTCTGAAAATATTCATAAATCTAAATTTGCCTGTATGAGTGGTTAGGCAAGGCCTAGGTATGTGTGACGCAGTCAAAAATAATGCCATGTGGGCCCATGAAATGGCGGCTGCCTGACCTGTAAAGTGGTACAGGGGGATATGAGGTAACTGCGCTGGTGTTGTACACCGTCGCGGTAGGCGGTCGAAGACCGCGGCGCAATTCTGCATAGGTTAACATTGGGCCCTATGGGTCCCAGGAGCTAATGACGATGTACGCCAGCGGTGATGGTACGCACCGCCGCGGATGAGACCGCCATTTTCTATCTGTTCAATCACTCGAACCTGATTTTTGACAGGAGAGGACCTACACTGCAAGTGCTGCTGTTTGGAAGAGACAATGGTTCGTGTGTCTGGGGAAAGGGCCCCTGCCTTCAGCACGGAGGAGTTGGAGAAACTCGTGGATGGGGTCCTCCCCCGGTACACGCTACTCTACGGTCCTCCAGACAAACAGGTAAGTACACTGTGAGCATGCTGTATGGGCAATGCCTGTGTGGAGTGGGATGGATGAAAGATAGGGGGGGGTCAGAATGAGGCGTGCATGAAACGACGGTGAGTGCATGTGCGTCATGGCAAGGGTAGGGATGCGGGCCAATGACTGTGACGGTGCAGTTGATAATTACTTCTCTTTTCCCCTGTACAATTCCTGTAGGTCAGCGCCCACCAGAAGAAGGACATCTGGCGTGCCATCGCCAATGAAGTCCGGACCCTGGGGATCTACTACAGACGGAGCACCCACTGCTGAAAAAGATGGGAGGACATTCGCCGCTGGAGCAAGAAGACGGCGGAGGCCCAGCTGGGGATGGCCTCCCAACGTGGGAGGGGTGCCCGTCGCACCATGACCCCCCTGATGTTCAGGATCCTGGAGGTGGTGTATCCGGAGTTGGATGGGCGCTTGAGGGCATCACAGCAGCCACAAGGGGGTGAGTACACTCTCATTCTGCTGATTCAGCACGCATTTTAGGTGTCTGGGTGGGGGAGGTGGGCTGTGGGTTCCCCTAGGCCAGGGTGAGTTTGCTAGTTAAGTTCCCTACTTAAGGCGGGCCCTGTGGCACCCCACCCCACCTGTGTACAGTGCCAACTACACCTAGCTGTGACACCCATGTGTGCAGCAATCGGCCATAGCCTTGTAAGCCATGTACCAGGGATTGAATAGTGGACCCCAAGTGCGCGGCATAGTGCAGGGGGCTTCTGTGTCTGTCGTGTCCACCAACGGTAGCGGTATTGCATGCACTGAACATGTCTTTCTTCTGTCCTCCCCCCTCCCTTTTTGTGGTCTGCCTGTACTTGTGTGCATTAGCATTATCAGACGGAGGAGCAGTGGCACCGGAGCAGGAGGGAGTTGCATCCCACATGGCCCTGGAGGGCAAGACTACGGACTCCGAATTCACCAGTGGGACTGAGGGCGACGGGAGCTCCACGGGCGGAGACAGGAGCTGACACAGCGAGACGGACTCTTGCCCCATCTGTGCCCCCCACATCTACAGGTACAGCCGCCACCCCCCCTACCAGCACCACCCTCCCAGCAGCCCCTCAGGCTTTGCCCCGTGCCTGCTCACCCAGGAGGGTGGGCATTACCTTTGACCCAGGCACCTCAGGCCCTGCCCCTGTCACCCCTGATGCCCTCAGTGAGGAGGCCATTGACCTCCTCAGGTCACTCACTGTTGGGCAGTTTACCATTTTGAATGCCATCCAGGGTGTAGAGAGGCAGTTGCAACAAACCAATGCATTCCTGGAGGGCATTCACTCTGGTCAGGCAGCCCTTCAGTGAGCTTTTCAGACTCTGGCCTCAGCACTGATGGCAGCCATTGTCCCTGTCTCTAGCCTCCCCCCTCCAACTTCCTCCACCCAGACCCACACCCCTGTACCTCAGCCTATCCCAAGCACACCATCAGACCAGCATGCACACACCTCAACACACAAGGGAAGCTCTGGCAAACATAAGCACCACACATCCCATGGGCACTCACGCAAGCATTGCACACATGCAGACACACCAACATCCACTGCCTCCACTGTGTCCCCCTCCTCCTCGTCTCCCTCCTGCCTCCCAGACTCGTCTCCACTCACACCTGCATGCACTACATCCTCAGCACCTACGTCCATCACCAGCACATCCACCACCACACCCCGCTCATGTGCACTCACCACCCCCACTATCATTCACACATCCCCTGCGTCCTCTCCCAATGTGTCTGTGAGGCCACCTCCCAAGGTACACAAACGCAGCCACACACCCACCCAACAGCCATCCACCTCACGACAGCCTCCAGCCCATGCACCTTCACCCAAAGTTACCAAACATACACCGCCTACAACCACTGCCTCTTCCTCCACTCCCAAACCCCCTCCAGCTACCCGTCCTGGTGTTCCTAAGAAACTTTTCCTGGCCAGCCTTGACCTCTTTCCCTCACCTCCCCCACCCCGTCAGTCTTCTAGGGCCCGACTCTCCAGGTCCCAACCTAGCACCTCAGCCACAACATTGGCGGGACCAGTGGTGCCAGTAGTCATCGGATTATAGAATGCACCAGGCAGCAGGGCAGGCAGTGTGGCAAGGAGCCAGAGCACGGACAGTCCCCCACCTGTTAAGCATAAAAAGTTGGACAGTGCCCGGCGGGAGAGCGGAAAGAAACCAGCCACCAAAACTGCTCCCAGGGGTCCAGTTGGGAGTGTGGAGACCTGCGACACCATCCAAGGGGGGAAAGAGGCACAGTAAAAGCGGCAAGTCTGGGAAGATCAGCACGGCGGACAAGACCACCACCAGCCCCGCTGCCCAGCAAGCGCCCACCTATCAGCAGCCTCCCTGCCACAGACAGGACCGCCAGCAGCCCCGCTGCCCAGGAAGCGACTGCAAGCAGCAGCCCTGCTGCCACAGTCAGGACCGCCAGCAGCCACGCTGCCCAGGAAGTGACCGCCAGCAGCAGCCCCGCTGCCACAGACAGGACCGCCAGCAGCCACGCTGCCCAGGAAGCGACTGCCAGCAGTAGCCCCGCTGCCACAGACAGGACCACCAGCAGCTGAACCGCTGCCCAGGACACCGCCGCCAGCAGCCCTGCAGGGCAGAACAAAACCGCCAGCAGCTGAACCGCTGCCCAAGACACTGCCGCCAGCAGCCCCGCAGAGCAGAACAAGACCGCCAGCAGCTGAACCGCTGCCCAGGACACCACTGCCACAAGCAGCACTGCCAAGGACACCGCCACAAGCACTGCTGCCCAGGACACCACCGCCACAAGCATCGCTGCCAAGGACAGTGTCACAATCACAGCTGCCCAGGACACCACCGCCACAAGCAGCGCTGCCAAGGTCACCGCCACAAGCACCGCTGCCCAGGACACCGCCGCCAGCAGCCCCGCAGGCCAGTCAGCACAAATGATTCCGACGCTACTGAGTCCGCCACAGGCAGGATGAAGCACTCTGGGCACAAAACCCCCTCCAGAACCATTGGAGAGATACATCCACTACCTCTGTCCTTGGCAGGATGAAGCACTCTGGGCACAAGGCCCCCTCCAGAACCAGTGGAGAGATACATCCACTACCTCTGTCCTTGGCAGGATGAAGCACTCTAGGCACAAGGCCCCCTCCAGAACCAGTGGAGACTGTTATCTACTTGAGAGACTGTGGCTTTGCACTCCCCAGGATTGAACAGTGGGCAAACCACCCACTGTAGAGACTCGAGAGACTGTGGCTTTGCAATCCCCAGGATTGAACAGTGGGCAAACCACCCACTGTAGAGACTTGAGAGACTGTGGCGTTGCACTCCCCAGGATTGAACAGTGGGCAAACCACCCACTGTAGAGACTTGAGAGACTGTGGCTTTGCACTTCCCAGGATTGAACAGTGGGCAAACCACCCACTGTGGAGACTTGTGAGACTGTAGCTTTGCACTCCCCAGGATACATCAATGGGCATGGAGCCCCCTCGTGGATCTGGCGTCGTGCACTCAACCGGCTGAGGAGCCCCTCCCTTCCCTTCCCCCTGAGGTGCCTGTTTTATTTCTATCTGATGCCCCTGCAGTGTTCTCTCTGTTTTGATCGGGTATTGAGTGTGGGCCTCACCCATGCCTTTTGGGCCCAGTGATCCACGGACTATGATGGTGGAATCCCTTGGATTTGTGTTCTTGGTGTATATAATTGTATATCGTATAAATGTATATATTTGTATATATTTTAGATTCAGGTCTTTGAATATATCCAATTATTCGACTCATTTCCTTTTGCCCTTGCATTCTTCCGAGGGTGCTTGGGGGGTGTAACTGTGATGTATCAACATGTACTTGTGTGTGTGTTGTAGTGGGTGAGGGTGGGGGTGGGGGTTTTGCGTGTTGCGTGTGTGTGTCACTGTTTTTTCCTCCTCCCTCCCCTGTGTCGTAGGTGCAGTACTCACCGTTGTCTTCACCGCCGGCGTTCGTGCTCCTGGTAGAGGAGAAGGAAGATAAAGGCTGGCAGAATTTGGAGCTCCGGTTCCATGGCGTCCTGGTTCCTCGTGGGGTGTGTAGAGGTGAGCGTTTTCCCTTCGAAGTCCTGTTTCCGCCGTTTTTTTGTTCGCGGTGAATCCGTCCCGGAAAAGGTGGCGGATTGGTGGGTTGCAATTCTGTGGGCGGTACATTGTCCTCCGCCTGTCTGTTGGCGGTTACCACCGCAGTGTTTGTTTGTATCGCCGCAGCGTTCAGAGTGTTAAAGTGGCTGTCTATGTTGGCGGTTTCCGCCACGGTCGTAATTCCATTTTTTTTACCGCCGGCCTGTTGGCGGTTTTACCGCCACTTTAACGCCGACCGCCAGGGTTGTAATGACCACCATTATGTATAGGGTGATCCCTCTATTAATGTTGGTTTTCTAATTATATTTAAGTTCATATTGTTTACATCACTTGCCAAGCACGTTTAGTGGCTGTCCTCCACTTATAAAACACAATTTTGTTACATCAATTTTGTCAGCATATTTGAGAAAAATACTGTTCGATTTTGACATAAAGGAGCGGAGATCAGCGGCCGAAATAACAGACCTACATAATGGCAAGTGCAGAATTATACAAAATAAGCTATTTCCAGATAGAGAAATCTGAGCACAGAGAGTGTCTGTAACCATTAAAGAAGACACTTAGGCCCATATTTATACTTTTTGACGCTAAACTGCGCTAACGCAGTTTAGTGTCAAAAAATTTAGCGCCGTCTAACGCCATTCCGAAGCGCCATGCGGGCGCCGTATTTATGGAATGGCGTTAGCCGGCGCAAGCAGACCGGCGCTGCCTGGTGTGCGTGGAAAAAAACCACGTAGACCAGGCAGCGCCAGCGTAGGGGGAAAATGGCGCTAGGGCGTCTTAAAATGGCGCAAGTCGGGTTGACGCTAAAAAATCGTCTTAACCCGATTTGCGCCATTTTTTCGACGCCCAGACGCCATTTAAATGACTCCTGTCTTAGTAAAGACAGGAGTCATGCCCCCTTGCCCAATGGCCATGCCCAGGGGACTTATGTCCCCTGGGCATGGTCATTGGGCATAGTGGCATGTAGGGGGGCACAAATAAGGCCCCCCTATGCCACCCAAAAAAAATTGAAAAATATAAAAAAGTATACTTACGTGAACTTACCTGAATGTCCCTGGGGTGGGTCCCTCCATCCTTGGGTGTCCTCCTGGGGTGGGCAGGGGTGGCAGGGGGGGTCCCTGGGGGCAGGGGAGGGCACCTGTGGGCTCATTTTGAGCCCACAGGCCCCTTAACGCCTACCCTGACCCAGGCGTTAAAAAGTGGCGCAAATGCGGGGTTTTTTGACCCGCCACCTCCCGGGCGTGATTTTTGCCCGGGAGTATAAATACGACGCATTTGCGTCGCCGTAATTTTTTTAGACGGGAACGCCTTCCTTGCATCTCATTAACGCAAGGAAGGCGTTCACGCTAAAAAATGACGCTCTTTGCCCATACTTTGGCGCTAGACGCGTCTAACGCCAAAGTATAAATATGGCGTTAGTTTTGCGCCGAATTTGCGTCGAAAAAAACGACGCTAATTCGGCGCAAACGGAGTATAAATACGGGCCTTAGAATGAAGATTATTTAAAACAGATGGGTATACACCTTTAGTTCCAAACCTTTCTTATAAAATACAACAGCATAACACATTCGATTGCTCATGTAATGGAAATTACCTACACTATAGTATCAGAAAATGAGGGATAATTTAAAGCAAGGAAAAGCAAATGTAATAATGACTTTCTAGCTACAATAATAAAAAAAAGTCTTCAAATACTGGAATGAGCTGGGTTGGCGGTTTCAAAATGGACACCGTTTTAGCCTGTGTCACTTAACAACTCTGAATGCTACATACTTCATTTGGTTTTCCTTTGTAATATCACATATTTGTTAACATTTTTTTTTTTAATCATGTTTTGCGATACAGAGTTTGTGCGTAGATAAGTACATTGTGCATTGCACACTGAAATGGCAACTTTTATCTATTATGCATATATTGGTGTACCAATTTAAGCATTTAAATGCTAAATATGGAACTGCCACTTCTTCAGCATCAAACGCTGATTCACAAATGAATTGACCAAAACTCAGACTTCATTCATTTTTAATGTACACATACACTATTCATGAACATGTTGGGACCCTTGGCTGTTACAAAGCATTTCTACTCGCATCTGGTCCAAGAAGACATACATTAAATATCCAATTAAATATCGCAGGGATTTTTGTTATTAGTGTGGTAGTCTAACTACAGTTTATATCTGCAACTGCTTGACTTATGCGTGAGTATAGTTTGGAAATTAAACATATTTACAGTTGTCTCTGTATCAGTGTTCAAATTTCACCACTTTCTACATAGGTTTTGTGAATTTCGAATTAATTAGCACACTTCACCACAAATATACTGCGTCCATTCATGAGTAAATTAGATGTTCTCAAAACTTTTCTGGCGGGACCATGTTTAGCGCTCCATTGACCTCAATCAAGTTTGCCCTCTACAAATACTGAAACATATATAATCACTGAAAAGACTACTAGTTTGTGGGAATTCAGGGCATCTCCACTGCATTTCCTTGAAAACTCTTCAACTGTCAATGTTATTATTACATGTCTTCGAATAACTACCTTTAAACACTGACTAACTTTGAGTAAGGTGATCAACAGAAATATTTTTCACTGGTGTCTCCATAAATGAGATGTTCTCAGTGCTGAAAGGGTGCTGTCACTGCAGTTCTTATGTTACCCACCAGAACGCTGCTCAGTCCCTCGACGTTGATGTAATCCAGGCTCCTTAGCAGTGTGACATTTAAGGCATCAGTACGTGCACACTAATGACATGAAGGAAAGTAAAGACATGCTTGCATTCTTTAGTCTCTAGGGTGTAAGTGGGAGGTGCATTTGCATTCACCATGGCCCAATTCCATGAGGGGCACTAGAGGAGTGGTAAGATTCCCTGCATTCCCCATAAGTCCCATGTGGATTGCAGCTGGGAAATTGGGGGCATAAGAAATTGGTTTATTGGTTGAGGGGTGAAAGCCCTACTCAAGCAACAACCACAGTCTTTGTCAGGGTGAAACAAAAAAGCCACTTCCAACTAAATTGGGTGGATTCAAAGAATCCCATCCATCTCCACGCCCTTCTCAGAAGAATGCAATATGGCAAAATGCATTGTCCAAATACCTGCCCCTACTCACTGTTCCAGGTGATTATCTCACCCAAAGGGTCCCCAAAAAATATTCATGCTGTGCAATAATTCGTCCATTTTTGCACCCAAGGGATAATACTAAACACACAAATCTTAATCATTAATTTGTTCAAATAAATATATGATACTACTCTCCTTCTCTAAATCAAGACAATGCATGGTATATAGGTCAGTCAATACTGCCTCCATAAATCAGCGAGACAGTAGTGTTTCCTAATTACAAGATTTTAATTTTCCTACGATTATTAGATATAGCTATTCAAGCATCAGATAAAATATTACTTCATGCAAAAAATCTTTTATATTATCTTTGTTTGCATGTGGATTATGACCACTTTATGATTGTCCTCGGTGTCCTAACATGAAGCATATTCAGATTTGCAACAGTGAGACTGCATAATCTATTAATCTAACAGAGAACTCATTTGAGATCCATCTATCCAAGCCACCACTTGGTCTCCCCTGCTTTCTCCTCAAAGCCTCTACAAATAGCTTCTATATACAGACATTGGTACTTCCAACAGAGGGCATGTTTCCTGGAAGCAAGATGTCATTAGCCATTGCATACTGTGCAGATCTTCCAATTTATGGGTCGAACCGGCAATATTCAAGCTAACAATTTTCAATGGGTGCTCAGATAGGAAGGTCTTACTACTAATTTTAAGGGCATTCTTTTAATTCAGGTCGATAACTATGAGTTGAGTTAAATGCTTGCTTTTCACATGGAATTACAACACAGTGGTAAAGCTCTTTTCTAGGTGTTTCGATTTTCATTCCCCAAGCTCAACATACTGTAATACTAATGGCACTATCAACACTGAGGCCACTGTCTACCCTCTCCTCCTCCACAAAGTGTGACTATCTGGGGCTCCTTGTTTGACGCTGCAGCTTCTAGTCAGGGCAGACTTTTTTCACCAAGAAGAGAATCTCACTACCTGGACAGCATCACTCACATTTATATCATCTTAAGAAGTGTCTAGTGTAAGGTCAGTTGCTTTAGGTTTCTCTTTTTTCAACTTGCAAGTGCAAACCTTAAGTTATGAGAAGCAAAGAAACTTGGAGCAAATGGTCTTCAAAAAATATCTACACAGGAACAACGATGCTACAAACAACACCATTTTCAAAATGCATGGTCCAAGTGCCAAGTTACAAACCCTGACTTTCTGCAATGCAATGGAATTGTTTCACCAAGAAGAGGATCTCACTAAGTGGGCAGCATCGCTCACATATATGTCCAACTTAAGAAGTTTCTAGTTGAAGGGCACATTGCATTTTTCTTTTTTTCAACTTACAAGTGCAAACCTCAGGTTATGAGAAGCAAAGAAACTTAGAGCCAGTGGTCTTCAAAAGTATCAACACAGGAACAAAGATCATACAAACAAAACACTTTTCTAAATTCATGGTCCAAGTGCCAAGAAAGGAAATGGTTTTTGAGTTAAAAATCTAACAAATTTGACTGCAGAAAATTACAGACAAAATGTTAGAATGATTCTACTTTAAGATCGGTGAAACCCTCCCCTCTTCACCTGCCACTTCTATTGATCCAGGCCCTTTAAAAGCTTTACTTCAGTGTTTGGAGGTTAAGTTACATTAGTACCAAGAGACCACTTTGGCTGAAGGATCCTCTCACCTCTACCTTGCAGTCTTAAGTTAGGCTTAGACATCATCCACAGGATTGTGACCCACTGGAGGTTCTTGATTTTGAGGGATGGGTTTCTTCTGTGTCTTGTCATTTCAATGTTTAACTGTTTTGGTACTTCTGAATGTTTACACACTTTTTTCTAAGTTAAGCCTCTTTGCTCTGTGCCATAGCTACGAGTGGTTGAGCTGTGGTATAAGTTATTGAAACCTTTGACTGACCATGACTAAATCTAGCAGGATACTGACCTTATTCCTTGTGGTGGACACCAATCCACCCCAAATAATCAACCACTTTCTCACAATAAGGAATTCATTTGCACCTCAGAGGTGTATTCAAACATCACAATGTTTGGCAAATTCTATTCTTTATCTCCTGTAAGCATCCAACACAGAAAGCAATCCTTTTATGATGTTTTTTCCCAGCACTGGAAAAACCAACAGAGCATTCTTTACTATGATAAATAGCATCTGTGCATACAATGCTTGTAAACAGCATTTGTGAACAATGGTATTTACGTACACTGACACATTAAGATGATTTGCTTTGCCAAGGCTTGTTTTCCTTGTTGGTATCAGCTCATCTTGAAAGGCCGGGGAACTGGGTGCTTTACTTCGTAATGAGCTATGTTTGTGTTTTTCCCAAGAAAATGTGATCTTGTGTAGTCTGGTACACTTCATATCCCCAAATCAGTTCCCACATCCCAGTCCTAACAACACAAGGAGCCACCTCCCCCCACAGACTCATACCATTGAATCCTATCTTTATTTCTTTATCTAACATGGACAACAACCTCCCACCCTTCCCCACATCCTAGAACAATATGACCCAAAAGAAAGTACAGGAGAAATACTCACCAGGATGGAGGACTGTGACAAGAGAAACTTTAATCGGGGTAGTTAGGTTTATGGGTAAGTGGTTAAATTGCCCCCTCATTTTCTCCCTCGTCCCAGTCTCTAACAACATGAGGATTTCACGAGCCCCAAGAACAAATAGACTCTGCACCAATTGATTCCTATCAAGAATTATTATTGACAACAATTACTTCATCGCCTAGTTAAATACTTCATTGCCAACATTTTAAACAAAATCATCAGATGTTTAATTCAACATATCCAACATGCAATGCCTGACACCCATATGATGGGCTGCCCATGTGGCTGCCCTAAATACTTCTGCCATGGTAACTCGACCTACATCTCCCCATGATGCTTAGACAGATCCCATAAATTAATCTTGCATATGGAATAGAGGAGTTTTCCAATTTGATTTGTAAGACTGGGAAATGGCCTGCCGAAACCACCTGCTGATTTGGATGACAACACTTCTTTCCTTTTTTAACATTTCTTGTAATAAATAAAGAGAGATTTTGATACTCTAAATTTCTTGGTACATTTAAAATAGATTACAAGAGCCCTCCTAATATCAAGAGGGGAAAAATTCAGTTGCTGCTCAGTTACCTCACGGGCTGGCAGAATTACCTCCTGCTCAAGATAAAAATTTAGAATTAATCACAGGAATTAATTTGGGATCTGGCCTAAAGATTACAGTGTCAGTTAAACATGTAAGATAAGTACATAACCACTAAGGGCCTCATTCCCCAATTCTCCGAATCAATATGATGTACAACAAAGAGGCAGTTTTTGCTGCTAACCAAAACTATCTGTGCCATTTCTAGCAGCTAGAAAAGCTCACCTTGTAGCCCCATCAATACAGTAAGTAAATCCCAATATAGGACCTCCGCTGAAGCAAATGGCTTCCTTAAAAGAAAAAGCTTTAGTAAACTGCAGACAAGAGGGGTCAAATTAAGTAGATCACCTTTATCTCCCCTGAACACTTTGACTGCAGCTCATTGTGATGTCAGAGTTGAAGGTGCTAGATCTTAAAAGAATCCCTTTCTTAAAAATTCCAAAATCTGTTAAAGATCCACTAAACCAGGATCCAAAGGTTTCATAGTAGAAAATCATCTTGAAAATGAGCTGCAATGCTACTTATAAGAAGTATGTGTAGAATCCTTCCTAGACAGGTGGATCTCTTCTGCTACCTGACTAGAGCAACCCAAGTTAATTAAGCCCATTCTTTCAAGTTCCAGGAGTCTCACTGAGGTGTTGTAACCAGCTCAGTGGAACTTTCGGAAATTGTAGAGGAGATGGTATTGTGAATCTGAAGAATCTGCCCTTGGAAAGGCACATCAAGAGGAGGTACCATGGCCATTAGAATCACCAACACTCTCTCCCTGAATTTAATGAAACACACTTGGGAGGGTGGGAATCGGGGTGAAAGCATGTAGGGCACCCTACAGCCAAGGAATTTACAGATAATCCACTACCCAGCCTTTGGACACTTGGGGGTCTACTTACAATATATTGGTGCAGGGCAGCACCACAAGGCTTCTTGCTGTGCTGTCCTGCATCAAAGGAAACAAGCCGGAATGCACCATATCTAAAAGATATGGTACATTCCTGTCCTCTTCCACTGTGCTGGTGCACAACTTGCTGCCATGCACCAACACAGGCATCCTTGCACCTTAATGCAAGGATGCCTGCATTGTAGGAATAATTGTTTTTGTGCAGGAAAGGACATCTTCCCGCAAAAAAACAATCAATGGAGCTGTTTTCCTTTCTTTGAGTGCTTCAGAATGCAGCACATAATAGAAAGAGGATAAAACTAGGAGAAATAAAGGGGAGGCATAGGCTTTTGACTCATTCCCAGGATTACAAATCCTTGTAAGTTTAGGAATCTGTCAAAATCCATCGGTGTAGGGTGGGAAAACCACTGCAAGGCCATGGAATGCCTCTTTTATGTAGAGTAAGGCAACACAGCGAATCGCGCTGCATTGCCTTACTTCATATCTATAAGGCTATGAAAAGCATGCAAAGTGGCTGTGCATGGCCTTGTAGCTATGGGCCTGCAGCCTGTGCCACTGGTGCATCAAAAAAGTAATGCACCGATAATGCAAGCCACTTCTAAACATGCCCAATGATCTCTGAACAAAATTTGCAAGAATTGCATTCTGTGGAGATGCAAACCTGTCCATGGATTCAACAATAGGTGACATAACACTTGAAACTGAGGACTCGCTAGGTGGAACACTAAAAAGGGCAAATTGTGATGCAGGCTGTCTACATGAAATAAATCACTATCAGGAGCGCTACAAACTGAAGTGCTTTCAGAATTGCAACTGGTTCCCTCCAGTTGGATGAGCAAAGTCTGTCCTTTTTGGACCATTGTCCCTCTCATTCATAGTCCACTAAATTTGCACCTCATGCTCCCAGAATGGCAACTGTTGGTAAAAGGAGCAAAAGAGGAATCTGAAAGCGGACTCTCTTCGGCAAGTTGGGAGGGCTTAACTATGAAGTAAGATCCTGAGCTATCCCAGGGGTTACCTGAACTTCTGTCTCATAATTCTTCAAAACTGGATCCCAGTGACTCACAAGGTGATTCAACAGCGGTTTCAGGTGAAACCATAACCACAGGACTACCACTGTTGGTGAGGTCATCAGCCACTGCACCTTCAACCAACACCTTTCTGATGCTGATGGATAAGTCAGTAGAACCCAAAGATTCCTCTAGAGTGATTCAATCCTGTCCAGAAGGAGGAATACAGATCCCTTTTGTGTATTAAACACTGATCTCATGAACTGTCTGACTTAGACAGGCATCAAGTGTGACTCCAAGGTGTTCAATTTGAAACACAGCTGGTGAAGGAGATCTGTCATCCTAATTACTGCTTCTTGAGTCTTACAGAAAGAAGAAGCACAGATTACCCAACTGTCCTGCTAGGGGAAGACAGAAAACCCCATAAACTGTAAAATTGCCACTATTGGAGCCAATGTGGTCACCCTATACTGCCAAGCTCAGGTAATGATAACTGTCAGGATGGACAAGTACATGAAAATATAATCTTCCAAGTCTAGGGTAATCAGACGGTCACCTTCTTTGATCAGTGGAATTATGGTCTTCAACAAGATCATCTGATTCAGATCCAAGTGGACATCGTTAACCCCTTCAGGTTCAACACTTGATGAAATGATCCATTCACTTTGACACCAAAAACAGGTTTGACTAAAAATCTTCTTTCTGTTGCGGACAGGAATAATCACTCTTTCTTTAAGCAATTTTCCCATACCTGACAGCATAGCTTTCTCGCTTGACAAATGTGTAGTCCTGAAAAAGGCGAGAGAAGGAGTCTGCTTGAAAGGAATTTTGTAACCCTCTCATACTATCAAGAGTACCCAAAGATCTGTTACATGAACAGTCCACTGAGGAAAGAAAAGCTTACGTCTCACTCCAACTTCTATATAGTAATTTCCGATTAGCATCTTTAGTGAACTGTCCTTGCGATCGGGCGTGTTAGTGAATGTGGCTCCCCGACAACAAGCCCAACTACAAAGGGGAAAGGGGGACGTTTCCTTGTGACAAAGCTGATTCTGTTTCTGCACAGAGGGCTACTTCCCTTGACAGTGTTAAAGGGATTCAATATCTACTCCTCTTCATCAGATCTTCATACGAAAGAGCTTCCTACAGTAAACAGACGTTTCTGGACCAAAGACCTTTGCATCAACTCCAACTTCCAAGGTTTCATCCAGAGTGTTCCTCTCCCAGCTTCTGCTGCAAATGCAGAAGCCCACTGATTATCCCATGTGACATTTGAAAGGAATTGTGATAATATTTCCATCTACGCCGAAACTGCTGTAGGGTCTTGTTAGACCTGAGATGCCTTAGGACATACTTTTTGCCTGCCTCCCTCCACTTTTTGGATCTGTTTTTGCTGGCTTCTAGACTCTGTGCACTTTTCCACTGCTAACCAGTGCTAAAGTGCATATGCTCTCTCCCTTTAAAACATGGTAACTTTGGATCATACCCAATTGGACTATTTAATATACTTATAAGTCCCTAGTAATGTGCACTGTATGTGCCTATGGCCTGTAGATTAAATGCTACTAGTGGGCCAGCAGCACTGGTTGTGCCACCCACTCAAGTAGCGCCTTTACCTTGTCCCAGGCCTGCCATCGCAAGGCCTGTGTGTGCAGTTTCACTGCCACTTCGACTTAGCATTTAAAAGTACTTGCCAAGCCTAAAGCTCCCCTCTTTCTACACATAAGTCACCTCTAATGTGTGCCCTAGGTAACCCCTAGAGCAGGGTGCTGTGTGGGTAAAAGGCAGGACATGTACCCGTGTCGTTTACGTGTCCTGGTAGTGTAAAACACCTAAATTTGTTTTTACACTACTGTGAGGCCTGCTCCCTTCATAGGCTAACATTGGGGCTGCCCTCATACATTGTTGAAGTGGCAGCTGCTGATCTGAAGGGAGTAGGAAGGTCATATTTAGTATGGCCAGAATGGTAATACAAAATCCTGATGACTGGTGAAGTTGGATTTAATATTACTATTTTAGAAATGCCACTTTTAGAAAGTGAGCATTTCTCTGCACTTAAATCTTTCTGTGCCTTACAATCCATGTCTGGCTAGGTTTAGTTGACAGCTCCTTGTGCATTCACTCAGACACACCCCAAACACAGGGTACTCAGCCTCACTTGCATACGTCTGCATTTTGAATGGGTCTTCCTGGGCTGGGAGGGTGGAGGGCCTGCTCTGACACAAAGGACTGCCACACCCCCTACTGGACCTTGGCAGACAGGATTGAACTGAAAGGGGACCTGGTGCACTTCTAAGCCACTCTTTGAAATCTCCCCCACTTCAAAGGTGCATTTGGGTATAAAACAGGGCCTCTGCCCTACCACCTCAGACACTTGCTGGAGAAGAAACCTGAACCAGAACCTACATCCTGCCAAGAAGAACTGCCTGGCTGCTCAAAGGACTCACCTGTCTGCTTTCTACAGAGGACTGCTGCCTTGCTGTTGGCCTGCTGCCTTGCTAAACTCTTGTCTGGCTGTGAAAGTGCTCTCCAAGGGCTTGGTTAGAGCTTGCCTCCTGTTTCCTGAAGTCTCAGGACCAAAAAGACTTCTTTCTTTCAACTGGACGCCGTGTGCGGCGAAAAAATAGACGCACAGCTTCTTCCACGGTGAGAAATTCACTGCACGCCGATCCGGAAAGACGCCGCTCGACGCGACGCCTACGGTGCGCCCGGGAACTTCAACGCATGGCCTCGCCTGGTCAACGTCCCGCCCGACTTCCAGAGAGGAAATCGACGTGACGCCTGCCGTGAGGAAGAAAATTCCACGCACATCCCCCCGGAACGATGCGCAGCCGGTTAACAAGTCTAGGATTCCACGCACAGACCCTGGGACATCTGGTAATCCCGCAACCCACAGAAGGAGTCGGCCCGCGTGCCGGAAAACGACACACATCTTCCCCGAGTGAAAAATAACGACGCAAGTCCATGTGTGAAGGGGCGAAACCGACGCACACACCATTTTTCTTCCCGCAGAACGACGCACGTCTCCCCGTGTGAAAAATAATGACGCAAGTCCGTGTGTGAAGGGGCGAAACCGACGCACACACCATTTTTCCACGCATCTCCTCCTCTGCGGCCCTCTGGGGAGATTTTCCACTCCAAACCAGGTACTTTGTGCTTGAAAGAGACTTTGGGGCTGATTCTAACCCCGGCGGTCGAAGGTCGGCGGGAGCACCGCCGACAGGCCGGCGGTGCCCCGCAGGGCATTCTGACCGCGGCGCTTTGGCCGCGGTCAGAAAGGGTAAAACGGCGGTCTCCCGCCGGTTTACCGCTGCCCTCAAAATCCCGCATGGCGGCGCAGCTTGCTGCGCCGCCATGGGGGATTTTGACCCCCCCTACCGCCATCCTGTTCATGGCGGGAAAGCCGCCATGAACAGGATGGCGGTAGGGGGGGTCGCGGGGCCCCTGGGGGCCCCTGCCATGCCCATGCCAATGGCATGGGCACGGCAGGGGCCCCCGTAAGAGGGCCCCGCAAGGTATTTCAGTGTCTGCCTTGCAGACACTGAAATACGCGACGGGTGCTACTGCACCCGTCGCACCTTCCCACTCCGCCGGCTCGATTACGAGCCGGCATCCTCGTGGGATGGGCTGGCGGGCGGACTTTTGGAGACCGCCCGCCAGCCCAGGGAAAAACTCATAATACCCTCCGCGGTCTTCTGACCGCGGAGCGGTATTATGGGGGCGGAATTCTGGCGGGCGGCCTCCGCCGCCCGCCAGAATTAGAATCACCCCCTTTGTTTGCTTTTTAAAGACTTAAGACACTTTATATTACCTTTCAGTGATATTTCTACAAATTCTTATTGCATCTTTGATTGTGTTGATCTACAAATATCCAGATAAATATTCTATATTTTTCTAAACACTGTATGGTGTATTTTTGTGGTGCTATATTGTGTTATTGTATGATTTATTGCACAAATACTTTACACACTGCCTTCTAAGTTAAGCCTGACTGCTCGTGCCAAGCTACCAGAGGGTGGGCACAAGATAATTTGGATTGTGTGTGACTTACCCTGACTAGAGTGAGGGTTCTTGCTTGGACAGAGGGTAACCTGACTGCCAACCAAAAACCCCATTTCTAACATTGGTGATCAGCGGCGAGGATAGGACTTGTATTTGTGCAGTGACATACAGTAGCTAAGTATTTCACTACCTACCCACAGTTGAAGGTCAACTTGATTTTTATCTCTTTTTTGCAAATTTGTTTTTCCTGACAATTTTCAAAAACTAAGGGCCATATTTATACTTTTTGACGCAAAACTGCGCTATCGCAGTTTTGCGCCAAAAAGATTAGCGCCGGCTAACGCCATTCTGAAGCGCCATGCTGGCGCCGTATTTATTGAATGGCGTTAGCCGGCGCTAGCAGACCGGCGCTGCCTGGTGTGCGTGGAAAAAAACCACGTACACCAGGCAGCGCCGGCGTTGGGGAAAATGGCGTTAGGGCGTCTTAAAATGGGGCAAGTCAGGTTGAGGCAAAAAAATCGCCTCCACCCGATTTGCGCCATTTTTAACGACGCCCAGACGCCATTTACATGACTCCTGTCTTAGTAAAGACAGGAGTCATGCCCCCTTGCCCAATGGCGATGCCCAGGGGACTTATGTCCCCTGGGCATGGTCATTGGGCATTATGGCATGTAGGGGGGCACAAATCAGGCCCCCCTATGCCAAAAAAAAATATAACAAAAAAAATAATTATACTTACCTGAACTTACCTGAATGTCCCTGGGATGTGTCCCTCCATCCTTGGGTGTCCTCCTGGGGTGGGCAAGGGTGGCAGGGGGTGTCCCTGGGGGCATGGGAGGGCAGCTGTGGGCTCATTTTGAGCCCACAGGTCCCTTAACGCCTGCCCTGACCCAGGCGTTAAAAAGAGGCGCAAATGCGGGGTTTTTTGCCCCGCCCACTCCCGGGCGTGATTTTTGCCCGGGAGTATAAATACGACGTATTTGCGTCGCAGTCATTTTTTTAGACGGGAACGCCTACCTTGCATCTCACGCAAAAAAATGACGCTCATTCCTCATACTTTGGCGCTAGACGCGTCTAACGCCAAAGTATAAATATGGCGTTAGTTTTGCGCCGAATTTGCGTCGAAAAAAACGACGCAAATTCGGTGCAAACGGAGTATAAATATGCCCCTAAATCCTCACTCAACATGTCTCTGGCTGGCTCTCAACTAGGAGATTTGGACCTAGCCCTGTTGGAGAAATATACTGTCAAACAGCTAAAAGGGTTCTGCAGGGTGATGAGAGTACCCACCCAAGGGGCCTCTAAAAAGGCTGACTTTCAAGTGGCGCTGAGGGCCTGGGCAGAAGCCCATCTAGAGGAGGATGATGAGGAAGAGGAGCCAGATAATGGCCTCTCAGAGGATTTATTGCCATCAGTGGGTAATGTTGCCACTGCAATTGTGCCCCCTTCCAGACCAGGGAGCAGTGTCTCTGAGCAAAGCCTGACGGCAGAGGAAAGGAGAGAAGAAAGGGAGTTCCAATTGCAAATGGCCAAACTGAAAATTGAGGCCCAACAGGAGGAAAGGAGGGCAGAGAGAGAAGCCAAACAAGCTGAGGCTGAAAGAGCAGCCAAACAGGTGGAAGATGAAAGAGCTGAAGCTGCAGCTGAGAGAGCTTTGGCTGAAAAGAAACTATTGTTGGCTCATGAACTGAGTCTCAAGGAGCTGGAGATCAAGGCGAGACAGTCTGAATCCAGCAGTAATGGTGGCAGCATACAGACAGGACCTGCTGGAGAAAAGAAGGTTCGTATACCCAAAAATATGGTGCCCAGTTTTGTGGTGGGAGATGAGATAGATAAATGGTTAGCTGCTTATGAAGTTGCACTAAGGGCTCATGAGGTTCCTGAAGGGCAATGGAGTACAGCTATGTGGGGTTATGTGCCGCCATTGGGGAGGGACACACTTCTCACATTGGATCAACCTGATCAAAACACATACCCACTTCAGAAAGCCACTTTACTTGCCAAGTTTGGGCTGACCCCTGAGGGCTGCCGTCAGAGGTTCAGGGACAGCACCAAACAATCCACACAAACATGGGTAGATTTCTTTGACTTTTTCAGTAAGGCACTGAATGGATGGGTGCGGAGCAACAAAGTAGATGATTATAAAGGGTTATATGACTTGATTCTGAGAGAGCATATGCTCAATACTTCTTTTACAAAGTTGCACCAGCACTTGGTAGATAGTAAGCTGACTGATCCCAGGAAGCTTGCTGAGGAGGCGGACCTCTGGGTTAGCACCAGAGTGTCCAAAAAGGTACCTAGGGGGGACACCCACAAAGGTGGTCAGGGTTCCCAACAGAAGAAAGAGGGGGGAGATAAACTTACAGATAAGGAACTCTCAAAAGGCCCCCAAAATAATTCCCAGGGACGGGGTGGCAACCATTCCTTTTCCAGATTTGGGAAAAAGCCAGGGACGTATGATAAATCAGGGAAATCCAACCCCAAATGCCTGGAGTGCTACCAGTATGGTCACTATAAAGGCGACCCCCAGTGTTCCAAGAGGGCACCGTCCACTACCGGACAGACAACTGGGTTGACTAGTGTAGCGCTCGGGGGGAGATGGACCCAGATAGCTTTGGGGAGCAGGCAGAGGTTTCCCTAGTGTCCTTGGGAGAAAGAGAAATGGTGCCCAAAGCCCACATGCCCCAAAATACTTCCAAGTACAGGCAGTGGGTCACCATTGAGGGGCAAAAGGTGGAGGCTCTGCGTGACACAGGAGCCAGTATGACTACTATCAAGAGTCAGCTGGTGTCAACAGAGCAGATAGTCCCTAATACATTCCACCAGGTCATAGTCGCTGACAATCGTGAGAGTCACCTACCGGTGGCTCTGGTTCCCTTTGAGTGGGGGGGGTCTCTGGTACTCTGAAAGTAGCTGTGAGTCCTGCCATGCCTGTAGATTGTCTGTTAGGCTATGATCTTGAGCATACTGCTTGGAAAGAAGTAGAGCTCAGATCCCACCTGGAGATGTTAGGGTTACCTGAGTGGGTCTGCATGACCACACGGTCCATGGCTGCCCGGGAAGGGAGTCAAGGGCGTCTGGAGCCTAGAGAAATGGCCCAGACAGCTGCAAAGAGGAAGGGCAAGAGGCGCGGGAAACCCGCCTCAAATGTCCCCATGGTGGTGGACGAGGCCCCTGAGGAGGAGGAGGCCCCCGAGCCAACTGGGGAGGACATAGCTGACCTGGGTAACCTACCTGAACTTGCTGGCTGGCAAGTAGTGGGGGGCAACCAGGGCAGCATTCTGCAAGGCGCAGAAGGAATGCCCCGCCCTTGAGGGTCTGATGCAACAGGCCACAGCCCAAGCAGCAGGTGACGCCTCTGGCGCTCACCATATTTACTGGGAGAATGATCTCCTTTACAGTGAGCGTAAGGTTCCAGGTCCTGGGGCACCCCGTGTGCTGGTGATCCCCCAGTGTTACAGGAACTTCCTACAGGGTCTGGCTCACGACATCCCCCTGGCAGGACACCTGGGCCAAGACAAGACCTTTAACAGGCGTGTCACCCACTTCTATTGGCCCAGAATGAGGACAGCCTCAGATAACTTCTGCAGAGCTTGCCCCACCTGCCAGGCTAGTGGGAAGACAGGGAAACTGCTTAAAGCTTCCCTGCTCCCACTCCCAGTCGTTGGCACTCCCCTTTGAAAGGGTGGGCATCAACATTGTTGGTCCCTTGGACCCCAAAACTGCCTTGGGCAACAGGTTTATCCTGGTTTTGGTGGACCTTGCCACCCGCTATCCAGAGACAATTCCTCTGAGAACCGTGACTGCACCGGTGGTGACCAGAGCCCTGTTGGGAATATTTACCCGTGTGGGATTCCCTAAGGAGATCGTGTCTGACAGGGGCACTAACTTCATGTCTGGCTACATGAAGTCCATGTGGGATGAGTGTGGGGTGACCTACCGGTTTACCACCCCTTATCATCCTCAATCCAATGGGCTGGTTGAGAGATTCAACCAGACCCTGAAAGGCATGATTGGTGGCCTGAGTGATGCCATGATGCGTAAGTGGGACGTCCTCTTACCCTGCCTGTTGTTTGCTTACAGAGAGGTGCCCCAGAAAGGGGTGGGGTTCAGCCCCTTTGAGCTTCTCTATGGTCACCCTGTCAGGGGACCCCTAAGCATTGTTAAGGAGGGCTGGGAGAAAGCTCCCAAGTCACCTCCCCAGGATGTGGTCAGCTACATGCTGGCCCTCCGCAACCAAGCCTAACGCTTCTGGAAGCAGCCCCAGAGTAACCTCGAGGCCAGTCAAGAGGTGATGAAGGAGTGGTATGACCAGAAGGCCACTCTGGTTGAGTTCTCACCTGGAGACAAAGTTTGGGTGATGGAGCCAGTAGAGCCCAGGGCTCTCCAGGACCACTGGACTGGCCCCTTTGAGATCAAAGAGCGTAAAGGGGAGGCCACTTACCTAGTGGACCTCAAGACCCCTAGGCACCCCCTAAGGGTCCTCAATCACAACCGGCTCAAACCTCACTTTGAGAGGTCTGAGGTCAGTATGCTCCTGGTCACAGATGAGGGCATGGAAGAGGTGAGTGAACCTCTCCCCGACCTCCTCTCTGTCAAAGAAGGGGATGGGTCAGTGGGAGGTGTCATTCTCTCTGACTCCCTGACTCTAACCCAGAGAGGAGACTGCTATGAGCTGTTAGAGCAGTTCTCCCTTACTCCTGGACTGACCCACCTCTGTGTTCATGACATTGATACAGGTGACAGTCCCCCTGTGAAGAACAAAATTTACAGGCTGTCGGATAAGGTGAAGGCCAGCATCAAGGAGGAGGTCTCCAAGATGTTGACTTTAGGGGTTATTGAGAAATCCAGTAGTCCCTGGGCCAGCCCGGTGGTATTGGTTCCTAAGGCTACTGCCCCAGATGCGAAGCCAGAACTCCGGTTCTGTGTGGACTACTGGGGTCTCAACTCAGTCACCCGGACTGATGCTCACCCCATCCCCCGAGCTGATGAGCTCGTTGACAGAATCGGCGCTGCCAAGTTCCTGAGTACGTTCGATCTCACTTCAGGGTACTGGCAGATCGGTCTGACTGAGGAGGCTAAAGAAAGATCAGCATTTTCCACCCCTGATGGCCATTACCAATTCCGGGTGATGCCATTTGGGCTGAAAAATGTCCCGCTACCTTCCAACGGTTGGTTAACGGGGTCCTAGCTGGTAAAGATGCCTACTGTGCAACTTACCTGGACGACATAGCTGTCTACAGTTCCAGCTGGGAGGAACACCTGCTCCACCTCAAGGAGGTGCTTCAGGCTCTGCAACAGGCAGGCCTGACTATAAAGGCTAGTAAGTGCCAGATTGGGCAGGGTTCTGTGGTGTACTTGGAACACCTAGTAGGTGGTGGCAAGGTACAGCCACTCCAGGCCAAGATTGAAACTATCAAGGCCTGGCAACCACCTAGAACACAGACTGAGGTGAGAGCCTTTTTGGGCCTCACTGGATACTACCGCAGATTCGTCAAGGGCTATGGTACCATTGTGTCCCCCTTGACAGAACTCACTTCCAAGAAACAACCTAGGTTGGTGAATTGGACAGAGGCTTGTCAGAAAGTCTTTGATTCTCTGAAGGAAGCCATGTGCACGGCTCCCGTGCTCAAGGCCCCTGACTACTCCCAGGAATTTATTTTGCAGACAGACGCTTCAAAGCATGGTATAGGGGCTGTTCTAGCACAGCTAAATGAGGAGGGCTCAGACCAACCAGTAGTCTTTATTAGTAGAAGACTATTACCACGGGAACAAAGGTGGAGTGCTATTGAGAGAGAAGCATTTGCTGTGGTCTGGGCACTGAAGAAGCTAAGACCCTACCTGTTTGGGACTCACTTCCGGGTTCAGACAGACCACAGGCCCCTCAGATGGCTCATGCAGATGAGGGGTGAGAATCCAAAACTCTTGAGGTGGTCCATTTCCCTACAGGGGATGGACTTTACGGTGGAGCATCGCCCAGGAGTTGACCACGCCAATGCTGATGGTCTCTCCAGATACTTCCGCCTTAGCGATGACAGCTCTCAGGAGGTCGGGTAGCTCTCCCCACTTTCAGCTTGGGAGGACACATGAGAGACCTGACATGCCTTAGGGTGGTCACCCCTAACTTTTTGCCTGCCTCCCTCCAATTTTTGGACCTGTTTTGGCTGGCTTTTAGACTCTGCACACTTTTCCACTGCTAACCAGTGCTAAAGTGCATATGCTCTCCCCCTTTAAAACATGGTAACTTTGGATCATACCCAATTGGACTATTTAATATACTTATAAGTCCCTAGTAATGTGCACTGTATGTGCCTAGGGCCTGTAGATTAAATGCTACTAGTGGGCCTGCAGCACTGGTTGTGCCACCCACTCAAGTAGCCCCTTTACCTTGTCCCAGGCCTGCCATCGCAAGGCCTGTGTGTGCAGTTTCACTGCCACTTCGACTTGGCATTTAAAAGTACTTGTCAAGCCTAAAGCTCCCCTCTTTCTACCCATTTCACCTCTAATGTGTGCTCTAGGTAACGCCTAGAGCAGGGTGCTCTGTGGGTAAAAGTCAGGACATGTACCTGTGTAGTTTACATGTCCTGGTAGTGTAAAACTCCTAAATTCATTTTTACACTACTCTGAGGCCTGCTCCCTTCATAGGCTCACATTGGGGCTGCCCTCATACATTTTTGAAGTGGCAGCTGCTGATCTGAAGGGAGTAGGAAGGTCATATTTAGTATGGCCAGAATGGTAATACAAAATCCTGCTGACTGGTGAAGTTGGATTTAATATTACTATTTTAGAAATGCCACTTTTAGAAAGTGAGCATTTTTTTGCACTTAAATCTTTCTGTGCCTTACAATCCACGTATGGCTAGGTTTAGTTGACAGCTCCTTGTGCATTCACTCAGACACACCCCAAACACAGGGTACTCAGCCTCACTTGCATACATCTGCATTTTGAATGGGTCTTCCTGGGCTGGGAGGGTGGAGGGCCTGCTCTGACACAAAGGACTGCCACACCCCCTACTGGGACCCTGGCAGACAGGATTGAACTGAAAGGGGACCTGGTGCACTTCTAAGCCACTCTTTGAAGTCTCCCCCACTTCAAAGGCACATTTGGGTATAAAACAGGGCCTATGCCCTACCACCTCAGACACTTGCTGGAGAAGAAACCTGAACCAGAACCTACATCCTGCCAAGAAGAACTGCCTGGCTGCTCAAAGGACTCACCTGTCTGCTTTCTACAAAGGACTGCTGCCTTGCTGTTGGCCTGCTGCCTTGCTAAACTCTTGTCTGGCTGTAAACGTGCTCTCCAAGGGCTTGGATAGAGCTTGCCTCCTGTTTCCTGAAGTCTCAGGACCAAAAAGACTTATTTCTTTCAACTGGACGCCGTGTGCACCGAAAAATTTGACACACAGCTTGTTCCGCGGTGAGAAATTCACCGCACGCCGATCTGGAAAGACGCCGCTCGACGCGACGCCTACGGTGCGACCGGTACTTCGACGCACGGCCTCGCCTGGACAACGCCACCCGACTTCCAGAGAGGAAATCGACGCGACGCCTGCCGTGAGGAAGACAATTCCACGCACATACCCCCGGAACAACGCGCAGCCGGTTAACAAGTCTAGGATTCCACGCACAGACCCTGGGACATCCGGTAATCCTGCGACCCACAGAAGGAGTCGGCCCGCGTGCCGGAAAATGACGCACGTCTTCCCCGAGTGAAAAATAACGACGCAAGTCCATGTGTGAAGGGGCGAAACCGACGCACACACCATTTTTCTTCCCGCAGAACGACACACGTCTCCCCGCGTGAAAAATAACGACGCAAGTCCGTGTGTGAAGGGGTGAAACCGACGCACACACCATTTTTCCACGCATCTCCTCCTCTGCGGCCCTCTGTGGAGATTTTCCACTCCAAACCATTTACTTTGTGCTTGAAAGAGACTTTGTTTGCTTTTTAAAGACTTAAGACACTTTATATCACCTTTCAGTGATATTTCTACAAATTCTTATTGCATCTTTGATTGTGTTGATCTACAAATATCCAGATAAATATTCTATATTTTTCTAAACACTGTGTGGTGTATTTTTGTGGTGCTATATTGTGTTATTATATGATTTATTGCACAAATACTTTACACATTGCCTTCTAAGTTAAGCCTGACTGCTCGTGCCAAGCTACCAGAGGGTGGGCACAGGATAATTTGGATTGTGTGTGACTTACCCTGACTAGAGTGAGGGTTCTTGCTTGGACAGAGGGTAACCTGACTGCCAACCAAAAACCCCATTTCCTACAGGTCTGTATTCTCTTGGATACTCTCTATGTTTCAAGAGCACCTGGGAAGAACAAGCAGCATAGGAGCTACCCTTAATCCAAAACTGGAAGGCACATAGGACCTTTTCAATACTGACTCCACGTTCCTATCAATTGAGTACATTAAAGTAGATTCCTTCGATGATAACAATGAAGAACAAGCTGTAGAAGAAAGAACAGAATTAACTTTAGGAATCTGGGGAAAAATCTCCTCAAACTGCTCCATCAAATATCTCTTATTGAAAAATAAAGGAATGTTCTGTTTATCATCATCTTTTCATTCCTTCAAAATTATGGGCCATATTTATCAACATTTAACACAATGCAGCAACGTCACCTTGCTGTACTGTGTGAAAAGGAGCAGGCAGGAATGTGCCTCTACCTGCGCTGGCACACAAACTGCTGCCTAGTGCCAATGCAGACGCCCTTGCACAATGGTGAAAGCGTGCCTGGATAACAGGCAGATTTTTTTGTGCAGGAAGGTGCACCTTCCTGCACAAAAACAATTGTCCAAGGCTTTTTTTCCCTTTCTATGTGTACTGCAAAATGCAGCACACAAAAAATTGGAAAAGGCCAGGAGAAATAAATATGTTTCTCCTCATTCCACCTCCTCTGGGGAGGCACAGCATTCTGATGCATTCCCAGGTCTACAAGCATTGATATATCTGGGAATGCTTCTACATCCCTGGGTGGATGCATGGGTACACACAAGCTCCACCCATGGAACGTCTCCCTGGGGCAGAGTAATGCAAGGCAGGGGGACTCCAGATTTACCAAGATTGACAGGGCCACGTAAGGTGGCCTTCCTTGCCTTGGTAAATCTCATCTAGGTTTTGCGTCGCCCATGCGTGATGCAAGGGTGATGAAAAATGTTTATAAATGTTACCCTATGTACTTTAGCACATCATGAAAATAAAGGTCATCCACCAACAACCCACTATATTGGGAATAAAACCTCTCATCATCCTATATCTTTGACTCACAAACTCATTGCCTCTACCTCAACGATACTTGACTGTCTCAACACTTGTGTTACCTTCAATCAGGTGTGATCTGAGCAAGCTGTGGCAATAAATACTTAAACTGTCTTAGGATAAAGTAGCAAGCACCAGCTTAACCTAACAATAATCAAATGTCAACTAACTGCCTCAGTGGGTTCATCACTTACTACCAGGCCTGCTCTGACTGAGATAGTGCTAACATCTAACCAAATTGATCAAGCATCAGCTTAATTTTATAGCTGAATATACTATCAACATCAATATCAACAGCGTGGTTAACTAGCTGTTGTAAGTCTACACTAGAAATATATATGACATACTCCTCCTTCAGCGCCTTGATACTGTGGAGCTTTCCAGCCCTCCTCCAATAGGGTGTCGGAGCATCATTATAAAGTGACAATAAACCATATGCCTGTAAATTACTGTTTAGGATGTGTTACATGAGACAGTGAGAGTTACAATGTGTAGGAGTCACGTCCTTCATATTTCACTGTGCTATATGAAAAGGATTACAATGTATGAACTACAAGTAACAAAAGGATTTGTGTTAGCCCACTTTCCAATCTACATAAATATAAATCTGTCATCTGCATGTCACATGATGTGTTTTGCAACACGGTATCCCTCTATGCTACTTTGATTTAAAACTGAAACTAGACATCTGCATGTCACATGATGTGTTTTGCAACACGGTATCCCTCTATGCTACTTTGATTTAAAACTGAAACTAGACAGAACAAGGATCTCTCCAGCAGGTGCATTAACATCCAGAGTTTCTTACCTTTATTATTTTTCCCTGAGATTTACTGGGCACACTGCTACCCAAAGATCTATGCAGCAATTCTCTTAACCTCATAAGATATTTTTAAATGCAGACGTTGCAATCTGTAGTTTCACCAGATGACTTTTGGCACCAATGCGGTGTGGGTGGAGTTTGGATCACTTGACTCAGGTCTGGGAGGTTAAAATCCACTTATGTGGTGTTGTTCGGTCCCGCCTGCTCTCATGGTGTTGGAGTTGACGTTAAAATTTCAAACTGGGTGCATCAGGGGCATTGGTCGAGTCCGCTGCAGAGGTTTGTTTTGAGATGTCCTGGCTCTGTGAAAGGCATACCCGCAAAGACTAAGATGATGCGATGTTTGTACATCTTGAGCTGAGGCCTCAGTGCCTCCCGGCACCTGTCGGTGGATCAGCTTCAGACTAATTTCTCGTGCCAGGATTCCCTCACGTGGGAATTCCTTTGAGGTCTTTTAACTGGGTTGACACAGGATTGTGTGGGCTGTGCGAGAGCTTACATGGGCCACACAAACGGGTCACTGCAGAACCGCCAACAGGGCCACGGCCTAGTCATTTGTGCAACCACAAGGGTAGGTGACTCATGGTCAGGTGTGCTCTTGCCAGCAGGACTTGGGTGCAGGTGGGGCCTAACAGATGATCTCTGGATGATTGTCTCCCACAGTGCCAGGAATGCCTCATCAGTTTCCTGATGTTTCACAGGGGTAAGGCTCTACTCTGCTGGTGAGATGGTCCTTAGTTGTCAGGGGTGATGCACGTGGTAATGATGACCATGTTACCATTTAACAACATGTACGACAGGTGGCGATGACTTGCTTGGAGTGCGGATGACTTTGAGAGACTTCATGGCCAGGTATGGTTCTTCTTACTCTTTGGCACGTAAAGTTGCTACCAGCGATGCCATGTGCATCAAGCAGCCAGTGACAGGTCACACTGTGAAGCATGGGGCAGATACATGGTTCAAGCATTCAGGTGGCTTATGTTCCGTACTCCTGCTGGGCTGTCTCCAGTGACGTAGCTCCACCCCTGGGGCAGGCTTATGTCTGTGAGTGTACTCTCCTGTAGTGGTATGAGTCCTCGGTCTTGTGATGTTTCTTCATTGCCTTTCTCCTGCACAACTGGAATTGTCAGAATCTTCCATGTGATAGGTCTGTCACACACCTTTCTCTATTCTTCAATCCTCCTTCACGACTTGGTGTTGTGCCACGCTCTTCTTCTTTCTCATTCTTATTCATGATGTGGCATTGTGCCAAGCTCTCCTCTTCTTCTGACCAGGTTTCTCACTGTGATGTGGTGTCCTGCCATGTTACTTTACATGGACTTCTCGCTGGTCGCGTCTGGCTCATAGTTCTGTGTATCTTGTTCAGCCATGGACCCCTCGCAGGCTCAGTCCTGTCGATAGGACTTGACTCTTTTCTCATCATGAACCTCACACAAGTCCTGTCCTGTCAGTAGGACTTGACACTTCTCTTCTTGTGGACCTCTCTCACGTCCTGTCTCTCCTTCAGATAACTTCTTGGTCCTCCACTCCCTGGATGGAGTGTCACCTTCCTTCAGCCTTCTCTTCGCTCGAGGGTGCAGTGCTTGCACTTCAAGGCTGCGCCATCATGGTGCCTGGTCCTGCCTCGGTTCTGGCGTGCTCAGCAGGTTTGTCCACTCCTGGCGATATCATCATTGACGGGCCAGCAGTGGCCACTTGGTACTGGGGCATACGGCTGTTGAAACACATGCATAGTCTCTTCCAGGGTTCTCCTTTCATGCAGCATTTCCTTTCACACTCTTGCAGTGGTGGTCACTTGCCACCGGGGGTGCACATTTGTCTCCTTCACTTTCACTGCGAGAGAGTCACCTTCTCCTCTCTGGCCAAGACAGTTTCTAGCGGCAAGCGGTGCCAGCAGTTGACCACCCGGGGGCCTGTAGTGCTCTCTCAGCTAGTCTTAGTTCTCTTGGACAACATGGTCTCCATGGCAGAATGGAGATGGAGAGCTGTGCCGATCACTTCCCACCTCTGTGAGTCTGTGCAGGGGGAAAATGTGGCCACAGTTCCAGTTTGCTCGGGGAAGAGGCACTGATCTGTGAGCTTCCTGCGGACCTCTCGCTTCCCAGGCAATTCTGCCAATTTGGGCTGTCTGTGATAGCATCGCAGCCTCTCTTGCAGTCTCTTGTAACCCCTGCTTAGAGCAAAGTCCCAGGGGCACCACAGGTTCTTTGTTAATCAGGGCAGGAGAGACGCTTGAATTTTGGACAAAGTGTTTGTTTAAAAGGGCCTTTCCATGTGTGTCACTTACTTGTTTCCCAGGCCGGGGCAAAGGTACAGTGCATCAAGCTTCCTCTAGGTGGCACTCGTGTAGGTGAAGCTGCCACTTCAACTATGAAGGGCCACAGCAAACCTCTTAGTGCTGCTTCTCAGTCACCTGGCCACAGTACTAGTTCCTCACAAATCGCCCTCTCATGAGCAGTTTCTTCTTATTTTTCCTTTAGAGCATGGTCGTCTCTGAGCCGTGTCTTCAGGTACTGCAGGCCATGCCGCTTATGTTGGCGCTGTGCAGAAAGACGCTGGAGGTGCTAAGTTTCAGTGCGTTATTGATCTGTGTTTAGCACTCCCAGTGCTTAATGGTTCTGTGCGAGTCACTCACCTAAATTCCAGGCGTCCCAATGGACTGTGTTGAAGAGTACATTGCCCTCTCGCAAGTCTTCAAGGGGAAGGGGGTTTTGGGGAAAAGAAAAAGAGAATATACCATCTTCTCCTTTGTGGATTGCAGAATCGGACTGCTGGGCCCAGGACTGCATGTCCTGTTGGGCGTCAGGCCTTCTGATTTCTCAAAATACTGCGTTCTCGGTTTTTAGGATTCTGGGCTCCAAAAGAATTACTTCATTGAACTTGCATGAACTATTACACCATTATATATTGCATAATATCAGTTATTGTTGACAAATTGTGCATATGTTTCTATAAGGATGAACAAGTTTCTTCCTCTTTTTACAATACTTTCAGAGTCTCTGAAGCAATGTCCACACTCAAAAACAATCAACTTGATTAAAGGGCTTCTTTGTGTTCTGGCGTAATCTCTTGCTAATAATAGTTTTGATAAACTTGCTCTATTTCCGATCTCCTAATTCTCAGGGGAGCGATTGTTACAGGAAATACATCTTTCCTTAAAGTCTGTTTAGCGGTATCTTCGGTTTCCACCCAAATGATGAATCACCCTAGTTCTTATTGTCATAAATTATTTAAAAGACAGAGCCCTGTTTTGTTTCATTTTACAGATTCATCTTTTTTTACTTTGAAATGAAGCTATTTGCTTGAAAATGTCAGAAGAACCCAAACTGGCTTTTTTCACCTTTCTTATTTTCTCTCTTTGACAGGAAATACAGGATTTTCAGCAGAAGACGGAAGAGGAGAGCTGGGACTCTGCAGGAAGCCGACTGGAGGACGAGGATCGCCGGAACTCGACTGGAGGCTGTCCGGAGGGTGAGAAATGCACTGGACTGGAAGCTGGTCGGAGAACGAGGAACACTGGAACTCAACTGGAGGCAGGCTGGAGAACAAGGAACTTGATGTGTCTGGAAGCCAGTGAGTAGAGCCATAGGTATGAAGCCAAGCAAGGCCCCAGACTCACAAGCATCTTTAAATAATCAAATGTGCACATGTGCCTTTTGCCAGTTGATTGCTTGATAAGGAAGTGAGCAATTATCCTCCTGATTGTGGCACATTTGCGATACAGATCACATTGTGAGGAGCACATGTTTTGGCAGTTACAGTTGTAACAACATTGACCCCATATCTTTTCACCTACCGGCTAGCAAAGGTCAATGTTGCAACATAGCCACAGGAGGCAAACAGTCTACTATCCTCCCAGTACTGGCAGCCTACATTCACCTGGGGGCCCACATCACCCTCGGCGCTCATCCTAGCTTTTCCTCTTTCCCAGTGTGCAGACTCCACCGGGGGTGGTGCTCCTCTCTCACCACGCAGCAGATGCAGTGCTCTTTTTACCACAGACTGGGGAGTGATGGTCGGCCTTCTAAATAGGTTTAACCACAAGCCTTGCTCTTCCTTTCTGCTGGAGGGGTACTGCAATTGACTGCCTTCACTTGCCAGGCAGCTGCAGGTGTTTCCTGGACCGCATGGTGGATATCAAGCTGGTTGGTGGCAACCTTCTTTTTTATGTCGGGCCTTGCCGCACAAACTGCCATTGCAGGTGCAGAGGGTGTCCGCTTCTTGAGGTGCAGGCCGGCAGTGTGTAGGTACCTCGAGTGTTGAGGGTGCACCGCACTGGCTGTGACACTCCCCCCTTCACCGACTTCTCGCTCTCCCGGGTCAGGTTGATACGCAGAAGGCATTCGCTCTTCATTACGGGCCTCGTTGCGGGTTCGCCTGTGCAGCTCTTTCTTTGTTGGGAGGACACTCCTCTACCCTCCTACTGGAACGGATGGCAGCATGCAGCAGCATCTTGCTTGCGCCTCTCATGTAGGGGTGTGGCATATTGTGGTCCCAGACGTACCTGGAGGAGTCAAGGCGCTTGCTTCCTCAGCGTCCCGCGGATGGTGCCATCCACCCTTCTTGGCATTCTCACCGGGTAACAACTATGCTTGCAAGGAGTTCCCCATCACGACAAAGAGTAGGTTCTCTCTAATTGGGGTTTTGTGACCTCCTCCTCAAGGTAGGCAATTTCAGGGCAGCGCGTCCAGTGGGATCAGTCTCACTCATCGCCATTGTAATGTCACAGGCCCGAGGCCCCCATGGCTACTTAAATGAGGCACACTGGCACATATTTGGGATACATACAACTTGTCAGGAGCAAATGCGTCCGGACCCTTTTATTCGTAGGCCGGCGCCACGTCACTCGTGACACCTGCGTTGGATGAGTGTGAGGTGAGAGTGGGTAGTCAGCCCTCAGGGAGTGACTGGGTACAAACACTAGTATGAGTCCAGCAGGACTCTATAACGTGGTTAATCCCCTACTTCTCTTTTTAGGACGTGTGCCCTTCGTATGTCTATATTGAGTACGAACACGCCCGTAACATTGAAGGATCGCCAAAGAGAGCTGTAAACGTACGGGTGAGCTTGGCAAGAACAGTGGACTCTTTCGTTATAAAGCGAAATTGGATTTCACAAAATATCGATGTAGATTGTAATAATATATCAACTAAATAGTATCTAAAGAGATGTCCTCGGATTCATATTGGTTAGCTCCTTGTAAAATCTACTTCAAGACAATGTATTTATATAAAGACACACCATCACCTAGATACATCAATTAGCGTCAGGTAAGAAAGGAGCGCCATCTACTGGGAGAAGCTGACAATTGATTGCTCCAAATTCTGTTCGGGAAGGCCCCCGAACAGTATAGAACCCCGCTTTCAACCTCTTGTTCAAACCGTGTCTACCCTTAGGTCATCCGAATGAATGCGATCAGCACAAACTTCTTTAGAGACCCTCGAAGAAGAAAAAGAGCTTGAGGACAAGGTGCACAGGAGTAAGGCAGACATAGGTTTCTTGCTTCCTAAAAAGCAACACTAGAAGTCGGCATACGTTTTTGACTCGGATGTTTATTTCGGTCGCTGTTGTCATACTTGTCAGAAATAAAAGCCGTTTCAACAAAATATTTTTTCACTGGTCCCTAATTATGCTGCTTCTATTATTCATATAATAAAAAAAAAATCATCGAAACATTTGTTTAGTAGTAGCATGCGTCGCATTAATCGTCCAATTAGACGTACGTTGTGGCCTGCTCGTTTGTTGACCTGGTACAAGATCGGATACGAGGAAGGCTACCTTTGAAGAGACGGCAGCACTCGGCTGTTTCAGGCAAAGATGATGGAAGATGATGAAGAGAATAGAATTCCAAACGGGTTCCAAAAAACAAACCTCTGCCCTCATGCTGTCAGCAAGCGATTGAACTAGAGAAAAGGCATCTCGGGAGTCCCGCCGGTTCAAGGATAACCTGGGCCGCACATTTCAGCAGGGCTGTGAGCTCAGAGCCGAAAATACAAATTAAAAAGAAGCCATGGGCCTTTGAAGGGCTTCTTTTATCACAACTGATTACTTCTCATAATTATTATTCTTTTCTGCTTTATTCATATAGAATGCCTGGGCGACTTAGAACGGCTCAATCATAGCCCTTGGAACCCATCCTCTAGCACATACCTTTTCTATATTTTTTTCTCGCTGAGTGAGCGCTCTCACACTGTACGTTTGTTTTATACATTGTGGATTTTAAGTCATATGTATTAAGTTCTTAAATATTACGCTTTCTGGATGGTCATGAAACTGCAACAGGTGCAAAAGTTGCTATTTTTTCTAAAATCAACAATACTGCTTTAAATGTATATCAACAAGCAGGAGTGAAATTCTGAAAAACTGATTTTTTTTCAAGTCAGGGATTACTCCGGTGTTTTTAACGAATGGCAAAGTACATTCTCTTTTTTCATTTATTTCACATTATTTGAAATATTGTGTGACAGTGGTGTCACTTTACCCCCACTTAAGAGCACTTTCAGGCATGGAAAGTACACAGGATGGGAAGGTGGGGGTGCTGCAGTATCATAGATTCAGCTTCGGTGGTGGCACGATCAAAGACTAAAACACTAATTAGAATATCTCTGTATCACATCAGTAAGGGCCTGATTACTGTCGGGTCGCTGTGGCGATGATAAATAACAACACCGAAGCCGTTGGTGAGCTGGCCGGATACTTTTTATTGAACGCTCTTCACAAACTCAGCTGCGCTGCGCGTCACTAACTAAAACTCACGCCTTTGCGCCACACTTAAGTATCCTAGGATATGTCATGCCTGGACAATCACAAATGGCCCATGCATGAGGGGTATCCCAGGATCGGCACCTGCAAAACAGTGCAGGGTGGGCTGGTCCAAGTACAACGGCCAATGCAACACTCCTCCCCAACTGGAGAGAAACAAAACAAAACACAACTTAGGACAAGACATGCATGATGAACAATGAGGAAAAATCCGAATAGACTGGGATATGCATGCCCAATGCGTGCCGGCCACAGGGTGGGAGAATCTCAGTCTACTGCAAAGTCAGCGTAGCACCTGGAGGGGTTGGGGTTCTGTCTTAGGTGATAACAGCCACCCCCGTGCCTACCGGCTGGTTGTGGGGGCTCTGTGTCAGTGTTCAGTGGCTCGGGCTGCGGGGAGCATGGTGCCTCTCGTGGGTCGGCAGCGGTGGTTGCTGCTGTCAGGTGCTCCTCCACAGTAGGCGTGCCAAGGCATGGTTGAATGGCGTCCTGGTCATCAGGTTCTCCAGGTGTCTCATTGCCTTGGTTGTCTCGTCTTGACCGGGTAGCAGCCGAGTGCGGTTTGAAAAACGACACATTTTGGGTCACCGTCTCTGGTCCCTTGGTTGCAGTCACCATAGTCCCTTTTACTGAGGTCACCACCCATAGGTCGACTTCGAACGGCAACCGGAACTTCCCTCCTGAGTGGTGGTCTTTGACTAGGACGGCGTCTCCGATTTGGACTGATTCCAGGTGGGCCCGCCGCTTCCTTGAGGCATACACGTTGGTGCATGATCTCCTTTGGGCTGAGTGATTGTGGGGCTCTGGTTGTGCTGCCCACGCTGGGTGGTGCGGTATCGTGTCTGTTACAGTCCAACCAAAACAGAGTTAGCTTGGGGCAACCCCAGTGGTGGCATGGGGTGTGAACCGGTATTCCCGGAGGAACGTTTAAATGGAGCTTTCGATGTTCTGTGACTCAGCCACAGCGATACGGATTTCTTTCGTTAGGGTTTTTACGAATCGTTCCACCTCCCTGTTTGCCTGCGGCCATCTGGGTGTGATGCAGCGGTGTCGAGTGTTTTGCGACCTTAGGAATTCGGCCCACTCCCGGCTGTTGAAGGGGGGCCCATTGTCCGTACGGACTTCGCCGAATAGGCCGCGTGTGGCCATCAGCTTCTCCATTTTCGGGATGACCATCATAGCCGATGTGGACTGCACGATCTCCACTTCAGGATAACAAGAGTAATCGTCTACCACTACAAGCATGTGGGATCCGTCAGGCAAACTCCCGAAATCTGCACTGACTCTCTCCCACGGGGTGGTGATGACTGGTGCTGGGGGGTCAGGTGGCCCACTGGCCTGGCAGACTGCACATCCCTTGACAACATTCTCCACTTGCTGGTCTAGGACCGGGAACCAGACTTTGTTTCAGAGTCTGTTCTTCGACTTGACGATGCCCTGGTGGGTGCCATGCGCTAGAACCACTGCTCTAGACGTCAGGCAGGTAGGCAGTACAAGGTGAGATCCCCGCAGCAGGCAACCGTCTTCGCTCATGGATAGCTCGTGCCTGACGTTGAAGAGTGCTTGGAGCTTGCCCTGGGCATCTACAGTGCAGAAGGCTGCTGGGTGTTGCAGCGGGCTCCAGTTTCCTGACTTAGCAGCTTCTATGGCTATTTGCAGGCAACCATCCTGGCTGGTGGCTTCCACCACTTCCGAGAGGGGTATGGGCAGTGGGCGAGCCCAGTCAACCACTAGTCGGACATATTCTTCTGTCTCCTGTGCTTCTTCCGCTTCCTGCTGGGTAGCTGAGCGGGCATGACGGGACAGGAAGTCAGCTGGATTTCGGGTGCCTGGTTGATATTCAACCTTGAAGTTGTACTCCTGCAGCTGAAGATCCACTTTTCGATCCGTTGTGGAGGTTTCAAGGACAATCCCTTATAGAGTGTTAATAACGGTTTGTGGTCCGTGATTACGGTAAAGGCCTTCCCGTATAGGTATATGTGAAAGTGGCAACATCCCCAGTGGATGGCGATGGTTTCCCGCTCTCTTTGGGAATAATGTTGTTCCATTGGAGTGAGGGTCCAACTGGCGAACGCGATGGGTGCCCAGTCTCCGCAGTCCTGTTTCTGCGCTAGGATGGCGCCTAGTCCGGTGGGGCTGGCATCTACTACCAGCTGTGATTCTGGTCTGGGGTCGAAAAAGGCAAGGTTGGTTTCCGCGGACAGGGCCGTCTTGATGTCCTCAAAAGCCTTCTTTTGCTCGGTGTCCAAGACCCACGGGTGGTCGGCTCGGGTCAGCACTCGAAGGGGGCCAGTCAGGTCCGATAGGTTCTTTATGAACCGGCCACAGTATGTGACCATCTCCAGGAAACTTCGGACTCCGGAGGTGGATGTGGGTGCCGGGGCTTCCTGGACGTCACAGACTTTGAGGTGGTCTGGGCAGATGCCATGCTCCAAGAAGCGATAGCTGAAGAAGCTTATGTCCTTGTTAAGGAATTCGCACTTGTCTTTGTGGAGCGTGAGGCCTCGCTCTCGCAGCCTCTCAAACACAGCACATACTCTTGTCAGATGATTCTCCAGAGTGGGGGCATGAACCAGGATGTCGTCGCTGACGTTGAGAACTCTCACAAGCCCTCCTAGGACTTCCTTGATTGTGTGTTGGAACCCTTCGGCGGAGTTGGAGATTCCAAAATTTAAACAAATGTACCTCCAGAGGCCTGTGTAGGTGGAGAATGTAGTGATTGGGTGTGAGGCAGGGTGCAGGGCAATCTGGTGGTACCCTGACCGAAGGTCCATTTTGAGAACCACTTGGACCCTGCAAGTTCTACCACTATGTCGTCGATGGTTGGGGTCCGATGCCTCTCCCTTCTGATGACTTGGTTGGGAAGGCGCATGTCCACACATATTCGGAAAGCGTTTGGCTGTTTGGGTTTCTTCGCAACCACGATCGGGGACACCCATGGAGTGGGCCCTGACACCCGTTCGATTATGCCAGCCTCCTCTAGCATGAGGAGTTCGTTCTCGACTTTGGGCAGTAGATGGAAGGCTACCCGTCTGTGCCGGAGGCCCACGGGAGCTAGTGATTCATCTATATGGAGTTTGAGGGGCGGGCCTTTTAGGCATCCGGTGCCCTCGAACAACGAGTTAAAGTCATTTAGTAGGTTTTCCAGCTCACTGGCATGGATGCTGAACGCGAACTGCACTAGGTTGAGGTGTTGAGCAGTGCTGCAGCTGAGCACGAATCCTGTCCCTTCCTGTGACACATAGATTTTGGTTGTGATCTTTGAGTTCTCATGTGTGATGTCTGTGGTGAAAATGCCAGCTATGTCAAGCGGGCGTCTGCTCCCAAAAGTGTGGACCTGTGCTGCTGTGGGTCTCAGAGGCAGTGGTTCAGTGAGGCTTCGATACACATCGTCGGCCATGAGGTTGATCGATGCCCCGGTGTCGATTAGGGTGGAAACACTTTGGTGGTGCAGCTCTACCAGGCATGTGGGCAGTCGTCAGTGGCCGACAGTGTATACGACATGGACTACCTGTTGGTCGTCGTCCATGTCACTGTCGGATGCTGTGTTGGGAGATGCACAGACGGTCTTCTTGGTGGTGAGTGCCTTTGGCGCGGAACGGCAGACTTTTGAGAAGTTGGTTAGCTTACCACATGCACTACACGATTTTCCTCGGGCTGGGCAGCCCGCTGGGTGAGGTAGTGGGTTGCCACACCATTTGCAGACTTTGTCTCTGGGTTTACCTCTCGGGGTGCCAGTTCTACTTTTTTATGTGACTGCTGTCACGGCGTTTACCAATTCTTTCTTTACCTGGACGCTTGGTGCCTGTTCCATGTGCGCTGCTCTCGTCTTAGACAGCTACTGTGAGCGGCCTAGGGTGAGGATATCTCTCATCCGCATGTTCGGTTCCTGTAGGATGCGCTCCCGGAATTTGGACGAGGAACAGCCTTGGATGAATTGAGTCCTAATTTAATCTTCCTCGTCGGAAAAAGTGAACGTGCTGGCATGCTCTCTTAAGCGTGCGTAGAGCACGTCAACTGACTCGTTGGTGGTTTCGTGTGCTTGACGGAGCAGAAAATGTTTGTAGTCCGGGTTGGCGTAGGGCTCGAAGTGTGCAGTGATCGCCTCTTTCAGCGTGAAGTATGTGTGTGGTTTTGCTTCATGTACCGACTTGGAAATCTTGTGGATGTCTGCCCCGCCTAGGTGGAAAAGTAGGGGCCTCTTCCTTTCATCTTTGACATCAAGGGACTCGAAGTAGGTTTCAAGGCGTTCCAGCCATGCCTTCCATCTAGCAGCCTGGGTGGGCGGGGCACCGGTGATGGTGAATGGCTCTAGGGCGGGGATGCCCACCACGGCGTTGACGTCAGGTGCGCTGGGCACTACAGCCAGGACAAAGTGGAGATGATCAGGCCCTCAGAGCAGGAAGGCGAGGGAAAGATAGGGCCAAAGAGAGGAAAAACAAATCTTCACACCCACGGGACACAGGCTGAGCAGGAGCTTGTAGGATGAGCTGTAGGCAGGCTCTTCTTTCAGCTGCTGGCAGGCATTGGGGTGAGGCAGCCACAATAAGCAGGTGTTGCACATGGGGCGGTGAGCCTGTGAGGTGAGAGAGCCAGGCAGCGAATGGGCATGAGACATCTGTTGTCGTGTCTTGGCCGTGGGAGGGTCCGGCAGATGTGTCAGCAATAGCACTCACAGCAGTATGGGCAGGCTGTGCCGGGCCACAGGAGGTCCGCCGACAGGGAAACATGCTGCACGCTCCGCGGCTCCAGGTGGAGTACAGAAAGGCGGGCCAGTGGTGCCGACCCACTGCGAGTCGGATAGCAGGAGGGCGGCTGATGGCCCGGGCCGGAAGCACTCGCGGGAGCGCTGACGAGTAGGCAGCTCCTCTGTGGCTGTCAGAGGAGGGGTGTGGAGAGCCAGGGATCACGACCTGGAGCAGTTGAGGCAGCGGGCTTCGCCCACTCGTCGCCAATTGTCGGGTCACTGTGGTGATAATAAATAATGACACCAAAGCTGTTGGTGAGCTGGACGGATACTTTTATTGAACGCTCTTCACAAACTCAGCTGCACTGCGCGTCACTAACTAAAACCGCACCTACACGCCGCACTTAAGTATCCTAGGATACGTCATGCCTGGGCAATTACATATGGCCAACGCATGAGGGGTATCCCCAGGATCGGCACCTGCAAAACAGTGCAGGGTGGTCGGGTCCAAGTACAAGGGCCAGTGCTACAACTACGATAATGGTGGACGGGATTACTCCATCACAAAAGTGACAGTTATCCCGTGCGACATATTACGAAGCCATTATAGCCTATGAAAATAGTAATATGGCAGACAGAATATCCGTCACATTTGTGACAGAGTATTCCATCTGCCAAGAGCGTGATCAGTCCAAAGGTCTTCTCCCAGTCTGATTCAAAGGAGAAGGACTTAGTATAAGGAGGCTTGAGTGTCGACAGAGTTTCTACTCCAAAAACTGTACGGGACTGAATGCACGCAGATTGAGAGAGTGTGATATTAGAGGTCAGGTCGCAGGAACAGTCCAAAGATCTTGCAAATGTTGGCATGAGTCAGAATTACAACTATGATCATGTAAAATATGATAGTCTCTTCAAAATTCATAGCAAGTCTATTTCTTTAGCATGTGGAAGCTTTGTAATTAATGAGTTACATTATGACACTGCACTGAGAAGTACTTAATAAAAGTGACATGAACCATTTGTGAACTAAGAGGCACAACAGTTGTCATGTAAGCCCTGTAGATAGACAAAATTATTACAGAGCAACATTAAAATCTATTAAATCAAATACAATAGGATTTTGTACACCTGCTTTTCAGAACGTACACATTGATAGTGCTTTCATATGGAGTAATTAAGAAAAAAGAGTTTTGGTGAAATAAAATATTTGCATAAGATCATACAATTTAACCAGGAAACTACGATTTATCCAGGTTTTCTGGTTTTACTGTGTAAATATTGGCCCATATATGAGTATCTATTTGTCTTCCCTTATGTTAAGGCTTTGTTTTTACCTCTCTGTGCATTTTTTTGCAGTTTTTATATAGCACAAACTTGACCCAAAGGTACTGGATTGCTTTACTTGAGCACCCAGTTACATTGCACAAGGTTACATTGATTATTTTAGGCACTGGAAGATTAAGGCCCTCATTATGAGTCTGACGGTCGCATGACCGCCAGAATCACGGTGGCGGACCCTTCGCCAACAGGCTAGCGGTGAGACTGCCACATTATGACCGTGGCTGAGCCACCATGGTCGGACCACAGACACCTCCAGGCTGCCGCACGCTGGCAGCCTGGTTGTCCCGGTGATTTTCATCCTCCAGGGCAGCGCTGCTTGCAGTGCGCCATGGGGATTACAAGTCTCCATACCACCAGCCTTTCCATGACGGTGAAAGGCAGGTGGAATGGGGGTGTCGGGGGTCCCTGGTGGCCCCTGCACTCCCCATGAACAGCCCCATTGAGCATTCCACTGCCCGAATTACGGTAGTGGAATGCGGGACGGGTGCTACTTCACCCGCCGCACCACCACATTGGCGCATGCTCCATTAACCTGTTCACCGCAGGGCCTGTAGGGTTCAGCCCGTACAGGTGGTCTGAGGGCCTAAGTGATTTGTCCAGAATCACAAGAAGTTGAGCCAAGGACAGGACTCAAACCTGCTGCCCCAGTTACAAAGTTGGCAGCTCTGGTCGTAAGATTACATCTTGAGATGAGGGGGGGGTGGCAGGCAGGAGTCACATGAAAGCTCGTCTCATCATGGGCTTGAGGTTCCAACAGGATCTCAAGATGAGACAGGCTTCAAGCTTCAGCCTGGCTCAAGCTTTCAGTGGCTAGCCCACCTCTATGTGCTAACAATAAAATGAGATGACAATAAACTAGACAAAGCAGGGCATGACTATACCAAGGACTGGGGAGGTTGCATAAGGAACTGTTGATAAGTATTGGCAAAGCCATTTGGTCAGGCCTTGAAAAGCCTGCTATGCTTTTTGCTTATTTATTTATTTTTCTAAACATATGTGTGGTGTCTGGTTTTCATAAATGAAACAGACTCAACCAGTAAGTTGAAGGGAACGTTCAATGCACTTCATCCATCGGCTATTAATCCTTGAAACTGTCACCCTTGGAACTTCCCACCCATACCATTCCACACAGAGTGGAATACTAATAGTGGAGTGTTCTAACTAGGAACTCCATTATGTTATCAACTCACACTTCTCCCTCTTTTACAACAATTTTAAACAATGCAATAAATATTCTATAACCTTACAATTTAAATTACATATTTCTTCAAGAGTCCTACTTCAAAGTTTATGCTTCATCTTGTTAACCAACACACCTTGAAAGATTAGCATTTAACTTTACACAAGTAGTCTTTCATGTATGTTGGTCTTCTATGTAGTCTTTTGCTTTCCCTTGTAGCAGAACCTTGATGTTCCACTGAGTGCATATTAGAAGATTGAGACCCAACACAATTTCTACGCTCTTGTTTATCAACCATTTTATCTTCAGATAGAACCACAACTCAACCTTTATCCAAATCCAGCCGTCATCTTTCTTGATCACATTCTCGAACAATTTCACCACCTTTTCTCATTCAAAAATGTTGGTCCAGGATGACATCCTACCGGTGCTCTTATTTACACAACACCCCCAAGATCAACCTTAATGTCTACTACAAGTTTTCTTTCATCAAAATATCTCTTTCTTTGCTCTTGTAATCTTATTTTTTATCTCTCCATTCTACTATGTTATTGTCTTTCAACTCTTCCTTCCATAGCATCCATCCTGGACTCAGTTTTATGTTGGCTGACCTTCCTTTGAATAACTTGAAAGGTGTCCTACCCGTTGTACCATGTGGGGACATATGATTGCTGTTATTCTGTCTTGCAAAAACACCTTCCAATCTATGTTACTTGTTCTTGCTAACTGTATGCTTTCTTTTAGAGTTTTGATAACCCTTTCAATGGCACCATTAGTTTCTGGATGATATAATGTGCTAGTTTTCTGAAGAATTTTACAATTGTCTAGGTGAACTTCCATTACTTTTACTGAATTGCGGCTTATTGTCTGACAACATAGAATTAAGATAGCTCTCGCTCTTGAGTATTTCGTCCAAGAATTTTACTACACTTGAAGATGTTATATATCGAACACAAATAACTTCTATCGTCCTGGAATAAAGATCTAATACTATTAGATATGGAGTGTGATGTTCACCTTGCTAATTCATCCCATGGAAATTTGGTAATCTTCATTCCATGGTCAGTTGCCTGTTCACTAAAATGTTGTCACTAAGTTTGCATTGGATATATTCTCCCATTGTTCGTTCTACCTCTTGATCTATTCCTCGCCACTATAAATTTTAACTTAGCCTTTCCTTGGTCATGGCTATCCTCATGTGTCCTTCATGTGCAATCTCTAAAAGATTACTTTGTAAACTGACTGGTGGCACTAATATTGTTCCTCTACATAGTATTCCATTCAACACTGACAACTCATCTAAAATCAAATCCCAATGTTTTTCAAGGGACTTTCCTTTGCCTGATTTCAAAGATTCAATCACTTTTGTCAATTGTTTGTCTTTTACAACTTCCTCTCGCCACTCATCTTTGTGGATGATACACATTGTTATTTCACACACCTTAACTGAGCAGTTATTTAACCCAGGTATTTATTCTACTACAAAATCATATTCCTAAAGTGAAATCACCCTTCTCCTTATCTGTGATGACACATCATCCAACTCTTTTTTCAGAAAAAATATCTTTCAAAGGCTTGTGGTCTGACAAAATCTTGAACTTCATGCCCCCAGCCATGTTCATAAATTTTCTTATATCCCACCAAATGGAACACTGCTTCATTTTCAATAACTGAGTAACTCAACTCAGAACCTTTAAGACATCTAAACGCACTCACAATCAACTTCTCTTTCCCATCCCTCTTTTGAAGCAAAGATGCTCCAAGACCTTTGGCATTCTCTCAGTCACTATTGATGTTTCTTCCTCTGGTATGAATGCTTGTAAACACAGAGCATTCTTTGGATGATTTTTCACTGAAATAAATTCCTGCTCACAATCGTCATCCCACACAAATTCACATTTCTTTCCAAGCAACATTCTCACATATACAGTCTTATCGCGTAAGAAGGTATGAATTTACAACAATATTCAACCATTCCCATAAAAGTCACTAGTTGTTCCTTGCTGCAAGGACTCTTAAGTTTCTCAATAGTTTCAACTAACTCTTTTTTGGGTAATACACCTTTTCCAGAAATGTGATGACCCAAATAAGTCACTTCCCTCACGCCAAATGCACTTTTACCTTTTCCCAGTGGTACACCAGTTTGCCATAATTTCTCCAGTACACATTTTACTATGGCAGAATGTTCTTCCTTAGTCTTTCCAAAAATGAACAAATCATGCTGATTGTATTACATACCTGGAATATCTTTCAATATAGTATTCATAATTCTCTGGAATACAGAGGCTGTTTAAATTAAACTAAATAGCATCCTTAAAAAAGTTCTCATTAGTGTAATAAACAGTGTTACATTTTGTGACTCCTTGTCTAGCTCAACCTGATGGTAAGCTGTAGCTAAATCCAAGGTTGTGAAATACTTAGCTTCCCTTAGTGCTGCTATGATTTCATCTATATTTGGGAGTGAAAATTTATCAGCTATTACTTCTCTATTCAGTGCTCACAAATCAATACATAAACAAAATTCACCATTCTCTTTCTTAGCTACTACAAGAGGAACCAACCATTCTTTCGCCTCTACAGGTTCAATTATGTTTGAATTAATCAACCTATATATTTACTTTTGTACTGCTTCTTGAATACTGCGTCGTATCCTTCACACTTTGGCTGTTACTGGTTGTGCTCCCTTTTTCACTTTGATGTGATGCTTGTAACCCTTAAGCCTTTAGACTTCCCAACTCATTTCAGAACACTTCCTCAAAATTTCCTCCTAACTACATTGTCTTGTTGCTCATTTCTTTCACTTGAACTTGTGGCACAGCATTTGTTTTTAACGTCACACTCAATACCAGTTGATGTGGCCAACCTAAAATGTAATCTTCTTTCTTTGAAACATGAACCTTTCCAGCCAATATCTTCCCCCCCAAATTCTATGCAGGTCATAAAATAACCCCACTTCTCAATTGGCATTTCACCATATCCAACAGGAAAACAATCCATTTTAAACAACTTTAAAATGCATGTTAAATGTGTTTGTGGAAATTATTGGGATATGTGTACATGAAACAAACTTTATTTGTATCTTAATGTTCTCAAATAAAACCTCATCTGTAGGATGTTCACTCTTCGAGCTATCCACCTAGTAAACTATTTCCTTAACCTCTTGCCAAATCTCCTTTTCCTCTTTACAGAATTTAGAGAAATGCCCTTTCTTGCCACATCTATAACATGCGACAAGCATAGCCAGACAAGTGCTCGCATTGACTTTGTTTCCCACTCTCCCACGCCTGAAACATGTGCCTTTGAATTCTTGCACATTCTTGTTATCTTGCAATTTTTCTGGGTTTTGTTTACTCTGACATATCACTTCTTCCAGATTATTAGACTCTGTTTTAACTTACTTTTAGCATTACTTAGTTCATGTACACACTTCACCTTGTGTTCTATCCTTTTTGCAATAGCAATAACTTCTTCAAGGGGTGGCTCGTTCTTCAACCAAAGTTCTTCCCTTATCTTCTCATTACAACACTTAAGGAAGAACTGATCCTTAATTCTTTCTTCAGTTGATCCTCCAAACTTGCAAGTAGGTGCTAATTTGCGTGATGCCATTACAAAATCTTCTACTTTTTCATCTTTATTCTGCTCTCTTAATCCAAAGTATTATTGTTCCAAGATAATAATAACCCATGGTAGATAATGCCTATCCAATTTGAAATATACAGATCTCAAACTCATTCAATGATCTTTGATCTTTCACACTTAACTCTGGAAGATTTTCTAGAATTGTGTGTCCCTCACCCCTTAAACAATGTAACAATAATGAATATTTGCGTTCTGCACTCAAATTTGTGCTGCATATTCTTGCATAATTTGTAAATATCTTTTCTAGTTCTGCCATTTTATTAATGGTTCACCTGGTGCAAAAAAAATGAGGTGGAGTGACGTTCTGCATTCCTTAGGCTCTTCAAATAAAAAATGCTGCCTATTTTCAACTAACACTGCAGATGCTTTATGCAATATCCATTCTGACTACAATGCACACTATGTTAAGAAAACTTCACACAGAAAGTATCTATTGAATAAAGCATTTCATTTGAATTCAAAAGTAATCTCTTAAGATGTGAGTCTATCGCCAACTAAGACAGTCTTTTCCTACGTTAAAATTTTTAAAGTGCCAAATTTTTAAATGTATGTTCTCATTTATAAGTCTTTTGTCACTACATGGTGTGCATATCACCAAACGTATTTGTGCTCCATGCTTCCTAATGCCTCACATATGATTTCTCTTTCTGATGACATGTTACCAATAATCTGCGGGTGTGCCTGACACTGTTTAGAGAGAAAAAAAAATGGCATGTTCTCTGTAACATCACTTTTGCCTTACTGTTGAATGTTGGTGGGCTAGTTGCTTCTCCTTTATTTGCCATTGCTACTTTGCTGTCAGGACTCCTGACTTTGTTTTAACCCTCTTTAAGAAGAAGTGAGTGATTTCTTTATTAAACAATGCAAGGCATCCCAACTTGCTAAGATTGTCACCACTAGGCACACAATCAGGCTTGTTTCCTCAGGAATTAGCTTGAGGAATGAGCTTTCCTTCTTACAAAGCCAAAATTGCCACTGTTCCTTGACATGCACACACTCAGCCTGTTTTCAAGAGGAAGTGGTAGGTGTTTTTAAACCACAGCCTCTCTTTCGATAGTCAATAGTGTAGATAAATCTCAAACAGATGCCATGAAGCTCATGTAAGTTCCACGGCCTCCTAGCAGCCCGTAGATAAAACAATGCACACATGTACCTCACAAACGACGCTCTACCAGTCTTCTTGCAAAGGAGAGGAAGATATTTTTCCTTACTACCTCTGGAAATCACCTCAACCACACCTACTGCAGCTTCCTGGAAGCCACCATCCAGGTAAGGAACTTCAAACGATGTTGAGGTGAAAAAGTGATAATTTCCTCCATCACCAAATTTTGGTGTCTAGTTTTCCATTAATGAGACAGACTCAACCAGTAAAAGTCAGATGAAATGCAGAGTGGTATATACATAGTGGAGTGTTCTAACTAGGAACTCCACTATGTCATCATCTCAGAATATGCAATGCAGATCAAAAGTGTTACAATAATTAAAAGTAAAAATGACTTATTTTACAGATGCCATGAATATATTTGAAAAAAGTAAACAATATTTTATTGTTTTGGAAACCATGAAATTGCTGAGACAAACCTAAAAGGGGAGGACCCTGCACAATACACTTAGATGAAGCAAGGCATTGTTACCTTGGAGCATGAAGTACAAGTGATCATCAAAAAGAACGTCATGGTTGTGAACCATCAATTGGTGCCACATGTATAAATTTCTTATTAGATTCTCATTCACATTTTTAAAGAAACATGAAAATCATATCCAAAATCACACAGTGCTGGAAGTGCTACATTGGTGTTATTTTTATGATCTAATGTATTAAACTGAGTAAGTAATACTTAGTAATATGTTTGGAACCACCTGAGTGCATCAATGCTTCAGGATATCATTGACAACCATTTTTAATTCTGTTAATCCATATTAACCACATGGAAGGGAACATTGCCACACGGTGTCAGGAATAGAACCATGTGCAGTCCAGGTCCCGCCCGAAACTCCGCTGTGCGGCTCTGCGGCGCTTTCTGCGCACCACTTGTCATCCCCTCTTGCTCCAAAGGTGGCCAAAACGTCGTCTGCCCTGTGGCAAAGCTCATAGACCTGCAGGTTCAGGTCATTGGTGGACAAGATGCACGTATCAGTGCCATTCCATGAAGGGATTACAATTCCCATGTTTTTAGAGGCAGCAGCCATCTTTGGGTGTGGCAGGCCTATAAAGCCCAGCCACACCCAAGCTCTTTGCTCACTATTTTGAAGACTTCGATGCAGCCAGACCTCATGGGCGTTTCTCTGGCGAAGAGCAGAGTTCCTGAATGGCAGAGTGTCATCCAACCAAAGTATCCTTGTTTCCATGGTGCATTAAAAAACGAGTAGGTCCTACTCGTAGCGGTAAGGCGTTGCTGAATCCAAGTTTGAAGGAAGTTGTTACTTCCAAAAGGTAAAGCGTCCCTTAGCATGACGAGCAAAGCATTTTGGGCCACACTGGTAAAGCGCCTCGGGCACGACATTCAAAGTGCTTCAGTTCAAAGGAGTAAAGCACTCTTGGCACAGCAATCAAGCGCCTCAGGTCATAGGAGTAAAGCGCTCTTGGCACAGCAATCAAGCGCTTCAGTTCACAGGAGTAAAGCGCCCTTGTCACAGCATCCAAAGTGCTTCAGTTCACAGGAGTAAAGCACACTTGCCACGACATTCAAAGCGCTTCAGTTCACAGGAAGTAAAGCGCCCTTCGGACAGCAATCAAATCGCTTCAGTTCATAGGAGTAAAGCGCTCTTGGCACAGCAATCATGCGCTTCAGTTCTTAGGAGTAAAGCGCTCTTGGCACAGTAATCAGACGCTGTGGTTCACAGGAGTAAAGCGTCCTTGGCACGGCATTCAAAGCGCTTCGGTTCACAGGAGTAAAGCGCCCTTGGCACAGCAATCAAAGCGCTTCAGTTCACATGAGTAAAGCGCCCTTGGTCCAATAATCAAGGCACTTCAGTTTACATGAGTAAAACTTTCAGGCCTAGGTGGCAAATGTGAAGACATTTCAAAGATAAGCAAATCATGGTTTCATTGTTTTTGGAAGCAAAATATGTGAGAGACATATTTAAGTCTTTGATGATATGTGAGATACATATTTAAGTCTTTGCGAATTTCTAGACTGAGAGCAAACGTTTTATGTTTATGAATGCATAGTACTTGCAGGATTGATGTTCAGAGTATGTCCATGGTCCAAGCTCTTGCCTTCTCAAAGTTCAGAGGTCTCAGTCGTTCTTGTGCCATGATTCAGAGAACGGCCACGCCCAGTTTTGTTTAATGCTCATGATATCCTGAAGTATCATGATTTTACTAATTGTTCTAGTTCCATGATTCAGAGAAGGGCCACGCTCAGTTTTGTCTAACGTTCATGACATTCCGGAGTATCATGATTTTACTAATTGTTCTTGTTCCATGATTCCAAAAAAGGCCAAGCCCAGTTTTGTTAAATGCTCATGACATCCTGAAGTATCATGATTTTACTAACTGTTCTTGTTCCATGATTCAGAGAAGGGTCACGCCCAGTTTTGTCTAAAGTTCATGACATTCTGGAGTATCAAGATTTTACTGATTGTTCTTGTTCCATGATTCAGAGAAGGGCCACACCCAGTTTTGTTTAATGCTTATGGCATCCTGAAGTACCATGACTCTATCAACACTTGCATCCACTGAAACACCTTTGTTTATTCCAAAGGGTCTCAACACTTACATCCACGGAGAGTCCTTTGTCTATTCCATAAGGGTCTCAGCATTTGAATTCACGGAGACACCTTTGTCTATTCCATAAGGGTCTCAACACTTGCATCCACGGAGACGCCTTTGTCTATTCCATAAGGGTCTCAACACTTGCATCCATGGAGACGTCTTTGTTTATTCCATAAGGGTCTCAACACTTGCATCCACGGAGACGCCTTTGTCTATTCCAAAAGGGTCTCAACATTTGCATTCATGGAGACACCTTTGTCTATGCAATAAGGGTCTCAACTTTTTCATCCACGGAGACGCCTTTGTTTATTCCATAAGGGTCTCAACACTTGCATCCACGGAGACGCCTTTGTCTATTCCATAAGGGTCTCAGCTCTTGCACACACTGAAACGCCTTTGTCTATTCCATAACAGTCTCAAGACTTGCATCCACAGAGACGCCTTTGTCTGTTCCATAAGGGTCTCAACTCTTGCACACACGGAGACGCCTTTGTCTATTCCATAAGGGTCTCAACTTTTGCATCCACGGAGACGCCATTGTCTATTCCATAAGGGTCTCAACACTTGCATCCACGGAGACGCCTTTGTCTATTCCATAAGGGTCTCAACTCTTGCACACACGGAGACGCCATTGTCTAATCCATAAGGGTCTCAAGACTTGCATCCACGGAGACGCCTTTGTCTATTCAATATGGGTCTCAACTCTTGCACACACGGAGACGCCTTTGTCTATTCCATAAGGGTCTCAAGACTTGCATTCACGGAGACGCCTTTGTCTATTCAATATGGGTCTCAACTCTTGCATCCACGGAGACGCCTTTGTCTATTCCATAAGGGTCTCAAGACTTGCATCCACGGAGACACCTTTGTCTATTTAATTAGGGTCTCAACTCTTGCATCCACGGAGACGCCTTTGTCTATTCCAAAACGGTCTCAACTCTTGCACACATGGAGACGCCTTTGTCTATTCCATAAAGGTCCCAGCTCTTGTACACATGGAGACGCCTTTGTCTATTCCATAACGGTCTCAACTCTTGCATTCACAGAGACGCCTTTATCTATTCCATAAGGGTCTCAACTCTTGCATCCATGGAGACGCCTTTGTCTATTCCATAAGAGTCTCAACTCTTGCACACATGGAGACGACTTTGTCTATTCCATAAGGGTCTCAACTCTTGCATTCACGGAGACGCCTTTGTCTATTCCATAAGAGTCTCAACTCTTGCAAACACGGAATCGCCTTTGTTTATTCCATAAGTGCCTCAGCACTTGCATTCAGGGAGACGCCTTTGTCTATTCCATAAGGGTCTCAACTCGTGCATCCACGGATACGCCTTTGCCTGTTCCATAAGGGTCTCAACACTTGCGTTCACAGAGACGCCTTTATCTATTCCATAAGGGTCTCAACTCTTGCATCCATGGAGACGACTTTGTCTATTCCATAAGGGTCTCAACTCTTGCATTCACAGAGATGCCTTTGTCTATTCCATAAGGGTCTCAACTCTTGCACACACTGAGGCGCCTTTGTCTATTCCATAAGGGTCTCAACACTTGCATTCACGGAATCGCCTTTGTTTATTCCATAAGGGTCTCAACAGTTGCATTCACGGAGACGCCTTTGTCTATTCCATAAGGTTCTCAACTCATGCATCCACGGAGATGCCTTTGTCTGTTCCATAAAGGTCTCAACACTTGCATTCACAGAGCCGCCTTTATCTATTCCATAAGGGTCTCAACTCTTGCACACATGGAGACGCCTTTGCTTATTCCATAAGGGTCTCAACTCTTGCATTCACGGAGACGCCTTTGTCTGATCCATAAGGGTCTCAACACTTGCATCCACTAAGGTGCCTTTATCTATTCCATAAGGGTCTCAACTCTTGCAGACATGGAGACGCCTTTGTCTATTCCATAAGGGTCTCAACTCTTGCACATAAGGAGGCGCCTTTGTCTATTCCATAAGGGTCTCAACACTTGCATTCACAGAATCGCCTTTGTTTATTCTATAAGGGTCTCAACACTTGCATTCACGGAGACGCCTTTGTCTATTCCATAAGGTTCTCAACTCGTGCATCCACGTAGATGCCTTTGTCTGTTCCATAAGGGTCTCAACATTTGCATCCACTAAGGTGCCTTTGTTTATTCCATAAGGGTCTCAACACTTGCATTCACGGAGACGCCTTTGTCTAAATGTATAATTGAATGTTAACGCTGTTATGAACAAGTATATACATACATGCTTAACCACTTCCTTTTCAGATATCTCTCCCTGCTGTTCCCTACCCTAATTCCCTTCCCCCCTACTGGCTTCACCATAACTCTGTGCTATAATAGCTTTGTGAGTTGGTGATGCCGGAAGGTGGGCCTGTTGTTCGGCGGCATGCAGATCCCGAGGAAAGGACACTGTGACAGAATATTGAGCCCACGAGTTTATACTTTCCTCTCGGTCTGTACGTCGGCTGATCAAGATGGCCACCTCAAAATACCCTTATACAGGTAATTAATCAAGAGCAAAGTGATCTAACTGAATCCAAAAACAAAAAAACAGACAATTTGGTTGACAAGGTTCGGTGTTTTTTCACACAGGTGGAATTGCATTTTACTTCAAGGAAACAAAGACTTGATAACGTGTTTATCACATTTCAGTCAGTTAGTGGTGGAAACTACTTGGTCAGAGGAAACACTAAAGAGCCCAAGAAAAAATGAAGGGGATCTCTTGGGCAAATTGACAATCCCTTCAGTCTGTTCTTTCTCAACACTTGCATTCATGGAGACGCCTTTGTCTATTCCATAAGGGTCTCAACTCGTGCATCCACGGAGACGCCTTTGTCTGTTCCATAAGGGTCTCAACACTTGCATCCACGGAGACGCCTTTGTCTAAATGTATAATTGAATGTTAATGCTGTTATGAACAAATATATACATACATTCTTAAACATTTTTCCTTTTCAGATCTCTTTCGCTGCTGTTCCCTGCCCTAAATCCCTTCCCCCCGACTGGCTTCACCATAACTCTGTGCTATAATAGCTTTCTGAGTTGGTGACGCCGGAAGGTGGGCCTCTTGTTCGGCGGCGTGCAGATCCCAAAGAAAGGACACTGTGACACACGGTTTAAATTTTTTATCTTAAACATCAACCCTGATTACATTCATGACACTTGTAACTAATAAAACACGTCTTAGTGTTCTAACTTCTAGCATAAATTAGATGTAAATTCAAGCATCTATCAGACTGCCATTTTCCTGGCTGACCATACATTTAAACTCTGTGACAATTATTCATTTTCAAATTATGATTTTGTGATCTTAGGAATTTCATAAATCTTTTCAAGATGATCACGCTTGTCTTCTAAGACTAGATTAGTGGTCTAAACTCTATTGTTAGCATATTTTATGTTGCCAGGTCATGAGGAAGGCACATTGTTTTGTGGATCTTAAATAGGAGCAAAACCATTGATCTCATAAAAAGGTGTGTAACGTGTAATCAATTTTTTATTTTGAGCAAAAAACGAATATTCTTTTCAAAGGTTTCCACACAGTATTAATGTTCCTTGAAACACCACTCATTCTCTGTGCACTCTTGCTCACATTATAACGAAGGCAGTCCATAAGGTTAGGTGATATGTGCTTGTCTCTTTTATATGTATCTTGGATCTACCCTTCTAATACTACAAGAGTACCCAAGTTCGTCCCACCTGTCGCTGGAGAATTGACACAGCGCGTGTTCTCAACACGGACCCTTCGCACAGCGCACTGGAGTTTTCCACGCATTGACAGTGGGCGTCAAATTCTTCAATATCACAGCACAGACCTGAGGCTGCTAATCCGGAAATCGACGAATCCCTTCCCTGTGAGGAAAGAATCAAATCATTGCTTACCCCACAGAGAAAGAATTGACGCACAGCCTCACTTGCGAGTAAGGAATCAACGCATCACTTTCTTTTCTGGCACACGCTCATCCATGCAGCTTTATTTTTGACGCATACTAGATACTTTGTGCTAAAACAACGCATCAATTGATTTCTATGGATTAAGACTCTTTTTACTATAAAAATGCATATCTTTGCCTGTGTATGCTGGATTTTTGTCATTAAGGTCTTGTTTGATTTAGATAAATATTGGCTATCTCTCTATATTGGTGTTGAGTCCTTTGTGGTGTTTTCACGGTTACTGTGTGTGTTTGTACAAATACTTCACACATTACCTCTGATATAAGCCTGACTGCTTGTGCCAAGCTACCAAGGGGGTGAGCAGGGGTTATCTGAGCTGTGTATCTCCCTTACCATGACTAGAGAGAGGGTCCCTACTTGGACAGGGTTTAAATTGACTGCCAACTAGAGACCCCATTTCTAACATTGGTGATCAGCAGTGAGGATAGGACTTGTATTTGTACTTGACATACAGTGATTGGTGTACATTACTGTTTCTGAACAGACCATTACGTACCAGCATACTGTTTTCCTTTCTGTTTTTTTGCAACTCTCAAGTTTGGGCCACAGTGATGTCTCAGTCTGGTGAGCACACATAGGATGGGAGTGATGTGGTGAAGGGGAGGAAACTAGCCTCATCTGTGGGGCAGAAAGCCAGAATGAAAGGTGGAAGAGCTTTCTCCAGAGCGAGCAGCAGTGTTTCCTCTCCAGGTCTGTCTCCAGAGGAGCTGGAGACTAGGAGGAGAGACAGGAAGCTTGAGTTCGAACAGCTAATGCTCAGGTTAATGCAGGAGAGAGAAAAAGATTTGAGGAAATTAGACTGGCCCCGGAGAAGGAGAAATCTCTTTTAGCTCAGGAGCACAGCCTGATGGAGCTGGACCTGAGAACCTGGAGGGCTGGGTCTAGCACAGATAGTGGCAGTAAAAGTGTTGTATCCAGTACTGTAGGAGAAGTGCACATGCCCAGCGACTTGGTGCTCAACTTGAAGGAGGGGATGACACTCACCAGGAGGTTCAGGTTTATGAGGTAGCTCCAGTGGTGCGCAGGGTCCCTGAGGTGGAATGGGGAACTGGCATGAGGCGTCATATTCTTAGTGGTGGAAGGGACACTCTACTGGCTCTAGGTGAGAGTGACAGGGAGAGGGGTTTCCCCTCTGGTAGAAGTCCTGGTAGTGAAGTATGGAGACACCCCAGAAGAGTGTGGGTTGAGTATCAGGGACAGTCAGTTACTATCTCATCAGTCTCAGGAGGGTGATGGAGGGTGATGGGGTGTACTGTTTCAAGGTACTGGATGAGGAGGTAGAGGATGGTTTAGTTAACACATGAGAGGGGCTGTGTGATGTGATATGTTCAGTCTTTATTTTGCAGAGCTATGTCAACACCAGGTGGAGTGTGAGTTCTCTGACCCCCAGAGAGCTTGCACAGGAGGCAGATCTCTGGGTGGGTACCAGAGAGACTGAAGAGGCATTTGGGTGTGCTAGTGAAGAGAATGTCTCAGGTTTTCCCCAACCAAGGAAGGTGGGGGAGGTTTGCAGTGACCCAAGTAGGTCCCCATGTAGTGGGATGGGTCCCATGTCCTGTCTCAGGAGAGAGGGAGTGGGGGTGGGCAGAGGCCCAGGTTGCCTGAAACCCAGTCCTAGAGCTTAGGGGGTTCCATAGGAGAACACCAGATTGGTAGCCTATCCTGTACTGGGAGGCCATCTGCTGAAGGGGACCCCATAGTGTCAGGAGAATTTGGGGGGGACAGCTGTCACCAGCATCCCACCAGTCCCAGTGCCTGGCAGTACCACTCCAGAATGGAGGGTGCAGGACACCAGACAGAGAGGTGATATGGGAGGCAGCCTCCAGTGAAGAACCTGGAGGGTCAGGGGTCAGCTCATAGGTCAGAGCTCCCCAGGAATGACCATGATGATACCACTTCTGCTCTGGGGTGGCTCCATGCCCTGCCAGATGGGCACGGGTTGGGAGACCAGTGCCATACAGACTCTTGGGAGGGTAGGGTTACTCACCCAGAAGTCCTGGCTTGCTAGGCACAGGTCCAGCCCCAGGGTACAGACCCTAGGTTGGATGACCAGATTCAGGGTATCCACCCTGACCTGGAGGGAGGGGAAACTGTTAACAGTGTCCCTACTGTGTTGTCTCCTGGAGGTACCACTCCGGGTGGGAGGGTGCACAGTCCAAGAAGGAGGAGTAGGGGGGGCTGCCTCACTCCTGACCCCTACCCAACCTACGGGTGTAGACAGACCGTAGGCAGGGGGACCAGTGCCGGGGAGCCATCCCTGCACTGCAGGGAGAACTGTGCAGGACTGTTTCCTCAAGCACCCTGACAATTCTGGATACCAGGGGGGAGAACTCCTAGTTGGGGGGTGCAGAACCCCAGAAGGAGGGATAGGGGAGGGAAGACTCACCCCTGACCTCAGTCCACTCAAAGGGTACAAACCCCAGGTTGGAAGACCAGTTGCAGGTTAACATCCCTGCACTGGTGGGAGAATTGTGCAGGACTGCTTCTACAAGCACCCTGAGAATTCTGGACTCTGGGGTACTGCTCCTAGGGGGAGGGTACAGAGCCCCAGAGGGGAGGACCAGTGTCAGGATGCCATCCCTAACCTGGTGGAAGGGAGAGTGGACAAAGGGTGCCAGGCACATGGGGCTACTGCCCCCCTCCCACTCTCCAAAGTCACAGTGGTTAAAGAGCCCTGAAAGGCCTGGGGCCTGACTCCCGTCACTGACAGCTGTCAGTGGCCACTGTGAGTTGCTGTACTGGTGGACAGAGTTGCCCTTGGGTTGGGGACTGGAGTCACACCCCGAGGGTGGAATGGGCCACACCACTGTGTTGGCCATGGTGGTACTGTCTGCCCGCTGAGATACATCTGTGGGCCAAGTAAGGTTAGGTGCTGCACAGGTGGTATCCGCAGGTGATGAGAAGGGTTCCCCATGGGTTTGGTTAGTGGGCTCTGAGAGTAGTGACAGAGGAATCCAACTGGGTTCAGAAGGTGTAAAACTGGAACATGCCCCTGCTATTGCAGGTTAGGGTCCATGTTCTATCACCCCAATCAGGGAAGTCCATCAAGGTATTGATTGGTCCTTCCTGGCTTTAGGCTGTTGTTTTGGACCTGGCCCTTTTTGCAGGGCCATCCCCAAACATTTTGCCTCCATCCTCCTATTTTTTCTGACCTGTTTTTGTTGGCTTTAGGACTCTGAGCACTATACCACTACTAACCAGTGCTAACGTGCATATGCTCTCTGTGTACCTTGTATTGGTGATTGGTTTATCCCTGATTGCCATATTTGATTTACTAGTAAGTCCCTAGTAAAGTGCACTAGAGGTGCCCTGGGACTATAAAACAAATGCTACAAGTGGGCCTGCAGCACTGGTTCTGCCACCCACATGAGTAGCCCTGTAAACATGTCTCAGACCTGACACTGATCTGCCAGTTTGGTAACACTTGCCAGGCCCAAACCTTCCCTTTTTATACAGGTAAGGCACTCCTAAGGTAGGCGCACTAGGTAGCCCCCAGGGGCAGGGTGTGGTGTATGTTAAAGGTGGGACATGTACTGATATGTTTTTCATGTCCTACCAGTGAAATACTGCCAAGTTCACTTTTCACCGTTGCAAGGCCTATCCCTCTCATAGGTTAACATGGGGGCTGCCTCTAAATATCCTTAAAGTGCAGTTTCCCTTTGAGAACAGATAGAAATGTGGAGTTTGAGGTCTCTGAACTCACAATTTAAAAATACATCTTTTAATGAAGGTGGGTTTTAGATTGTTAGTTTGAAAATGCCACTTTTAGAAAGTAGGCATTTTCTTGCTTAAATCATTCTGTGACTCTGCCTGTTTGTGGATTCTTTATCTGGTCAGGCTGACAGTTTGTCTGTTTGTGCATTTCCACTAGGCCGTGACACAAAGGGAGCTGGGGTGTAGCCTGGCTGTCCTGATGGACCATCTGGGCTGGAGTGGAGGGAGGCATGGTCGCTTACACCTGAAAGGGCTGTGCCTACCCTCACACAATGCAGTCTCCAACCCCCGGTGTGTGTCTGGAGCCAGGCCTGGGTAAGGCAGGATGCTGTAAACAACAGAGACTTTTTTATGTTGGGCAGCTTCAAAGGCAGAAATGGGTATAAGTAGTGAACACAATAGCCCAGAATTTAGATTACTGCAAGGATTCAAGAGGAACCTCTGCCGGGAGACGAGCTGAGGAAAAGTTATGCCCTTGCCTGTGACTGTGCTTTGTTGGGCTATCCTGCAGTTGCTGCTTCTGCGTGTGAAAGGGGACAAAGACTGGACTTTGTTGTGCATTCCCGCTTGAAAGATATCTTCAAGGGCTTGGACTGAGCTTGCCTCCTGTTTTTGAAACCTCACGAACAGCAAGGGCTTCACCAACCAGTCTCTGAGTCTGCATACTGTGGATTCTAGCTTGCCAGAGGGTGCCATTCTGGTTCCTGGGCCCCTGGAAGTGAATTTCTGGTGAAAATCCTGAGAAACTATGACGGACAACTCCGTACGACCACGCTAAGGACACCGCTGCCCAAAGCCTGCGACGCTGCACACACCTCTGTGGACCTTGCCGAGGCATGACAACCCCACCGTCATTGCAAGCCTGACTTAGGTGCAGCCACTGACGTCCGCACGAACACGTGAGTCGGAGTGTTGTACACCCAGGGGCATATTTATACTCCGTTTGCGCTGAAATTGCGTCATTTTTTTTTACGCAATTTCGACGCAAAACTAACTCCATATTTATACTTTGGCGTTAGACGCGTCTAGCGCCAAAGTCCATAGAGTTTGAGTCATTTTTTAGCGTGGACACCTACTTTGCGTTAATTATATGCAAGGTAGGCGTTCCCGTCTAAAAAATCGACTCCGAGGCATGTGCGTCGGATTTATACTCCCGGGCAAAAATCACGCCCGGGAGTGGGCGGGTCAAAAAAAAATGACGTACGGCCGCTTTTGCACTGTTTTTTAGCGCCTGCAAAAGGCAGGCGTTAAGGGACCTGTGGGCTCTGAAGGAGCCCAGAGGTGCCCCCCCATACCCCCAGGGACACCCCCTGTCACCCATGCCCACCCCAGGAGGACACCCAAGGTTGGAGGGACCCATCCCAGGGACATTAAGGTAAGTTCAGGTAAGTGTTTTTTTTGGGTTTTTTTGTGGCATAGGGGGGCCTGATTTGTGCCCCCCTACATGCCACTATGCCCACTGACCATGCCCAGGGGACAGAAGTCCCCTGGGCATGGCCATTGGGCAAGGAGGCATGACTCCTGTCTTTGCTAAGACAGGAGTCATTTCTATGGGGGTTGGGAGTGAAAAAAAATGGCGCAAATCGGGTTGAGGCGCAAAAATTACCTCAACCTGACTTGCCCCATTTCTTGACGCCCAAGCTCCATATCCCCCTACGCCGGCGCTGCCTGGTGTACGTCGTTTTTTTTAACGCACACCAGACGGCGCTGGCGGCTAACGCCGGCTAACGTCATTCAATAAATACGGCGCCCGCATGGCGCTTCAGAATGGCGTTAGCCGGCGCTAATTTTTTTGACGCAAAACTGCGTTGGCGCAGTTTTGCGTCAAAAAGTATAAATATGGGCCCCAATGTTTGTGATAACCGACTCCATTGCAGGGCCTGTGACGTGATCGCGACCCTGTAAGGTCGCCCCTCAGCATCATGACTTCGCTGGACTTTGACATTGCTGGAGGTGCCATGGTGCTGACTCCTCGCAACTGATGCCGCCTCACCTCCACTGCTCCACAGTGATCACCCGACGCCTTTTCGTGACGCCTCCGCTCCTACACCCCGCAGCACAGTAACCAATGCCACATCAGCACCAGTGACACCTCGCTCCCCGACTCCAGGCACTGGCCTGTTTTTTACACATTTTGCTAAGGTACTATACCTGGGAGTCCATGTGACTCCGTAAACAGTGCCAGTGGCATCACATTGTGTAAAACGACTCTGTCACGACGCCGCTTTAACATCATATTCCAGCATTTGTGCCTCTAGGCACTATGTTGGTGTTTTTAATTGCTAAAGTCATATTTTTTATTGTGTACGGTGAATTTTTATCATATTTGGTCTTGTTTTATTTAGATAAATATCTGCTATTTCTCTAAATCTGTGTGCTGTCCAGTTTGTAGTGTTTCACTGTATTATTGTGTGTGTTGGTACAAATACTTTACACATTGCCACTGGGTTAAGCCTTTCTGTTCATGCCAAGGTACCAAGGGGGTGAACAGGGGTGTGTTTCTCCTTTGCCCTGACTAGAGTGTGGGTCCTTGCTTGGACAGGGAGCAACCTGACTGCCAACCAAAGACCCCATTTCTGACACCATCTGAGAGAAGAAGTGCAATTAATATGTCTTGGGGCTACCCACCATTATTTTTACACACACATACTGGTTGTATTTGTCATAACAGTGAGTGATGGTTCAATATATAAAATTTTATGAACAAGAAATTTACTAAAAATGAAATGCACTGTTAATAATTGAAAGTTCATAAAATGTAACCAATGACTCACAGCTCGTGAGCTGTAAAGCCGCGAAAAGGCACCAACTGCTTTACAGGCCATTTACACTCCTTTCATAAGTGACACACTCAAGACCATTCACAGCGCCAGCCGCGGGCCCAGCACATTATAACATTCACAACAAGAGACAATGTACACACTGGCAGAGAAAGACAGAAAAGACAATTATTACTACACAACCATATATTCATTAAGTACACACACATACTAGTTGGATTTGGCACGGGGGTGGGTGATGGTTCAATATATAAAAGTTTATTAACAAGAGATTTCACAAAAATGAAATGCACTGTTAATAATTGAAAGGTCAAACAACGGAACCAATGACTCACAGATCGTGAGCTGTAAAGCAGCCTCAAGGCACCAACAGCTTTCCAGTCTACTCACACACCTTTCATACGTGACACACACACAAGACCATTCACGCCCCCAGGCAGTGGACCAACCACATTACAACACTCACATCAACAGATAGCGCCATTCAAGGGCCGATCACTTTCATACGCCTACATGCCTGACACAGCAATCACACCGGCTGATGGAGTGGGTGGGCTGTGATTTGGCTAGCAGTTTGTGTAGTGACCAGCAGCAAGTCACTACTCACACACTGCCAGCCAAGCACCGGCTCACACACACCACCAGCCAAGTGCCAGTTCACTCACAACGCCAGCCAAGCACCACTCCATGCACTCTGCCAGCCAAGTGGTACTCCACGCATACTGCCAGCCAAGCGCCACTTCGCACACACCACCAGCCAAGCGCCACTCCTCACACACCATCAGCCAAGCGCAACTCCACACACACTGCGAGCCAAGCGCCAGTCCATGCACAACACTATCACATTTTTTTAACAGAAAAGAAAATGTAACCTAATTGTAAGTAAATAAAAATCTACAAACATAAAAGCTCTAACTAAATACATGACACGAATGCCAACCATGAAACTGAACAAAAATGATAAAACAATATAGAACAGGCAGTTCACTTTTACACTCACCGTAGATTCAAAACATTATTTTGGGTGTGTTACATTCTGAAACAAGCGGGCACACACAGCTGAGGTTTAGAAAGACAGTTGGGGAAGTATGTACAACTCTTCTTCTGCACACCTCTTTGCATAAAGACTCTACACCTCCTACTGTGAAAGTCTTTTTTGGGTGTTGGAGGAATGCGATCAGCAAAGTGGTGATCTTTCAGTCTAGCGATATCCTCCAATAATCCAGCTCTAGAAACACTTGCCTGTTCTGCTACAACAAGGCTGCCTGTCACAGACTGCTGAAACTGACCAAATGTCATCTTGGACTCTGGAAAACAATCCTTCAGAACAACAAAAGCATTAAAGGTTTCTAAGTGGAATAGATAGATAGATAATCAACTTCTTATATCAAATGTAAGCCTTACGAATAGCAGTGTAAGGTTCCGACGTCTGATTTACTCTATCAATATCATCCATGTGCCTATTGTAGTCTAAAATGCACACAGGTTTGCACACTTCAGCATACTGACCCCAAACAGTCACAGGTGAAGTACTTTCATCATGGATGGTAGTCAGCATGTAGACATCTCTTCTGTCTTTGAATTTCACAGCTAGAAGTTCATCACTGCGCAAAGTACTGCACTGTTCCCTATCTTTAGTAACCTATGCAGTTGGAGCGGATTGTGCCACAAGCAACATTGTCCACTTTGACCAATTCCATGAACAACTGCACACCAGTGTAGAAGTTATCTATATATAAATAGTGACCATTGTTAAAAAGTCAGCTACCAAGTTCCCACACAATCTTCTCTCAAACTCCAAAAGTGAACAGACAACTAGCGGGATCAGTATTGGAATCCCTACCAGTGTACACCCTGAAATTATAGACATTTCCACTCCTCCTCTCAGACAGCATATACATCTAAATTCCATAACATGCCCTCTTGCTAGGAATGGACTGTCTAAAAAAACAAACAGCCCTTGAACAGGATGAGAGATTTGTTTTTCCCTGAAACATAGGGCCAGATGTAGCAAAGGATTTGTGCGTCGCAAACTGTGAAAATCGCCGTTTGCGAGGCGCAAATGCCTCTTTGCTATGCAGAAATGTATATTGCGAGTCGGGACCGACTCGCAATATGCATTTCAGAATTGCAAATAGGAAGGGGTGTTCCCTTCCTATTTGCGATTCGGAGTGGCATGCAATACCATTTGCGACCGCATATGCGGTCGCAAATGGTATCGCAGTTACCATCCACTTCAAGTGGATGGTAACCCACTCGCAAATTGGAAGGGGTCCCCATGGGACCCCTTCCTCTTTGCGAATGGACCCAAAACAATTTTTTCAGGGCAGGTAGTGGTCCAAGGGACCACTACCTGCCCTGAAAAAATACCGAAACTAAAGGTTTCTTTTTTTTTTTAAGTGCAGCTCGTTTTCCTTTAAGGAAAACGGGCTACACTTAAAAAAAAAAAACTGCTTTATTGATAAAGCAGTCGCGAACATGGAGGTCTGCTGACGACAGCAGGCCTCCATGTTTGCGAGTGCCTAGACTCGCTATGGGGCCGCAATTTGCGACCCACCTCATGAATATTAATGAGGTGGGTCATTGCGACCCCATAGCGAGTCGCAGACGGTGTCTGAGACACCGTTCTGCATTGGAAATTGCGACTTGCAATTTGCGAGTCGCTCCGACTCGCAAATTGCAAGTCGCAATTTCCAAATTTGCTACATCTGGCCCATAGTTCTCTGAAAACTAGTTTACACGGTGTTCAAGGACAGGCCGAATATTAAAAGATGGTCACAATCAGGGTGATCTCATGGCAGTGCTAAAGCATTATCAACAAAATGCAGCATCAGAGGCGGAAGCAAATACCAATTACGACTCATGGTTGCAGGACATATAGCCGTCACCACCAAGTGACTAGTAGACCAATAAGAAGACATTGACAGCTTCCTTATCAAGCGCTTTAAAAGAGTTAAACCCAAACGCTTCTTCATCTCATCCAGGTTTGTAGTAGTCCACTGGGTAGCTCTAGAGCAGGACCAAAGTCTGGCACTGTTGTCCCTCAAATACTGTTCAGTATACAAATTAGTCTGTCCAACAATCTCCTCCAAAAATACACCATCCATAAACAACTGAAAGAAATGTATAGGCAAAACATTTTCAGTATTCACTCTACACCAGAGTACCTCCAGACATAAACCTAAAAACCTATTGTTGGACCTGGCTTTTTGACTGGGACATCCCCAAACTTTTAGCCTCCTTCCTCCTATTTTTTCTGACCTGTTGTTGTTGGCTTTTGACCTCTGGGCACTTTAGCACTGCTAACCAGTGCTAAAGTGCATATGCTCTCTGTGTAAATTGTACTACTGATTGGTTTATCCATGATTGACTATTTAATTTACTTGTAAGTCCCTGGTAGAGTGCACTACATGTGCCTAGGGCAGGTAAATTAAATGCTACTAGTGGGCCTGCAGCACTGGTTGTGCCACCCACCTCAGTAGCCCCTTAACCCTGTCTCAGGCCTGCCATTGCAAGGCCTGTGTGTGCAGTTTCACTGCCACTTCGACTTGGCATTTAAAAGTACTTGCCAAGCCTAGAACTCCCCTTTTACTACATGTAAGTCATCCCTAATGTGTGCCCTAGGTAACCCCTAGAGCAGGGTGCTGTGTAGGTAAAAGGCAGGACATGTACCTGGGTAGTTATATGTCCTAGTAGTGTAAAACTCCTAAATTCGTTTTTACACTACTGTGAGGCCTGCTCCCTTCATAGGCTAACATTGGGGCTGCGCTCATACACTGTTGAAGTGGCAGCTGCTGATCTGAAAGGAGCAGGAAGGTCATATTTAGTATGGCCAGAATGGTAATACAAAATCCTGCTGACTGGTGAAGTCGGATTTAATATTACTATTCTAGAAATGCCACTTTTAGAAAGTGAGCATTTCTTTGCACTAAAATCTTGTTGTGCCCTTCAATCCACGTCTGGCTAGGTTTAGTTGACAGCTCCTTGTGCATTCACTCAGACACACCCCAAACACAGGGTACTCAGCCTCACTTGCATACGTCTGCATTTTGAATGGGTCTTCCTGGGCTGGGAGGGTGGAGGGCCTGCCCTCACACAAAGGACTGCCACACCCCCTACTGGGACTCTGGCAGACAGAATTGAACTGAAAGGGGGCTTGGTGCATTTCTTAGAGACTCTTTGAAGTCACCCCCACTTCAAAGGCACAACTTAGTATAAAACAGGGCCTCTGCCCTACCTCATCAGACACTTGCTGGAGAAGGAACCTGAACCAGAAACTACATCCTGCCAAGAAGAACTGCCTGGCTGCTCAAAGGACTCACCTGTCTGCTTTCTACAAAGGACTGCTGCCTTGCTGTTGCCCTGCTGCCTTGCTGAACTCTTGTCTGGCTGTGAAAGTGCTCTCCAAGGGCTTGGATAGAGCTTGCCTCCTGTTCCTTGAAGTCTCAGGGCCAAAAAGACTTCTCTCTTTTACTTGGACGCTCCGTGCGCCGAAAATTTCGACGCACAGCTTGTTCGGCGGCGAGAAAAACGCCGCACACCGACGCTGATCGACGCGGCGCTCTTGGGACGATCGAGAATCCGACGCACGGCCTCGCAAGGACAACGCCGCCCGACCTCTAGAGGAGAAATCGACGCGACGCCTGCCGTGAGATCGTAATTTCAACGCGCAGCCCCGCAGATCGACATCCGGAGGAGAAATCGACGCAACGCCTGCCGTGAGATCGTAATTTCAACGCGCAGCCCCGCAGATCGGCATCCAGAGGAGAAATCGACGCGACGCCTGCCGTGAGATCGTAATTTCAACGCGCAGCCCCGCAGACCGACGCGCAGCCGGAGAACAAGCAGGAAAATCCACGCACAGACCCGGGACATCTGGTAATCCCCGCGATCCACAGAAAGAGACAGTCCGCGCGCCGGAAAACGACGCCGGCCTCCCCGCGTGGAAAATAACTACGCAAGTCCGTGTGTGCTGGGGAGAAATCGACGCACACACCCTTTTTCTGCGCACCTCTTCTCTTGTGGCCCTCTGAGGAGATTTTTCCACGCTAAACCAGGTACTTGTGCTTGAAAGAGACTTTGTTAATATTCTAAAGACTTAAGACACTTTATATCACTTTTCAGTGATATCTTTACAAATTCGTATTGCAACTTTGATCATTTTGACCTGAAGATACCCAGATAAATATTATATATTTTTCTAAATACTGTGTGGTGTATTTTTGGGGTGTTATGCTATGGTGTTGTATGATTTATTGCACAAATGCTTTACACATTGCCTTCTAAGTTAAGCCTGACTGCTCGTGCCAAGCTACCGGAGGGTGAGCACAGGCTGATTTTGGATTGTGTGTGACTTACCCTGACTAGAGTGAGGGTTCTTGCTTTGACAGAGGGCAACCTGATGCCAACCAAAAACCCCATTTCTAACATTGGTGATCAGCGGTGAGGATAGGACTTGTGTTTGTGCAGTGACATACAGTAGCTAAGTATTTCACTACCTATCCACAGTTGAAGGTCAACTTGATTTTTCATCTTTTTCACTTTTGGTTCTCTGATCTCCTCCAGGATATACTATTGATATTTTGGACTTGGGATTTTGGTTCTTGCTGGTAAAATCTTATCAGAATGGGATTGTGTACCTACTCATTCTTTGTTCGTACTGACCACCTCACTAAGGCTGACCTAAGAAAGCTTTGCAGAAAATGGGGCCTTCCTGTAGCAAGGAGATCTACTAAGGCGGAGATGCTACATCACTACATAGTTTGGGGGGAGGAAAGATGGGCAGAGAGAGAGGCAGCAAGAAACCAAATGACTAAGTACCCCTCAGATGAGGAGGAGGACTACTCACACGAGGAGGAAGACTGCTCACATGAGGAGGAAGACTACTCAGATGAGGAAAGAGAACTAGTGGGAGATGAAGGGCTCCTAGCTCTACAACGGTGTATGGAAGAGCTAGATGAGTTTCTTGAAAGGGCTGAGGCAGCAAGTCTCTTAGCCCTGGAAGAAGAAAAGATTGCAGCTCAAGAGCTGAGCTGTAAAGAGCTGAAACTGGAGGCCGGATTGGCTGAATCCAGTTCAGATGGTGGCAGCAAACATCTTGCATCCAGTACTGCTGAAGAAGGGCACAAGCCCAGAGATGTGGTGCCCAACTTGAAGAAGGTAGTTGACACACCCCAGGTGGTTCAAGGGTATGAGGTAGTTCCCGTTATGCACAGGGTCCCTGAGAAGGATTGGGGAACTGGCACAGGGAGTCATATTTCTACTGGGGGAAGGGACACTTTACTGACTCTAGCAGAGAGTGACAGAGAAAAGGGTTCCCCCCTGGTGGACGTCCTGGATATAGAGTGTAGAGACATCCCAGAAGAGTATGGGTTGAGTGTCAGGGACAGGCAGATACTGTCTCACCAGTCTCAAGAGGGTGATGTAGAGTGCTTTTCCAAGGCTGAGTTACTGGGTGGTTGGGTGAAGGGTACTGTGGTTAATACATGTGAAGGGCAGAGTGATGTAATTGCTGGAGAGCATATGTCTGGTCCTTATTTTCCAGAGCTACGCCAACACCAGGTGGAGTGTGAGTTCTCTGACCCCAGGGAACTTACAATGGAGGCAGACTTCTGGGTGAGTACCAGAGAGTCTGAAGAGGCATTTGGGGGTGCTCCTGAAGGGAGTGGTCTAGGTGGTTCCCAACCGAATGAGGTGGGAAAGGATTGTAGTGTCCCAGATAGGTCCCAGGTCCTAGAGGGTTCCATGAGGGAACACCAGAAGGGAAGCCTAGCCTGTACCGTAGGGCCACCTTTTGAGGGAAGCCCCGCAGTGTCAGAAGAACTTGGGGGGGTGACTGTAGCCAGCATCCCAACAGTTCTGGTGCCTGGCAGTACCCCTCCTAGTGAGGGGGTGCAGAAGTCCAGACATAGGGTTGAGAGGGGGTTGCAGACCCCAGTGGAGGACCTTGAGAGTCAGGGGACAGCTCTGAGAGCAGAGCCCCCCAGGAATGACCCAGGTGAAACCGTTTCTGGTTTGGGGGAAACCCAGACTCTGCCGGATGGGCAGAGGTCGGGAGACCTGCGCCAACCAGACTCTTGTGTGGCCCTTGGGGACGGTGTGTCCCTTGTGGGGGGTGGGAGTGCCCCCCAGGAAGTCCTGGCATGCCAGGCAAAGATTCAACCTCAGGGTGGTGACTCTGGGTTGGATACCCAGGTTCAGAGGTTAAACTCTGACCTGGTGGGAGGTAGATGTGCCTCCCAAGAAGTCCTGCTGTGCCAGGCAATTGTCCAACCTCAGGGTGTTAACTCTGGGTTGGGTGACCAGGTTCAGAGGTTAAACTCTGACCTGGTTGGGGGTAGGTGTGCCCCCCAGAAAGTCCTGGCGTGCCAGGCAATTGCCCAACCTCAGGGTGGTGACCCTGGGTTGGGGAACCAGGCTCAGAGGTTAAACTCTGACCTGGTGGGAGGTAGGTGTGCCTCCCTGGAAGTCCTGGCCTGCCAGGCAATGGTTCAACCTCAGGGTGGTGACTCTGGGTTGGCTAACCAGGTTCAGGGGATAAACTCTGACCTGTTGGGGGGTAGGTGTGCCCCCCAGAAAGTCCTGGTATACCAGGCAGTTGTCCAACCTCAGAGTGCTGACTCTGGGTTGGATAACCGGGTTCAGAGGTTAAACTCTGACCTGGTGGGGGGTAGGTGTGCCCCCCAGAAAGTCCTGGCGTGCCAGGCAATTGCCCAACCTCAGGGTGGTGACCCTGGGTTGGGAAACCAGGCTCAGAGGTTAAACTCTGACCTGGTGGGAGGTAGGTGTGCCTCCCAGAAAGTCCTGGTGCGCCAGGCAATTGTTCAACTTCAGGGTGGTGACTCTGAGTTGAATGGCCCAGTTCAGAGGTTAAACTCTGACCTGGTGGAGGGTCAGTGTGCCCTCCAGGAAGTCCTGGCGTGGCAGGCAATTGTTCAACTTCAGGGTGGTGACTCTGAGTTGAATGGTCAGGTGCAGAGGTTAAACTCTGACCTGGTGGGGGGTAGGTGTGCCTCCCAGGAAGTCCTGGTTTGCCAGGCAGTGATCCAGTCTGAGGGTACAGACCCTGGGCTGGAAGACCAGGTTAAGGGTGTCCCCCCGGACCTGGAGGGAGGGGCTACTGATAACAGTGCCCCTACCATGTTGTCTTCTGAGGAGGCCACTCCTAGTTGGAGGGTGCTGGACCCCAGAAGGGAGGGCAGGGGGAGGGAAGCCTCACCCCGGGCCCTAGTCCAACCTGAAGGTACAGACCCCAGGTTGGAGGGCCAGTTGCAGGTTAACAGCCCTGCACTGGTGGAGGAATGGTACAGGGCGACTTCTGTAAGCACCCTGACCATGTTGGACTCTGGGGGTACCGCTCCAGGAGGGAGGGTACAGAGCCCCAGAGGGGAGGACCAGGTTCAGGCTGTCATCCCTGAACTGGTGGAAGAGAGAGTGGTTAAAGGGTGCCCAGCACCTGGGGCTACCGCCCCCCACTCTCCACAGCCACAGTGGTTGGAGAGCTTTGAGAGGCCTGGGGCCTGGCTCTCATCCCTGGCAGCTGTCATTAATCACTGTGGCTTGCTGTCCGGGTGGACCGAGTTATCCCTGGGGAGGGGACAAGTGTCACACCCCGGGGGTAGAGTGGGCAACACCACTGTGTTGGTCATGGTGGTACTATCCTGCTCCTGGGATACATCTGTGAGCAAAGTAAGGTTAGGTGCTGCACAGATGGGATCCGCAGGTAAGGAGAAAGGTTCCCCATGGGTTGGCTTAGTGGGCCCTGAGAGTATGGACAGAGTGATCCAATTGGAGTCAGGAAGGCGAAGAACTGGAGCATGCCCCTGCTGTTGTGGGCCTGGGTCCTTGTTCTGTCACCTCAAACAGGGAAGTACATCAGGATAGTGATTGTTCTCCCCTGGCTTTAGGCTGGTAGGGGGTCATGTTGGACCAGGCTTTTTGACAGGGACATCCCCAAACTTTTTGCCTCCTTCCTCCTATTTTTTCTGACCTGTTGTTGTTGGCTTTTGACCTCTGGGCACTTTAGCACTGCTAACCAGTGCTAAAGTGCATATGCTCTCTGTGTAAATTGTACTACTGATTGGTTTATCCATGATTGACTATTTAATTTACTTGTAAGTCCCTGGTAGAGTGCACTACATGTGCCTAGGGCAGGTAAATTAAATGCTACTAGTGGGCCTGCAGCACTAGTTGTGCCACCCACCTCAGTAGCCCCTTAACCCTGTCTCAGGCCTGCCATTGCAAGGCCTGTGTGTGCAGTTTCACTGCCACTTCGACTTGGCATTTAAAAGTACTTGCCAAGCCTAGAATTCCCCTTTTACTACATGTAAGTCATCCCTAATGTGTGCCCTAGGTAACCCCTAGAGCAGGGTGCTGTGTAGGTAAAAGGCAGGACATGTACCTGGGTAGTTATATGTCCTAGTAGTGTAAAACTCCTAAATTTGTTTTTACACTACTGTGAGGCCTGCTCCCTTCATAGGCTAACATTGGGGCTGCCCTCATACACTGTTGAAGTGGCAGCTGCTGATCTGAAAGGAGCAGGAAGGTCATATTTAGTATGGCCAGAATGGTAATACAAAATCCTGCTGACTGGTGAAGTCGGATTTAATATTACTATTCTAGAAATGCCACTTTTAGAAAGTGAGCATTTCTTTGCACTAAAATCTTGTTGTGCCCTTCAATCCACGTCTGGCTAGGTTTAGTTGACAGCTCCTTGTGCATTCACTCAGACACACCCCAAACACAGGGTACTCAGCCTCACTTGCATACATCTGCATTTTGAATGGGTCTTCCTGGGCTGGGAGGGTGGAGGGCCTGCCCTCACACAAAGGACTGCCACACCCCCTACTGGGACTCTGGCAGACAGGATTGAACTGAAAGGGGGCTTGGTGCATTTCTTAGAGACTCTTTGAAGTCACCCCCACTTCAAAGGCACAACTTAGTATAAAACAGGGCCTCTGCCCTACCTCATCAGACACTTGCTGGAGAAGAAACCTGAACCAGAAACTACATCCTGCCAAGAAGAACTGCCTGGCTGCTCAAAGGACTCACCTGTCTGCTTTCTACAAAGGACTGCTGCCTTGCTGTTGCCCTGCTGCCTTGCTGAACTCTTGTCTGGCTGTGAAAGTGCTCTCCAAGGGCTTGGATAGAGCTTGCCTCCTGTTCCTTGAAGTCTCAGGGCCAAAAAGACTTCTCTCTTTTACTTGGACGCTCCGTGCGCCGAAAATTTCGACGCACAGCTTGTTCGGCGGCGAGAAAAACGCTGCACACCGACGCTGATCGACGCGGCGCTCTTGGGACGATCGAGAATCCGACGCACGGCCTCGCAAGGACAACGCCGCCCGACCTCTAGAGGAGAAATCGACGCGACGCCTGCCGTGAGATCGTAATTTCAACGCGCAGCCCCGCAGATCGACATCCGGAGGAGAAATCGACGTGACGCCTGCCGTGAGATCGTAATTTCAACGCGCAGCCCCGCAGATCGACATCCAGAGGAGAAATCGACGCGACGCCTGCCGTGAGATCGTAATTTCGACGCGCAGCCCCGCAGACTGACGCGCAGCCGGAGAACACGCAGGAAAATCCACGCACAGACCCGGGACATCTGGTAATCCCCGCGATCCACAGAAAGAGACAGTCCGCGCGCCGGAAAACAATGCCGGCCTCCCAGCGTGGAAAATAACGACGCAAGTCCGTGTGTGCTGGGGAGAAATCGACGCACACACCCTTTTGCTGCGCACCTCTTCTCTTGTGGCCCTCTGAGGAGATTTTTCCACGCTAAACCAGGTACTTGTGCTTGAAAGAGACTTTGTTAATATTCTAAAGACTTAAGACACTTTATATCACTTTTCAGTGATATCTTTACAAATTCGTATTGCAACTTTGATCATTTTGACCTGAAGATACCCAGATAAATATTATATATTTTTCTAAATACTGTGTGGTGTATTTTTGGGGTGTTATGCTATGGTGTTGTATGATTTATTGCACAAATGCTTTACACATTGCCTTCTAAGTTAAGCCTGACTGCTCGTGCCAAGCTACCGGAGGGTGAGCACAGGCTGATTTTGGATTGTGTGTGACTTACCCTGACTAGAGTGAGGGTTCTTGCTTGGACAGAGGGCAACCTGATGCCAACCAAAAACCCCATTTCTAACACCTATATTTTCCTGGTGCTAGTGATTTTTCTGCACCTCCCCACACCGCCCCTGGGGGTAGATGGGCTTCCAACTATGGCTGATCTGCCCCCAGTGGGGTAGAAAACAGCCAAAAGAACATATAAAAAAATGCCCCCAATTGGGATGGCCCTTACCGAAGAGGCCACATCGAAAACCTAAACCTATATTTTCCCTGGTGCTAGTGGTTTTTCTGCCCCGCTCCCCCTCCTCGGGCAGATGGGCCTCCAACTATTGTCGATCTGCCCTTAGGGGGCAGAAAATGGAAAAACAACAACAACAAAAATTTGCTCAATTGGGGCAACCCTTTCCCAAGGGGCCGCCCAAAAACATAAACCTATATTTTCCCTGGTGCTAGTTGTTTTTTCTGCCCTCCTCGACAGATTGTCCTCCAACTATTGCTGATCTGTCCTCACAGGGAGCAGAAAATGGCCAAAAGTTCATTGAGAAAAAATGCCCCCAATTGAGGTGACCATTGCCCAAGGGGCTACCCCAAAGATAACCCTTTATTTTCCCTGGTGCTAGTGACTTTTCTGCCCCCCTGAAAGTAAATGGGCCTCCAAATATGGCCAAGCTGTCCCCGGGGGGAGTGGGTAGAAAATGGCCAAAAATATGCCCCCATTGTAAGAAGCGACCCATGTCCAAGGGCTCGCTTCCTTTTTTACAACAAAATCCCTGGTGCTAGTGGGTGCATTCCTATTGCACGATTGTGGCCTCATGCACAATCGTACAGTAGAAATGCATTACAAAGAAACATCAGGAGAAAGGAAACCTTCATCTTTTTCACCCGATGCCTCTTGGCATTCCCCAAACCCCCCAGAAGGTAAAACCTACCTTCTCTTTCTGATGCACCGGATGCCAAATGGCTTCCAGTCTGCCCCAGTGTCTTTTCATGGCGTCAGGGCGTGCTGTACGCACCAAAGTTATGTTTTTTAAATAGATTTATTTTTGCTATCCACATTTTGTGAAATAATAAGAGGATCTCTTTGGAGAATTTTATCCCTTTCAGTGATGAGGTTTCTCCCTCAAGTACAGAGCTCTTTTTTATGTTGTTTTATGCAGTTTGTGCTTAAGCTTTCATAACTTTGTTTAACAAACGTGTTCATAGCAAATTTGCTTTCTTTTTTTCCTATACGTTAGGCATTCTACAGGTTCGTAGAGTTGTTTAATTACCTGGGAGGGAACCAATAAAATAGGCTATATGTCATGAAATTCGGCATTTTCTGGAAAAATTCGAAAAAATGTTGTGAAAGAAAGGGTATGTTTTGTCTCAAAAAACAGCATCATCAAAGGGCTTGCTGTGCTAAGATCACTCTCTTACCAGCTTTTGGGGACAGTTAGAGTTACTAAACAAACTATTTTTACTGGTGATTTAGGTAGCTGCAGGATTTTGGCTCGATCTCAGGCTCAGCCAGCATTGAGGTAAATCTACCAAAACCAGAATTTATTGAAAAGTAAAAACCCAGAGGATTCTAAGGGGATGTGACATGCATGGATGTATTTACATTTTCTTACACAGAATGCCTTGCAAAATCAAACCTTGGTTAACATTTTGATGAAGAAAATTTCCAATAACTGTAGGGATCTGTAAATTCCTACCACCCAGCATTCCCACACTTTTCCTGGTGAAAGTGGTACCCCACTTGTATATTTGGACCCATTGACCACAACAGAAATCTGTCAAAACATGGACCATTTGAAGTCTATTTGGTGTCACAATTAGGTCTTCACATGATCACAGTTTTGTTCCGTTCCTATGATGTGCATTAGATCCATCCACACATGGGAGGCAGCATTTCATTTGGGGAAAGAGTGCAAACACAAAATGATAGGAATTTGACTATTGGCCGGAAGTGCCCACATTTTCTGTCACATAAACATGGAAAAAAAATATTTTTTGACCCATACTTAGTGTTCACAGGGTATTCTGGGTAAGAAGATATGCTGAGATGTGTGCAAGCCACACAGTCCTGCATTCCCCTGGGTCTCTAGGTTTTCAGAAATTGTCAGGGTTCGTAGGGCTCCAGAAGTGCTGGCTAATCCAAACCTGAAAGGTGATGCCATACACCATGGCAATTGAACAGAAACTGTGATTTCTTTGTGCATCAATTTAACATGTGGGCTAGAAGAGAGGGTGTAAGTCTCTCTTCATAGGGTCAGAAATACTGTCCAGTGTCCAGAGGTGGGGCCCAATTCCAAGATGGCCTAGCGCCTCACCACATTCCTTTTATCCCTGTTTCCCCTCATGGTCTGGTGGGCTTCAAACTCCACTTGTTGGGAAAACTAGGTGGTTGATCACCTATTTGCCCATCCCAGGGAAAGTCAGAAAGCCCAATTAGACCATTAGGGAAAAATTGAGAAATAGAATAGGTTGGGGCTTTGCCAATCCTGGCACTGCACTGCATCCCCCACCCTCGAGCGCCAGTCTTTTAACCTCCCGAGGAGGGAGACAAATCAGGGAGGTAACCTCCATCTTTGCCAGCCCATTATTCAAAACAACAACTAAAAAATCTATTTCTGGCATCAAGGGGGATTTTTGTTACCCTTAGGGTATATTGTGAGTAAATCCTTTGACCTCCCCCACAGGACTGGCAGAAAGGCTCTTGGGGTTTCAAGAGTGTGATTATATAGTCTAATGCCAGGAGGGGATGGCCCCACCCCATTTCCTTTTCATAAATATAAAAATTCCTGGTGTCCAGTGGGCTTTTGGACAGGGGGCAGAAAGACAGTTGGGGCCTTTACATCTGGGGATAAAGCTGAATGTCAAAGTGGGCAGCTCCACCTCATTTTTTTTAAAAATCCATGGCTCTAGTGACCTTTATGAATCCTAGCGAGACGGAAAAACTGTATCTGCCTAGTTTGTGGTTGGGGAGAATTTGCTCATGGTTGTAGGGTCACTCCCCTCCATTTTCAGTCTCCCTTGTGTTTAGTGGGTGGATCCCTGCTCAACGATTGTTCTCCTGCACAAGTCAGACAACTCAATCAAAATCTTGAACCTGATTTTTAGCACTCTCTCTTGAACATAGACAGCTAGGCTAGTGAGGAATTAAGGTTCTTGCATCATAGAAGTTACGACGGTGTCTGCCATCACAAAAAAAACTTCTTGAGCTGGTGAAGGTGAAAAGGCTTCAAGAACAAGGTCAAATGAATGTCACAATTCGCAGGGGTGCCAGCAAGGCATTAAGAATATTTCCCACAAGTTTATGACATCCTCAGGCCCCTCCACAGGTGCCAGAAAAATGAGGGAAGAAGGTCAACTGCAGAGGATCAGTTCTCCATTTAGATTTCTCTCTGTGCAATACCAGGACCAGGATGGCTCCAGGACAATACCAATCCTCCAGCCATCACCTGTGATCTGAAGGATCTACAGGAGATTTGAAACATTACTAATCAAGCCCCAAGACCAACAGGAGGTCAACGGACTGCAGCTCCATCCACAAAGGCACAGCAGCGGCTCCTCCGCTATGGTGGAGGAGAGTCGCCTCCCTGCTAGGGGCAGCAGCTACAAAACTAAAAATAAAATGATAGTGAACAATGTTTATTACCATTTTCTTTTTTATAGGGGTGGGAACATGAGGGATGACAGGCAGGGAGGGGGAGTGGTGCGCACTCCCCTCAGCGTACATGGTTGTTGGCTGTCTGTCTCAGGGCGGCCAAACACACATGCGCACTGAGCTGTCTCCAACCCGAGCTGCGTTGCTGGGTTGGAGACAGAAGGCACAGACTCCTAGGCTGCCTGGGAGTGGAAAGCCAGGGTGCTCAGGCCAATCCTGACATTGTTCTCACTCTACCAGTAGCATGAAAGCAGCATTAGGACTAGTTGCAGGGCAGGCTGGGAGCCTGTGCCTGCCTGCAGTAGAGACCTGAAGAGCGGCGATGCTGCGGGGATCGAGGTAAGTTTATTTTTTTTAATATTATTTTTTGTTTTGTTTATCCCCCGCCCCTACCACTTTGCCCTGACACCAGCAGCGGCTGCAAAGGAAGCCAGTGCCACCCGCCCTGTCAGGACACAATTCAGGACTAAGACAAACCATCAAGTACACCCGAGTTACCCTCCCTCTTAGGTTACTTCAGGTAAACAAGGGCATGCTGCATCTCTCATTTATAATTTTTTGGAGTCACCTAAAAATCATGTACTTAGATCACTTACTCAAAAATGGGAGCAGTACTTTAACTCTTAATGCACAAACTAGATTTTGGTCCACACATAAGACATTTTGGACACCATCTAGGCTTCACAAGATGGGCCTGATTGCAACAAATGTATGTTGGAGTTGTGAAGAGGATAGGGGGGATATGCCACGTATGTTATCAACATATAAAATGGTCAAACCATTATGGTCTAAGATTCAATCACTAATATATGATATAACTGGAGCGCACATCCAGATTGACTTGCTGATTGTAGCTCTGGGAATACATGCTAATCCTTTGCCCTTGATTGGACGGATCAGATTTCAATAATGATTGATCTCCTTTTGGCATTGGGCACCAAAGTAATACTTTTGGATTGGAAGCTTACTTTTGTTAGTTCTTCTGAGAAGTCCTGTGCTTCACCCGTGGAGTGGATACTGTTTTATATGCTAAATTACATTGTGCCTCCAGTTCTAGACATTTATGGGATGCCTTTGGTGAGTGTCTGCAAAGGACTAAACCCCCGTAAATGTCCCCTCTCTTTTTCTTATGTGGTTGACCTTTGTCAAGGAACTCCCTAGGAGAGCCGAGGCCAAAGCCACTGCACTGTTTCTGCTGGGTTACCTGGTGGAAATGTCGCAATACGATGCTTCCACCTGTCAGCCTTGTGGAAACGTCGTAATAGGACGGGGGTGAGTCCTGACGACGGCCTCATCCCCACGGGTTTGGGGGCTTGGGGGTCCGGTGTCAGACAGCCAAACTCATAATCAGCCCCTTAGTCTGTTTAGGTCAGTGGTGTTTCTTGCCTTGTTGGGACAATATCTAATTTAGATTTTATGGTCCACTCACAGCCAATACTTCTTTTCTTCTTTTATTTTTTTTCTACTTTATTTTAAACTCATTTTCTTCTTTCTCCTTTTCCTTTTCTTTCTTTCTTTTCCTCTTCACCATGACATAATCCCAAATGGTGTTTGGATTGTTTGAACAGTAAGAAAGTATGATTATGTTGTATTTGTTTACATATTTTTTTTACTTCTGATTATTGCATTTGATGTATACATTTTTAACTTAGTGTTTATGGATAATATTTTCAACTCATATTTCTAATTCTTAATATTCCTATAGTTTTTTTTACCTTGATTTCATTATGTCGAGATTTATTATTTTGAAATACAATAAAAGTGGTGAAATAAAAAAGACAACACATCCAGGATTCCAGTGGCCCATATACCGACCAGTACCCTCGAGACCCCAAGTCTCTGTCTAGTCTTCAGTCCAGAATCGGAGCAGCCAAGTAACATGTCCATCATCAAAGCGTCCATATTCCCGTTTTTCCCCAACCTGCTACTCCTAGTAAAGTAGCAAGAAACAAGCAAGATCCAATGTTTTGATCAATTGTATTGGCTCTAACAGTTTTAAAATGTTTCAATTTCTCCAAAAATTAGCCCATAGTACTATTCAAGCAATGCTTCGCAAAAGGTCATTATTCTCGAATGTCAGACACTTTTTTGGAGTGGCTGGGCCTATTTGTGGCCTCAATCTAAGCCTGTTCCTACAGAATGTTTTAGAAATCTAGCATAAGCGTCAGAAAAGGCTGAAAGAAAGTTACAATGTCAGGTGTTTTGAGTCGGGGTAAATTAGGACTTAACCGAATTATGAATATTGGAGTTATGTGGGTTTACACATTTTGTGTGATCCGTAGTGAATCGAGATTCCTATATTCCATTTCACAGGGAGCAGGAGATTCAACTGATCACGTTTGTTTTAACAGACACTTTGAATTGACTCCAAACAAGCCCGTGCAATCACCCACTGTACAGTGAAATACCCCCTTTTCACCAGAATCTACAGCAATCTTAACTTTATTTTTGCAGTGTGTGTTTAGAAACTGTTTTGACACCTCTGATAGATGTTTGCTAATGCATTCTTTTTTATTTATTGCTTAAATGTTGACTTCCTATGAAAGCTGTTTGAAGTCTGACTTGCTGTTCCAGGGAACAGTGAGTGACTAGCAATCTGCTTTGCTGTGTCTCTGCTCACAATGACAATTGTTGTTGCTTTGACACCCCCGATTCCTTTGAATTCCTACTGTTTGAGGCTCCCCGTTGATTGCGGCTACGAATCTCAGGCGGCAAAGTTCTATTCCAGCTACCAGTTCGCTGTGTCGCCAAAGTTTTTGCACATAAAATAATGAGACGAAAGGCTGTTTTATGAGTGGAGTGCCGTAGGGCTCCTAAAATAGGTAAACAGAGCGGGCTGGTTGAACCATGCGCTGTATGGCCGCGTCCCCAGCAGGATGGAAGTACCCGGGCCCTTGCTTACATCCCCAAACCACTGCAGCGTAAGCTTTGCTGATACCCAGCTGTCTCAACGCCCATAAGGCTTTGTCTCAGAAAACGGCTGCCCTTGTGCTTTCTTGAAAACGAGAGAAAACCAAAAAGTGATGGGCAGCAGGGCTGCATTAAACGTAAATAGACTAGATCGCATTCAAGTTCATCGATTTTGTGCCCATTGTGCCACTTCAGACAGATATCCACCGACATAAGTACGCACTGGAAGTGGCAAAGTCCGGCCCTAAACGACCCTGCCCGGTTTGTGTTTAAAGCAGAATGCAACAAACAAATACATCGCCCCTTTCACTTCTTTTGTACTGCACAGGTAGGTGGATACGTTGTCGGTCCATATTTCAGACTAGTAAGGTTACTGTATTTGCCGCTCTGTATCGAAACATTGGCCAATGAACAGTTTCTCCGCCACCTCGGGTACCATCTAGCGGCCAATGTAGGAAATGCCAGCTATATAATTTAACACGTCCAGGTGCCTGCAGATCAATGGGGAAATCATCCTCGAACTTTTATGGGATAATGCTGTTTAGAATCCCAATGAAGGACTCAAGCTGTAACTATTGTTTAAATGTTAATTGGATTTATTTTAGCGCGCGCGCACGTATACACTCATCTCCCTTATCGCGAAAGAGCTGTGCGCGTGTTGGCGTATTCAACAACTACTTTTTTGTATTATTTTTCAAACCTGTGGTACAACTTGCTGGAAATGATAGAAGGATCAGAACTGCCTATGTATCCCGAAGTACCCTGTAAGTAAGAGATGTTTTTTTTTTACCACATAGTCAAAATAGAAGCAAACGCTTGTTCGATTAGTAATGCGTAAATGATTAAACAGCACAGAGCGAAGCATTGAGGTGCCACTGACGTTGCTCCCTTGTTGAGTTAATCCTTTTCTTTGTGAAGGATTCGGCAGCCCGTGTGGCTAGGCCCACGCGATACAAATACTGCAACAAAAATAATAAAGGTAGGAGTGGACAACCGTTAAGAAACTTTACGCCTCATTTAAAAACACACTTGTTCGAAAAAACCCAGAGAGATTTGTCAAAGGCCCCAACAAACTACTCGTGACTCACCATTTGATTGCGCTGGTCGAGCCCAAGGCCTATTCCGGCAGCTGAATTCAGGGAGGCAGACATCAGCAATTCAGAAACCAACACAATTAATGCAAATGTGTAGACGTCTTACGATGATCCGAGTAGTACCATTCACTTACCTTAATTCAAGTGAAGAAAACGACGCTTTATTACCCAATGACTGCCACGGAGAGGTCGGCTATGGTAGCAATGTGGAGTTCAATATTTAAAGGGAAAATCTTTATTTTAAAAGGGTGGACGTCTTCAAGAACGCAAGTTAAATAATAGAAAGTGTTACTAGGAAAAATATTTTAATCTGTTATGATTTATTGTTTATTGTTTTACATTCTTCTCCAGGCCGATCATGAAATAACGGAGCTAACGCTAGTTTAGTGGTTCACACCTACGTACATTTGTCAATTACCTCACAACTTTACAAACACCATTATCATTCCCTTGCACTGTTTCCTTATGTATGTAACTTGTTGACATCTGTTTTAAAGAACGTATTTTTTTTTAAATCTTTACATTTGTGTAATGCATTTGAGGCACTTCTCAGATATTGCCAATTTCCAATATTCTTGTTGGCAATTTTGAAGAATAAAAGCATATAAAATTAAAGGAAAAAAAGAAAAAAATATTATTATGAAGTTGTACAGTTGATTGCTTTTACATATCGTAGACAACTTAATTTACATTAACTAATCCTTTAAAACATATACAGATAATTTCAAACAATTTATCAAAATACATTCACTAATCTGTGATCTGGATCCAACAGGAGCCATGGACTCTTCCGCATTGTAGCGTCGCGCCGAGTAGCTTGCGCGCGGCTAATAATAAACACACTGAGCCTGGTGTGCTTATAACACCTTTATTTGCGTCTCTCGTAACTCCGTTCCCTACTGAACTTTCCCGCTCCTCTCTCCCCCTTTTATGCCCTCCCCCTCCCGTCATGGTGCAACCCACCTTGCACCTATTTCGGAGGGGTCGGGCTCCAGACCCCCCTCTCTTGTTTCCTTCCTTGGTTTTGACCGCTTCCGCTGTCAACACTACATCCCTCCCCAACAGGGAAAGGGGTGGAGGTTAAACTTCAAACAATAACTAACTTGGTTATCTGAAACAGCTCATCGTTCAACAAACATTATATACGTGAGGCTTACGTCAGAGCAGCATGCTAGAGGGATCAGTCACATGCGAAATCCGCATACCGCCGTGATGGTCCAGGGTTGTGCCGTAGTGAGTATCTCCCTGCACCGGACCGCCCTGATGTTTGTGCTCCTTCTCTGCTTGGTCCAGACATTTCTGCCTCTGTCGCTTGTGCTTGTCCTTGTTACGTTGGTAGTCGGTCTCTTGGCTGCTCCTGACAGTGTCCTGGTTCTTCTAGTGTGATGCTCCAGTCATTGGGTTCTGTGTCTGACTCGGCTCTTGTCTCCGCGTAGCTCCTGCCCTCTCTGCTGGATGTTTGTGGGGTCAGCCGCTTGAAGAATGCCACGTTCCTGGTTACTTTTTCTTGCCCCCTCTGGGCCGTCACCATCGTACCTTTTACGGCGGTCACCGTCCATGGCTTGACTTCGAAAGGTAGTCGGAATTTGCTACCTGGGTGGCGGTCTTTTACTAGCACTGTGTCTCCCACTTGCATTCTTGTCTGCCTGGCTCCCCTTTTTTGGGAGGCGTACATGTTTGTAGCACTCCTCCTGGTTGTTGACTTGCTGGGTGGTGGTGTACTCACTGCACAGGACGGATGGTGCGGGATGGCGTCTACTACCGTTCTGCCGAAACAGAGTTGACTGGGCGTGACTCCTGTGGTGGCATGTGGTGTTACTCTGTACTCCCTTAGGAATACATAGATTGCTCTCTCTATGTCTCTTGCTTCCGCCACCGCTATACGGATGACTTTATTGAGGGTCCTCACGAACCTCTCCACCTCGCCATTTGCTTGTGGCCATCGGGGAGTGATGCGTCTGTGTTTCGTGTTCGTGGACTCTAGGAACTGTTCCCACTCGCGGCTGTTGAACGGGGGTCCATTGTCTGTGCGGATTTCGCCGAAAAACCCATGAGTGGCCATGAGCTTCTCCACTTTGGGAATGACTGCTTGTGCTGATGTTGATTTCACCACTTCCACTTCTGGATACAGCGAGAAATCGTCTATCATAATAAGCATGTGCGACCCGTCTGGTAGGTGCCCAAAATCTGCACTCACTCTCCGCCATGGCGCCGTCGGGTCTTGCTCCGTTATGATGGGTGCGGGTGGATCGGGGTTGCCACTGGCTTGGCAGGCCATGCACCTTTGGATTGTGTCTTCCACTAGTCTGTCCAGGCCTGGGAACCAGACTTTGTTCCTGATGCGGGCTTTGGATTTGACAACCCCTTGATGCGCTTTGTGTGCCAAAGATACTACTCTGTTGGTGAGGCTAGCTGGTATTACTAGACGCAGCCTTCCTAGCTTACTGACAGCTCTTGGCGTACGTTGAATAGTGCGTGCAGGCAAGCTTGGGCCTGCTGCGTGCGAAATGAGTCTGGCCTTTGGAGAGGTCTCCACTCTCCTGTGCGGGTTGCTGCTATGGCTAGTTGCAAACACTCATCCAGTTTGGTCGCTTCCACTACTTCACTGAGCGGTATGGGTACCGGCCGTGCTCTTTCTATCAGTCTCACATATTCTTCTGTGTCTTTGGCTTCCTCGATTTCTTTTGAAGTGGCTGGGCGTGCATGTCTGGAGAGGAAGTCCGCTGGATTCTTTGTGCCAGGTTGATATGTGAGCGTGAAGTCGTATTCTTGTAACTGCAGGATCCACTTCTCAATTCTTGGTGGTGGTTTGGATGATGACCCTTTGAACAAAGGTAGTAGTGGTTTGTGGTCTGTCACTACTGAGAATGAGTTGCCATAAAGGTACAGGTGGAAATGTCGCCATCCCCAGTGGATGGCGATGGCTTCTCTTTTTATTTGGGAGTACCTTTGCTCCGTGGGTGTGAGCGTACGGCTTGCAAAAGCGATGGGGGCCCATTCGTCGCAGTCTTGTTTTTGCCCCAGTACTGCCCCTAGCCCTGTGGGGCTTGCGTCTACCACAAGTTGTGATTGTCGCCGGGGGTCGAAAAACGCTAGGGTGGTGTCTGCTGAGAGTGCATCTTTGGTGGCCTGGAACGCGGTCTCCTGCTCTTTCTCCCATATCCATGGTTGGCCGTATTGTGTGAGTTTTCTTAGGGGCCCCGTGATGTCGGCTAAGTTTTTCATAAATCTCCCGCAATATGTGACCATTCCCAGGAAACTCCTTATTCCTGTGACTATTGTCGGTGCTGGGGCGTCCTGGATGTCCTTGACCTTCTGTGGATCCGGTCCGACTCCTTGTTTCGAGAATCAGTATCCGAAAAAAGAGATTTCTTCCCTGAGGAAATCGCATTTGTCTCTGTGGAGCGTCAAACCTTTTGTTTGAAGTCTCGTGAAGACAGCCCGCAGTCGTTTCATGTGTGTTTCGATGGTCGGGCGTGAACTAAGATGTCGTCGCTGACGTTCACCACTCCTGGGAGGCCATGTAGGACTTCTTTGATTACTTGCTGGAAGATTTCTGCGGCACTGGATATGCCGAAATTCAGTCTTTTGTAGCGCCATAGGCCGTTGTGTGTGGAGAAGGTGGTGATGGGCCTCGATTCGGGGTGTAACATTATCTGGTGGTACCCTGACCGGAGATCCACCTTAGAGAACCAACAGGATCCTGTCAATTCGCTCAGGATATCGTCGATTGTTGGGGTGAGGTGGCGCTCTCTCTTTATTGCTAGGTTGGGCATTCGCATGTCCACACAAATTCTAACCGCGTCGGGTTGTTTGGGCTTCTTTGCGACCACGATTGGGGATACCCACGGTGTGGGCCCTGTGACTCTTTCGATGATCCCTGCTTGCTCCAGCATGTGGAGTTCGTGTTCCACTTTGGGGCGGAGGTGGAAAGCGATGCGGCGGTGTCTGAGCACCGTTGGGGTGACCGACTCGTCTATGTGAAGTCGTAGCGGGGGCCCTCTTAGGCACCCGATGCCATCAAAAAGGGCCTTGAACTCTTGTGTGAGCTGGAGTAACGCATGTGCGTGTATGCTGAAAGCAAAGTGTACTAGTTTGAGGTCCTGGGCCGTTTGGCAGCCTAGCAGGAATCCTGTGCCGTCCTTGGATACATATATTTTCGTGGGTTTTGCGGTGTCTTCATGGGTGACCTCAGTGGTGAAAGTCCCTGCTATTTCTAGGGGTCGGCTGTGCCCGAAAGCGAACACCTGGACGTTTGTGGGTCTTAGCAGTGGTAGTGGCTTAGGTAGGGTGTCATACACATCCGTGGCCATTAAGTTTATCGATGCTCCTGTGTCTACTAGCGCTGATACTTGTGTGCCTTGGATTTTAACTTTGCACGTGGGTAGCCGGCGGCCTTTAATGGTTTGTATGATGTGCACCACGTGAGATTCATTGTCCGTGTCGCTCTCTGAATCTGGGTCCCAAGTGGTGTCCACCATTTTAACTGTTTTCCTGGGGGCTGTGGTTGGCTGTTTTGGTGTTGACCTGCACACTTTCGCGAAGTGGTTCATTTTGCCGCAAGCAGTGCACATTTTGCCCCACGCTGGGCAGGTCGTTGGGTGTGGTGCTGGGCCTCCGCACCATTTGCACACTCTGCCTTTGGGTCTACCTTTGCACGTTTCTTTGTGTCGCCTGGCCTCCTTTGTTACTGCATTTGCTGTTTCGGCCTTCGGTTGGGCTGTGGGGGCTTGTTCCATATGCGCTGCGCGAGCCCGCGCTAGCTCTTGCGACCGCCCTAGCGTGAGTATGTCCTTCATTGCCATATTTGGCTGCTGCAGTATGCGTTCTCTAAGTTTTGATGACGAGCATCCTTGGATGAACTGTGCCCTGACCTCGTCTTCCTCGTCGGGCAGTGTGCAGGTGCTCGCTAGCTCCTTGAGTCTGGTGTAAAACACATCCACTGACTCGTCGGTTATCTGTCTGGCCTGGCGCAGGAGGATTCTTTCATAGTCTGCGTTTGCATATGGTTCGAAGCGTGCTGTGATTGCCGCTTTTAGGGTGTCGTACGTGCGAGGTCTGGTTTCCGTGACAGTCTTGAAAATTTTGTGTATGCCCGCTCCTCCTATGTGGAGAAGGAGTGGTCTTTTCCTTTCTGCTTGTATGCCTAAAGCTTCAAAGTATGTTTCTAGGCGCTCCACCCAGACTTTCCATTTTGCTGCTTGGGTGGGGGGGGCACCTGTGACTTGGAAAGGCTCTAGGGGCGGTATTCCGGCCATGCTTGCTTGAGCGGTGTCGCAGGGATTGTTTTGCGATTTCTGTTTTCTCTATTTATTTATTTTATGAGTGTCTTTTGTGCATAGCTAGTGGAAAACGAAAAATTCAATGCCTTGACCCTTCTTTCTTTGGTTTTGTTTTATTTCTCCTGCAGAGTGGCGCAGCGGGCGTCTGGGGGCTTGGTGATGCTGGCAGGGCTCACAGGGCACGTGTGCGGTGGTCTGGGCTGCAGATCTGCACAGCGGAGAGCTCGAGAATTAAATTCTGCCTCGGGCGTCTCACCTGACGTGCTTCGCTGTTTTTTTTTTTTTTTCCCCGAGGCCTGCAGATGGGCATCTCCTTCGGCAGGCGCGCGGTCCTCCGGCTGCAGGGCGCAACCTCCCCTGGTCGGCTGCCCACGTCGGAGCAGGAACGCTGCACGGCCGCACTGACACGCCTGTGTCTCTCTTCGACGGCCTCGCAGGATGAGTGCGTCCGCCTACCACGGTAAGCGCTGGCGGCGATCCTTTTTGTTGTTCCTTCTTTTTTTTTTTTTGAAACTGGATGCGGGCAAAAAAATGTTTTCCAGCGCCGTGTCACGCGGGGATCTTTGTTCCCTCGTCGCCAAAATGTAGCGTTGCTCCGAGTAGCTTGCGCGCGGCTAATAATAAACACACTGAGCCTGGTGTGCTTATAACACCTTTATTTGCGTCTCTCGTAACTCCGTTCCCTACTGAACTTTCCCGCTCCTCTCTACCCCTTTTATGCCCTCCCCCTCCCGTCATGGTGCAACCCACCTTGCACCTATTTCGGAGGGGTCGGGCTCCAGACCCCCCTCTCTTGTTTCCTTCCTTGGTGTTGACCGCTTCCGCTGTCAACACTACACGCATGTCTTCATATCCATAGCCAACCAATTTGAAAACATAGGAACTTTTTTTAACTATCTAATTCCTACTGGTCATGACCAGTTATGTTGATACCAGTTCCGCTCCTCTTGCTCTCGCCCGATCCATTCCCATGCTCCTGGACCAGAACACAACCTCACCTGCTTCTGCTTCCCCAACCTACAACTACCCCCAGATTATCTATTCTAATGTGGATTTTAAATCCACTCAGTCCAGATGAAGGGGGTATACCGTTCCATGGAGCAGTAAGACACCACAGCAGATTTGGGATAACACTTTCCCAGGCAGGGCACACAACTGCTTCCACAAACCGTTTGTCGTGGATTTTGAGCAGTCAAACATTTAATCTCAGACACCGAGTAACTGTCACACTTCAAACAATCACGCTGTAAGCCAAACAGGTGCTATCTGGGCGAATGTTCAACTGAAAGACGAGCAACGTGTCACCTCACTGGCCAAGCTGCCTGAGGGATGTATTCTGAGGTACGATCCAAATTCCAAACTAATGCACAGTTGATAATCTAATCCAAAAGCATGCTCAGACTAACTAAGCCAAGGGGCTTGCCCTGAAACCTTCTGTTATGGCCTCAGACGTATACTGACAGTAAGGTTAAAAAATGACTCCACGTCACCAGGGACACAATTTCAGGCCTGAGTATGTTTTCGTTAACAACTTTGTGCATTCTGGAAGTTGTAGTCTTGACTCTTTGCAACTGAACTACTTGGGTTAAATTAGTTGAAGACGCACTTTCAGTGACTCTTGACCTGTTGGGTTGGGACTACGCCCCCAAACAGGCTTTGCCACACAGCTAGCTACTTCTGTTGTCGAGGAGAAGGGGCACCACGCTTCAAAAGTGCTACATTTCAACCGAGGCACGGAACATGCTTTCAGTGTCTCCTGACCTGCTGGGGTGGGACTACGTCCACCAGCAAGATTTGCCACACAACAAGCTGCCTCTGATGTCCAGAAGGAGAGAGTCCACATACTGCGCTTCAAAGCACTACACTTCTTCCTCAGTGGGGCACATGCCTTCAGTGACTCTTGACGTGCTGGGGTGGGACTACATCCCTCATAGGCATTGCCACGCAACCAGCTGCCTCTGCAGTCCAGGAGGATGGGCACATGCACTGCGCTTCAAAAGCACTACATTTCTACTGCGGTGCTGTCACGTGGGCTCTCATTATCCTAAATGAGACTACTGGATTTCTAGGCAGCAGGATCGATAACGGTGTGGGGGACTGAGTCTGACCCACGTGTAAGGAACTCTGTCACCCTAAATCCGGTTTTTGCTCCGGCTAACTAGCAGTGCCTCATTTCGCTCACGGGGAAGAAATGATTGGGCAGCCGAGCGCATGACATCTTTGGCACTTCTCAGGGAAGTCGTGGTCACTCAGATCCAAACCAACTCTCTCATTTACAATATGATCTCATATACAAATGACAAAGACAGTATACGTTTTATATAATGTTTTAATAAAACAACTGTATTTTAGATAATAAGGCGTGAGCCGCAATAACCAGTACAATACAACACAGTAGGATTGAAATAGTCACCAGGAGAGTTAAACATAAGAACAAAGCTATCATAGTGCCTAACAGTTTCTACTCTCCCTCTGCTTGTTCTATTTAGAACACAGCATGTTAAGCTTCAAGCTTGCCTTTCCGAATCACTGGGGAGACATCAGCCCTCATACCTGAGCAAAGGCCTGTGATCTGGTTCAGCATCTGCAACGAGGCAGTCAGCGTCTAGTTGTGGTTCCCTGGTCGGAATCTCCCTCTTCCGTGTATTGGGACAAGGAAGTGATTTTATAACTAACATGTCAGCGGGATCACAAAATGTCCCTATGCAGGAATGCCAAGTCTAAACTCCTACCACGTCTATCGGCAATGTACCAGACTGTATCCTTGACCGAAGCACAGAGTGAATGTGTTATGGAGAACTCCAGTGCTGAAGTAGGCAAAACAGTGTGATATGAATAAAAAACAAAACCGTAGAACTGGCTATTTGAAAAATAACAGTACAAAGCCTAATAAAAAGCATTTAGAGCAAAGTGCACAGAGGCTCTATGCTGCCAGCAAATGAATAAAATACATCCAGGGCAAAGTGCACAAAGGCCTAAAGCCTGAAGCTAACGCGCAAAGGATACATAAAACCAACCACACTACACCCTCCCCTTGTCGGTAGCAAGTGGTTCCAATAATATAAAAATATGCCCCAGATATAAACAATACCTAAAATTATATACATATTTCGACAAGGTCAGAAGACAACAAAGTCATAAATTTAGAAAACATATGACAATAAAGCCAAATTCAATATAATGTCAATTTTGCAGGAGAGGAAAAAAAAAATCCAATTGTTAAACAGAAGCAATAGAGAGTAGGAGCTCCTCCACTTCGATATATGTCAATATCGGAAGATCCACGCCACAAAGTACCATGGAGCAGGTGTGTTCCGAAGCCCCAAAACCATTCAGAGCGGCACCCCGTGCAGGGCCTATGAATGAGACAAAACCATCTTCCTCCAGGAAGGGAATCTCATAAACTGCCTCATGAAGCAAACGCAACCGTAGTGCACAAGTCTGGGAATGAGCCCTAATCGGGAACATCAACAGATCAGGATCGACCACTGGAGTGCGCCACAGTGAGATACAGAGAGCCAGTGCATGTTCAAACGAGCACCAAAGGCACCGAAACACGGGTTGCACACAATCCAAAACCGGTCTGAATGACAGAGACCAGTCACACTCCAAATGGCCCAGGAGTGTTGCTCCAAAATGCTGCATCATGCGTTCACGACACAGCTGCGCTGACGGGAGCAGCAATTTAGGATCTCGTTGTGGCGGGACAGCCATTGTGAAAAAATAGCAACAACAGCAAGACTCCAGCCAATAAAGCCAAAGTAATCGGGAAACCCCCAAAAATGCTTCCGAAAATAGAGTGTATAGCCAAAGGTATCAAACCGAATATGGAAGAGAAGGTGTGAGCAAAACCAACACCAACGGCTTTGAAAAAATGTTCAATACCAGCAGTGCTGGATGCATTAAATATACGTCCCACAAGTTCACCGAAGTGACTTGGAAAGTTAGTATTCAAAAGGGACTGTCCTTCCGCCGATGACCTTGCCACCTGAAGTGCGTAGGTCTCGCTCGCAGATGTAAGGGCCACATGCTTTTGAAACAATAAAGCCTTTAGTCGACTCAACTTGTCGAAATTAACCTTGGAAGTAGCAATATGAGGCCAGATGTCCGCCACCTCCCTAATTTGAGTGGGGGGAAACAACACATTCCCGCAGCACATAACGGCCTTGTTGACAACGACAACGTAAACTATTCCGGCACGCATGCCACAGCAGCGTTCGCTGTTAAGAACAATGTAACTGCCGTTAGAAAGCACCTGGAAAGTGTTTTTAATAACCGGTACTGGAACTCCCTTCAGATAACAAGCTAAATTAGCAATCAAAGCTTTACACGCTCCGTGCAAGGACAGCTGTTTACAAACCATAGAATGGCTGACATAAGTTTCGCATTCACTACTGCTAAGAAAAACCTCCCTCAAACCATTAATACATCTGTATTGAAAGGGAAGCTCCCACACCTCGTGTATGTAACTGTCTCCCAATAGTTCATATCTACCCACCGGAATGTGCTTCAAACAAGAAGTAAATTGCAGAGTGGAAATAGGCAGATTAATATCCCCATGAATCAACCACTCAGCTGACGGAATCTCAGAAACCGTGAAAGGCAGTTTCTCCAATTTCTCAATATTCAACATGACATACGTCGCTTCCTTTTTAGCCATCAGCTGTTGTTGATGAGTCAAATTAAAGGAGACGAAGATCTCTCTGGCACGAATGTGCTGCCATGGAACGCGACCTGCCTTCAAGGTCTGAAGAGTCCAACCCAGCTGCATGATGGACCGTGTCTGACTCTGCCCATGATATAAAGAAGACATGTCCGATTTAATAATGTCAATAGCAGAGGAAACAATGCTGTCAATCGTGTAAACACGGTCAGAAAGGGTATGCATGCCATTATCAACAACAGACAAAGTCTGCAGCAGATTTTCCTGATCAATCTGCCTCAACCGGGCTGCAGCCTCCTGTTGTGAAAGCTTCCAAATCTCATTATAAACTTTGTATAAAAATCTTTTCTTCCGTGGTACCTTGGGACCTGACAAAAAATCTTGTAAATCAGTATCATTAGACAGTAACGTGAGATGTGACTTAACTGCATCCAGCGTGGATGATTTCAACCATTGCTGACAAAGCTTCCCCACGCTGTATGTAGTTACAACATCAGCATGTTCTGGTGAAATGTAACGAGGGTCTGCCCTACTAATCCTGAACCCCCCTGAAGAGGTGACAAAACGTTGATGACACTTATTAGTGTCTACAGGCCATAATAACCACCCGCCCGGATGTATCGATGAAGTGTTAAGCGTACCATTCTGGACCCAATGTGCAAATTCACTAAAAGTAGCATTCACATAGTGCTGCCAGTTGTTTAATTTGGAAGGGACAGGTATACTAGGCAAAGTTAACTCTCTAATTGTTGCCAAGCCCAAACAGCTAGTCTGTTGTACTGTGTCATTTAGGAAAATCATCTGCACAGGGATAATACATGCTCGAAATAATGTGTCCCTGCCTCGCATCTGCCAATTTTTCGAACCCCAAACACTTTTCAAGTCAACAGTCTTAAACCAGTATTCATACCCCTCGACCGAAAGTTTAGATACCAACAAATTTGAATACAGTAATTTAGTATCGGTCAATAACATTTGCTTATTAGAATACGGTGTAACTTTAAAATAGTAAGACTTAGCATTTCGCTGATCATGCCCAGAAAAATATGCAAATTTATCATAATACGTTTTCGAACTCCCTTGTGGAGGAGTCGAGCAATGTTCCCATTGCACATAATTAAATATGGACTTAGGGCTACTAGCTTTATGAATAAAGTGGTGTCCATAATAGTTGTAGCAAAACATGTCACCATGATTATCTCTAAATTGGTAAGCATCTTCATCGTCATAGACAGTATAATATTGCAAATCTGTTAGCATAGAATCTACTGTCTTCACATCCCACTCATCAGAAACAGTGCCTGGTATAACAATATCATTCATTGATAACTTGAGGACATACGGTATTTGAATCAATTCAGTGGGACCATATATATCAAACATTACTTTATCCCACACTATCCCATCCGGAATCGGTATTGCAGAAATGTTTACATTGGACAAGTCTCTTCGAACCATATGAGACGAAAAATGTGGTTTTAACACAGTCTCCACGTGCTCAATGTCAGATCGATCAGGAAGAAAATGACCATGTATTACCAGAAAAAAAGTAACCACAAATCCCAACCATAAAAAAAGAGTCATTACAGCCAAAAAAAGCCACAAATAGTTCCAAGGAAAAACAAAATATGTGCGTTTAAGCCAACCCAGCAGCTTACGTGGACCTCGGACAGAAGACATCGAGGACGAGGAGCTGGACACTGCATCATCAGCGTCGTTGAAGCAGCCAGAGGCAGTTCTTGCAAAAGGTGCAATTGTGAACAAAGAAGCAGATGGAGGCTCTCGCCTAGGCACGCTATAAACCACATGTTCAGAAACATCAGTAGAACGTACAGCAACTTGATCAAAAGATTCCATATTAATCGTCTGTGGAACAATCGCAAGATCATCATCCACCCTCCACAAGCTCGGAGAGGAAACAGTGTCGGTGTAAATCACCTGCAGCGGGACTTCTTCCCCAGTAGTGAGAGGGATTCCGGAACTACTGGGTGTCCCTCTTGGTCTGCTGTGCAGAATCGGCCACATGTTGTAACTTGACATTATCAATGGAAACAAAGCGATTTCCTTTGGCCCCTTGCAGCGGCGGTAAAATCCCAGTTCTCGTGCCGCTTACCCCTAACACAGGGACAGGTGCTTGATAAGAAGGACCAAATTCTTTCTTTACTGCAACCTTTTCACGCACTAGATCCCCAATCCTGGGTATCCAACCAGTAGGTGTTACTGGCTCATCCTTAATTCCTGAGGAGGCAGCACTTGCAGAAGAGTTATCTTCACGGAATTGTTGTAAATCCTGCAAAACAGTGACACGATCATTTATGTCAAAGGGCGTAACTGCCGCCTCCACACCAGGACCATCTAGATCAGGAACATACATTCGTGTTCCAAACAGGCACTCATATGAAGTACGACCCCCCAGTGACCTTCTAGGCAAGTTATTAAGTGCTCTCTGTACTCCATACAGGTGGGCTAGCCAACCACGACCCGTACCTATAACTCTGGCCGTTAAGGATTGCTTTAAATCACGATTTAAACGCTCCACGACAGAATTTCCCTCGGGATGAAATGGAGACGAGAATTGGAGTTGGACCCCCAATGAAGCCATGGTGTCCCTGAATGCCTTAGAGGCAAAAGCAGGGCTCTGGTCCGAATGAAAAGCCGCAACTGCAAATGTATCGACAAAGATGCGCAAATCTTTAATAACAGTTTGAGCGTCAGCCGAGCGTTGTGGCCATACCCACACAAATCTGGAGCACGAATCTACAGCAACCAATATATATTTGTATGCACTATCTGGTGTCAGCGGACCACAATGATCCAAGTACACACACTGTAAAGGTTTATTTGAAATCAGAAGGGGAGTCTGCTGCGGGCGTCTAGCCGACGAAGCTTTAATCTGTTGACAAACGTCACAACAAAGGATATATTGCTCTGTCTCTTTATAGAGACCAGGCCACCAGTAATGAGCCTGTAAAAGTGAAATCGTGCAGCCACACCAGCATGTGCAGACGCCACCCCCTCATGTGCTTCAGAAATTAATCGAGGTCTCTCAATTCTATTGGGTAGTTCACGTACACCAATGCCTGGAATATTAACAACAGCATTCAGCGCACTACTCAAGCAGTAACTATATTTAGAAGGAAATCCTTTAGGAAATGGCGTGCCATCAGCCGTAGCTTTTATGGCAGCCGAAATTTCTGTGTCTGGTTTGGAACTCGAACGAGTCACTGTGGCCACAGTGGCTACAGCCACTGCCGACTTTGCGGCTTCATCAGCCAAAGTATTCCCAGCAACATGTATTCCAATGCGCTGGTGTCCAAGTGTATGCACAACATGAACCTTAGGAAGCGTTTCTTTCAGATCCCCAATCTTACCCCACAACAATTTATGTTTAATGGTGTTGCCTTTAGAATCTCTGAACCCATTCAACTTCCAATAGTGCAGATATTCATTGAAAGACTGAACACAGTAGTAGGAGTCACAGACCAGCAAAGTCAAAATCGTCGGATCCGCGTGTTCCAACGCTAACAATAGAGCTTTGAGCTCAGCCAGCTGTGGCGTGCAATCTCCCAAGGTTTTAGTATAAGTATGTCGGGGGCAGAACACTTCCCCCTCCATAGTGCCGCACACCACCGCACATGCAGCAGAATACTGTTGTTTTGTCACCAACCGCTGGTTGCGCAGAGCCATCGGTATACATGACCACCTGATACTGGTCAATAGGCAACGTACCAGCAGGAACTGGGTACTCCATTTCATATTGAAGAAATTCTTGAGTCTGCAGTTTAGGGTCAAATATGTAATCTACATCAGTGGCTGTCAAAGACGTAGCCCATTGTATCCATCGCAGGTGTAAAGCTTTCGAATTAGGAACACTCGCTTTTGTAACTGCCTCTAAGGCCGGAATCGGGGAAACGACAATGATGCGTTGACATTGGGCAAGCGGTCTTTCTTTAATCACAGCCATCTGTACTGCAGTGAGTATTTTCTCAGTCTGTGCAAATCGTTGTTCTGCAGCAGAATACAAGTGGGACTTGTATGCAATCGGGACTGTCTCACCCTCATTAAAGGTGACATACGTACACCCAACAGCCCCAGGTATCACCCTGATGACTAAATGTGTCTTATTGTCCCGTGTGTGTAAGTGTTTAACTGCTAAGAGATCAGTCTGTAACTCTCGTAGTATGTGTGTATGCTCAATCGTCCAAAATCTACTCGAAAAATTCAGGCGAATCAATTCGTATAAGGGTTTTATATGCGTAGCATAATCAGGAATGTAAGTTCTGCCAAAATTCAGAAACCCCAACAATGACTGGAGCTTCCGAACCGTATTAGGAGGCTGCAATAAAGCACATTTCTCCCAAAAATGTGGCGCTAAGCTCTTGCCCTCACTCGACAGCTCATATCCCAGGAAAATGACGCTGAAGAAGGCAATCTTTGATTTCTTAAAATTAAACTTATAGCCAATATCAGCAAACCCCACAACAATGCGCGATACACGCCTTAGATGTTGCAGAATCTCATCGTCTGTCAGATATATGTCATCAACATATGATAACGCTTCAGGGTCCAACTCGTGCAGCATTTCAGTCACACGAGCCGAAAACAGTCCTGGGCTATTCTTATACCCCTGAGGCAAACGACAAAAAAATTTCTGAGAGCCAAACGCACTGAAACTGGTATAGTCCCGACTTTCGGGCGCTATATTTTGGCAGAAAAATCCATTCGAGATATCTAACGTTGTTTTGTATTTCTTACGTACTATATTATTCATAAGCGCTGCGCTATGTGAATTCTGTATTGCATATGTGCGTGTATGACTATTCAAATGTCTGTAATCCACCACTATCCTATATGAATGGTCCGGTTTAGCAACCGGAAATAAGGGATTATTCATCGGCGAGACACAGGGCTCAATTACACCCTGGTACTCCAATTGTGTAAGAATTTTACTAACCGATGCCCTTGCCTCAAATTTGATAGGATACTGCGGCTGCGGCTGGGGTTCGCCCTTTTTTGGAATTACATGATAAGGTGATTCTCTATCCCACCCCACATTATTTCTACATAGAGCGGGGGCCTGTGCTAGAGCCTATAATTTACTATAGGACTCCGCTAGTTCTCTCGGAACAAGTGGTGAGAAGGAAGGTGCAATAACCTCTTCCCCAACCGGACAGTCGCGAACAAAGTCAGGTGGCCAATCCTGTTCGGCCAGCAGAACATCATATGATTTTACCACATCAGGGGTGTGGAATTTATTAAAATATCTACTTGTCCACGGGACAGGTTGCTTCTCAAATCTACTTGTCCTGTAAAAAGATCTACTTGTCCCTTTGGTGCCATGTAGTGTGGCGACAAATTATGGCAGCAATCTCATTATGTAAGAGCTCTGATAATAGCCTCTCTGATTATGCCAGGGCTACTACCATAGTAGGGCTTGAATACTTGCAATTTCAATCCCTACTGTAGCAATTTCCTTATTTTGCCACCTTTCTGCAGATCTGCATACTGGGGCTGGAGGAAGCAGTAAGCAATAGTTCCAGGGCTGGAATGCCTTTGAGTCTGCAAAACTACTAACCTGCATGTTTTAAAGATTTTCACCAGCTTCTCTCTAATATTTTACCATAATAAGAAAGGTTGGACATGCCTGCTCTGAAAAAATGTTTACAGTGACATTCACAATGGGGAAGGGGTACCATGGGGACCCCTTCCCTTTTGCGAAAGTTTTAGCACCCATTTGAAATGGGTGCAAACTGCGATTGGTTTGCGCCCGCGTTCATGGTCACAAAACAATCCTACATTGTACTGCGAATCGCAATTAGGAAGGGAACACCCCTTCCTAATTGCAAGTCGCAAACCCATTTAGGGATTCGGTAACCAGGTTACCGAATTGCAAAACTGGGTTTGTGCATCGCAATGTGCTTTTTGCACGTCGCAAACAGTGAAAGTCTCTGTTTGCGACATGCAAAAAGCTACCTACATGTGGGTCTTGGTCCCTAATTAGGTCTGGTGTTAACAAAGACATTTTGTATTTATTAAACTTCTATTTATCTCTCTTTTGGCTGGCTTTACTGTGAGTGATCGCATTCTGCTCTTCCACAAGGAGCATATTGGCACAAAAAGTAGTTTTGTTCAGTGTCAGGAACTACAGTGGCAATCAGTGACGTAACGAAACTGGAGGGTGCCCCTTTGCAAAGAACATGGAGGAGCCCCCTCTCCAGACTCACTCAGGGCAGGTGCTGTGCTGAAGGGGCCCCCTGGAGGGCGGCTGCGGTGCCTTTGTTATGCCACTGGTGGCAGCGTGTGCTTTTAGAGTTAAAAACGTTTTTTTTTTTTTTTTGCCAGTGTTTGTTACAATGTTGAGGGCCTGGTAGCTCCCACAACAATAAAGTGTTACAAAAGCCATGTCAAAACAAGACATGCATTGATGAAACTAAAAGACTTATAAAAATGTCAGATCAGTTGGCTTTGTCAGTGTTTGTTTATTTTCATGCTTCCCATAATCGTGTTGAAAATGGTTACACTGATTTTCCATTAGAAATATTTTTGGGAAAAACTAGCATGCATCAACACATTTTACTAAATGACACTTCATTTGCATCTAATCAGAGAGCATTCTGGGAGCATTATAATTAGCCTCATAGCCTAAACTTTTCAAACATGTGTATACACGTTTATTTTTTTTGTACTGGAACCAACGTCAGTAGTAAGTGTGACCTTAAAACATTTATTTACAGCACTCACCCTAATAATTAAGGCTTTCAAATAATGAACCATAAATACAAGTTTGAACAACATTATCTTTGGAAAAACATTACCTCAACTGCAGAGAATTCCACTCTCTATAAACAGGCAGCCAAAGGGTTTGTGTTGCAGAGGGTTGGACCTACTTGTCCCAAGGACAAAGTAAACATAAAAACTTGTTGCCCTTGACCCCAAACAAGATGTCCCAGGTGATAGGAATTCCACATCCCTGCACATGGTCCCAAAAGATGGCGTGTACAATGCAGTCAATGTCCCCCCCCTTCTAATTGTAGAGTCACTTGATAAACCCTATCAGGATCAGAGACTCACATATCGGCCGTTTCAACTTGTATGAAGTCATCAGTTGCTTTCACCTCCAGATGCTCTAGAAGACTCTGGTGAACTATTGTGACCTCTGCCGCGCTGTCTAACAGTGCTAACGCCCATGTCTTGTTCGTCAAGAGAACTCTCTTCGTGAGCGGCATGTCTAACTGAGACTGCTGCCACTTTCTTCTTTTTAAATTGCTGTTTTTGTTGCAGCGGTTTCTCTTCTTGTTTATTAGAAACCTCTGTTGAGCGTTGTGAATCCTGTCTCGGTTTCACATACTCCGTCCTCCGCTCTGACCGCCCACCTCTCTCACTTCTCTTCTCTGAGGAGTCCTGAAAGGAACGAGATTGGCGTGTATCAGTATACTGATATCTATCAGGCGTCTTCAAATTATCCCTATTCCTGAGATTATACCTATTCTGTGGGGTCTCTGGTTGCGGAGACAGTCCCCCATCTTCTTAGGTGTTTGCTGTTTCTTTTCCCAGCGCTTTTTAGTACCCTCAGGTTGCTGCTGTTTAGCATTATCTTTATTATTTTTACCCTGTAATTGGGTTTTTTGTGGTCTAGCCCCTAGGCTATCGCGCCCAATACTGGAATATGTTTCTGCTATTATTCTCGGAAGTTCCCGCTCCTGATTAATCTGCGGAACGTCCCGAAGACGCATTCGCACTGCTAGTGCTACTGCCTCTCCCTTGAGATTACTCAAAATAATAGAAGAAACCGCGGCAAAATTGCCCATTAACTGCATGCCCAAATCTAAGGCAGGGGCAGCCCCATATTCATCTTGAATTTGTTTAAGCACTTCCGGTAAATTAGCTAATGTCGGTGTAACGTGTGCCGTAGTGTAGAGCGCAGCAAACACCGTGCCCCAGGTATTACAAAGGTCCACCGGAGGAACCATCCCATACGGCAAACACATCGTCAATATTCTATGTTTATCCTGAGGTCCCATATGGGGAAACACTGCTTCCAGCGTATTAAATTTTTTGCGCCAGCCAAAATGGAGTCTCCTCACGTTTAGCCGGTACCTTACCCATAACTGACTGTACAGTGGCCGGATTGATACCCGGAACCACTGCTTGTGGGTGCGCCGGAGCAGCACCCGCTGCATTAGTATTTAATGCTTGCATTACAAACTGAACCAGTCTTCTGTATGTAGTTGCTAAGTCTATATATAAACGACGCACGTCAGCCACTGCCAAATTTGCAACAGCAGGATATGGTGTGTAAGTTGCCAATAAAGGCCAGGTCGGACCATCATTACTCAGTGGACCTAACCTCACTTGTGCTACTGTGTGTGGGAGGGCGCCATCAAGCGAATTATGGTGTTCTTGATAAGATAAAGGTATCTCTAAGTATGCGTAAGCCCTGTACTGTCCAGGGACATTCGCAACAGTGTATTCGTGAAAAGTATTTGTACCCCCATCAACTGCCGGAAATACGACCCAAGAATAAAAAAGTTCTGTTCTATAGGCTGCATGGGCGTCCACCACAAAAGTGACTGGACCCCCCTGGACCGTCAGGCCATGTGCTATCAGATGTCCTGTGAGTGGGTGACGGATATTGATTGCTATATTCACTACATTAGGATTCGCCATTTGAAAAAAATAGCACTAGATTAGAGAAGGCACACCAATATCGGTGTTTTCCTTTTAAAGTTCAAGCTTGAACAACCAACCACTAAGTAACAGGATGTACCTATACCGTGGTGGCGGAAACCCTCAGCCCCACAGACGTCTCCGCTTACGGAACCGAGGAGTCAAAACATATATGAGACCGAGAGTGTCAGCCGGACCTAAATATTAGAGCCAGACCAATCGCTGGCGGCGCCATGTTACGTGGGCTCTCATTATCCTAAATGAGACTACTGGATTTCTAGGCAGCAGGATGGATAACGGTGTGGGGGACTGAGTCTTACCCACGTGTAAGGAACTCTGTCACCCTAAATCCGGTTTTTGCTCCGGCTAACTAGCAGTGCCTCATTTCTCCCACGGGGAAGAAATGATTGGGCAGCCGAGCGCATGACATCTTTGGAACTTCTCAGGGAAGTCGTGGTCACTCAGATCCAAACCAACTCTCTCATTTACAATATGATCTCATATACAAATGACAAAGACAGTATAAGTTTTATATAATGTTTTAATAAAACGACTGTATTTTAGATAATAAGGCGTGAGCCACAATAACCAGTACAATACAACACAGTAGGATTGAAATAGTCACCAAGAGAGTAAAACATAAGAACAAAGCTATCATAGTGCCTAACAGTTTCTACTCTCCCTCTGCTTGTTCTATTTAGAGCACAGCATGTTAAGCTTCTAGCTCGCCTTTCCGAATCACTGGGGAGACATCAGCCCTCATACCTGAGCAAAGGCCTGTGATCTGGTTCAGCATCTGCAACAAGGCAGTCAGCGTCTAGTTGTGGTTCCCTGGTTGGAATCTCCCTCTTCCGTGTATTGGGACAAGGAAGTGATTTTATAACTAACATGTCAGCGTGATCACAAAATGTCCCTACGCAGGAATGCCAAGTCTAAACTCCTACCACGTCTATCGGCAATGTACCAGACTGTATCCTTGACTGAACCACAGAGTGAATGTGTTATGGAGAACTCCAGTGCTGAAGTAGGCAAAACAGTGTGATATGAATAAAAAACAAAACCGTAGAACCGGCTATTTGAAAAATAACACTACGAAGCCTAATAAAAAGCATTTAGAGCAAAGTGCACAGAGGCTCTATGCTGCCAGCAAATGAATAAAATACATCCAGGGCAAAGTGCACAAAGGCCTAAAGCCTGAAGCTAACGCGCAAAGGATACATAAAACCAACCACACTACAGTGCGAGATGCGCATGGGACGTGCCCTGGCACGGGCCCAGGCAAAGACTGGGCTAAAAGCAGGCCCTTCTGCTCCCGTCCACGGCCGGACGAGGCTGGGCTGGGCCACCTCTCTTGGTCCTTGGAGCAAGATACTGTGAACATTTTTGTACTTACCAGCTCCCAGCCCTGTCTGCATTGTGTGTGCACTCACTGACAAATCCGCTTAGTGGTGTGTAATCTTGTGACTCGAAGGAGGCTTGGAGGGATGTCCAAGCGGAAACTAGGATCCAAAACAGGGGAGTCATTGGGTAAAAGAAAGGCAAGCACTCTTGATGGTTACATCTAAAACGTAGTGGGAACTGTTAATAAAGAAATTTTGAATGTTGAGTGAAGGCTCTCCCTTGCTCCTATGGCACCCATTGTCGATAATGATGCCACACTTGAACCTCATCTGCCCCATAAGCCAGCCAGAAGAGGATGCTCTCATGGCTAATAATGTCCAGGGGTCCCAGACTCAAGAACAAATGCTAACACATTAAGCCATGTCCACCTTAAGTGCCCGCTCTTCAACCAAGGCTCCTTCCAAGCCAGCAAATCAACCAAGTTCTAAACATGAAAGAGTCCACACAAGGAAATTAAGTAATTTCACATCCTGCTTGGGCCTTATGGAGAGCGAGCCTGCAAATAGTGGTGGTCCCTCGGTGGGCAGCACTGAGGGCAAGTTGAACTACCTGGGTAAAATGATTGAAACGATTCTTGATGTTAAACTAAAAGTACAGTTTGACCGCCTGGAGTTCATTGAGGTGAAATTAACATTGTGTAGGAGGCTGGCCTGGTTTGTAGTGGGTACCAAGGGGTACTTACACTCTGCACCAGGTCCAGTTATCCCTTATTAGTGTAGAAGAGGTGTTTCTAGCAGCTTAGGCTGTTAGAAGGTAGCTATAGCTGAGCAGCTTAGGCTGAACTAGGAGACATGCAAAGCTCCTACTATACCACTGGTGTCATATGCACAATATCATAAGAAAACACAATACACAGATATACTAAAAATAAAGGTACTTTATTTTTATGACAATATGCCAAAAGTATCTTAGTGAGTATCCTCAGTATGAGGATAGCAAATATACACAAGATATATGTACACAATACCAAAAATATGCAGTAATAGCAATAGAAAGTAATGCAAGCAATGTACAGTCACAATAGATTGCAATGAGAGCACATAGGTATATGGGCAACACAAACCGTATACTCCAAAAGTGGAATGCGAACCACCAATGGACCCCAAACCTATGTGAGCTTGTAGAGGGTCGCTGGGACTGTAAGAAAACAGTGAGGGTTCGAAAAATAGCCCACCCCAAGACCCTGAAAAGTAGGTGTAAAGTGCACCTATATTCCCCAGAGAGCACAGAAGTCAGGATAGGGGAATTCTGCAAGGAAGAACAACACCAGCAATGCAACCAAAGTGGATTTCCGGACGAGAGTACCTGTGGAACAAGGGGACCAAGTCCAACAGTCGCGACAAAGTCGAGATTGGGCAGATGCCCAGGAAATGCCAGCTGAGGATGCAAAGAAGCTGCCACTAGATGGTAGAAGCTGTGGATTCTGCAAGAACGAAGAGGACTAGGAACTTCCCCTTTGGAGGATGGATGTCCCACGTCGCGAAGAAGCTTGCAGAGGTGTTCCCACGCAGAAAGACCGCAAACAAGCCCTGCTAGCTGTATGGGTCGCGGTTAGGGTTTTTGGATGATGCTGTGGCCCAGGAGGGACCAGGATGGCGCCAATTGTGTGAGGAGATAGAGGGGGCGCCCAGCAAGACAGGGAGCCCTCACAGAAGCAGGCAGCACCCGCAGAAGTGCCAGAACAGGCACTACGAAGAGGAGTGAACCGGAGCACACCCGAAGTGACAAAAGAAGATTCCACGACGCCGGAGGACAACTCAGGAGGTTGTGCACTGCAGGTTAGAGTGTCGGGGACCCATGCTTGGCTGTGCACAAAGGAAATCCTGGAAGAGTGCACAGGAGCCGGAGCAGCTGCAAATCACGCGGTACCCAGCAATGCAGTCTAGCGTGGGAAGGCAAGGACTTACCTCCACCAAACTTGGACTGAAGAGTCACTGGACTGTGGGAGACACTTTGACAGAGTTGCTGAGTTCCAGGGACCACGCTCGTCGTGCTGAGAGGGGACCCAGAGGACCGGTGATGCAGTCTTTTGTTGCCTGCGGTTACAGGGGGAAGATTCAGTCGACCCACGGGGAGATTTCTTCGCAGCTTCTAGTGCAGAGAGGAGGCAGACTACCCCCACAGCATGCACCACCAGGAAAACAGTTGAGAAGGCGGCAGGATCAGCGATACAAGGTTGCAGTAGTCGTCTTTGCTACTTTGTTGCGGTTTTGCAGGCGTCCTGGGCAGTCAGCGGTCGATTCCTTGGCAGAAGGTGAAGAGAGAGATGCAGAGGAACTCTGATGAGCTCTTGCATTCGTTATCTAAAGAATTCCTCAAAGCAGAGACCCTAAATAGCCAGAAAAGGAGGTTTGGCTACCTAGGAAGGAGGATAGGCTAGCAACACAGGTAAGAGCCTATCAGAAGGTGTCTCTGATGTCACCTGCTGGCACTGGCCACTCAGAGCAGTCCAGTGTTCCAGCAGCACCTCTGTTTCCAAGATAGCAGAGGTCTGGAGCACACTGGAGGAGCTCTGGGCACCTCCCTTGGGAGGTTCAGGTCAGTGGAGTGGTCACTCCCCTTTCCTTTGTTCAGTTTCGTGCCAGAGAAGGGCTGGGGGATCCCTGAACCAGTGTAGATTGGCTTATGCAGAGATGGGCACCATCTGTGCCCATCAATGCATTTCCAGAGGCTGGGGGAGGCTACTCCTCCCCAGCCCTGACACCTTTTTCCAAAGGGAGAGGGTGTAACACCCTCTCTCTGAGGAAGTCCTTTGTTCTGCCTTCCTGGGTCAAGCCTGGCTGGACCCCAGGAGGGCAGAAACCTGTCTGAGGGGTTGGCAGCAGCAGCAGCTGCAGTGAAACCCCGGGAAAGGCAGTTTGGCAGTACCCGGGTCTGTGCTAGAGACTCGGGGGATCATGGAATTGTCACCCCAATGCCAGAATGGCATTGGGGTGACAATTCCATGATCTTAGACATGCTACATGGCCATGTTCGGAGTTACCATTGTGACGCTATACATAGGTAGTGACCTATGTATAGTGCACGCGTGTAATGGTGTCCCCGCACTCACAAAGTCCGGGGAATTTGCCCTGAACGATGTGGGGGCACCTTGGCTAGTGCCAGGGTGCTCACCCACTAAGTAACTTAGCACCAAACCTTCACCAGGTGAAGGTTAGACATATAGGTGACTTATAAGTTACTTAAGTGCAGTGTAAAATGGCTGTGAAATAATGTGGACATTATTTCACTCAGGCTGCAGTGGCAGGCCTATGTAAGAATTGTCAGAGCTCCCTATGGGTGGCAAAAGAAATGCTGCGGCCCATAGGGATCTCATGGAACCCCAATACCCTGGGTACCTCAGTACCATATACTAGGGAATTATAATGGTGTTCCAGTATGCCAATGTGAATTGGTGAAATTGGTCACTAGCCTGTTAGTGACAATTTGTAAAGAGAGCATAACCATAACCACTGAGGTTCTGGTTAGCAGAGCCTCAGTGAGACAGTTAGGCATCACACAGGGAACACATACATATAGGTCACAAACTTATGAGCACTGGGGTCCTGGCTAGCAGGGTCCCAGTGACACATAACAAACATACTGAAAACATAGGGTTTTCACTATGAGCACTGGGCCCTGGCTAGCAGGATCCCAGTGAGACAGTGAAAACACCCTGACATATACTCACAAACAGGCCAAAAGTGGGGGTAACAAGGCTAGAAAGAGGCTACTTTCTCACACAACCCCCCCCCCCAAACGGAGGACAATAAGGCTAACCTTGGCCAGTTGAGACTTTATTGTCTAAGTGGTGATAAGTAGAGAGTAGCTCTGCAATAGACTGGTTACTCCCTTTATCATCCACTATATGGTTACTTCCCTGTGGGGATGTAAACCACCCTGTTTGAAGTTTTTTAGCTAAGCATTAATGTGAATATATATTTTCAGAGTTTCTATCAGTAAGTTTTAGTTTAGAACAGTGGGAATTGTCCACTGGACCTATTTCTAGTGATGAGAATGCCAGACAGGGATACTGTCTCAGTAAAGCCATAGCTGGGCAAAACGTTTGTCCATATGGTTGGAAGAGAGAACAGGGATGCTGTTTCTCCTGAGTTGGAGCAGGGCAGGGATGCTGTCCTATGAGCTCCACACTAGGGCAGGGTTGCTGTCCTAAGTGTTGTGAGGCAGTGCAGGGTTTCTGCACTAAAGTTTCTCTGGGAGGGTTGGATGGATGCTCCATGTTAACTGAAATTGTGTTCTTTTTCTCACCAATATGAGTTATCCCACAGAGAGGTACTTCCACCTCAGGGAGTACAGCTATGCCAGCTGATGATTCCCTTGGAACAGGTGCCACCCCAGGAGAGGTTTCTCCCACCACAGGAATGGTATCCTGAATGGCAGGGTGGTTAGGGGATACTGTGATACAATTTTTACCTGTTGTTGGAGAGGGATCCTGAGTTTTCAGGCCTTCTCTCCTTTGCTTTTTCATTTCAGTAGAAATGAGAGGGAACAATTCCTCAGGGATACCCAGCATGGCTGCATGGGTATAAAACTCTACATCAGCCCAACCTGAGGCCTCTAGGTCATTACCCAGGAGACAGTCTACAGGTAAGCTAGGTGACACTACCACCTGCTTAGGGCCAGTAACTCCACCCCAACTAAGCTGAACTATAGCTAAGGGAAGAAACTTAGTGGAGTTATGGACATCAATAATCTTATACTGTTGTCCAATGATGTGTTGTTCAGGAGCCACTAGGTTTTCAGTCACCAAAGTGATACTGGCACCTGTGTCCCTGTAGGCCTGGGCCTCAACACCATTTATTGAAACTGTCTGCCTGTACTTATCCATTGTAAGGGGACAAGCAGCCAGTGTGGCAAGGCCAATGCCACTAGGTGTGACAGAAACTGTCTTGGGACTGACTACCCCAGTTTCTGTGATGGACCCATAAGTGAACCCAACCACACCCTTAGTTTGACTGTTGCCAGCAGTCCCACCACTAGTACCACTACTGCTAGGGGCACTAGAGCTTGATGTATTAGTGGTGGTAGGCTCAGGAGGTTTACCTGGACAGGACTTATCCCCTGGCCCATGGCCTCTGTTTTTGCACACAAAGCACCAAGGCTTTTTAATGTGTGTAGGTTGTGAAGAAGAGGACAAATTTGTTTTATCCCCACCCCCTGAAGAGTGTTTAGGATTTAAAGAAGGATCTTTGGTTTTACCCTTATCCCCATGCTTATCCTGAGATTTTTCACCATCTTTCTTCTTGCCATCCTTGTCACCACCTGTATGAGCATTTCTGTTCACTCTTGTTCTGACCCATTTGTCTGCCTTCTTTCGCAATTCTTGGGGAGAGGTCAGATCTGAGTCCACTAGATATTGGTGTAACAAATCAGACACACAGTTAATCAGAATATGCTCTCTCAGGATCAGATTATACAGGCTTTCATAGTCAGAAACTTTACTGCCATGTAACCACCCCTCCAAGGCCTTCACTGAATGGTCAACAAAGTCTACCCAGTCTTGTGAAGACTCTTTTCTGGTTTCTCTGAACTTAATCCTGTATTGTTCAGTGATTAAGCCAAATCCATCCAAGAGTGCATTCTTTAAAACTGTAAAATTATTGGCATCACTTTCCTTCACAGTAAGGAGCCTATCCCTACCCTTTCCACTGAAAGATAGCCATAAGATAGCAGCCCACTGCCTTTGAGGGACCCCCTGTACAACACAGGCCCTCTCAAATGCAGCAAACCACTTGTTAATGTCATCCCCCTCCTTATAAGGGGGAACTATCTTATGCAGATTCCTAGAATCATGCTCTTTCACAGGATTACTATCTGTAATACTGCTGCTGCCACCATGGGGTCCAAACCCCAACCTCTGTCTTTCTTTTTCTAAGTCTAAAGATTCCCTGTCTAGAGCCAGCTATTGCTGTTTAAGCTTCAGCCTGGACCCTTCCACTCTCAATCTATTGAGCTCCCTTTCTAACATTCTGTCATCAGGGTGGGTGGGTTGGGCATGCTTTGACACAGAAGAATGATGTGAATGAACAGAGGGAGACCTGTCCCTAACAGTTGGCACTCTAACAACCTGGCCTGCAGGAATGACATCCCTACTGTGATGAGAGCTCACATTAGTACCAGTTATGCTAGGTGGCCTGCTAAGGGGCAAGTTGGAAAGAATACCATCTAACATTCTTACTGGGGCTACCCCAGAATCAGAGTGTGAACTATCTCCTAACTTCTCAACAGATGTGCCAGCTAAGGCTTTATCATTCTCAATGAGCATGTTAATCAACAATTCTCTAGAGGGATTCTTCCCTACCCCTAAACCTCTATCAATGCAGAGACTCCTTACACCTTTCCAGCTAAGGTGGTCATTAGTAGAGCTGACCAGATCAAGAGTAGGACCTGTACCAGACATGATAGAAACAGGTTTTAAGGGACAGAAAAAGAAAGAAAAAGTTTCAGAACTTTTTAAGGAAACAGAAAAAACTTTTTCAAATTTTTAGAACGTTTAGAGGTACTTTTCAGCACTTAGCAAATAGAGTAAGAGGAGAAAAGCAAAACTTTTTGGTTAGGTGTACATACACTGAACTTGTTTTGTATATTTTTCTCTTATGAAAAGTACAAAATGACAAAGTGGTAAGTAGTTGCAAGTACTTATCCCACCGCTGCCACCAATGTAGGAGGCTGGCCTGGTTTGTAGTGGGTTCCAAGGGGTACTTACACTCTGCACCAGGTCCAGTTATCCCTTATTAGTGTAGAAGAGGTGTTTCTAGCAGCTTAGGCTGTTAGAAGGTAGCTATAGCTGAGCAGCTTAGGCTGAACTAGGAGACATGCAAAGCTCCTACTATACCACTGGTGTCATATGCACAATATCATAAGAAAACAATACACAGATATACTAAAAATAAAGGTACTTTATTTTTATGACAATATGCCGAAAGTATCTCAGTGAGTACCCTCAGTATGACGATAGCAAATATACACAAGATATATGTACACAATACCAAAAATATGCAGTAATAGCAATAGAAAGTAATGCAAGCATTGTACAGTCACAATAGATTGCAATGAGAGCACATAGGTATATGGGCAACACAAACCATATACTCCAAAAGTGGAATGCGAACCACCAATGGACCCCAAACCTATGTGAGCTTGTAGAGGGTCGCTGGAACTGTAAGAAAACAGTGAGGGTTAGAAAAATAGCCCACCCCAAGACCCTGAAATGTAGGTGTAAAGTGCACCTATATTCCCCAGAGAGCACAGAAGTCGTGATAGGGGAATTCTGCAAGGAAGAACAACACCAGCAATGCAACCAAAGTGGATTTCCAGACGAGAGTACCTGTGGGACAAGGGGACCAAGTCCAAGAGTCGCGACAAAGTCGAGATTGGGCAGATGCCCAGGAAATGCCAGCTGAGGATGCAAAGAAGCTGCCACCGGATGGTAGAAGCTGTGGATTCTGCAAGAACGAAGAGGACTAGGAACTTCCCCTTTGGAGGATGGATGTCCCACGTCGTGAAGAAGCTTGCAGAGGTGTTCCCACACAGAAAGACTGCAAACAAGCCTTGCTAGCTGCAAGGGTCGCGGTTAGGGTTTTTGGATGCTGCTGTGGCCCAGGAGGGACTAGGATGTCGCCAATTGTGTGAGGAGATAGAGGGGCGCCCAGCAAGACAGGGAGCCCTCACAGAAGCAGGCAGCACCCGCAGAAGTGCCGGAACAGGCACTACAAAGAGGAGTGAACCGGAGCTCACCCGAAGTCACAAAAGAAGATCCCACGACGCCGGAGGACAACTCAGGAGGTTGTGCACTGCAGGTTAGAGTGTTGGGGACCCAGGCTTGGCTGTGCACAAAGGAAATCCTGAAAGAGTGCACAGGAGCCGGAGCAGCTGCAAATCACGCGGTACCCAGCAATGCAGTCTAGCGTGGGGAGGCAAGGACTTACCTCCACCAAACTTGGACTGAAGAGTCACTGGACTGTGGGAGTCACTTGGACAGAGTTGCTGAGTTCCAGGGACCACGCTCGTTGTGCTGAGAGGGGACCCAGAGGACCGGTGATGCAGTCTTTTGTTGCCTGCGGTTGTAGGGGGAAGATTCCGTCGACCCACAGGAGATTTCTTCGGAGCTTCTAGTGCAGAGAGGAGGCAGACTACCCCCACAGCATGCACCCCCAGGAAAACAGTCGAGAAGGCAGCAGGATCAGCGATACAAGGTTGCAGTAGTCGTCTTTGCTACTTTGTTGCGGTTTTGCAGGCGTCCTGAGCAGTCAGCAGTCGATTCCTTGGCAGAAGGTGAAGAGAGAGATGCAGAGGAACTCTGATGAGCTCTTGCATTCGTTATCTAAAGAATTCCCCAAAGCAGAGACCCTAAATAGCCAGAAAAGGAGGTTTGGCTACCTAGGAAGGAGGATAGGCTAGCAACACAGGTAAGAGCCTATCAGAAGGAGTCTCTGACGTCAACTGCAGGCACTGGCCACTCAGAGCAGTCCAGTGTGCCAGCAGCACCTCTGTTTTTAAGATGGCAGAGGTCTGGAGCACACTGGAGGATTTCTGGGCACCTCCCCTGGGAGGTGCAGGTCAGGGGAGTGGTCACTCCCCTTTCCTTTGTCCAGTTTCGCGCCAGAGCAGGGCTGGGGGATCGCTGAACCGGTGTAGACTGGCTTATGCAGAGATGGGCACCATCTGTGCCCATCAAAGCATTTCCAGAGGCTGGGGGAGGCTACTCCTCCCCAGTCCTGACACCTTTTTCCAAAGGGAGAGGGTGTAACACCCTCTCTCTGAGGAAGTCCTTTGTTCTGCCTTCCTGGGCCAAGCCTGGCTGGACCCCAGGAGGGCAGAAACCTGTCTGAGGGGTTGACAGCAGCAGCAGCTGCAGTGAAACCCCGGGAAAGGCAGTTTGGCAGTACCCGTGTGCCAGCAGCACCTCTGTTTTTAAGATGGCAGAGGTCTGGAGCACACAGGAGGATTTCTGGGCACCTCCCCTGGGAGGTGCAGGTCAGGGGAGTGGTCACTCCCCTTTCCTTTGTCCAGTTTCGCACCAGAGCAGGGCTGGGGGGTCGCTGAACCGGTGTAGACTGGCTTATGCAGAGATGGGCACCATCTGTGCCCATCAAAGCATTTCCAGAGGCTGGGGGAGGCTACTCCTCCCCAGCCCTGACACCTTTTTCCAAAGGGAGAGGGTGTAACACCCTCTCTCTGAGGAAGTCCTTTGTTCTGCCTTCCTGGGCCAAGCCTGGCTGGACCCCAGGAGGGCAGAAACCTGTCTGAGGGGTTGGCAGCAGCAGCAGCTGCAGTGAAACCCCGGGAAAGGCAGTTTGGCAGTACCCGGGTCTGTGCTAGAGATTCAGGGGATCATGGAATTGTCTCCCCAATGCCAGAATGGCATTGGGGTGACAATTCCATGATCTTAGACATGTTACATGGCCATGTTCGGAGTTACCATTGTGACGCTATACATAGGTAGTGACCTATGTATAGTGCACGCGTGTAATGGTGTCCCTGCACTCACAAAGTCTGGGGAATTTGCCCTGAACGATGTGGGGGCACCTTGGCTAGTGCCAGAGTGCCCACCCACTAAGTAACTTAGCACCCAACCTTCACCAGGTGAAGGTTAGACATATAGGTGACTTATAAGTTACTTAAGTGCAGTGTAAAATGGCTGTGAAATAATGTGGACATTATTTCACTCAGGCTGCAGTGGCAGGCCTATGTAAGAATTGTCAGAGCTCCCTATGGGTGGCAAAAGAAATGCTGCAGCCCATAGGGATCTCCTGGAACCCCAATACCCTGGGTACCTCAGTACCATATACTAGGGAATTATAAGGGTGTTCCAGTATGCCAATGTGAATTGGTGAAATTGGTCACTAGCCTGTTAGTGACAATTTGTAAAGAGAGAGCATAACCACTGAGGTTCTGGTTAGCAGAGCCTCAGTGAGACAGTTAGGCATCACACAGGGAACACATACATATAGGTCACAAACTTATGAGCACTGGGGTCCGGGCTAGCAGGGTCCCAGTGACACATAACAAACATACTGAAAACATAGGGTTTTCACTATGAGCACTGGGCCCTGGCTAGCAGGATCCCAGTGAGACAGTGAAAACACCCTGACATATACTCACAAACAGGTCAAAAGTGGGGGTAACAAGGCTAAAAAGAGGCTACTTTCTCACACATTGCCTCACCCAAAAGCAGGACTCTGGGAGCACTAGCAAGTTGAATGAATGCTAGTAACTCTATGCCTAGAACGCAGGAAGGTAGCCAGTCTCTTGAGGCTGGGAGCTCGAATAAGGTTTTAGGCCCTGCCGATGGTGTAAGCACAGGCGAGCCAACTGCATGACATATAAGGTGTCTTTTCACGTGCAGGGGCTCTTCAGGTGCAGGGGTGCCAAGAGAGACCCTCTTCTGCATGCAGTAACCCTCCTACAATTAGTAGTCACCCAGGTCAGGCCGCCAGCACTATTTCTAGGTGCAACCTCCCACCTGCAGCCTGTCCCTTTGTCATCGTGCTTGTGGATGTGCCAACTCTTCAACCCAGTTCAGTGGAGTCAACTGAGGATTTAATTTATAAATTTGTCCACTGGATTCATGACAATATCAGGTGCCCAGGCAAGCTATTCAATGAAGTGCTTATGGCCAGAAGGGTGTGTTGTGTAAGGTAGTTGAAAAAGACGTTCTTGAGTGGCTGTGTCTGTTAGAAATGGAGTCTCTGGTTGGCAGTCAGTTTGCACTCTGTCCAAGCAGGGACCCTCACTCTAGTCAGGGTAATAGAGATACACACCTAGGATAACCCCTGCTCACCCCCCTTGGTAGCTTGGCACAAGCAGTCAGGCGTATCTCAGAGGCAATGTGTAAAGCATTTGTGCCAAAACACGCACAGAAAGTGAAAACACTACAAAATGGACACAACACCAGTTTAGAACAATAGCCAATACTTATCTAAACTAAACAAGACCAAAACAACAAAAAGCCAACATACCCAAGCAAAGTTATGAATTGTCAAAGATTAAACTTCAATATAGCGCTAAGAAACATAAATACTTCAATTTAGTGTTATCAAGGCGTCATGACGGAGTCGTTCCCAACAATCTGACGCCAATGGCGCCGGTCACGGTGTCACACAGACCTCCAGATACAGTACCTTGTGAAAATGAGGAAACAAGACGGTGCATGGAGATGAGAATAAGGGCGCCACTAGATCTGAAGTCCGTCCGGTGCGACGTCAGTTCTTTGGCACGGAGCGGAGACATTGGTGCAAGGTGTCGGGTACCTGCTGTGGAGATGAGGCGGCGTGGATGCGAAGTATCGCTTCTGTAGACTTCTGGCGGGGTCGATGTCCTGGTGGGTGCGTCCTCACGGGGTCGCAAGTCACACCACAAGGCTGCAGGCACCGCAGAGGAATCGGTTGTCACAGACGTCAGTGACATGGCATTTCGGAACTCATGGAGTTGTGGACATCAGTGAGGCTGCGGTATTGTCGGGCCTGTGGAGTCATCGCATCCCAGCGGAGACCACGGCTTCAGTTGCAGACAACGTCAAGGGATCCGGCAGCAGCATCAGTCCTGGCGTCATCCAAAGTTGGTGCACTTGGTTTTTCACCAGCTCCTCCTTTCAAGGGCCCAGGGACTGGATTAGGTACCACTTGGCAGGGTAGGAGTGTCAGCAAGAGAGTCCAGGTGCCGGTAGTGGAAGCCTTTGATGGCCCTGAGACTTCAAAACAGGGGCAAAGCTCAGTCCAAGCCCTTGGAGAAACTTCACAAGCAGGTATACACAAAACGCCCAGTCCTTGCCCCCTCTAAGACAGAAGCTACAACTGCAGACCAACCCAGCAAAGCACTCACAGCAAAGGGGCAGTACTCCTCCTCTAGCTGTTCAGCTCTTCTCCTTCGCAGAGGTTCGTCTTGATCCAGAAATGTTCTAAAAACCTGGGGTTTGGGTCCACTACTTATACCTCTTTCTGCCTTTGAAGTAGGCAGACTTAAAAGGAGAGGCTCTGTTGTTGACAAGATCCTGCCTTGCCCAGGCCTGGCCCCAGACACACACCAGGGGGTTGGAGACTGCATTGTGTGAGGACAGGCACAGCCCTTTCAGGTGTAAGTATCAGCTCCTCCCTCCCCACTCTAACCCAGGAGACTCATCAGGATATGCAGGCTACACTCCAGATCCCTTTGTGTCACTGTCTAGAGGGAATTCACTACAGCCCAACTGTCCGTCTGACACAGATGTGGAATACACAAGCAGGCAAAGACACAGAATGGTTATGCAAGAAAACACCCACTTCCTAAAAGTGACATTTTCAAACTGACAGTCTAAAAACCAGCTTTACCAAAAGGTGTATTTTTAAATTGTCAGTTCAGAGGCTTCCAAATCCCATATCTCTATCTGTTCCCAATGGGAAACTGCACTTGAAAGGTATTTAAAGGCTGTCCCCATGTTAACCTATGAGAGAGATGGGCCTTGCAACAGTGAAAACCGAATTTGGCAGTATTTCACTGTCAGGACATGTAAAACACATCAGTACATGTTCTACCTTTAACATACACTGCACCCTGCCCATGGGGCTACCTAGGGGTTTCCTTAGGGCTGCCTCACATGTACAAAAAAGGAAGGTTTGGGGTTGGCAAGTGGGTACACTTGCCAGGTCGAATTGGCTGTTTTAAAACTGCATACACAGACACTGCAGTGGCAGGTCTGAGCCATGTTTCAGGGCTACTCATGTGGATGGCACAATCAGTGCTGCGGGCCCACTAGTAGCATTTGATTTACAGGCCCTGGGCACCTCTAGTGCACTTTACTAGGGACTTACTAGTGACACATATATGCCAATCATGAAAAAGCCAATTACAAATACAGTTTACACAGAGAGCACTTGCACTTTAGCACTGGTCAGCAGTGGTAAAGTGCCCAGAGTACCAAAAACCATCAAAAACAAAGTCCAGCACACAGTCACAACAGAGTAAGCAGAGGCAAAAAGACAGGGGAGAGTACGCCGAGGATGCCAGGTATAACAGTGCCATTGTCACTTTTCAAAAGCCGAGAGTAGGAAAGTACCTGATTGGGGCTTTTGTCCAAGTGCAGCACAAGACCAGCAGAGTCAAGATGCTACCCCTTGGCTACCTTTACAAGCCACTGGCATTCAATTCATCTAACTTAGCCCATTCAGAGGGCGTATTTGACGCTAAGCAAGTCCAGTTATATCCTTAAAATATCCAGGTTCAGAATCGCTTTGGGCCCCTGGGGAGCTTGACCAATGTGGATGTGGATCCTCTAAACCAGATTTAGGCTTGACCTTGTGAGGTGGCATCTGGGTTTCCCACTGGGTCAATTTGATTCTAGCAGCGTGGTAACCTGCCCTTGTGATGAGTCCTTGCCCCAGAGCCTGCTCCATTTCACCTTCTTTTGTAAGTATTACCTGGCATATTCCAAATGGTTACTAGTCCTTCTAATCAGAGCATGTGGCATCAGAAGATGAGCTGATGGCTTGTTGTACCTGCAACAACAAAAATCCTCCACACACTGAAGTAGCATTTGCTAATTTTTTTAAGTGTGCAATTGCCAAAAAAACAAATGGTTCCTTAACTGACAGATACCAAGTCACATCTGTATGAATGGTAATATAGGGGCATTTGTCTTATGGGTTTGCCCAGGTTGTTGAACCCCTACAGTATGATTTTGTAACCCTGAATAGTTGGCTATAGATTTTTTATTTATTCAGTGTTTTTTATCGCCTCTTTTTGTTATGTAAATACCTATCTACTGTTTTCAATTCTGTGGACAGCTGAGGTTCTAAATACATTTTAAGGTTGTTTGTATTGTGCTTTTATGGCTGTTTTTTGCTGCCAAAATACGGTATTACCTTACCTGAGCTGTCTAATTCACTCATGTGACTGCTTTTGGTGCCTTCACCTATTTCCTGTTCCAATTCAGAGAAAAAAACATCAAAATGTAAAGAGCTCTGGACATTCTTGACTCAATTTGACACACAATTTTAATTATTAGCTCAGCTATGAAAGGGCAAGAACATAACTGCAATAGAATTATTTCCTAAACGTATGCATTTTTTATTATTATCTATTATGTTTTAGTCATCATATTTATTGTCCAACACACATAAAAACTTTCATATGAATTAATCACCTAATGTGTACATATAAATTACAGACATACTCCTTTCTGTCCCAGTCTCACACTGCCTCGATATCAAGACTTGAGTAGTGTTGAGGCATGCTGTCAGTCAAATAATGTAGCAGCTTGAGGTAACCTTCCTGTATAGCTTGGTATCATTCACCTACTAAAGGACATTGAAGTTTTTTTCAATGTGTAAGCTGAAGATCAGAACTATGAGGAGGGAGTCTTGGAGGATACTACAGTTAACAGGGTGATCTCTGGCATAAAGGACATCATTTGGACTGGCTGGGCTTTGTTCTTCAGGTACAATTGAAACTACTTTATGAGGTTTCTGTGAAAGCCTAATCAATGAATAATGGTAGTCAAGGTGGACCTGATGATATATGATAACAAAGGATACAGAACAGTCCAGCAAGATGAGAAAGGGAAAGGTTGACATTTCCTCTGATCTAGATGACACAGTCAAACATATGGTTGTTAGCTGTCTCCATAATGCAGCATGGCCTGAAGCTGAGCGGTAAATTTGGAGAAGGTATGACTGGCGTATGAAATTGGGTTATTAGTCAAAGGGGGTAAACTACCCTCCTTGATTAATAATCTCATTCCTTTTCAGGGTGAGTCCTCTAAGTCACTAAATTACCTGCGCTCAGTGCTCTACTAGCTAGGCCATAGAGCAGACAGGCTTAACATTAGGCAAAATGTAAAGCATTTAACCCCTTCCCCGCCAAGGACGTAATGGTTACGTCTGTGGCTGCAACGCTGAGGCGCCACTGGCGTAACCATTATGTCCTGCGATCGGCCCTCAGCAATTCCCCTGAGGGGCGTGCCCCCACCCCTCCCCACCGCCCAGTGACATCTGATGACGTCAGCGCACCAACGCGCGCTGACCTCATGAGAGGTCAACTCCCGTCGCACTCGAAGCAATGCTTCCAGCATGACCGAGGAGAAACTGATTAGTTTCTCCTCTGTACGGGGGGCAGAGGAGTCAAAGAGGTATGAAAAGGGAAGGAAAGGCTTTTCCTTCCCTTTTCATGTCTCTCTGTGCATTCCTGCAGCACAATCGCATAGAGATCGTGCTGCAGGACGCCACTAGACACCAGGGAATTTTTATATTTTGTTGAAATTTTCATAAGGGGAGCGGCCCCTTGGGCATGGCTATTCCCCAAGTGGGGCATTTTATTAAAAGGCCATTTCTGCCCCCAGCGGGGACAGAAGTCACTATACACCAGGGTTTTAATTTTTTTTATTTATATTGATGGGTGGGGCAACCCTTTAGGCAAAGGTCACTTCCTGGGTGCAATTTTTTTATTAGGCCAATCTGCCCCCGGGGGGGGGGGGGGAGCAGAAGCCATTAGGCACCAGGGATGTTTTTAAAAAAATGTATATTGATAAGGGGAGTGACCCCTTCGGCAAGGGTTGCTCTCCGGGGGGGGCGGAGGGGGGAGGGTCAAATTGTTTTTAGGCTATTTCTGCCCCCCTTGAATGCAGATCGGCCTATTTCTATTAGGCTGATCTGCACCCAATGGGGGCAGAAACCACTTAGGCACCAGGCATTGGAGTGTGTGTATGTGTGTGTTTTGTTTGGGGGGCAGCCCCCTGGGAAGGGTCGCTCCCCATGGGGACACATTACTGTTGCCCATATTTCCAAGGGGGGCAGAAAGCCAACCAGAGACCAGGGAAGATTTTTTTTTTCAAAATAAGAGGGGTCAATGTTGTTCTGCCCACCAGTGAGCAGATGGGGATCCACACCCAGGGCAGAAAGTCTACTAGATGCTAGGGAATAAAAAAAAATATATATGTGGTACTGGCTACCAACCAGTATGGGCATGGTTCTGCCCCCGCTGCAACTGAAGGGGGTAACAGTCTTTCAGCTCTCCCCCGCACACTAAACATCTTATCCTACGGCAAGCAAGAGGACATTTGATTATTTTAAGTTTTGGTTTTACATTTGGGCCATGAGAGCTTGGCTAACTTCCAAAATCATCCCACTTGGAAGGGTGAGGGCTGCACCTTTTGGACTTTGGGACGCTGCCATGTAGAAAAATCCACAAGACCTAGACACATCTGAAAACTAAACATCTGGGTGAGATCAGAGTGGTGTGCTTCACATGCACCCGCACCATTTTCTTACGCACAATGCCCTGCAAACCTTCAACTTTGCTGGAAATTACACATTTTTTCCACATTTTTGGGATGAAACCTTCTGGAATCTGCAGGAATCCACAAATGCTTACCACCCAGCATTGTCTCATCTATACCGATAAAAATTCTGCCCCACTTGTCAAACTGCCCTTTTGGACGCTCAATTTTGGCATGATTTTGGCTCTTCCCTGCCACAGGCACTTGGCCCACCTACACAAGTGAGGTATCATTTTTACCGGTAGACTGAGGGGAACATTGGGTATTAGTAAATTTGTCCCGATGCGGTGATCCCACACAGAAATGTGGACAAAATGTGATTTTTTTAGCAAAATGTGAGGCTTGCTGGGGGAGCCACGCAAGTCACACCTCCCTGGATTCCCTCAGGTGTCTAGTTTTTAGAAATGTTTGGGTTTGGTAGGTTTCCCTTTATGGCTGCTGAGCCCAGGACCGAAAACGCAGGTCCCTCCTCCAGCAAAAACAGGTCGTTTAGTATTTGATAATTTTGATGTGTCCACATAGTATTTTGGGGCATTTCCTTTCTCAGGCAATAGGCCTACCGACACAAGTGGGGTACCATTTTTATTGGTAGATTTGGGGGAACACAGAGTGGAAGGAAATCTGTGGCTCCTCTCAGATTCCAGAACGTTCTGTCACTGAAATGTGAGGAAAATGTGTTTTTTTGGCCACATTTTGAGGTTTGCAAATGATTCAGGGTAACAGAACATGGTGAGAGCCCCACAAGTCACCCCATCTTGGATTCCCTTAGGTGTCTAGTTTTGAAAAATGCGCAGGTTTGGTAGGTTTCCCTAGGTGCCGGCTGAGCTAGAGGCTAAAATCCACAGCTAGGCACTTTGCAAAAAACTGTTCTGTTTTCTTTGGGAAAATGTGATATGCCCACATTGTGTTTTGGGGCATTTCCTGTCATGAGCTCTAGGCCTACCCACACAAGTGAGGTTCCATTTTTATGAGGAGACTTGTGGGAAATGCTAAGTGGAAGGAAATGTGTGGCTCCTCTCAAATTCCAGAACTTTCTGTCACCAAAATGTGAGGAAAAAGTGTTTTTTAGCCAAATTATGAGGTTTGCAAAGGATTCTGGGTAACAGAACCTGGTGGGAGCCCCACAAGTCACCCCGTCCTGGATTTCCCTAGGTGTGTATTTTAAAAAAATGCACAGGTTTGGTAGGTTTCCCTAGGAGCTGGCTGAGCTAGAGCCCAAAATCTACAGCTAGGCACATTGCAAAAAATACTTTAGATGTCAATGTAAAAATGTGATGTGTCCATGTTGCGTTTCCTGTCGCGAGCATTAGGCCTACCCACGCAAGTGAGGTACCATTTTTATTGGGAGACTTGGGGGAACACAGAATAGCAAAACAAGTGTTATTGCCCCTTGTCTTTCTCTAAATTTTTTCCTTCCAAATGTAAGACAGTGTGTAGAAAAGATGTCAATTTGAGAAATGCCCTGCAATTCACATGCTAGTATGGGCAGCCCGGAATTCAGAGATGTGCAAATAACCACTGCTTCTTAACACCTTATCTTGTGCCCATTTCGGAAATACAAAGGTTTTTTTTATACCTATTTTTCACACTTTATACTTCAGCAAATGAATTGCTGTATACCCGGTATAGAATGAAAAGCCATTGCAAGGTGCAGCTCATTTATTGACTTTAGGTACCTAGGGTTCTTGATGAGCCTACAAGCCCTATATATCCTGCAACCAGAAGAGTCCAGCAGACGTAACGGTATATTGCTTTAAAAAATCTGACATTGCAGGAAAAATTTACAACATTTTGTTTATTTCAGCTGTTATTTTCTGTAGGAAAACCTTGTAGGATCTACACAAATTACCCCTTGCTGAATTCAAGATTTTGTCTACTTTTCAGAAATGTTTAGCTTTCTGGGCTCCAGCATTGGTTTCATACTCATTTCTGTCACCAACTGGAAGGAGGCTGAAAGCACAATTTTTTTAAAGAAATGGGGTATGTCCCAGTAAACTGCCATAATTGTGTTGAAAAATGGGGTTTTCTGATTCAAGTCTTCTTGTTCATGAAAGCTGGGAAGCTAGTGAAATTTAGCACTGCAAACTCTTTGTTGATGCAATTTTCAGGGAAAAAACCACAAGCCTTCTTCTGCAGCCCTTTTTTCCCATTTTCTGTTTTAAAAAAACGAAAATGTTGCTGTATTTTGGCTAATTTCTTGGTCTCCTTCAGGAGAACCCACAAACTCTGGGTACCTCAAGAATCCCTAGAATGTTGGAGAAAAGGATGCAAATTTGGCGTGGGTAGCATAGCTGAACAAAAAGTTATGAGGGCCTAAACGCAAACTTCTCCAAATAGCCAAAAAAAAGGCCTGGCACTTGAGGGGGAAAAGGACTGGCAGCAAAGGGGTTAAGCAGTGCCAAACCAATAATACAACCAAAACACAACAAAACTAAAATCCCAAATCAAATTAGAATACTAAGGTATATTTTAATAAACAAAAATTAAGCCAAAGTAACAAAAATCCAATAAGGGGGAAAAGAGATATGAAGCTTTAAAGTTTTAAAGAAAAACAGCCAAAAGGCATTAGGCATCAAATGCAAGTCAACAGGTCTCAGTAGACCAGGACCTAGAAGCGATTTGAGGCTGAGTGCAAAGTAGCGCGGGTCAGATACTGGAACCAGGGTTGACCAGGCTAGAAGTTTTACCATGGGACATGGGGCCACATTTATGACATTTTGACACAGGGCAGTGTAGCAAGTCATCTTGTTGAGCTGCCCTGAATCAAAAGTAAAGGGCAGGAATACGCCGCATTTATGGGATACAGCACATTCCTGTCCCTTCTAAATTCAAAGTCACGCAAAGTGGCTTTGAGTGGCTTCATTGATATGGTTGAGAGGTTTACACTGCTGCTGCATCACCAAAAGTGATGCAAGGGTGGCACAAGACTCTCATAAATATTCCCCTCAGTCTCAAAAATGGAAGTCCAGAATCATCTGTGGGACAAGACAGCAGGTTGTAGTAAAAGAGGGCTCTACAAGGTTGAATAGAATCATACGCAGTCCATGTGAAATGGTTGACTTTTGGAAAGAAAGCTCTGAGTGGGAGAAACTGACTTCCTTGAGGATGTCTGTTGCCGTCCAGATAGTTTTAGCACATTAGACAGTCAATAATTCTGCCTTCATACTTAGCCACTTTTTTGGAGTTCAAAATCCATCAGTTGGGCACGGCTGCAAAAGAGGGCTCCAAGAGGCCGGATACATTCTCTCTGAGGTCTCATTGAATTGGGTTTGCTGATGTGGAGAAGGCATTTAACTGCCTTAGCCATGTTGAGCCTGTAGATTGTTCCTGGGTCACATGATTGGGTGTAGCTTGCGGTTGAGTTTTTTGTATTCCTCCTAGACAGCCACAAACAATAGGGAGCTTACGTGTTCTGGATGGGCCAACACTGGCAGGATTGGGGGGGGGAGGAGCAGGGCAAAGCCTCACTTTCACTTGAATAGGCTGTGTCCTGCCTTCACACAAAGGGCTGCATACCCCCTGTAGTTAGTATGGAGGCAGGACAGGGGAGGCAGGATGCCTGGGAATTTAAAAAGGAAACCTCTAAAAACCTCTGCACTTCAAAGGCCTGTTAGACTTTTTCTGTTTTGCAGGATTATCCCCAATCCTCCTCCTATTTTTTCTGACCTCTTATTTGTTGGCTTTAGGACTCCAAGCACCTTACCACTGCTGAACAGTGATAAAGTTCATATGCTCTCTATGTAAATTGTATTGATTGGTTTATCTATGATTGGGATATTTGATCTACTAGTCAGTCCCTAGTACAGTGCTCTAGAGGTCCCCAGGGCCTGTAAGTAAAATGCTAGTATTGGGCCTGCAGCAGTGGCTGTGCCACCCATATTAGTAACTCTGTAAACATGGCTCAGACCTGCCCCTGAAGTGTCTCTGAGTATGGTTTTAACTGCCAATTCGACTTGGCAAGTGCACCCACTTGCCAGGCCTAAATCTTACCTTTTCTTACATGTAAGACACCCCTAAGGTAGGAGTGCAGTAGATGTTTAAGGTAGGACACATACTAATGTGTTTTATGAGTCCTGACAGTGTAATACTGCCAAATTCGATTGTCACTGTTGCAAGGCCTATATCTCTCAAAGGTTAACATGGGGGCTGCCTTTAAATATGATTAAAGTGCAGATTCCATTTGGGAGTAGATGGACAAATGGAGTTTGCGTTCTCGGAACTCACAATTTAAAAATACATCTTTTAGTGAAGTTGGTTTTGAGATTGTGTGTTTGAAAATGATACTTTTAGAAAGTAGGCATTTTCTTGGTTAAACCATTCTGTGACTCTGCCTGTTAGTGGATTCCCTGTCTAGGTTAGTTTGACAGTTGAGCTGTTTGCACCTCTCTCTAGACAGTAACACAAAGGGAGCTGGGGTATATCCTGCATGTCCTGATGAGCCATCTGTGCTAGGAGGGAGAGGAGGAGTGGTCACTCACACCTGAAAAGGTTGTGCCTGCCCTCATACAATGCAGTCGCCAGCCCGCTGGTGTGTATCTGGGGCCTGGCCTGGGCAAGGCAGGATCTCACAAACAAGAGAGACTTTCCTTTGAAGTAGGCCTACTTCAAAGGCAGAAAGGGGTATAAGAAGAGCACCCACATCCCCTGAAGATCAGATCAGTTCTGGAATCAAGAGGAACCTCTGCCAAGGAGAAGAGCTGAAGAGCTGAGGAGAAGTGCTGCCCTACTTGTGACTGTGCTTTGTGGAGCTATCCAGCAGTTGCTTCTTCTGCCTGTGAAGGGGGGCAGAGCCTGGACTTTGTTGTGCATTCCTGCTTGTGAAGAATCTCTAAGGCCTTGAACTGAGCTTGCCTACTGTTGTTGAAGTTTCCGGGCCATCAAAGGCTTCCCCTGCTAGCACCTGGACTCCCTGCTGAGACTCCTGCCCTGCCAAGTTGTGCCCTATCCAGGTCCTGGGCCCTTGAAAGGGGAAGCTGGCAGACAAAGACTGAAAATCTTTGCTGCAGACCGCCGTGGGGGAAAATGTTCGATGCACCTTCTGTGATGCGGCTGATAAACGACGCCGCCGGCTTCGCAGCTGAAATCAACATTCCACCTGCATCGCGGCTGGAAGATCAACACACCGCAGCTGGAGAAATGGCTCGCAACACTTTGGCGGCGGTCCGACTGTGACCCTGGCAGTCTGGTGACTCCTAGGGTCATAATGGGAGCCATAGTTCTTATGATTACAATTTTGAATAGTCAGCTTTCGGCCTAGATTACCATTGCCTCAGAGTTATTCGGTATGTGGGTTAGGTCTTGTCTGATCGCTCATCAAGCCCCTCAAGATCAGCGCCATCAAGATTTAGATCTTGCTGGAGCACATCCAAAATTGGCATGGACAAAGTTGTGGTAGCACTGTACCTACATCAAGGATAGTGTTGATGATATTTTAAGCCCTAAAATATTGACTTCAGTGCTTTATTAACCCCAGAAAGTGACCCAACTCTTCAGAGATCATCTTTAGTGCTTTCTACTCATCCTGACACACATTTCCCCAACATTTTGAAATAGAGATATGTATGTGGTTGTAACTCTCGTAGCTAGTGTGGCTAAGGATTTGCTCTGAGACTACAATTGTCTCAGCATAGCTCTGATATTCTCCTCCTGCAGCTGTTTGGTAATTTGAATGGACTGTTTATGTTTGGATTAAGTTTGGGGACATTGGTGTTCCTAGGGAAGGGGCACAGAGAATGGCCATTTTGAAGTTAGTTAATATCAACAAAGACATAACTTGGTATGTATTTACCAAATGTTCTAGTGGTTTTTCACACCCAATTTGCACATATGTGCCTAGTCTGTAGAAGGCTATAGTAAGTGTGCAAGTTAGGCACACACCCATATTTTATGGGCTTGTGGAGGACAAAACAAAGAAAGAGTGATGGAGAAATATATATGTGGTGCATTTCCACCTTACACATAAATGTAAATCTGCTGGTGTAGGCGTTAGACAAGTGCATTCAAATCTAACATTCTGTTAACATTTATGCCTAGGCCATTGGAATTTTAGGAATAGTTTTACAAGCAAGAATTGGCAAAGCCAATAGGTCTTGCCTTTTCTTTTAGCCATGTTTTACAGCTGCAGTGTTGCTGTTTAGCATGGCTAAAAGTTTGTGTCATGGCATAGAGTTGAGTGGCATAGTGAAGAGTGGCATAGAGGAGAGTGGAGTAGAGTGGCATTGAGAGGAGTGGTGTAAAGTGGCATGAAGTGGAGTGGCGTGAAGTAGCATAGAGTAGAGTGGCATAGAGTGGAGTGGCATAGGGTGGAGTGGCGTAGAGTAGAGTGACATAGAGTAGAGTAGACTATAGAGTGGCATAAAGTAGACTGGAGTGGCGTGGAGTGGCATAGAGTAAAGTAGAGTGGCATAGGTAGAGTGGTATAGAGTTGAGTGGCATAGAGAAGCATTATGTGGAGTGGAGTGGAGTGGCATAGAGTGGATTGGCACGGAATCAAGTGGTTTAGAGTAGAGTGGCTTGGAGTGGCATAGAATGGAGTGGTGAAGAATGGAGAGGAGTGGAGTGGCGTAGAGAAGATTCGTGTGAGATTAAGTGGAGTGGCAAAAAGTAGGGTAGCATAGAGCAGATACGGTAAAAACAACAAAAATTAGAAGCTGTAAGCCTGTGTTAGGAGAAGGAAAGCACATTGCACATCCAAGAATAATACCAACATGCTTATAAAGCAAAAAAGTAGTGTGTTGCAAAAAGATAAGGAACACATGTACTTGGTTTATGCTTCAGGGAGGAGCTAACACACGAAGGAAGGGGAGTCTATGGAAGCTAAGAACTCAAAAGATTACAAATGAGAGGGTTGTACGTCCAATGAATTATAAACAACACAACTTGCAGCACAGCCCATGCACTGTGTAAGCGAGATCTAAAAATGTAAACGTAAAAGTATCACTCATCAGCCTACTCTCTTGTCATTGAGGCCAAAAAAAGTAATGAAACACAGCTCCTTGCACTGCTTGCAGTTCTTTGTGTCGGGGAGGCATTCCAAGGGTGGTGCATGGTTTCCCCTGCATCCACTATGGTGTCTGATGCAAAAACATATCTACAAAGTCTATCTGCCATTGGTTTGCACCAAAATGGCACATCTATCTGATGCAGATGTAACAAGGAGAAATATCTTAATTTCTCCTCATTATTTCTTCCTAGCATGCTCGCTATATTTTGCCCCAAATGATAGCATTTGCGCAGGAAGGTGCCGCTTCCTGCACAAAACTATCCTGACCTTAACACAGACACCCTTGCACTATGGCACAAGGATTAGTGCATTGGCAATAGGCAGCCATAAGTGCCCAAATGCATGGGGAAAGCAGGATTGTGTCTTTTGTTTGAAGAAACTGCACAGGTCTGATCTCTCCATTTCAGACAATACTATACAGCAACTTGCTACATTGCGTTGCGTGGGAAATGTATATCCTCAGATTTAAAGTTCTTTAGAAAAAAAACCTAGACTGATTTCAAGCAGTGCCACCCAAATATATTCCCTACTACTACTAAAGGTTCATGCTATTTAAGTTTTGGAATCAACATTTGGAATAATGTTCTCCATGCTAAATGCTCAGCAAATCAAATAGCTCATTTAGACAAACAAATGACCATAAAAATATACCAAGTGAATCCATCATAAATCTTCCTAACAAATTAAAATAATATATATCTTTGAAAATAGATCAAGGCTATTGCGCATTCCCTATTCTGCAATCCCATTGTGAAAAACGATTCAGCTGCAATGAAGTACTGTATTTGTGAAACAATGGAATAATATATTTTATCGTGGCGTGGTAACATTTTGAGCAAAATACAAATAAATGGCACAGCTCATTTAGAAATGTATTACCACTCCTGGAATTCTTCCTAAATTTGAAAGTAAAATTAAAGTTTAAGGGTGCCAAATGGAATGAGACTTTACCTTGCCATGAATCATAATCGTCGTATTGACATCAAAATTACCTCTTAAATAGTCTAACTTAAGCAACAGGAACTTAAAGGGCTTAAACCATTTTAAGCACAACATTTTCTCAACATAGGGAGGTTACTTAAAAATGAATAGTCTTCAGAAATTACTTTACTTTAGTCCCTGTTGACTTTAACTTTTGATTCAAAAACACGTATAGTAAAGCTCTCATATTTCCTCGTCAGTTGCAAGCATGACCTTTTATGGGCAAGCGCAAAGCGCTCCGTCTATTAAGTAATCTCTCTTTGGGCTTCAAACCACGTCCAGGTCACGTCAGTCTCTTTCATTGGCTCCTGGGTTTGCTCTTTAAAATCTGCTTGCTTTCATTTGTGAAAGGCATGCATACGTCATGCCTTTTCCGGTGTTTAGCCCGCCTACACAGCACCGGTAAACTACTAGAAACATACGAGGCTCGATGTTTTGAGCCTGGTGTCTGGACTACTTTATCTGTAAATTTTACCCACAGCGCGATAGTGCTCGGGTTTACAGAGCGTGCTCGTGCTCTATTTTTTCGTTTTCAATTTCAGCGTGAACGCGCTGCATTTTACATAGCGCGATCACGCTGTGTTTTTTTTTCTTTTAATTTGTGTGGTGCAAGAAAAGTTAGGTTAGGAGTTTACAATGCAAATAGCTCCAACTCAAGCAAATGCGAGCCCTGTTGCATTGAAAATGCTTGTTTAAATTTCGCCTAAGACGGTGTACGAGCTGTATGTACTGAGAAATGCTGTAAACATACAGTGGGCTTAGAGACTACCCATTGCGCATCATTGATTCAATTCATTGTCACTCGCATTTGCTTGCTGCTTGTCAGATATTTTAGGTTTTCCATCCTCGTCTTTTGTCTGTTCTCCCTGGAGCATGAATGCATTACTGGTATCCCTCCACTGCTAATTTTTCAGGCACTATTTTTTGTTTGTAAAAGAACTCTTCAAGTGTGTGCGTGTATATCACAGCAGTCTTCCTCATGTACTTCTCCGTATCGTCTTTCTCACCCTCACTCAGTTGCAGTTCTTGCTTCCTCCCTGCCATCTTTTGCTTGCCATTCCTGCTTCCCCAACAGTCCTATCCATTTCCTCCCCTCAGCAGCAACCTCCCATCCTCTACTGCCCATTTCTTTCCCTAACCTGCCAACAACCCTCCGTTGTACGGTGCTTCCCCAGTTCCTCCCCTTGCCCTTTATTGTCAGCTTGCTTCCCCAGCCTCTACCTCCCTCTGCTATCAGCTTGCTGCCCCAGCCCCACCTTCCCACTCTCTTTTGTCTGTTTCCTGCCCCAGCCTTTCTGCCCATCCTCCGTTGTCTGTTTGCCTCTTCAACCCCTCCCCTCTTCCTCCATGTCGTTCTCTGTCACCCTCCTTTTGTGTTGCTTCGTTCCCCAAACCATTCCCCATTTTTTCCTTGCTTTTCAATAAAAAGTGCATTAGTGCTGGCCACATTATACCACTTTTGATCAATTATTTTCAGCTAAGCTGCACAGGTAGAGTATAGCTAAAATTAATTTCCACAGTCAATAGCTGTCATAGGCGAGACCTATTAGCTATATCAATGCTTGTTCTAGTTATAACCCATGACGACTCACTGTTTAGCATGACTGATAGACTAAAGTCAGTGAGTGCTGGAGAATACTTCTATTACCCTTTATAAAGCTTCTTTGACTATCTGGACTCCTAATTGATTTCTAGATAACATTAATAAATGAATAAAGCACTACCATACACGTATTTGCTTACCACAAACTACTGATGTGTTCCCAAAGACTACATTAATGCAATCTCTTTTAACCAAAGCACATTAAACTAGATTTGTAAGGTATTAAGCAACAATTAATTGGCATCACAATATGTCACTGAATTCATTTAATTACCTTTGTAGAGCAATTGCAATGATGCCCAGTTATATGACGATATCTGTGTAGAGTAACATATTGTTAGGAGGGAAACCCCTACCTGTCTTCAGCTAACTAGGCAGGTCAACCAAAATTAATTGAAACAATATGGGTGCAAGGGCACAGCTTTGTTTGAGGCCAGTGAACATCAGAATCTTTTAAGCCATTGACCAACTTGTTTCCAGCTGTCATTTGCCAACAAAAATGAATGTAACACTTCAACAAAGTTGTAAAATGATTGCTGCATGCCCTTTCTTTGTAATTTAACCCACAAAGAGTGAAGGTCAAGGAGAAGACATAAAAGCATGCCACTTAGCAACAGTTGATGAAATCCTAGGACTCCTCACCAAAGGTAAAACCATGGGGCATATTTATGGGGAATTTGCACAGGTTAGCGCCGTAAGTCTTCTTGCTGTCCTGCCTTATGCCAATGTGAAAGGGCAGGAATGCACCATATTTACAAAATACGGTGCATTCCTGTTTGTTCCCCCTGTTCTGGTGCACAGTTGGCTGCCTAGCGACAATACAGGTACCCTTGCACCATAGTGCGAGGGTGCATGCGTTGAATGCAGGATTTTGTTTTTGTGCAGTAAGGAGCATCTTTCTGCACAAAAACAATCCTCCTAGGCTTTTTCCTCTTTCTATGTGTGCTGAAGAATGCAGCACAAATATAAAGAGGAAAAAATGAGAAGAAATAAAAATATCTCTCCTCATTACCTCTGGGGAGTTGTAAGGTTTTTCTGCTGCCCCAGGTTTACGTGATTAAGTAAATCTGGGGCAGCATCAAAATCCATGCGTGGTGCGTGGGAAAACCCACTGCAATGCCCATGGAATGTCTCCGTGGTGCAGAGTAAGGCAAGGCAGCAACTTGCACTGCCTTGTCTTACTTCATATCTATGGGGCCATGAAAAGCCATGCAAAGTGGCTTTGAGTGGCCTCATAGATATGGTTGAGAGGCTTGCACTGCCAGTGCATCCAAAAAGTGGTGCTTCTGTGGTGCAAGCATCTCGTAAATATGCCCCCTGATGCACATTTCTAATGACTAGTCTAAAATTGAATTGGCCTGTGTTTTTGGAGTAAGTCCTACTCAGCATTCTCCTCCCAAAAATGTAACCCCCAAGTACAGTTCCTGGGGTCCTAGAACCCTGGGCTTTGCAAAAGCGTACTCCTTCTAACATCTTGAAAAACCTGAGATTAGAAACTTTTTGGCTCCAAAGACTTCCAGGGGACTGGGAGCCACCTAATAAAATAGTCCAATGAATGTTTGTTGTCACTGGCCTGAAGATTCAGGTTTTTCCTGCTTGGGGCATTTCCATAGCAAATTCATTTAAGCACGACCTCACAGAGAAGGCATTCGGCCTCATGCAGCCCTCCTCTGCTCCAACCTGCAGCTCTGCCCCATTGTAGAATATGAGCTTCAAAAAAGTGACTAACTGTAAATGAAAAAAATCTTCACTGGGCAAAGGCATCAAAAGTATCTGGCAAACCTCAAATCTGCTCCACTCTGAGCTTTCCCGCCAAAAGACAGCAGCTTCACTGGGACCTCATCCAACTGCTGTCTGACCCATGTTATCCTTTTCAGCCATAACCTGCTTCCTGGCCCTGGTGAAGATTTTGGACTTCCATCTCAGAGACTAAGGGCCTGATTATGATTTTGGCAGTCAGAACGCTAGACTGCCATGTTGGCAGTCCCGAAAAGACCGCTGCGTGGGCAGTCCCCAGGCCACTGTATTATGATCCAAAGGGACAGGACCCCCTCCCACCAAGCAAAAAAGGCAGACCGCGAGCAGCGCTGCAAATGGGTCCAACCTCTAGCAGCATCAGCACCAGGGCCAACCACCGAGCCTATTACAAACTCACAGTCATTGTGGTGGTTTCCTCCAGGTAGTTACCCAATGGTGGTCGACCACCACGATACACGTCCAGCAAAGTAACAGACAAGTGCACATTGGATGAGTTCAACAACAACACAGCTTGCACACATTGGTCCAGTGGACACACCTGCAAATCACACTATAAAACACACCCCTTCATAGACCACAATCCTTTGCATTTCCACAAGGAGCCAAAGAACCATGCACACAATTTATTGAACTTTTCATAGATTAGGCACCCTTTTTTTCCAGCATCCTATAGAACACACTCCACACATTTGTATCCATCTACTCCCTATTTCACTTTGCCAAGTCCCTGTCACCCACTTTTTTAGTCCACCATGTCACATTCATGAGTTGAGAATCATGATGGATGAAATCTTAGAGCTACAATTGTTTGGAGACCAAGTCCAGCACACTCCTCTCAGTAGGAAAATGGAAATGTGGGACAGTATAGTTGACAGAGTGAATGCTCTAGGCACTGGCCTGCACACAAAGGAGGGCACTAGGACGAGGTGGAATGACCTCAGGGGCAAGGTCCATTCCTGGTCTTCAGGCAACAGCTGGAGGCCAAGAAATCTGGCACTGGCTCTCCCATTACCCCGTTAAGACTCTTTCACTGTGAGGAGAAGGTCTTGGCCATCCTGCATCCTGAGGGCTTGACAGGAACATCTGGGGGAGTGGACTCTGGTAAATTACAACACAAAAACTGTCACTAATCTGCAATGTCATGAATGCTTACAGCTCAGCTTTTGCCACTGTCTTGTTCATGTACCTCACCAACATTCAATGCTCAGAGTATCTACTGTCAGTGTGTATTACTGAGCCCAACATTACAGCTACCAAGGCCCATTACATGCTATATGTCCAAACGGTGCCTATAAATCTCACAATAGCAAAAACACATTGCAGGATTCATGGTATATCCCAAAATGTAAATGTATGCACAAGCCTAAATACAGCCTGCATACAGATATGTAATCCCCAATGTAAGGAAATGCCTTCCTTGGCATGGTTACCCCCTGACTTTTTGCCTTTTGTTGATGCCAGTTTTGATTGAAAGTGTGCTGGGACCCTGTTTACCAGGCCCCAGCACGAGTGTTCTTTCCCTAAACTGAAACTTTGTTCCCACAATTGGCACAGCCCTGGCACACAGATACGTCCCTTGTAAATGGTACCCCTGGTACCAAGCCCCTGTTGCCAGGGAAGGTCTCTAAGGGCTGCAGGATGTCTTACGCCACTCTGGGGACCCCTCACTCAGCACATGCACACTGCCTCACAACTTGTGTGTGCTGGTGGGGAGAAAATGACTAGGTCGACATGGCACTCCCCTCAGAGTGCAATGCCCACCTCTCACTGCCTGGGGCATAGGTAAGTCACCCCTCTAGCAGGCCTTACAGCCCTAAGGCAGGGTGCACTATACCACAGGTGAGGGCATAAGTGCATGAGCACTATGCCCCTACAGTGTCTAAGCAAAACCTTAGACTTTGTAAGTGCAGGGTAGCCATAAAGAATATATGGTCTGGGAGTTGGTCAAATATGAACTCCACAGTTCCATAATGGCTACACTGAAATCTGGGAAGTTTGGTATCAAACTTCTCAGCACAATAAATGCACACTGATGCCAGTGTGGGATTTATTTTAAAATACACCGAGAGGACATCTTAGAGATGCCCCCTGAATACCAGTCCAACTCCTAGTGCTAGGCTGGCCAGTTTCTGCCAGCCTGCCACAACCAGTAGAGTTTGTGGCCACATGGGGTGAGTGCCTTTGTCCCTCTGTGGCCAGGAACAAAGCCTGTACTGGGTGGATGTGCTCCTCACCTCCCCCTGCAGGAAATGTAACACCTGGCGGTGAGCCTCAAAGGCTCATGCCTTTTGTTACAGCACCCCAGGGCATCCCAGCTAGTGGAGATGCCCGCCCCTCCGGCCACTGCCCCCACTTTTGGTAGCAAGGTCGGAGAAGATAATGAGAAAAACAAGGAGGAGCCACCCACCAGTCAGGACAGCCCCTAAGGTGCCCTGAGCTGAGGTGACTCCTGCCTTTAGAAATCCTCCATCTTGAGATTGGAGGATTCCCCCAATAGGAATAAGGATGTGCCCCCCTCCCCTCAGGGATGAGGCACAAAGAAGGTGTAGCTACCTTCCAGGACAGTGGCCATTGGCTACTACCCCTCAGACCTAAACACACCCCTAAATTTAGTATTTGGGGGCGACCCTGAACCCAGGAAATCAGATTCCTGCAACCTACACAAAGAAGAAGGACTGCTGACCTGAAAGCCCAGCAGAGACGACGGAGACGACAACTGACTTGGCCCCAGCCCTACCGGCCTGTCTCTAGACTCAAAGAACCTGCACAGCGACACATCCAACAGGGACCAGCGACCTCTGAGAACTCAGAGGACTGCCCTGAACCCAAAGGACCAAGAAACTCCTGTGAACAGCGAAACTGTTAAAAAACAGCAACAACGTTGCAACTTTTGAAAGAACTCTCCCTTCCCACTGGAAGTGTGAGACTTCTCACTCCGCACCCGAGGCCCCCGTCTCAAGCTCCAGAGAACTAGCACTGCAGAGAGGACTCCCAGGCGACTGCGATGAATTGAGTAACCTGAGTTGACCCCCTGCACTCCCACAGCAAAGCCTGCAGAAAGGATCCAGAGGTTCCCCAACCACAACTGCCTGGTAACAAGGAACCCGACGCCTGGACCAAGCACTGCACCCGCAGCTCCAGGACCGAGAGGAGCCACCCACCAGTGCAGGAGTGACCAGCAGGTGGCCCTCATCCTAGCCTAGTTGGGGGCTGGCCCGAGAAGCCCCCCTGTGACCTGCCTGCATCACCTAAGTGACCCCCGGGTCTCTCCATTGATTTCAATAGCAAATCCGACGCCTACTTTGCACACTGCACCTGGCCACCCCTGTGCCACTGAGGGTGTGTTTTGTGTGCCTGTTTGTGTCCCCCCCAGTGTTCTACAAAACTCCCCTGGTCTGCTCCCTGAGGACGCAGGTACTTACCTGCCAGCAGACCGGAACGGGAAGCACCCCTGATTCTCCATAGGCGCCTATGTGTTTTGGGCCCTACTTTGACCTCTGCACCTGACTGGCCCTGTGATGCTGGTGCTGTGACTTTGGGGTTGCCTTGAACCCCCTACGGTGGGCTGCCTATGCCCAGGAGACTGAACTTGTAAGTGCTTTACTTATCTGAAAAACCTAACCAAACTTACCTCCCCCAGGAACTGTTGATTTTTGCAGTGTCCACTTTTAAAATAGCTTATTGCCATTTTAACCACAACTGTGGGTACTACTGCTTTGAATCAAAGTTCCATACTTACCTGTATGAAATACATTGCAGTTTAGGTACTTAGCTCAAATCTTGAATATTGTGGTTCTAAAATAAATTTAAAAAATATATTTTTCTATATAAAAACTATTGGCCTGGAGTTAAGTCTTGAGTGTGTGTTCATCATTTATTGCCAACAAATGCTTAACACTACCCTCTTCTAAGCCTACGGCTCGACCACAGTACCACAAAATAGAGCATTAATATTATCTAATTTTGCCACTATCAACCTCTAAGGGGAGCCCTTAGACTGTGTGCACACTATCTCTCACTTTGAGATAGTATATACAGAGCCAACTTTCTACACCCAACATTTGTCAAGTGTTGTGGAGTAGAGGGAGTGACCTGACTGCAACTCCCAGGAGACCCTGTTTCTCTAACTCCAAACACCAGCTCAATGGTCAATTGGCCCAATACATCTGTTAGTGAACTCCCACATGAATTGTACTCATCTGGGAGGATACCATTTGTATAGTGTATGTGGTAGAGGGAGTGACCTGACTGCAGCTCCCAGGAGGCACTATTTCACTAACTCCAAACACCTGCCCAGAGTGCACTTGGCCAAATACACCTGTTTGCAATCTCTCTAATGCTCTTCACTAACCTGGAAGTATGCCATTTATCAAGCATTGGGAAGTACAGGGAGTGACCTGACTGCAGCTCCCATGAGGCCTTGTGTCTGTAACTCCAGTCACCTGCCTAGTGCTGACCCAAGGTGAAACTATTGAGGATAGGAATGACACCTTACCCAGTGTGCACAACAAGTATTCCTAAGGCCTCAAGTTGTATCACCAAATTGGTACTGGCAGCAGACATGTTGACACAGCACTGTGCACATGATGACTCCAGTCACATATACAACAAAGTCCTGCATTTGCCTGCATCCCACTGAACTAGGCCTCCATATTGTCAATGTCATATGTTGCCTCTCCACTGTGTTGGCTTCACTGGTGGTAAGATGTAATTTTCAGTTCATCTTCCAAAGTGCAACTGATCCGCACATCTCATCGGCTGCTTGAGTCAAACAGGTTTGGCATGCATCACACATGTCATATCAAATAACCCAATACCATTGTAACTTGGCACCATTGGATTACCTCCAACCTAACTATGTCTAAGGTCTCCCTTTACTGTAACAGGAGGTAGATGTCATAATTCAACCAGTAACAATGTATGTTTTTCATCAACAGGTAGCTCTGCACCGGGCACATGGATGCCACAGAGCAGGCTACCACTATGCCCCTGGATGAAGCCCTCAGTGACAGAGACTTGGGGACGTGGAGGTAGGCCCTGGCTCATCTGGACAACGTCATCGGATAGCAAGAGTGAGTTTCACTGTGGCCACAATGTCACCTCCCAGCCCTGTTGCTTCTACATCACAGGCAACCATTCGGCCCCCAACCTGCGTACCTAACACACTTTCCACCATCTTGTGCTTCCTGTTCTGGATCCTGAGATGCAACTCAACACTTTGAACACTGAAGGTCCGAGAACTAATTGGAGAGGGAACCCTGTGCCAAGGGCATAAGTTTCTGGGGGTAGGGTGTGTGGGAGTTATGCTGTGGGCCAGCAGAGTGAGGCCACTGGGGCTGCTGTCAACCAGGACACCATCAGCCATGTCTTGGGGGTCTATCAGTAGTACCAAGGCATGATGGACCAGGTGTTGCCCCAACTCTGGGAAATTAAGAAGCTACAGAGGGACATGCATAGGGACATGTGTGAGTCCACAATTCAAACATGGCCTTCCTAACTAGGGTGATGAGAGACATTCACACAACCCTGACTAGGGCTTTTCAAAACCAATCTTCCCCTTCCTTTGGCTCATCAACATCAGGCTCATGTAGATCGGTTCCAGCCACAGGAAGACCGGCCCTGCCAGAGTAACAACCAGCCACAGACAACCCTGCCTCTGTAGCAGCTGATTCCCCTACCCCCTCATCTGCAAGCCAGGACATCCAGCAAAGAATCCTGGAGGTGTGGATGGCAAGAAACCCACCACTGTCAACAATAATCCTCTTCCTTAAGGTCACCTTTTGAGTGTCACGTATACACTCTGTGGACTGATCCTGAACCACTTTCCATTTCCAATGGGAAGAGTACTCTGGACTTCCAGTGGAATGGCATCTACTCCAATGATTTCATTCACCGGGACTAACCCCTTCACATTTCTTTTTTTGTTGAGTCATATCACCTATATTTTCTGTTAGTCGTAGCTTCACATTAAAATCACCTATCACTGCTGTTTCTGATTTCACATTTAACCACGTAGATACGTCAGATCAAGTGAACCATACTTTAAAGACCCAAGGTGCTTGTTCAAGGTGGAATATGTTGCATGTACACAGTGTCCAGCTATGGATTACAACAATCCATCACAAACACATACATACAAGTATCTGGTCAAACTAAAACTTTAATTACAGTGTCCGGCACGTAGGCTGTAAATATGTCTGAACTATTGGAAATCATAAATGATTGATTCATACTGAGTAAATGAACATACTTACAGGCACAGATCACGGAAGGACGGGATATGCCAGATATTTTTGTGTAGAATAGGCAAACATTGAAGTGGTTGATGTCATCACCTTGAGCCTAATCACGCAATCACATACCACACCAAAGTAATCTGACATCACATAAGATTCAGACGGATGGCAATACAACAGTGTCTGATCACAGGGTCATTATAATCCAGTGCTTATGCATCTGGTGGTATGACACAAACATATGTCAGTGTTTTGGCACAGACATTGTGGCCTACAATTATGAAACATATACAGTTACATACAGATCACACAAAAACAGTGTCTAGCCAATGTGAAGGGTAGCTGACATGGTCGTCGCCTAGGACTACATATTTTCTGACCATATGAGGACACACATGATGCATCAGGTCAACCACAGGACACAAAACAAATCCAATGGACACTTCTAAACTTCCATTCAAACACTGTGCAAGCTGTCTTGGCACAGCTCTCCTAAACCCATACTCTGTGACCTACATTACCTAGAACAATCCATATCCACTTTGTATGTCAGAACAGCATCACATACCTGCTAATGTCACAACTCTGAAATGCCCACATAAAGATTTCATTGTGACGGTACCTGTGCAAAGAACAAAACAAGGAGTATAGGCATAACACCATACATATGTCACAAGTCACATAGCAAGTATCTGGAAAACAAAGTACATTGCAAGACATCTGACACAAACAAAGCAACATCATCAAGGTGGGGATGTGTAAAAAGCTATCTCGTCAGTCAGTCTTTGGCTGTTTTTTGCAGAATATCAGCTCCCTAACTGTTTAAAAAAACTCAACTCCACACAATCTCACAGCTATAGCACAGTGTACAGCTCAGTCGTTACATCACATGACATACCCATGAGAAGAAGCTGTGGTTGAGATCTTCTTGCAAGTCAGCTCCTTCCTCTTCACCACTGTCATCCTATGTTGGTATTTCAGGATTCTCATCTGGTGGCACTGCAGGCTCCCCCTCCTCTGGGACGAACAAGATATTCCTCTGCAGGGCAATGTTGTGGAGCATGCACACTCCCTGGTGAGTAGAGGAGGGCTCCACCAGTCCTGTCCAGAAAGCGAAATCTGGCCTTCAGGAGCCCAAAAGCTCACTCCACAGCCCACCATGTATTTTTATGGGCCTCATTGAAGTGGACTTCCCCTTGGGTAGTTGGATTCCTCAGGGACTTCAATAACCAAGGTTGGTTTGGATATGCCGAGTCTCCTGTTAACGAATGGGACATAAGTGCAACAGTGACTTACTGACTTTATGATTGTAGCGCCTGACGTTGCTCACACACAATCAGGACAGATGTGACTTACCAACCAGCCAGGCCCTCTCTGGTTGAAGTTGTGACATCAGCTGGGGCATGGTGCTGTTCTGCATTATAAAGGAATCATGGGCTGATCCAGGAAAATGGGCACAGATATTTGAGATGTAGAGATCGGCCAAACAGACAACTTGCATGTTAATGGAATGGAGGTTTTTGCTGTTGCAATATACTTGTTCCATGGTCTGCAGTGGTACCAAGGCAGGATATGTGCCATCGATGGCTCCCACCACACCAGGCGGGCAAAAACATAGAAGTCAGCCTTCACATTGGCTAAATCCTCACGTCGGGGGAACCTGATATAGCTGTCAATGTTTTTCAGCCTTGCTGACAGGAAATCTCCCAACACCAAACAGAACATAGATTGGGTGATACTACCAGATAGGGCCACTGTATGTTGTAAGGACCGTGTGGCCAGGAAATGCGATACTGCAATGACTAGAACAATGGATGGTATGCAGTGTGGATTAGAGTTAGCTGGTATCAGATCTAGCTCAAACTGATGGCATAAATCCACTATTGTTTTCCTATTCAGATGGTAGAACTGGATAATGTGGCAGTCCTCCATGGCCTGAAGGTCTGGCAATGGATGGTAGACAGGAGGTTGTTACATCCTCCCACTCCCAGGGTACCTATGTGTGAATAAAAATGATTTGAAACAGCAGTCACTGTGTCCACACCAGCATATATGATGCATACCAACAAAATTATGTGGCAAAGCATTTCTGACTGGAAATACATTACACCCAATACACACCACAGCTGTCAACTACACAAGGGTCAAATGTGACCCCCATGGTTGTGAACACGTGTCCACAACATGGATTTGGGTGATAACCAACTATCTGTTACTCAATAGCCCCTCAAAATGTGACAGTCTTTTCTCACCACCCAAAATACCACCAGGGGTGGTGGATAGTGCACCACCGTCATATACCATCTGTGCCCTGCAACACACTACATTGGTGGTTGTGTAGTAGGATCTACACAACAAGACAGAATTAGGATATTTGTGACGATCCGATACACATGTTGTTGTGACACATTTAACAGGGCCATAATGCACACGTCAACTCCGCTCTGCCAACCTCGCCCTCGCCATCGTCCCCCGAATCCAGCGCAAGACCTCTGGCGGCAGATCCTTCTCCTTCCTCGCCGCCAAGACCTGGAACTCTCTCCCCACCTCACTACGCCAGACCCAGGACCTCCTCACCTTCAGGAGACTCCTCAAGACATGGCTCTTCGAACGCTAGCAGCACCCCCACCCCCAGCGCCTCGAAACCCTGTCGGGTACATAGCTTTATAAATTCACTGATTGAATGCAGTATTTCAAACGGCCAAAATGGCAGATGCTTGACCTACTCCAATGGACATCAGGAACCGCTTGTGTACACCAGCGGAAGTCACCCATGTGGTGGGCAGTACCAAGCGTAGCAGACACAGCCATACTCTAAAGATGTTGCCTGTGGCAGCCACGGGCCAATGGCTGCGTCCGTCAGCAATGATGACCATGTACGTGGTGTACGTGTATGCTGTGTTTTTCAAAATCAGTCACTTGACTCCTGACACTGCTGCCAGCAACACCAATTCAGCTGCTGTGTGCCATCTCTGGGAGCAATCATGCTATGGCCAGCAGGTGAAAGGGCCCCTGACTTCTCTCCAGAGAGGCTGGAGAGGCCTGTAAATGAGATCCTTCCCTGTATGGTCAGCTCTAGGCTCACCAGAGGAGCAGATAAGTACCTCATAGGCACAATTGGCTCCATCCTTTCCCTTCCCATATACTACAATGTGCTTCTCTGTGCCAGTTAGACATCTTTTGTGCCTGTTGTTCCAGTTTGAGTGGCATCAATGGGATGTACATGGTGCAGGTATTGAGGACCAGCACTATGGGGGTTATTCCAACTTTGGAGGAGGTGGTAATCTGTCCCAAATGTGACGGATTTACCACCAGCTGTATTACGAGTTCCATAGGATATAATGGACTCGTAATACGGCTGGTGGTATATCCGTCACTTTACCGTCACTTTTGGGACGGATTGCCACTTCCTCTAAAGTTGGAATAACCCCCTATATGTTCACAATGTGTTGTGTGATGTTTTTGAGGCCATACATCCTCCTTGTGTTGGATGCACATAACTAGGCAAGGAGACTCTACTGCCATACAATGACATTTCTTTGTTTATGATGGTTGTAAATGTTAGATAACATGTATGTGCATGACAGCATGAACTGTATATGTATCTTGCCAGAGTCATTTGAGGGTCTTGTAAGCAATGTGTATTGTGCCACAGATCTTTCACCCCATATCTGGCCTTGTCCAAACTGTTGTCTGGAAGGCATGACTCACTGTGCCCTCCAGGTTGGTACACAAGCCACATTGCTGATGGCCACATTATGTGCTGTCGTGCATTGAACTGATGGAAATGTGAGTGTCATGTAGGTTCCATATGCTCAGCCTACAGAGACCAGGGCCTGTCAAATGTATTTCCCAATATAGGACATAATCTAGGCTGTGGAAGAGTCACTGTGGCTGTGCAGCTGTGGCACTGTGCCCACTCTCTGTAGACCTGCAGATCCTGCCTGTTGGCCAATATGAGGATCTAGTGGCAAACGTTGCCATGAATGCCTCAGTCCATTAACTAGATTTGGAATGGGTACTGAGGTAAATCCATTAACTAGCCAATATGTGCATTTTGCATCATTGTCAATGTGTGTCTTTGACTCATGACAAGTCCCTTACTCCCACAGCTCTGTTGTCATCTTCACCTAAGTCATATTTGTCCAGTACAGGCATATTGCACAATTGCGGAGTGCAGATAGTGTGTAGATTCGAGGGAGGCCATGACATGTGACACAGTGGCTTTGTTACATATCAGAAATTGAACCAAACATACCTCAGATGCCATTTCTGTAGGTTTGCCATGTCAGTTCAAAGGTGTATTCTGTGGTACAGGTACATACCACAGAAACCCACCCAGAAGTGGCACGAATCTGCATTTGGTAGTCCACATGTCCACATATGCACAGGGCAAAGACTTTCTGTACACACCATGATGACCCTTTCATTGTCACTCAAATCTTAGGGTGAAATCTGTACTATGGTAGTTGCCTGTAGGGACTGTATGCATTAGGTCAATGTTGCAGAGTGTAAATGTGTTTGTCCAGTCATGCCTAAGGAGTTTACCCTTCAGATGCCACAATGGCGTGTAGGGTTTTATTGTGGCTTGCATCACAATACAAGTTGCTGGAGCATGGCCTACCTGATGTCAGTAGGCTTGCTTAGTCATTGGAGGCCATGAGCAGGGAAGTGGGTTAGTCTGCAGATAACTCCAAAAGTGCGTAGTCAAGTCCCTGTACTTATCAGCATGTGTGCTTTGCACTTGTGGTGTGTTGACAAATTACCCATTTTGTGCTTGGTTTTTCTGACAAGTGTGTGACACAACCATTTGTGCCAAAAGTTGTGTTTGTAATCTTTAGATTTGTCTCATGCATCCTTACAGGTCAACGCCCATCAGAAGGAGGGGATTTGGAGTGCCATCGCCCGGAAGGTGTGGACTCTGGGGGTCCATAGGTGGTGAAGCGCCCAATGTTGGAACAGGTGGGAGGACCTAAGATGCTGGGCCCGGAATAGCACTGGGCTACCCTCCTGATGTGGGTGTGGTGCACGCCGAAGCCTGACCCCCTAATTGCCTGCATTCTGGCAGTGGCCTACCCGGAGCTTGATGGGCATTTGAGGGGAGCACAACAGCCACAAGGGGGTGAGTACAGGGCATATTCCTGCCTGTCACATAGCCAGGTTGATGTGTTAAGTTCTGACATCCCCCACTGAGGATTGGGGATGGGCCATGTGTGACACGCAGGATGAGTAACTGTTTGTGTAGGTATGGAATTTGGTGCATACTGATGTGCCTTGTGTATAAGCCCAGGGACTTTGGACACAACTGACTACAGTCTACACACAAGTTGCTCTCCACATGTTGGAAAATGGGTTATTGGTAAGGGCAGGTAAGTACCTACACTAGGCCACTAACCTCCACTTAGGTCCAGTTAGGTCTCAATAAGTTAAACCCAGCTCAACCCTTGGTAGATTGGCAACAAGCGACAAGGCTTAACTTAGGAGACAAATGTGTAAAGCATTTAAAAATCACAGACAAGTAAATAGGTAAAACAGAAAACACAATCTAACACCAATTTATAAAACTAGATTATATTTTTATCTTTAAAATGACACCAAAATGGAAAAGGATTTTATGAATTTTTAAAGAATTATTGCTTCTTAGCGCTTAGAAACAAATAGCGCCGATTTGGTCATCTAGTCACACCTTAACCAAGGCAAAGTCAAGGTTTGATGCAACCCGCGATGGAGCCCTGCTCGGCTGCAGTTCGCTGGAGGCTTTGGTCAAAAGTTTACCTTCGTTCTTAGGTGTTTTCTTGAATATTTTCTTCAGTGGGACCAAGTCGCCAGTCCAATCCGACCTTCTGGAACTCTTCCTCTGATACGCGTCGCGGGAGTCCTTGTGGAGATTTTACCTTCAGTCACTTTTTGAGATGAAAATCCTTCTACCGGGGCAAACCTGAATCTTGATCAGATGTCCTTGGAGCTCTCTTCGGATACACTGCCTGGGAGGTCCCGGTCAACTTTCTATGTTTGGATTTAGTCACTTTTTCAGAGATTTTCTTCACCGTGACAAACCTGCAAGTCAGTCCAGCTGCCAAGAGCAAGGACAAAGGACCTGCCCCTGTAGGCAGGAGGGACAGGAGGCCTGGTGCTGTGACAGGATCTGAGCCCCACCACCAACCATGCCGCTTCAGCCATCCAAGGCTGCAGGAGAAGGGCGGGAGCCTTCCCCACAACTGCCAGCACCGCCAGCACCACCACCAGTGCCACTGGCACCTGCAGCAGCTGCAGTGGGAAGCCGTCTGAGGCTGCAGGGGAAGGGCTGGAACCTCCTCCCACCAGTGGCAGCACCGCCACTGGCACTGCCACCAGCACCACTGGCAGCAGCAGCAACCCCAATGGGAAGCCGTCTGAGGCTGCAGGGGGAGGGCTGGAGCCTCACCCCAAAACTGGCAGCACCAACACCAGCACTGGCACTGCCACCACTGTACAGATGTCGCCACTGGCAGATGGACTGTAGTCCTGCCTCCATGGAGTGTCATGCATCCTGCCCACAGCAAATCTCATGGATCTGACACCCAGCTGAGAGACTGTGACCTTGAACTCCCCATGTGCTGCATCACAGGGCACAAAGCCCCATCCAGAACCAGTGGAAGAAGGCATCCACTCACCCCCTCCTTATCAGGATGAAGCACACTGGACACAAAGCCCCCTCCATAACCAGTGGAAGAAGACATCCACTCAGCCCCTCCTTGCCAGGATGAAGCACACTGGGCACAAGGCCCCCTCCAGAACCAGTGTAAGAAGGCATCCACTCACCCCATCCTTGCCAGGATGAAGCACATTGGGCACAAGGCCCCCCTCCAGAACCAGTGGAAGAAGCCACCCACTAGACTGTGGCCTTGCACTACCCAGGACCAAGCAGTGGGCAATCCACCCACTAGAGAGACTGGCCTTGCACTCCCCAGGACCAAGCAGAGGGCAAACAACCCACTTGAGAGACTGTGGCCTTGCATTCCCCAGGATGGCAGTTGGTGTGTTAAAGTGGCTGCTGTGTTGGCGGTTTCTGCCATGGTCATAATTCAATTTTTTTACCGCCGGCCTGTTGGCGGTATTACCACCGCTTTATCTCCAACTGCCAGGCTTGTAATGAGGGCCTATTTTTGCTAAACTTTGAAAAATTATAACTTAAAAAGTACTTACCTAATTTTGATGATCTTGATCTTAAAAATGTTATTAAAAATCTGAAGTATTTTTGTAAAATTGGTCTCGAGTAATTCCTTTAAGTGCGTGACTTTCTTTATTGATAATGTGAGTTCGACAAATGCTTTGCACTTCTCCAAAAATGGCCTAACTGCTTGACCAAGCAACAATAAAAATTAGAACATTAAGTGCTCTAGTTCTCACACTACATAGAGAGCCAGCCTCCTACAAAAGTTCATGTGGCATGCATGTATATTGTGTGGTAAATGTAGGAGCCACATTGATGTAGTTTGTTACTGGGGCCTACTTCACATTGTGGTGATGTTTGTTAATCACAGCTGTTGTTCAAGTGTGATCAGTAACATGTGCTGACACCATTTCTCTTTGTATTTGCAGCATCATCCAAGGCAAGTGAAGGAGACCAGGCAGAACCAAGAGGGTAAGCATCTGGTCACGGTACCTCCAGTCATGACACCACCCACACGGAGGGACCCAGTGGCCCAGAGGGTGAGGTACGAGCACCACAGAGGACACAGGATCGAGCTCATTATCTTCAGATTCTACCTCTAGTGGCCACTCCCTAGTGGTGGCGGTCCCCTCAGAACCTGCTACTGTATCATCCTTGTCCGCCACCCTCCGTTCTATCACCACCCTCCCTGTTTCTCCCCACCCAGTTGGCTGTGCCTGCTCACCCAAGAGGGTTGGCATCTCCTTTATCCCAGGCACCACACCATCAGGCCCTGTTACCCCTTCTGCCCTGAGTGAGGAGGCTATTGACCTCCTGAGGAGTATCTCTGTGGGGCAGACTGCCATTGAGAATGCCATCCAGGATTTGGCAAGGTTTTTACTGGCCTTTTTCATGTACACATCCATTCTTGATCCTAGGCCAAGTACATAGTCCACAGTGTCCTGTTTAGGAGCTTTTAAAGGTTGTTCCCAACCCTCCTTAACAAGTGCAAGGGGACCTCTCACAGGGTGCCCAAAGAGGAGTTCAAAGGGGCTAAAGCCCACTCCTTTCTGGGGTACCTCCCTGTAAGCAAAAAGGAGGCAAGGTAACGGGACGTCCCATCTCCTTCTGAGTTTTTCAGGGAGTCCCATTATCATGCCTTAGAGAGTTTTATTAAACCTCTCAACCAGACCATTTGTTTGTGGATGATAAGGAGTAGTGAACTTGTATGTTACACCACACTCCTTCCACATTGCTTTGAGGTATGCAGACATAAAGTTACTACCTCTGTCTGACACCACATCCTTAGGGAAGCCCACCCGGGAAAAGATTGCCCGGAGGTCCTTTGCCACTGCAGGAAATGAAGTGGTCCTTAAGGGGATTGCTTCAGGATACCTAATGGCATGGTCCACTATCACAAGGATAAACCTATTGCCTGAAGCTGTTGGATGGTCAAGGGGGCCAACTATGTCAATCCCTACCCTTTCAAAGGGCACCCCAACCACAGGAAGTGGAATTAAGGGGGCCTTTGGTGTGCCACCAGTCTTGCCACTGGCCTGGCAGGTCACACACGAGCGACAAAACTATTTATTGTCCTCTGACATATGAGGCCAGTGAAACAATGGAACAAGCCTGTCCCAAGTTTTACTCTGGCCCAAATGCCCAGCCAAAGGAATGTTTTGTACTAAGGTTAGAAGAAACTCGCTATACTGCAAAGGGATGACCAATCTTCTGGCAGCTCCAGGTTTAGGGTCCCTTGACTCAGTATACATGAGGTTGTCTTCCCAATACACCTAATGGCTATCACTCACATCCCCATTCTGCTGTTTGACAGCTTGCTGTCTCAAACCCTCTAGTGTGGGACAGGTCTGTTGTGCCACACTCAGCTCTTCCCTAGCAGGCCCCCCTGCACCCAAAAGCTCAGCAGTGTCTGCTGCCAGCTCCTCTGGTGTAGGTTCTGCACGGGGAAAGGATTCCTCTTCCTCAAAAGGGGAATCTTCTGGTGAGGGAGGGATAGTGGGCAAGGATTTACCCTTACTACCCCTAGCTTTTGGGAGCACTTGGTCCATTGTTCCAGGATCCAAGTTTCCCTGTCCTTTTTTGCTTTTTGGCCTGAGCCCTTGTAAAATATCTCAACCTAAAATATATTTAAAACCCTACTCAATTTTGACAAGTTTAAGAGGACACACAAGCATACTACTTGACAATTTTTTTAAAAAGAGCATGCGGCTTAGAACCAAATTCAATGAAAAATGTCAATTGGAGTAGTTCTGAATCAAGCACAAGTCATGGAAAGCAAGAGATCTTCCACTTCGGCAGATGACAAAACCGGAAAATCCACGCCAAAAACGACCAAGGAGCAGGTGCGTTCCATAGCCCCAGTATCAACCAAGGCGGCATCCTGAGCAGTGCCCATTGATAAGTTGATGGCAACTTCCTCCTGGAAGGGTAGCTCGTAATCAGCTTCACGTAGTAAACGTAACCTCAGTGCGCATGTCTGGTAATGAACCCTCAACAAGAACATCAACAGATCAGCATCAATTGCTGGGGGGCATTGCTGTCAAAAAACAAACTTCCAGTGCATGTTCAAAAGAGCACCAAAGGCACCGAAACACGGGCTGCACACAATCCAAAACTGGTCTGAATTACATAGATCAATCACACCCCACATGTTCCAGGAGTGTTGCTCCAAAATGCTGCATCATACGTTCACGACACAGCTGCGCCGATGGGAGAGCCTTCATTTGTCCTTGTTGCGGCGGGACAGCCATTGCGGAAAAACAACAGCAACAGCAAGATGCCGGTTAATAAAGCCAAAGTTATCGGAAATCCCCCAAAAATACTACTGAAAATTGAGTGGATAGCTGAAGGTATCAAACTGAATATAGATGAGAAGGTGTGAACAAAACCAATACCAACAGCTTTGAAAAAATTTGCTAATCCAGCTGTGCTGGACGCATTAAATATACGTCCCACGAGTTCACCAAAGTATCTCTGAAACTTTGTATTTAACAGGGACTGTATTTCTGCCGATGACCTTGCCACTTGAAGTGCGTAGGTCTCGCGTGCAGATGTAAGGCCCACATGCTTCTGAAATAATAAAGCCATTAGTCTACTCAACTTGTCAAAATTCACCTTTGAAGTATCAATAAGAGGACAGATATCAGCTACCTCCTTTAATTTAGTGGGGGGAAACAGCACGTTCCCTCAGCATGTAACGACCTTAGAGACCGAAACAACGTAAACTATTCCGGCCCGCATGCCACAACAGTCTTCACTATTGAGAAGGACGTAACTGCCATTTGAAAGCACCTGGAACGCTGGTCTAATCATGGGGACTGGAACTCCCTTGAGAGGACAAGCCAAGTTTGCAACCGAGGCGTTAAATGCCCCATGCAAAGACAGCTGCTCACAAATCATCGAATGGCTGACTGAAGACTCGCATTCACTACCGCTAAGAAAGACCTCTTTCATGCCATTGAAGCATTTGTACGAGAAGGAAAGCTCCTGCACCTCATGGATGTAACTATCTCCCAACTTTTCATATCTGCCTACTGGAATGTGTTTCAAACAAGAGGTGAATTGTAGTGTTGAAATAGGCAGATTAATAACCCCGTGTATTAACCACTCTGCCGAAGGTATTCCGGCCACGGTGAAAGGCAATCTTTCTATTTTCTCGATGCTAAGCATGACATAAGTCGCTTCTTTCTTAGCCATTAGTTGTTGCCGCGTAAGATTAAAGGAAAAAAATATTTCCCTGGCACTGATGTGCTGCCACGGAACGCAACCCGCCTTCAATGTTTGAAGTATCCAACCCAACTGCATAATGGACCTGGTCTGACTCTGCCCATGGTATAAAGAAGACATATCAGATTGTATAATGTCTATAGCAGAAGATACAATGTTGTTTATTGTGTATATCCGGTCGGACAAGGTGTTTATCCCATTATCTACAACAGCTAATGCCTTTTACAAATTTTCCTGATCTATTTGCCTTAACTGCGCTGCAGCATCTTGTTGGATAGCTTCCATATTTCATTGTATACTGCATGTAAGAAACCCTTCCTACGTGGTATCCTGGGGCCTGGCAAGAAATCTTGTAAGTCAGTGGCGTTAGACAGGAGACTGAGGTGTGCTTTAACCGCGTCTAGTGAGGATGATTTTAGCCACTGTTGGCACAATTTTCCTACACTATATGTCGCAATTATATCTGCATGTTCTGGTGATATATAGCGAGGGTCTGGCCTACTCATCCTAAAACCCCCTGATGAGTTAAGAAAACGTTGATGACACCCGTTGGTATCTATGGGCCACAATAACCACCCGCCTGGACGTGTCAGTGAAGCATTAAACGTACCATTCTGGACCGACTCATTGAGCTCATCTTTAGTTGTATTCGTATACTTTTGCCAGTTGTCAAATTTTGCAGGGGCAGGTATACTGGGCATGTTTAATTCTCTGATTGTTGCTAAGCCTAAACAACTTGTTTGTTGCACTGTTTCATTTAAAAAACTCATTTGAACAGGGATGAGACATGCTCTAAACAATGTTTCCTTTCCCTTGATCTGCCAATTCTTCGTTCCCCAAACACTTTTCAAATCAATGGATTTAGACCAATATTTATAACCTTCTATTGATAACCAGGAAACAAAGGATTCCGAATATATACATTTTGTATTGGTCAATAACATATGTATATCCTTAGTAGGAGTTACTTTAAAATAATATGACTCAGCATTTTTTTGATGATGCCCAGAAAAATACGCAAACTTTTCAGTATAAGTTTTAGAACTCCCTTGCGGTGGAGTCGGACAATGTTCCCATTGCATGTAAATATATATCGTTTTGGGACTACTCGCTCTATGTATGAAATGGTGCCCATAATAATTATAGCAAAACATATCACCATAATTTTCTTTGAATTGGTAAACATCTCCGTTTTCAAAGACAGTATAATATTGCAATTCTGTCATCATAGAATCAACTGTTTTCACGTCCCAATCATCAGATACAATGCCTGGTATGGCTATGTCATTCATTGATAATTTTAACACATACGGTATTTGAATAATTTCCGTGGGACCATATCTATCGAACATTACTTTGTCCCAATCAATCCCATCAGGAATTGGCACTGTGGAAATGTTCGCAAAAGACAAGTCTCTTCTGATCTTTTATGATCAAAAATGTGGTTTCAAAACCTCCTTTACCTGTTCAACCGCCGATCTTTCGGGAAGAAAATTACCATGTATTAACAAGAAAAATGTTATAGCAAAACCAATCCAAAGTAGAAAGGCTAAAACAGTCAAAGAAAGCCATACATAGTTCCATGGAAGAAGTATGTTTCTTTAAGCCAATGTATTGGCTTACGTGGACCTGACAGGCCAGCTGTCGAAGAGGCGAATGAGTTCGATAAACCGCTGTTGAAGTCGGCAAAATAACCAGAAGCAGTTCGTGCAAATGGCGTAGCCGTCATCAGTGGTGGAGTTGGTGTTTCCTGTGGTGGCACACTGTAAACAGCACCATCCGTCTGGCTCGTAGTCGTGTTGACTTGATCAAATGTTTCTAAATCGTTTTTTGTTAGTGGAATTAATGCAAGATCATCATCCACCCTCCCCAAGCTCAGAGAGGTATCAGTGTTGGTATAAACAATTTGTAGCGGAACGTCTTCTCCAGTAGTGAGAGGGATTCGGGAACTACTGGATGTTCCTCTTGGTCGACTGTGCAGGATCGGCGACATGGTGTAATTTGACATTGTCAATTGAAACAAAACTATTTTCTTTTGCACCTGGCAACGGTGGTAGAATAACAGTTCTGGTACCGTGTATCCCCAGTACAGGGAATGGTGCTCGATAAGAAGGGCCAAATTATTTTTTCACTGCAACCTTTTCACATACAAGATCCCCAACTCTTGAAATCGAGCCGGTAGATGTTACAGGCACATCCTTAATTCCTGTGGAGGCAGCACTTTTAGAAGAGTTATCTTCACGGAACTTTTGTAATTCCTGTAAAACAGTGACACGTTCATTTATGTCAAAAGGTGTTTCTGCTGCCTCCACGCCAGGACCATCAAGATCCGGAACAACCATTCGAGTTCCGAACAGGCACTCATTTGAAGTACGACCCCCAGGGACCTTCTAGACAGGTTATTTAGTGCTCTCTGGACTCCATACAGGTGATTAAGCCAACTACGACCCGTACCTAAGACTCTGGCTGTTAAGGATTGCTTTAAATCGCGGTTTAATCGCTCCACGACACTATTTCCCTCGAGATGAAATGGAGACGAGTACTGCAGTTGGACCCCAAACGAAGCCATGGTGTCCCTGAATGCCCTTGAGGCGAACGCAGGGCCCTGGTCTGAGTGGAACGCCGCAACCACATATGTACCGATAAAGACTCGCAAATCTTTAATAACAGTCCGAGCGTCAGCCGAGCGTTGTGGCCACACCCATACAAATCTGGAGCATGAATCAACAGCGACTAATACGTATTTGTATGCACTATCAGGTGTTAGTGGACAGCAGTGGTCCAAGTACACACACTGTAACGGTTTGTTCGAAATTAAGAGGGGTGTCTGCGGCGGGCGCTTGGCCGTGGAAACTTTGATTTGTTGACAGATGTCACAACAAAGGTCATACTGCTTAGTCTCCTTATAGAGACCGGGTCACCAATAACGGGCCTGTAAGATTGATATTGTAGCCGCCACACCAGCATGTGCAGATGCCATCCCTTCATGCGCTGCTTTGATCAATTGTGGTCTTATATCTTTGTTAGGGATGTCACGTACGCCTACGCCTGGTATTTTAACCTCAGTGTTCAGCATACTTCCCATATAGTATTGATATTTATTGGGGAATCCTTTAGGATGGGCATACCATCAGCCGTAGCTTTTATGGCAGCCAAAATGTCTGCGTCTGGTTTGGAACTCAAACGAGTCTCTGCAGCTACAGTGGCTACTGCCACTGCTGACTTTGCGGCTTCATCAGCCAAAGTATTTCCAACAACATGTATTCCAAGGCGCTGGTGTCCAAGTGTATGCACAACATGGACTTTCGGTAGCGTCTCTTTCAGGTCTGCTACCTTCCCCCAGAGGAGTCTGTGTTTTATGGTGTTGCCTTTGGAATCTCTGAACCCATTCTGGCGCCAATAATGCAGATATTCATTAAAGGACTGGACACAGTAATATGAATCACAAACAATCAGCGTAGGCAGTGCCGGATCCGTATGTTATAGTGCCATCAGCAGAGCCAAAGTCTGTGTAAAGGTATGTAGTGGACAGAATTTCTCCCCCTCCATATAGCCACTTACGACTGCGCAAGCAGCAGGGTATTGATGTTTAGTTCCAATCGCCGGTTGCGCAGAGCCATCGGTGTACATGACTCTATTGATCGATGGGCAAGGTATTCGCTGGAACTGGATATTCTACTTCATATTGTAGAAATTCCTGAGTTTGTAATTTTGGATCAAAGATGTAATCTACATCAGTGGCTGTCAGAGACGTAGCCCATTGTATCCAACGTGGATGTAGTGCTTTTGCGTTCGGAACGCTAGCTTTTGTAACAGCCTCCAGGGCTGGAATTGGAGAAACGACAATAATGCGTTTTCCTTGGGCAAGAGGTCTTTCTTTAATAACAGCCATCTGCACAGCAGTGAGAATTTTCTCTGTGGGAGCAAAGCGTTGTTCAGCTGCTGAATACAAATGTGATATGTATGCAATCGGGACTGTCTCACCTTCATTGAATGTCACATAGATGAAACTGATGGCCCCAGGTATTACCCTGATGACCAAATGTGTTTTGTTGTCCCTTGTGTGTAAATGTTTTGCTGCTAGCATATCTGTCTGCAACTCTCGAAGAGTGCGTGTATGTTCGACTGTCCAGAATTTACTTGAAAAATCTGGATGTATCAAGTCATATAAAGATTTTATGCGCGTAGCATAGTCGGGAATGTATGTTCTGCCAAAATTTTAGAAACCCAACAATGATTGGAGTTTTTTTATCATATTCGGTGGTTGTAATTGTGCAAATTGTTCTAAGAATTGTGGCGCTAGGCCCTTTCCTTCACTCAACAGCTCATATCCCAGGAACAGGACGCTGAGGAAGGCAATTTTTGTTTTTTTTAAGTTAAATTTGTAGCCGAGTTCGGCAAACCCCACAACAATGCGGGCTACCCATCTTAAATGTTGTAGAGATATATATCATCTACATATGACAATGCTTCAGAGTCAATCTTATGTAAAATGGCAGTCACACGAGCTGCAAACAGTCCTGTGCTGTTCCTATACCCCTGAGGCAAGCGACAGAATTTATCTGAGAGACTAGTGCGCTAAAGCTTGTTAAGTCCCTGCTTTCAGGTGCTATATTCTGGCAAAAGAACCCATTTGAAATGTCTAAAGTTGTTTTGTATTTTTTCCGCACTATGTTGCTCATTAGTGCAGTGCTATGTGAATTTTGTATAGCATATGTGTGTGTATGACTGTTTAAATGTCTGTAGTCTAAGACTATTCTGTATGAATGCTCCAGTTTAGCTACAGGAAATAAAGGGTTATTCATCGGCGAGACACAGGGTTCAGTCACACCCTGGTACTCTAATTGCGTGAGTATTTCTCTCACTGGTGCTTTTGCTTCATGTTTTATAGGATACTGCGGTTGTGGCTGAGGTTCACTTTTAATGGGATTACATGGTAGGGGGATTCCTTATCCCATCCTACGTGAGTTCTGTATAATGCTGATGCCTGTGCTAGAGCCCATTCAATGGAATAGGATTCCGCGAGTTCCTCTGGAACAAGGGGCAAGAAAGAAGGCTTAATGACATCTTCTCCATATGGGCAGGTACGGACAAAGTCAGGCGGCCATTCTTGTTCAGCCAACAAGATGTCATACACTTTAACTATGCGATCCCAAAAGATTGCGTGTATTTTGCGTTCAATGTCTCCTTCTAATTGCAGTTTTACTCTGTACACCCTATCGGGCTCGGAGACACGCATGTCCACTGTTTCTACTTGTATAAAGTCATCAGTTGCTTTCACCTCCAGATGCTCTTGAAGATTCCGGCGAACTATTGTAACTTCTGCCGCGCTATCTAGCAATGCTAGAGCCCATGTCGAACTGAGACAGCTGCCACCTTTTTCTTTTGTTGGACATGTTTCTCTTCCTTTTTAACAGAAATCTCCGAAGAGCGTTGTGATTCCTGTCTCGGTTTCACGTACACTGTTCTTCGCTCTGATCGCCCACCTCTCTCATTTCTCTTTTCTGATGAGTCCTGAAAGGAATGAGATTGGCGTGTATCAGTATATTGGTATCTATCAGGTGTTTTGATATTATCTCTATATCTGAGATTATACCTATTCTGTGGGGTCTCTGTACGTGGAGATTCGCCCCTTTCTTTTTTAGGCGTTTGTTGTTTTTTATCCCAGCGTTTCTTATTACCCTCAGGCTCTTGGTTGGAGGTATCTTAATTTTTTTTACCCTGAAATTGAGGTTTTTGTGGTCTAGCCCCTAGGCTATCTCGACCGATACTTGAATATGTTTACGCTATTATTTTAGGCAGCTCTCATTCTTGATCTTGTTGCGGAACGTCACGGAGCTCAACTGCTTCCCCTTTAAGATTACTTAAAATGATTGAGGATACTGTGGCAAAGTTGCCCATCAGTTGCATCCCCAAATCTAGGGCCTGGGCAGCCCCGTATTCATCTTGAATTTGTTTGAGCACTTCTGGTAGGTTGGCAAGTGTCGGTGTACCGTGTGCAGTTGTATAGAGCGCGGCAAATACCGTTCCCCATGTATTACAGTTTTCTACTGTAGGGACCATCCCAAAGGGCAAGCACATCGTTAATATTCTATGTTTATCCTGAGGTCCCGTATGGGGAAATACTGACTCCAGCCTATTTATTTTTTGTGCTAGCCAAAATGGAGTCTCCTCTCGTTTGGCCGGTACTTTACCCATAATCGAATGTACAGTCGCCGGATTTATACCCAGTGTTACTGCATGCGCATGTGCTGGAGCAGCACGTGCTGGGTTTGTATTTAAAGTTTGCATCACAAATTGCACTAATCGTCTATATATTGCTATTAACTCAATGTATAAGCGACGAACCTCAGCTACTGCTAAATTCCCAACCGGAGGATGTGGTGTATAAGTGGACAATAAAGCCCAGGTAGGACCATCATTACTTAGTGGAACTAACCTAACTGGTAATATTGTATGGGGTAGGGCGCCATCAAGCCAATTATTATGTTCTTGATAAGATAGAGGTATCTCTAAATATGCGTACACTCTGTATTGTCCAGGCGCGTTCACAACTGTATATGTATGAAATGTATTTGTGTTCCCATCAACTGCTGGAAATGTGACCCAAGAGTAAAAAAGTTCTGTTCTATAAGCTGCGTGGGCGTCCACCACAAACATGACTGGGCCTCCCTGGGCTGTTAGGCCATTTGCTAATAAGTGTGCTGTGAGAGGCTGTCTCATGTTAACAGCTATTTGTACAATTTGGGGATTCGCCATGTTAGAAGCACTATGAGTTCAGAAAAGGCACACCAAGATGGGGTTTTCCTTTTAAAGTTCAAGCTTCAACAACCACCAGCTGTAATAGGATTACCTATATGGCTGTGGTGGAAATCCTCAGTACCACGGACGTCTCCGTATACGGCACTGAGGTGTCATTATATAAAATGAGACTGAGATACTCCGGTGGACCCGAAAATTAGAGCCTGACCAAACGTTGGCGGCGCCATGTCGCTTAGGCTCTCATTATTCTAATGAGACTACGGGATTTCAAGCAGCAAGATCGACCACAGTGTGGGAGACTGAGTCTGACCCACAGTGGATTACACTTGTCGCTCCAAATCCGGGCTTTGCTCCGGCTAACTAGCAGTGCCTCATCTCTCCCAAAAGGTAGAGACGATTGGGCAGCCGAGCGCATGACATATTGGTACTTCTCAGGGAAGTCGTGGTCACTCTGGTCACAACCGGTTCTCTCATACACAGTGCGGTCTCATATATAAATGACAATAGAAGCAGTATAAGTTTTAAAGATTAGTTTTATAAAACGACTGCATTTTGGATAGCAAAGCGTGAGTTGCAATAACCAGAACTACACAACACAGCAATATTAAAATAGTGACAATGAGAGTGAAGCATAAGAATAATGCTATCATAGTGCCACTAGGATCGATGGACTATTCCCTATCTAAATCATATTTCGAGCACAGCATATTAAGCTCTAATCCTGCCTTTCAGGTTCCCCGGGAGGACATCAACCCTCATACCTGAGCAAAAGCCTGTGATCTGCATCAGCATCTGCAACAGAGCATTCAGCATATAGTTGTGGTTCCCTGGCTGGAATCTCCCTCTTAATGTGTAATAGGACTAGAAGGTGTTTTATAACTGACACAGCAGATGTTCTAAGAAAATCTCCCTACGTAAAGATGTGTATTTTCTACGAACGTTGGAGACTAAACTTCTACCACGTTTACCGGCAATGTACCAGACTGTAGCCTTGACTGAAGCACAGGGTGATCAAGAATGCGTTGTTTGAGAACACAGTGCTGAACTAAGCAAAACAGTTGGATAGAAGAAATTAAAACAAAACCGTAAAGCTGGTTATTGTAAAAATAACAGTGTGAAGCTGAATAGAATATATCTAGGTCAAGGTGCACAGTGACCCAGTGTATTAAACTAATGTGCATGGAGCTATACTTAAAATGGCTACACAACATGAGTTTCTCACATCTCACATAAAAGGGTCCTTGTCTAGGTCCAGGGGTAGCGCTCCTTGCCACAATAACGTGACTCTTGGTTTGGCAAGGAATGCAGAGGGTCAAATGATATTATACGCAAGGCCATCAAGCAGTCACCGTGACAACAGGACTTAATTACTGCATGCAGAAAAGCATATGCTCTGGCTTGGAAAAGGAGGAAGTTAGCACTTAAGGATGGAAAAGGGGAGGCTATTGTGGTCGCATGTCAGAATAAAGACTGCACCTTATTTACTTTTTGTTCAGAACATGTACAAACATAGGGGGTCATTATGAACATTCCGGTAAATACCGTCACCCGCCGTGGCAACAGTGAACAAAAGGCCGCCATTGGCGGTGAACAGAAACCCGCCATACAAAGATGCCAAAAACTAAACCCGCCAAAATTTATGTTACCACCATCCACCGCCAGGGCCTTGTCGGTGGAAAGGCTGCACATCCCACCCCGCCACCGCCGAGCACACCAATTCCCACCCTCCAAATAATGATGCACAAATAACTGCAGCGGTTAGTGGATGCCGAATTACCCATGGTGGTACAGACAGCCACAGCCAGCAAGTGGACCCAACAGCAAGAAATGCACACAATGACAAGTTTGAAACCCACACACTTGACACCCATCCACAACACCATAAAACACTCACATACACACCCCACAATCCTTTGCATCGCCAATAGGAGAAGCCAGACTGACAACACTACAAGCAGACACTGAATGCAACATAACACAACTCACACACCCAACCACACAACAGTACCCTCACCCATATCCACACAACACACCACCCACAACACACACCATGGCACCCCCTAAGCACCCACGCTTCACAGAAAGGGAGCTAAGAACAATGATGGACGAGATACACAAGGTCGAGCCACAAATCTTCGGTGCACAGGTCCAGCACACACCCATCGCCAGGAAGATGGAGTTATGGCAGACAATGGTGAAGAAGGTCAACGCAATGGGAAACCATCCACGCACAAGGGACGACATCCGCAAGAAATGGAATGACCTGCGCAGGAAGGTAAGGTCCATGGCATCAAGGCACAACATTGCGGTCCAGAAGACCTGGGGAGGACTCCCACCAAATCCCCCGACTACACCGACTATGAGGAAAAGGTACTGGCCATCCTGCACCCTGAGGGCCTCACTGGAGGAATGGACTCGGGTAAGTCATATGCAATTATCCCATATCCACCACACCTGTAATGCATGCACCACCTCACCCCTCCAACTACCACCAGGAACACACCCCACCCTGGCCCCAATCACTACATCCAGTCACCTTGCATACCCACAAACCCACCAACAGGCCCACATCCCTCCCCTGTGCACAGCCATCCACCCCTGCAAGGTATCACAATTGCACTACACCACCTACAATGCACCTCCACATCCCAGTGGAAAACCTGCACAAAATAGGCCTGCCCTGTGCACCCTCATCTGATTTTGTAAATGTAACATACATGTCAATTACCCCCTGTGAGAAAGTAGCCTCTTTCTAGCATGGTTACCCCCACTTTTGGCCTGTTTGTGAGTGTGTATCAGTGTGTTTTTACTGTGTCACTGGGATCCTGCTAGCCAGGACCCCAGTGCTCATAGTTTGTGGTCTAATATGTTTGCCTGTGTAGTGCTTAATTGTGTCACTGAGGCGCTGCTAACCAGAACCTCAGTGCTTATGCTCTCTCTGCTTTTAAATTTGTCACTGTAGGCCAGTGACTTCATTTACCAATTTCAATTGGCATACTGGACCCCCCTTATAAGTACCTAGTATATGGTACCTAGGTACCCAGGGCTTTGGGGTTCCAGGAGATCCATATGGGCTGAAGCATTTATTTTGCCACCCATAGGGAGCTCTGACGAACCCTTACACAGGACTGCCATTGCAGTCTGTGTGAAATAGCGCACACATTATTTCACAGCCATTTTCGTTGCACCTAAGTAACTTATAAGTCACCTATATGTCTAACCTTCAGTTGCTGAAGGTTAGGTGCAAAGTTACTAAGTTACTTGCACTAGCAAAGGTGCCCCCACATAGTTCAGGGCCATTTCTTCAGACTTTGTGAGTGTGGGGACACCATTACACATGTGCACTACATATAGGTCAATGCCTATATGTAGCTTCACAATGGTAACTCTGAATATGGCCATGTAACATGTCTAAGATCATGGAATTGTCCCCCCATTACAAATCTGGTATTAGGGAGCCAATTCCATGCATCCTGGGGGCTCCACCATGGACCCTCAGTACTGCCAAACCAGCTCTCTGAGGCTTGCACTGCAGCTACAGCTGCTGTCACCTCACAGACAGGGTTCTGCCCTCCTGGGGTTTGGGCAGCCCAGACCCAGGAAGGCAGAACAAAGCATTTTCTCTGAGAGCAGGATGTTACATCCTCTCCCTTTGGAAATAGGTGTTACAGGCTGGGAGGGGTAGCCTCCCCCAGCCTCTGGAAATGCTTTGAAGGGCATCAGATTCACTCCCCTGCTCCAAGCAGGCACCTTCCAAGACGACAACCGGTACCCTGGGATTCCTCTCACAATGATCAGCGTGCTCCTAAAACCTGTCCTGAGGTCCTGCTGTCGCAATGTGGAGGAGGTAGGACCTTGCCTTCACCAAGAACGACGGTACACCTGTGTACTGTGTCTTCTTTACCTCCTGAGGCCTCTGTGCCCTCTTTGCAAAATTCCTTCGTGCACAGCCTGGCCCAGGTCTCCAGCACTCCATCCTGTGACACTCAACTCGCTGAGTTCTTCTCCGGCGGCGTGGGACCTTCTTTTGTTGTGCTGCATCAACCGAGTTTTACACCTTCTTTGAACCTAGGTCCGCGGCTCCTGGGGATGCTGGCTGGCATCCTGAGGGCTCTCTAAGCTGCTGAGAGCCCCCTCTTCCTCCTCACATAGAGTTGAGGCCACGGGTCCCTCCTGGGTCCATCCAGCGCCATTTCGACAAAAAACACACTTTTGTTGTAGCCAAGGGTTGTTGGTGACTTCCAACACAAAATCTTGTCTGCAATGATCTGCACGCTGTGGGACATCTTTTGCATCATTCAGGAACCCGCTGGCATCTTCCTAGGGTGCATTCCTGCAATCTTCGACTAACAGGGGACTCTTCTTTTGCACCCTCTTCTGGGTTGGCAACGGCTCCTGTCCTTCCTGGAACTTCTTTCGACTTCTCGACTTGGTCCCCTTCCTTTGCAGTTCTTCAGGTCCAATAATCCAGCAGTTGTTCTTTGCAGACTTGGTTGGCTGCTGAAAAATCCCAAAAACGAGGTGTAGTGTGTCCTAAGGAAACTTGCAGTACTTTACTCCTGCTTTTTTGGGCTCTGGGGTGAGATAATTTACTTACCTTTACTGTATTCTTACTCTCCCAGCAATTCTGCACACAGTACACTTGTCTAGGGGTAATTTGTGATTCACATTCCACTTTTCTTGTATATGATTTGTGTTTTCTCCCATTGCATTCTATAGGATTTCCTACTATTTGCATTGTTCTATAACTATTTACTTGTCTAATTTTGGTGTCTAGTATATATATTGTGTATAATACTTACCTCCAGAAGGAGTATTGTCTCTAAGATATTTTTGGTACTGTGTCACCCCAATAAATACCTTTATTTTTGGTAACACTGAGTATTGTCTTTACTTGTTTAAAAGTACTGTGTAACTATAAGTGGTATTGCATGAGCTTTGCAAGTCTCCTGGTTCAGCCTAAGCTGCTCTGCTACTACTTCACTAATAAGTGATAACTGGACCTGGTATAAGGTGTAAGTACCCAAGGTACCCACTACAAACCAGGCCAGCCTCCTACATCCCCCACAGGCACCACAACCCCTGCCACCCTAACGGAAAGGACAAGGACTGCCAGTGCCCCACATGGAGACAGAGGCACCACAAAGGACACTGGAGAGGGAACTCTGGACAGTGAGGAATACCCTGGCCCCTCAGACAGTCCTGGACTGTCACCATCCAGCAGCCCCATCCAAGACACCACTGATACCCCTAGCACCCAGCCACCAACATCAGCACAGGCAAACGACCCCACACCAGTGTATCCAGGCCACAGACTGGTGGAATACAAGTACAGAGGCCACAGTCTCCACCTACGAACAGGCAGCATGACGATGGCCCGGTACAAGTATTACTGCCAGGCCTGTGCAGGGGGCACAGGCACAGGGGGCTAGAGCCGGTGGGAGGGCAACAGTGGCCCAGATGGGAGGCCAAAGGATGCTGCATCCCAAGAGGTGATCTCTGAGGTCCTGGGAGCATACCACCATACACAAGACAGGATGGGCCAGATCATGGCCACCCTGGAACAGAGTCAAAGGCTGCAGATAGCCCAACATCAAGAGACCATGGAGCAGTGGAAACAGCTAAATGCCACCATGGCCACTATTGCAGGGGTGCTGCAGCACCACTTCCCAAACCAGCCTGAGACCCCAACAAACCAGGAAGCTCCTACCAGATCGCAGGACACAGACCAGCCATCTACATCAGCAGTAGCAACTGGACTGGTGCCACTGTCTAAGGAAACACAGGAGACCAGCACCCCTACCCATACAGCCCAAGATCAGGCACTCAAACGGTCCCTCAGACCCAGATATGGCACTGGTACACCTGCCAAGGCCAATGCACCATCAAGAAAGTGACTCTGACATGAACTTTCTCCCAAGTGTGCCACTGTACCACCATCCTCACCGGCCAATAGCAACTCAACAACTAGCAAGGTACAGATGGACATATAACCACTACCACCAATCGCTGAGACCATGTAGCCAGTATGGACATCCACCATCAGCCCACTCCCATCACTGTAAAGAGCACCAATGCATCCCTGACACCTATTATAAGACATGTACACCAATGTCAATGTCCCCTGTCATTATGTTGAATCAGTTCAAAGTGTGAATGAATATGCCAGTTAAATTAAAAATCAGACCTTTATTGCAGGAATGGCACCCCACGCTCAACATGGGGTGGAGTAAACAGAAATGTTAAACAAGTTGGTTATCATGTCACATGGCACTTGAAATTAATGTAACAGTGTAAATGGCTACAGACCCCACACCCCAAAGAGAATAAGTCAGACTGACGTTATGCAGTACAGACAACATCATCAGTGAACAGTACCTCATAGTCGCTGGAAGTATAGTTGGATTAGTTGGTTCCTGGAGTGTACCTCTTCCCCCTCTTCATCATCACCATCACTCCCATCCCCTCTCAGAGGAAGCTGGTCTGGATATACAGCACCCTCCTCCTCCAGTAGGGGGACAGATTTCCAAGCAGCCACGTTGCGCAGCATGCAGCAGGCCACAACTATTCTACACACCTTCTCAGGGCCATAGCACAGGGATCCCCCAGAGAGATGGAGGCAACGGAATCTAGCCTTCAGGAGACCTATAGTGCGCTCAATCACCCTCCAAGTACGGCCATGGGCCTCATTGTAATTCCTCTCAGCATCTGTTCTAGGATTTCTCACTGGTGTCAGGAGCCAATGCATGTTGGGGTAGCCAGAATCACCTGCAAAAGTGGGCAAAATTACTGTAACTAACTACCCTCAATTGCAGACAGCATGGCTGTCTGCTATTGACAGAAAAAGTGTCAAACACACTCACCTATGATCCATCCTCTGTCCCCTTGTAGTTTTCCCATCATGTGTGGCACACTGCTGTTTCTCAGCACAAGTTAATCATAGACTGATCCAGGGAACATGCCATTCACATGTGAGATGTACAGGTCTGCAGGACACACCAATTGTATGTTCATGGATTGGAAGTTCTTTCTGTTTCTGTACACCTGTTCACTTACTCTTGGGGGGATGAGAGCTATGTGGGTGCCATCGATGGCACCTATCACATGGGAAATGTTGGCAAAAGCATACAAGTCTGACTTAACCCCTTTGCTGCCAGGCCTTTTCCCCTCCTGTGCCGAGCCTTTTTTTGGCTATTTGGAGCAGTTCGCGCTTAGGCCCTCATAACTTTTTGTTCACATAAGCTACTCACGCCAAATTTGCGTCCTTTTTTTCCAACATCCTAGGGATTCTAGAGGTACCCAGACTTTGTGGGTTCTCCAGAAGGAGGCCAAGAAATTAGCCAAAATACAGTGAAAATTTCGTTTTTTTTCAAAAAAATGGGAAAAAGGGGCTGCAGAAGAAGGCTTGTGGTTTTTTCCCTGAAAAGGGCATCAACAAAGTGTTTGCGGTGCTAAAATCACCAGCTTCCCAGCTTTCAGGAACAGGCAGACTTGAATCAGAAAACCCAATTTTTCAACACAATTTTGGCATTTTACTGGGACATACCCCATTTTTACGATTTTTTGTGCTTTCAGCCTCCTTCCAGTCAGTGACAGAAATGGGATGAAACCAACGCTGGATCCCAGAAACCGCAACATTTCTGAAAGTAGACAAAATTCTGAATTCAGCAAGGGGTAATTTGTGTAGATCCTACAAGGGTTTCCTACAGAAAATGACAACTGAAAAAGAAAAATATTGAAATTGAGGTGAAAAAAACATCAATTTTTCTCTCCGTTTTACTCTGTAACTTTTTCCTGCAATGTCAGATTTTCAAAAGCAATATACTGTTACGTCTGCTGGACTCTTCTGGTTGCGGGAATATATAGGGCTTGTAGGTTCATCAAGAACTCTAGGTACCCAGAGCCAATAAATGACCTGCACCCTGCAGTGGGTTTTCATTCTATGCCGGGTATACAGCAATTCATTTCCTGAAATATAAAGAGTAAAAAATAGCTATCAAGAAAACCTTTGTATTTACAAAATGGGCACAAGATAAGGTGTTGAGAAGCAGTGATTATTTGCACATCTTTGAATTCCGGGGTGCCCATACTAGCATGTGAATTACAGGGCATTTCTCAAATAGAGATCTTTTTTACACACTGTCTTACATTTGGAAGTGAAAAATGTAGAGAAAGACAAGGGGCAATAACACTTGTTTTGCTATTCTATGTTCCCCCAAGTCTCCTGATAAAAATTATACCTCACTTGTGTGGGTAGGCCTAGCGCCCGCGACAGGATATGCACCAAAACACAACGTGGACACATCACAGAAGACAGAGCTGTTTTTAGCAAAGCGCCTACCTGTAGATTTTAGCCTCTAGCTCAGCCGGCACCTAGGGAAACCTACCAAACCTGTGCATTTCTGAAAACTAGAGACCCAGGGGAATCCAAGATGGGGTGACTTGTGTGGCTCGGACCAGGTTCTGTTACCCAGAATCCTTTGCAAACCTCAAAATTTGGCTAAAAAAACAAATGTTCCTCACATTTCTGTGGCAGAAAGTTCTGGAATCTGAGAGGAGCCACAAATTTCCTTCCACCCAGCGTTGCCCCAAGTCTCCCGATAAAAATGATACCTCACTTGTGTGGGTAGGCCTAGCGCCCGCGACAGGAAACGCCCCAAAGCGCAACGTGGACACATCCAAATTTTTGAAAGAAAACAGAGGTGTTTTTTGCAAAGTGCCTACCTGTAGATTTTGGCCTCTAGCTCAGCCGGCACCTAGGGAAACCTACCAAACCTGTGCATTTCTGTAAACTAGAGACCTAGGGGAATCCAAGATAGGGTGACTTGTGTGGCTCAGACCAGGGGGGTGATTCTCGCCCGCCTCGCGGGAACCGCCATATAGCCGCTCCGCGGTCAAAAGACCGCGGAGGCCATTCAGGCTTTCCCGCTGGGCTGGCGGGCGACCGCCAGGAGGCCGCCCGCCAGCCCAGCGGGAAACCCCAACCCACGAGGAAGCCGGCTCCGAATGGAGCCGGCAGAGTGGGTATGTGCGACGGGTGCAGTTTGCACCCGTCGCGTATTTCAGTGTCTGCATTGCAGACACTGAAATACACAGTGGGGCCCTCTTACGGGGGCCCCTGCAGTGCCCATGCCATTGGCATGGGCACTGCAGGAGCCCCCAGGGGCCCCGCGGCACCCCCTATCGCCATTCTGTTCCTGGCGGGAGACCCGCCAGGAACAGGATGGCGGTAGGGGGTGTCAGAATCCCCATGGCGGCGGAGCGCGCTCCGCCGCCATGGAGGATTCCCCCGAGCAGCGGGAAGTCGGCGGGAGACCGCCGACTTTCCGCTTCTGACCGCGGCTGAACCGCTGCGGTCAGAATGCTCGTGGGAGCACCGCCAGCCTGTTGGCAGTGCTCCCGTGGTCGGTGGCCCTGGCGGCCACCGGCCGCCAGGGTCACAATGACCCCCCAGATTCTGTTACCCAGAATCCTTTGCAAACCTCAACATTTGGCTAAAAAAACACATGTTCCTCACATTTCTGTGGCAGAAAGTTCTGGAATCTGAGAGGAGCCACAAATTTCCTTCCACCCAGCGTTCCCCCACGTCTCCCGATAAAAATGATACCTCACTTGTGTGGGTAGGCCTAGCGCCCGCGACAGGAGACGCCCCAAAGCGCAACGTGGACACATCCAAATTTTTTAAAGAAAACAGAGGCGTTTTTTGCAAAGTGCCTACCTGTAGATTTTGGCCTGTAGCTCAGCCGGCACCTAGGGAAACGTACCAAACCTGTGCATTTCTGAAAACTAGAGACCTAGCGGAATCCAAGATGGGGTGACTTGTGTGGCTCGGACCAGGTTCTGTTACCCAGAATCCTTTGCAAACCTCAAAATTTGGCTAAAAAAACACATGTTCCTCACATTTCTGTGGCAGAAAGTTTTGGAATCTGAGAGGAGCCACAAATTTCCTTCCACCTAGCGTTCCCCCAAGTCTCCCGATAAAAATGATACCTCACTTGTGTGGGTAGGCCTAGCGCCCGCGACAGGAAACGCCCCAAAGCGCAACGTGGACACATCAACATTTTTGAAAGAAAACTGAGGTGTTTTTTGCAAAGTGCCTACCTGTAGATTTTGGCCTGTAGCTCAGCCGGCACCTAGGGAAACCTACCAAACCTGTGCATTTCTGAAAACTAGAGACCTAGGGGAATCCAAGATGGGGTGACTTGTGTGGCTCGGACCAGGTTCTGTTACCCAGAATCCTTTGCAAACCTCAAAATTTGGCTAAAAAAACACATGTTCCTCACATTTCTGTGGCAGAAAGTTCTGGAATCTGAGAGGAGCCACAAATTTCCTTCCACCCAGCGTTCCCCCAAGTCTCCCGATAAAAATGATACCTCACTTGTGTGGGTAGGCCTAGCGCCCGCGACAGGAAACGCCCCAAAGCGCAACGTGGACACATCCAATTTTTTTTAAAGAAAACAGAGGTGTTTTTTGCAAAGTGCCTACCTGTAGATTTTGGCCTCTAGCTTAGCCGCCACCTACGGAAACCTACCAAACCTGTGCATTTCTGAAAACTAGAGACCTAGGGGAATCCAAAATGGGGTGACTTGTGTGGCTCGGACCAGGTTCTGTTACCCAGAATCCTTTGCAAACCTCACAATTTAGCTAAAAAAACACATGTTCCTCACATTTCTGTGGCAGAAAGTTCTGGAATCTGAGAGGAGCCACAAATTTCCTTCCACCCAGCGTTCCCCCAAGTCTCCCGATAAAAATGATACCTCACTTGTGTGGGTAGGCCTAGCGCCCGCAACAGGAAACGCCCCAAAGCGCAACGTGGACACATCCAAATTTTTTAAAGAAAACAGAGGCGTTTTTTTGCAAAGTGCCTACCTGTAGATTTTGGCCTGTAGCTCAGCCGCCACCTAGGGAAACCTACCAAACCTGTGCATTTCTGAAAACTAGAGACCTAGGGGAATCCAAGATGGGGTGACTTGTGTGGCTCGGACCAGGTTCTGTTACCCAGAATCCTTTGCAAACCTCAAAATTTGGCTAAAAAAACACATGTTCCTCACATTTCTGTGGCAGAAAGATCTGGAATCTGAGAGGAGCCACACATTTCCTTCCACCCAGCGTTCCCCCAAGTCTCCCGATAAAAATGATAGCTCACTTGTGTGGGTAGGCCTAGCGCCCGTGACAGGAAACGCCCCAAAGCGCAACGTGGACACATCCAAATTTTTGAAAGAAAACAGAGGTGTTTTTTGCAAAGTGCCTACCTGTAGATTTTGGCCTCTAGCTCAGCCGCCACCTAGGGAAACCTACCAAACCTGTGCATTTCTGAAAACTAGAGACCTAGGGGAATCCAAGATGGGGTGACTTGTGTGGCTCGGACCAGGTTCTGTTACCCAGAATCCTTTGCAAACCTCAAAATTTGGCTAAAAAAACACATGTTCCTCACATTTCTGTGGCAGAAAGTTCTGGAATCTGAGAGGCGCCACAAATTCCCTTCCACCCAGCGTTCCCCCACATCTCCTGATAAAAATGATACCTCACTTGTGTGGGTAGGCCTAGCGCCCGCGACAGGAGACGCCCCAAAGCGCAACGTGGACACATCCAAATTTTTTAAAGAAAACAGAGGCGTTTTTTGCAAAGTGCCTACCTGTAGATTTTGGCCTGTAGCTCAGCCGCCACCTAGGGAAACCTACCAAATCTGTGCATTTCTGAAAACTAGAGACCTAGGGGAATCCAAGATGGGGTGACTTGTGTGGCTCGGACCAGGTTCTGTTACCCAGAATCCTTTGCAAACCTCAAAATTTGGCTAAAAAAAACACATGTTCCTCACATTTCTGTGGCAGAAAGTTCTGGAATCTGAGAGGAGCCACAAATTTCCTTCCACCCAGCATTCCCCCAAGTCTCCCGATAAAAATGATACCTCACTTGTGTGGGTAGGCCTAGCGCCCGCGACAGGAAACGCCCCAAAGCACAACGTGGACACATCCAAATTTTTGAAAGAAAACAGAGGCGTTTTTTGCAAAGTGCCTACCTGTAGATTTTGGCCTGTAGCTCAGCCGCCACCTAGGGAAACCTACCAAACCTGTGCATTTATGAAAACTAGAGACCTAGGGGAATCCAAGATGGGGTGACTTGTGTGGCTCGGACCAGGTTCTGTTACCCAGAATCCTTTGCAAACCTCAAAATTTGGCTAAAAAAACACATGTTCCTCACATTTCTGTGGCAGAAAGTTCTGGAATCTGAGAGGAGCCACACATTTCCTTCCACCCAGCTTTCCCCCAAGTCTCCCGATAAAAATGACACCTCACTTGTGTGGGTAGGCCTAGCGCCCGCGGCAGGAAACGCCCCAAAGCACAACGTGGACACATCCAAATTTTTGAAAGAAAACAGAGGAGTTTTTTGCAAAGTGCCTACCTGTAGATTTTGGCCTCTAGCTCAGCCGCCACCTACGGAAACCTATCAAACCTGTGCATTTCTGAAAACTAGAGACCTAGGGGAATCCAAAATGGGGTGACTTGTGTGGCTCGTACCAGGTTCTGTTACCCAGAATCCTTTGCAAACCTCAAAATTTAGCTAAAAAAACACATGTTCCTCACATTTCTGTGGCAGAAAGTTCTGGAATCTGAGAGGAGCCACAAATGTCCTTCCACCCAGCGTTCCCCCAAGTCTCCCGATAAAAATGATACCTCACTTGTGTGGGTAGGCCTAGCGCCCGCAACAGGAAACGCCCCAAAGCGCAACGTGGACACATCCAAATTTTTGAAAGAAAACAGAGGCGTTTTTTGCAAAGTGCCTACCTGTAGATTTTGGCCTGTAGCTCAGCCGCCACCTAGGGAAAGCTACCAAACCTGTGCATTTCTGAAAACTAGAGACCTAGGGGAATCCAAGATGGGGTGACTTGTGTGGCTCGGACCAGGTTCTGTTACCCAGAATCCTTTGCAAACCTCAAAATTTGGCTAAAAAAACACATGTTCCTCACATTTCTGTGGCAGAAAGATCTGGAATCTGAGAGGAGCCACACATTTCCTTCCACCCACCGTTCCCCCAAGTCTCCCGATAAAAATGATAGCTCACTTGTGTGGGTAGGCCTAGCGCCCGCGACAGGAGACGCCCCAAAGCGCAACGTGGACACATCCAAATTTTTGAAAGAAAACAGAGGCGTTTTTGCAAAGTGCCTACCTGTAGATTTTGGCCTGTAGCTCAGCTGGCACCTAGGGAAACCTGTGCATTTCTGAAAACTAGAGACCTAGGGGAATCCAAGATGGGGTGACTTGTGGCTCGGACCAGGTTCTGTTACCCAGAATCCTTTGCAAACCTCAAAATTTGGCTAAAAAAACACATGTTCCTCACATTTCTGTGGCAGAAAGTTCTGGAATCTGAGAGGAGCCACACATTTCCTTCCGCCCAGCGTTCCCCCAAGTCTCCCGATAAAAATGATACCTCACTTGTGTGGGTAGGCCTAGCGCCCGCGACAGGAAACGCCCCAAAGCGCAACGTGGACACATCCAAATTTTTTAAAGAAAACAGAGGTGTTTTTTGCAAAGTGCCTACCTGTAGATTTTGGCCTCTAGCTCAGCCGCCACCTACGGAAACCTACCAAACCTGTGCATTTCTGAAAACTAGAGACCTAGGGGAATCCAAGATGGGGTGACTTGTGTGGCTCGGACCAGGTTCTGTTACCCAGAATCCTTTGCAAACCTCAAAATTTGGCTAAAAAAACACATGTTCCTCACATTTCTGTGGCAGAAAGTTCTGGAATCTGAGAGGAGCCACACATTTCCTTCCACCCAGCTTTCCCCCAAGTCTCCCGATAAAAATGACACCTCACTTGTGTGGGTAGGCCTAGCGCCCGCGACAGGAAACGCCCCAAAGCACAACGTAGACACATCCAAATGTTTGAAAGAAAACAGAGGTGTTTTTTGCAAAGTGCCTACCTGTAGATTTTGGCCTCTAGCTCAGCCGCCACCTACGGAAACCTATCAAACCTGTGCATTTCTGAAAACTAGAGACCTAGGGGAATCCAAGATGGGGTGACTTGTGTGGCTCGGACCAGGTTCTGTTACCCAGAATCCTTTGCAAACCTCAAAATTTGGCTAAAAAAACACATGTTCCTCACATTTCTGTGGCAGAAAGATCTGGAATCTGAGAGGAGCCACACATTTCCTTCCACCCAGCGTTCCCCCAAGTCTCCCGATAAAAATGATAGCTCACTTGTGTGGGTAGGCCTAGCGCCCGCGACAGGAGACGCCCCAAAGCGCAACGTGGACACATCCAAATTTTTGAAAGAAAACAGAGGCGTTTTTGCAAAGTGCCTACCTGTAGATTTTGGCCTGTAGCTCAGCCGGCACCTAGGGGAAACCTGTGCATTTCTGAAAACTAGAGACCTAGGGGAATCCAAGATGGGGTGACTTGTGTGGCTCGGACCAGGTTCTGTTACCCAGAATCCTTTGCAAACCTCAAAATTTGGCTAAAAATACACATGTTCCTCACATTTCTGTGGCAGAAAGTTCTGGAATCTGAGAGGAGCCACACATTTCCTTCCGCCCAGCGTTCCCCCAAGTCTCCCGATAAAAATGATACCTCACTTGTGTGGGTAGGCCTAGCGCCCGCGACAGGAAACGCCCCAAAGCGCAACGTGGACACATCCAAATTTTTTAAAGAAAACAGAGGTGTTTTTTGCAAAGTGCCTACCTGTAGATTTTGGCCTCTAGCTCAGCCGCCACCTACGGAAACCTACCAAACCTGTGCATTTCTGAAAACTAGAGACCTAGGGGAATCCAAGATGGGGTGACTTGTGTGGCTCGGACCAGGTTCTGTTACCCAGAATCCTTTGCAAACCTCAAAATTTGGCTAAAAAAACACATGTTCCTCACATTTCTGTGGCAGAAAGCTCTGGAATCTGAGAGGAGCCACACATTTCCTTCCACCCAGCTTTCCCCCAAGTCTCCCGATAAAAATGACACCTCACTTGTGTGGGTAGGCCTAGCGCCCGCGACAGGAAACGCCCCAAAGCACAACGTAGACACATCCACATTTTTGAAAGAAAACAGAGGTGTTTTTTGCAAAGTGCCTACCTGTAGATTTTGGCCTCTAGCTCAGCCGCCACCTACGGAAACCTATCAAACCTGTGCATTTCTGAAAACTAGAGACCTAGGGGAATCCAAGATGGGGTGACTTGTGTGGCTCGGACCAGGTTCTGTTACCCAGAATCCTTTGCAAACCTCAAAATTTGGCTAAAAAAACACATGTTCCTCACATTTCTGTGGCAGAAAGTTCTGGAATCTGGGAGGCGCCACAAATTCCCTTCCACCCAGCGTTCCCCCACATCTCCTGATAAAAATGATACCTCACTTGTGTGGGGAGGCCTAGCGCCCGCGACAGGAGACGCCCCAAAGCGCAACGTGGACACATCCAAATTTTTTAAAGAAAACAGAGGCGTTTTTTGCAAAGTGCCTACCGGTAGATTTTGGCCTGTAGCTCAGCCGCCACCTAGGGAAACCTACCAAATCTGTGCATTTCTGAAAACTAGAGACCTAGGGGAATCCAAGATGGGGTGACTTGTGTGGCTCGGACCAGGTTCTGTTACCCAGAATCCTTTGCAAACCTCAAAATTTGGCTAAAAAAAACACATGTTCCTCACATTTCTGTGGCAGAAAGTTCTGGAATCTGAGAGGAGCCACAAATTTCCTTCCACCCAGCGTTCCCCCAAGTCTCCCGATAAAAATGATACCTCACTTGTGTGGGTAGGCCTAGCGCCCGCGACAGGAAGCGCCCCAAAGCGCAACGTGGACACATCCAAATTTTTGAAAGAAAACAGAGGCGTTTTTTGCAAAGTGCCTACCTGTAGATTTTGGCCTGTAGCTCAGCCGCCACCTAGGGAAACCTACCAAACCTGTGCATTTCTGAAAACTAGAGACCTAGGGGAATCCAGGATGGGGTGACTTGTGTGGCTCGGACCAGGTTGTGTCACCCAGAATCCTTTGCAAACCTCAAAATTTGGCTAAAAAAACACATGTTCCTCACATTTCTGTGGCAGAAAGTTCTGGAATCTGAGAGGCGCCACAAATTCCCTTCCACCCAGCGTTCCCCCACATCTCCTGATAAAAATGATACCTCACTTGTGTGGGGAGGCCTAGCGCCCGCGACAGGAGACGCCCCAAAGCGCAACGTGGACACATCCAAATTTTTTAAAGAAAACAGAGGCGTTTTTTGCAAAGTGCCTACCTGTAGATTTTGGCCTGTAGCTCAGCCGCCACCTAGGGAAACCTACCAAATCTGTGCATTTCTGAAAACTAGAGACCTAGGGGAATCCAAGATGGGGTGACTTGTGTGGCTCGGACCAGGTTCTGTTACCCAGAATCCTTTGCAAACCTCAAAATTTGGCTAAAAAAAACACATGTTCCTCACATTTCTGTGGCAGAAAGTTCTGGAATCTGAGAGGAGCCACAAATTTCCTTCCACCCAGCGTTCCCCCAAGTCTCCCGATAAAAATGATACCTCACTTGTGTGGGTAGGCCTAGCGCCCGCGACAGGAAACGCCCCAAAGCGCAACGTGGACACATCCAAATTTTTGAAAGAAAACAGAGGCGTTTTTTGCAAAGTGCCTACCTGTAGATTTTGGCCTGTAGCTCAGCCGCCACCTAGGGAAACCTACCAAACCTGTGCATTTCTGAAAACTAGAGACCTAGGGGAATCCAGGATGGGGTGACTTGTGTGGCTCGGACCAGGTTGTGTCACCCAGAATCCTTTGCAAACCTCAAAATTTGGCTAAAAAAACACATGTTCCTCACATTTCTGTGGCAGAAAGTTCTGGAATCTGAGAGGAGACACACATTTCCTTCCACCCAGCTTTCCCCCAAGTCTCCCGATAAAAATGACACCTCACTTGTGTGGGTAGGCCTAGCGCCCGCGACAGGAAACGCCCCAAAGCACAACGTGGACACATCCAAATTTTTTAAAGAAAACAGAGGTGTTTTTTGCAAAGTGCCTACCTGTAGATTTTGGCCTCTAGCTCAGCCGCCACCTACGGAAACCTATCAAACCTGTGCATTTCTGAAAACTAGAGACCTAGGGGAGTCCAAAATGGGGTGACTTGTGTGGCTCGTACCAGGTTCTGTTACCCAGAATCCTTTGCAAACCTCAAAATTTAGCTAAAAAAACACATGTTCCTCACATTTCTGTGGCAGAAAGTTCTGGAATCTGAGAGGAGCCACAAATGTCCTTCCACCCAGCGTTCCCCCAAGTCTCCCGATAAAAATGATACCTCACTTGTGTGGATAGGCCTAGCGCCCGCAACAGGAAACGCCCCAAAGCGCAACGTGGACACATCCAAATTTTTGAAAGAAAACAGAGGCGTTTTTTGCAAAGTGCCTACCTGTAGATTTTGGCCTGTAGCTCAGCCGCCACCTAGGGAAACCTACCAAACCTGTGCATTTCTGAAAACTAGAGACCTAGGGGAATCCAAGATGGGGTGACTTGTGTGGCTCGGACCAGGTTCTGTTACCCAGAATCCTTTGCAAACCTCAAAATTTGGCTAAAAAAACACATGTTCCTCACATTTCTGTGGCAGAAAGATCTGGAATCTGAGAGGAGCCACACATTTCCTTCCACCCAGCGTTCCCCCAAGTCTCCCGATAAAAATGATAGCTCACTTGTGTGGGTAGGCCTAGCGCCCGCGACAGGAGACGCCCCAAAGCGCAACGTGGACACATCCACATTTTTGAAAGAAAACAGAGGCGTTTTTGCAAAGTGCCTACCTGTAGATTTTGGCCTGTAGCTCAGCCGGCACCTAGGGAAACCTGTGCATTTCTGAAAACTAGAGACCTAGGGGAATCCAAGATGGGGTGACTTGTGTGGCTCGGACCAGGTTCTGTTACCCAGAATCCTTTGCAAACCTCAAAATTTGGCTAAAAAAACACATGTTCCTCACATTTCTGTGGCAGAAAGTTCTGGAATCTGAGAGGAGCCACACATTTCCTTCCGCCCAGCGTTCCCCAAAGTCTCCCGATAAAAATGATACCTCACTTGTGTGGGTAGGCCTAGCGCCCGCGACAGGAAACGCCCCAAAGCGCAACGTGGACACATCCAAATTTTTTAAAGAAAACAGAGGTGTTTTTTGCAAAGTGCCTACCTGTAGATTTTGGCCTCTAGCTCAGCCGCCACCTACGGAACCCTACCAAACCTGTGCATTTCTGAAAACTAGAGACCTAGGGGAATCCAAAATGGGGTGACTTGTGTGGCTCGGACCAGGTTCTGTTACCCAGAATCCTTTGCAAACCTCAAAATTTAGCTAAAAAGACACATGTTCCTCACATTTCTGTGGCAGAAAGTTCTGGAATCTGAGAGGAGCCACAAATTTCCTTCCACCCAGTGTTCCCCCAAGTCTCCCGATAAAAATGATACCTCACTTGTGTGGGTAGGCCTAGCGCCCGCGACAGGAAACGCCCCAAAGCGCAACGTGGACACATCCAAAATTTTGAAAGAAAACAAAGGCGTTTTTTGCAAAGGGCCTACCTGTAGATTTTGGCCTGTAGCTCAGCCGCCACCTAGGGAAACCTACCAAACCTGTGCATTTCTGAAAACTAGAGACCTAGGGGAATCCAAGATGGGGTGACTTGTGTGGCTCGGACCAGGTTCTGTTACCCAGAATCCTTTGCAAACCTCAAAATTTGGCTAAAAAAACAAATGTTCCTCACATTTCTGTGGCAGAAAGATCTGGAATCTGAGAGGAGCCACACATTTCCTTCCACCCAGCGTTCCCCCAAGTCTCCCGATAAATATGATAGCTCACTTGTGTGGGTAGGCCTAGCGCCCGTGACAGGAAACGCCCCAAAGCGCAACGTGGACACATCCAAATTTTTGAAAGAAAACAGAGGTGTTTTTTGCAAAGTGCCTACCTGTAGATCTTGGCCTCTAGCTCAGCCGCCAGCTAGGGAAACCTACCAAACCTGTGCATTTCTGAAAACTAGAGACCTAGGGGAATCCAAGATGGGGTGACCTGTGTGGCTCGGACCAGGTTCTGTTACCCAGAATCCTTTGCAAACCTCAAAATTTGGCTAAAAAAACACATGTTCCTCACATTTCTGTGGCAGAAAGTTCTGGAATCTGAGAGGAGCCACAAATTTCCTTCCACCCAGCGTTCGCCCAAGTCTCCCGATAAAAATGATACCTCACTTGTGTGGGTAGGCCTAGCGCCCGCAACAGGAAACGCCCCAAAGCGCAACGTGGACACATCCAAATTTTTGAAAGAAAACAGAGGCGTTTTTTGCAAAGTGCCTACCTGTAGATTTTGGCCTGTAGCTCAGCCGGCACCTAGGGAAACCTACCAAACCTGTGCATTTCTGAAAACTAGAGACCTAGGGGAATCCAAGATGGGGTGACTTGTATGGCTCGGACCAGGTTCTGTTACCCAGAATCCTTTGCAAACCTCAAAATTTGGCTAAAAAAACAAATGTTCCTCACATTTCTGTGGCAGAAAGATCTGGAATCTGAGAGGAGCCACACATTTCCTTCCACCCAGCGTTCCCCCAAGTCTCCCGATAAATATGATAGCTCACTTGTGTGGGTAGGCCTAGCGCCCGTGACAGGAAACGCCCCAAAGCGCAACGTGGACACATCCAAATTTTTGAAAGAAAACAGAGGTGTTTTTTGCAAAGTGCCTACCTGTAGATTTTGGCCTCTAGCTCAGCCGCCACCTAGGGAAACCTACCAAACCTATGCATTTCTGAAAACTAGAGACCTAGGGGAATCCAAGATGGGGTGACCTGTGTGGCTCGGACCAGGTTCTGTTACCCAGAATCCTTTGCAAACCTCAAAATTTGGCTAAAAAAACACATGTTCCTCACATTTCTGTGGCAGAAAGTTCTGGAATCTGAGAGGAGCCACAAATTTCCTTCCACCCAGCGTTCGCCCAAGTCTCCCGATAAAAATGATACCTCACTTGTGTGGGTAGGCCTAGCGCCCGCAACAGGAAACGCCCCAAAGCGCAACGTGGACACATCCAAATTTTTGAAAGAAAACAGAGGCGTTTTTTGCAAAGTGCCTACCTGTAGATTTTGGCCTATAGCTCAGCCGGCACCTAGGGAAACCTACCAAACCTGTGCATTTCTGAAAACTAGAGACCTAGGGGAATCCAAGATGGGGTGACTTGTGTGGCTCGGACCAGGTTCTGTTACCCAGAATCCTTTGCAAACCTCAAAATTTGGCTAAAAAAACAAATGTTCCTCACATTTCTGTGGCAGAAAGATCTGGAATCTGAGAGGAGCCACACATTTCCTTCCACCCAGCGTTCCCCCAAGTCTCCCGATAAATATGATAGCTCACTTGTGTGGGTAGGCCTAGCGCCCGTGACAGGAAACGCCCCAAAGCGCAATGTGGACACATCCAAATTTTTGAAAGAAAACAGAGGCGTTTTTGCAAAGTGCCTACCTGTAGATTTTGGCCTGTAGCTCAGCCGGCACCTAGGGAAACCTGTGCATTTCTGAAAACTAGAGACCTAGGGGAATCCAAGATGGGGTGACTTGTGTGGCTCGGACCAGGTTCTGTTACCCAGAATCCTTTGCAAACCTCAAAATTTGGCTAAAAAAACACATGTTCCTCACATTTCTGTGGCAGAAAGTTCTGGAATCTGAGAGGAGCCACACATTTCCTTCCGCCCAGCGTTCCCCCAAGTCTCCCGATAAAAATGATACCTCACTTGTGTGGGTAGGCCTAGAGCCCGCGACAGGAAACGCCCCAAAGCGCAACGTGGACACATCCAAATTTTTTAAAGAAAACAGAGGTGTTTTTTGCAAAGTGCCTACCTGTAGATTTTGGCCTCTAGCTCAGCCGCCACCTACGGAAACCTACCAAACCTGTGCATTTCTGAAAACTAGAGACCTAGGGGAATCCAAGATGGGGTGACTTGTGTGGCTCGGACCAGGTTCTGTTACCCAGAATCCTTTGCAAACCTCAAAATTTGGCTAAAAAAACACATGTTCGTCACATTTCTGTGGCAGAAAGTTCTGGAATCTGAGAGGAGCCACACATTTCCTTCCACCCAGCTTTCCCCCAAGTCTCCCGATAAAAATGACACCTCACTTGTGTGGGTAGGCCTAGCGCCCGCGACAGGAAACGCCCCAAAGCACAACGTAGACACATCCAAATTTTTGAAAGAAAACAGAGGTGTTTTTTGCAAAGTGCCTACCTGTAGATTTTGGCCTCTAGCTCAGCCGCCACCTACGGAAACCTATCAAACCTGTGCATTTCTGAAAACTAGAGACCTAGGGGAATCCAAGATGGGGTGACTTGTGTGGCTCGGACCAGGTTCTGTTACCCAGAATCCTTTGCAAACCTCAAAATTTGGCTAAAAAAACACATGTTCCTCACATTTCTGTGGCAGAAAGATCTGGAATCTGAGAGGAGCCACACATTTCCTTCCACCCAGCGTTCCCCCAAGTCTCCCGATAAAAATGATAGCTCACTTGTGTGGGTAGGCCTAGCGCCCGCGACAGGAGACGCCCCAAAGCGCAACGTGGACACATCCAAATTTTTGAAAGAAAACAGAGGCGTTTTTGCAAAGTGCCTACCTGTAGATTTTGGCCTGTAGCTCAGCCGGCACCTAGGGAAACCTGTGCATTTCTGAAAACTAGAGACCTAGGGGAATCCAAGATGGGGTGACTTGTGTGGCTCGGACCAGGTTCTGTTACCCAGAATCCTTTGCAAACCTCAAAATTTGGCTAAAAAAACACATGTTCCTCACATTTCTGTGGCAGAAAGTTCTGGAATCTGAGAGGAGCCACACATTTCCTTCCGCCCAGCGTTCCCCCAAGTCTCCCGATAAAAATGATACCTCACTTGTGTGGGTAGGCCTAGCGCCCGCGACAGGAAACGCCCCAAAGCGCAACGTGGACACATCCAAATTTTTTAAAGAAAACAGAGGTGTTTTTTGCAAAGTGCCTACCTGTAGATTTTGGCCTCTAGCTCAGCCGCCACCTACGGAAACCTACCAAACCTGTGCATTTCTGAAAACTAGAGACCTAGGGGAATCCAAGATGGGGTGACTTGTGTGGCTCGGACCAGGTTCTGTTACCCAGAATCCTTTGCAAACCTCAAAATTTGGCTAAAAAAACACATGTTCCTCACATTTCTGTGGCAGAAAGTTCTGGAATCTGAGAGGAGCCACACATTTCCTTCCACCCAGCTTTCCCCCAAGTCTCCCGATAAAAATGACACCTCACTTGTGTGGGTAGGCCTAGCGCCCGCGACAGGAAACGCCCCAAAGCACAACGTAGACACATCCAAATTTTTGAAAGAAAACAGAGGTGTTTTTTGCAAAGTGCCTACCTGTAGATTTTGGCCTCTAGCTCAGCCGCCACCTACGGAAACCTATCAAACCTGTGCATTTCTGAAAACTAGAGACCTAGGGGAATCCAAGATGGGGTGACTTGTGTGGCTCGGACCAGGTTCTGTTACCCAGAATCCTTTGCAAACCTCAAAATTTGGCTAAAAAAACACATGTTCCTCACATTTCTGTGGCAGAAAGTTCTGGAATCTGAGAGGCGCCACAAATTCCCTTCCACCCAGCGTTCCCCCACATCTCCTGATAAAAATGATACCTCACTTGTGTGGGGAGGCCTAGCGCCCGCGACAGGAGACGCCCCAAAGCGCAACGTGGACTCATCCAAATTTTTTAAAGAAAACAGAGGCGTTTTTTGCAAAGTGCCTACCTGTAGATTTTGGCCTGTAGCTCAGCCGCCACCTAGGGAAACCTACCAAACCTGTGCATTTCTGAAAACTAGAGACCTAGGGGAATCCAGGATGGGGTGACTTGTGTGGCTCGGACCAGGTTGTGTCACCCAGAATCCTTTGCAAACCTCAAAATTTGGCTAAAAAAACACATGTTCCTCACATTTCTGTGGCAGAAAGTTCTGGAATCTGAGAGGCGCCACAAATTCCCTTCCACCCAGCGTTCCCCCACATCTCCTGATAAAAATGATACCTCACTTGTGTGGGGAGGCCTAGCGCCCGCGACAGGAGACGCCCCAAAGCGCAACGTGGACACATCCAAATTTTTTAAAGAAAACAGAGGCGTTTTTTGCAAAGTGCCTACCTGTAGATTTTGGCCTGTAGCTCAGCCGCCACCTAGGGAAACCTACCAAATCTGTGCATTTCTGAAAACTAGAGACCTAGGGGAATCCAAGATGGGGTGACTTGTGTGGCTCGGACCAGGTTCTGTTACCCAGAATCCTTTGCAAACCTCAAAATTTGGCTAAAAAAAACACATGTTCCTCACATTTCTGTGGCAGAAAGTTCTGGAATCTGAGAGGAGCCACAAATTTCCTTCCACCCAGCGATCCCCCAAGTCTCCCGATAAAAATGATACCTCACTTGTGTGGGTAGGCCTAGCGCCCGCGACAGGAAACGCCCCAAAGCGCAACGTGGACACATCCAAATTTTTGAAAGAAAACAGAGGCGTTTTTTGCAAAGTGCCTACCTGTAGATTTTGGCCTGTAGCTCAGCCGCCACCTAGGGAAACCTACCAAACCTGTGCATTTCTGAAAACTAGAGACCTAGGGGAATCCAGGATGGGGTGACTTGTGTGGCTCGGACCAGGTTGTGTCACCCAGAATCCTTTGCAAACCTCAAAATTTGGCTAAAAAAACACATGTTCCTCACATTTCTGTGGCAGAAAGTTCTGGAATCTGAGAGGAGACACACATTTCCTTCCACCCAGCTTTCCCCCAAGTCTCCCGATAAAAATGACACCTCACTTGTGTGGGTAGGCCTAGCGCCCGCGACAGGAAACGCCCCAAAGCACAACGTGGACACATCCAAATTTTTTAAAGAAAACAGAGGTGTTTTTTGCAAAGTGCCTACCTGTAGATTTTGGCCTCTAGCTCAGCCGCCACCTACGGAAACCTATCAAACCTGTGCATTTCTGAAAACTAGAGACCTAGGGGAGTCCAAAATGGGGTGACTTGTGTGGCTCGTACCAGGTTCTGTTACCCAGAATCCTTTGCAAACCTCAAAATTTAGCTAAAAAAACACATGTTCCTCACATTTCTGTGGCAGAAAGTTCTGGAATCTGAGAGGAGCCACAAATGTCCTTCCACCCAGCGTTCCCCCAAGTCTCCCGATAAAAATGATACCTCACTTGTGTGGATAGGCCTAGCGCCCGCAACAGGAAACGCCCCAAAGCGCAACGTGGACACATCCAAATTTTTGAAAGAAAACAGAGGCGTTTTTTGCAAAGTGCCTACCTGTAGATTCTGGCCTGTAGCTCAGCCGCCACCTAGGGAAACCTACCAAACCTGTGCATTTCTGAAAACTAGAGACCTAGGGGAATCCAAGATGGGGTGACTTGTGTGGCTCGGACCAGGTTCTGTTACCCAGAATCCTTTGCAAACCTCAAAATTTGGCTAAAAAAACACATGTTCCTCACATTTCTGTGGCAGAAAGATCTGGAATCTGAGAGGAGCCACACATTTCCTTCCACCCAGCGTTCCCCCAAGTCTCCCGATAAAAATGATAGCTCACTTGTGTGGGTAGGCCTAGCGCCCGCGACAGGAGACGCCCCAAAGCGCAACGTGGACACATCCAAATTTTTTAAAGAAAACAGAGGCGTTTTTGCAAAGTGCCTACCTGTAGATTTTGGCCTGTAGCTCAGCCGGCACCTAGGGAAACCTGTGCATTTCTGAAAACTAGAGACCTAGGGGAATCCAAGATGGGGTGACTTGTGTGGCTCGGACCAGGTTCTGTTACCCAGAATCCTTTGCAAACCTCAAAATTTGGCTTAAAAAACACATGTTCCTCACATTTCTGTGGCAGAAAGTTCTGGAATCTGAGAGGAGCCACACATTTCCTTCCGCCCAGCGTTCCCCAAAGTCTCCCGATAAAAATGATACCTCACTTGTGTGGGTAGGCCTAGCGCCCGCGACAGGAAACGCCCCAAAGCGCAACGTGGACACATCCAAATTTTTTAAAGAAAACAGAGGTGTTTTTTGCAAAGTGCCTACCTGTAGATTTTGGCCTCTAGCTCAGCCGCCACCTACGGAACCCTACCAAACCTGTGCATTTCTGAAAACTAGAGACCTAGGGGAATCCAAAATGGGGTGACTTGTGTGGCTCGGACCAGGTTCTGTTACCCAGAATCCTTTGCAAACCTCAAAATTTAGCTAAAAAAACACATGTTCCTCACATTTCTGTGGCAGAAAGTTCTGGAATCTGAGAGGAGCCACAAATTTCCTTCCACCCAGCGTTCCCCCAAGTCTCTCGATAAATATGATAGCTCACTTGTGTGGGTAGGCCTAGCGCCCGCAACAGGAAACGCCCCAAAGCGCAACGTGGACACATCCAAATTTTTGAAAGAAAACAGAGGCGTTTTTTGCAAAGTGCCTACCTGTAGATTTTGGCCTGTAGCTCAGCCGCCACCTAGGGAAACCTACCAAACCTGTGCATTTCTGAAAACTAGAGACCTAGGGGAATCCAAGATGGGGTGACTTGTGTGGCTCGGACCAGGTTCTGTTACCCAGAATCCTTTGCAAACCTCAAAATTTGGCTAAAAAAACACACGTTCCTCACTTTTCTGTGGCAGAAAGATCTGGAATCTGAGAGGAGCCACACATTTCCTTCCACCCACCGTTCCCCCAAGTCTCCCGATAAAAATGATAGCTCACTTGTGTGGGTAGGCCTAGCGCCCGCGACAGGAGACGCCCCAAAGCGCAACGTGGACACATCCAAATTTTTGAAAGAAAACAGAGGCGTTTTTGCAAAGTGCCTACCTGTAGATTTTGGCCTGTAGCTCAGCTGGCACCTAGGGAAACCTGTGCATTTCTGAAAACTAGAGACCTAGGGGAATCCAAGATGGGGTGACTTGTGTGGCTCGGACCAGGTTCTGTTACCCAGAATCCTTTGCAAACCTCAAAATTTGGCTAAAAAAACACATGTTCCTCACATTTCTGTGGCAGAAAGTTCTGGAATCTCAGAGGAGCCACACATTTCCTTCCGCCCAGCGTTCCCCCAAGTCTCCCGATAAAAATGATACCTCACTTGTGTGGGTAGGCCTAGCGCCCGCGACAGGAAACGCCCCAAAGCGCAACGTGGACACATCCAAATTTTTTAAAGAAAACAGAGGTGTTTTTTGCAAAGTGCCTACCTGTAGATTTTGGCCTCTAGCTCAGCCGCCACCTACGGAAACCTACCAAACCTGTGCATTTCTGAAAACTAGAGACCTAGGGGAATCCAAGATGGGGTGACTTGTGTGGCTCGGACCAGGTTCTGTTACCCAGAATCCTTTGCAAACCTCAAAATTTGGCTAAAAAAACACATGTTCCTCACATTTCTGTGGCAGAAAGTTCTGGAATCTGAGAGGAGCCACACATTTCCTTCCACCCAGCTTTCCCCCAAGTCTCCCGATAAAAATGACACCTCACTTGTGTGGGTAGGCCTAGCGCCCGCGACAGGAAACGCCCCAAAGCACAACGTAGACACATCCAAATGTTTAAAAGAAAACAGAGGTGTTTTTTGCAAAGTGCCTACCTGTAGATTTTGGCCTCTAGCTCAGCCGCCACCTACGGAAACCTACCAAACCTGTGCATTTCTGAAAACTAGAGACCTAGGGGAATCCAGGATGGGGTGACTTGTGTGGCTCGGACCAGGTTGTGTCACCCAGAATCCTTTGCAAACCTCAAAATTTGGCTAAAAAAACAAATGTTCCTCACATTTCTGTGGCAGAAAGTTCTGGAATCTGAGAGGCGCCACAAATTCCCTTCCACCCAGCGTTCCCCCACATCTCCTGATAAAAATGATACCTCACTTGTGTGGGGAGGCCTAGCGCCCGCGACAGGAGACGCCCCAAAGCGCAACGTGGACACATCCAAATTTTTTAAAGAAAACAGAGGTGTTTTTTGCAAAGTGCCTACCTGTAGATTTTGGCCTCTAGCTCAGCCGCCACCTACGGAAACCTATCAAACCTGTGCATTTCTGAAAACTAGAGACCTAGGGGAGTCCAAAATGGGGTGACTTGTGTGGCTCGTACCAGGTTCTGTTACCCAGAATCCTTTGCAAACCTCAAAATTTAGCTAAAAAAACACATGTTCCTCACATTTCTGTGGCAGAAAGTTCTGGAATCTGAGAGGAGCCACAAATGTCCTTCCACCCAGCGTTCCCCCAAGTCTCCCGATAAAAATGATACCTCACTTGTGTGGATAGGCCTAGCGCCCGCAACAGGAAACGCCCCAAAGCGCAACGTGGACACATCCAAATTTTTGAAAGAAAACAGAGGCGTTTTTTGCAAAGTGCCTACCTGTAGATTTTGGCCTGTAGCTCAGCCGCCACCTAGGGAAACCTACCAAACCTGTGCATTTCTGAAAACTAGAGACCTAGGGGAATCCAAGATGGGGTGACTTGTGTGGCTCGGACCAGGTTCTGTTACCCAGAATCCTTTGCAAACCTCAAAATTTGGCTAAAAAAACACATGTTCCTCACATTTCTGTGGCAGAAAGATCTGGAATCTGAGAGGAGCCACACATTTCCTTCCACCCAGCGTTCCCCCAAGTCTCCCGATAAAAATGATAGCTCACTTGTGTGGGTAGGCCTAGCGCCCGCGACAGGAGACGCCCCAAAGCGCAACGTGGACACATCCAAATTTTTGAAAGAAAACAGAGGCGTTTTTGCAAAGTGCCTACCTGTAGATTTTGGCCTGTAGCTCAGCCGGCACCTAGGGAAACCTGTGCATTTCTGAAAACTAGAGACCTAGGGGAATCCAAGATGGGGTGACTTGTGTGGCTCGGACCAGGTTCTGTTACCCAGAATCCTTTGCAAACCTCAAAATTTGGCTAAAAAAACACATGTTCCTCACATTTCTGTGGCAGAAAGTTCTGGAATCTGAGAGGAGCCACACATTTCCTTCCGCCCAGCGTTCCCCAAAGTCTCCCGATAAAAATGATACCTCACTTGTGTGGGTAGGCCTAGCGCCCGCGACAGGAAACGCCCCAAAGCGCAACGTGGACACATCCAAATTTTTTAAAGAAAACAGAGGTGTTTTTTGCAAAGTGCCTACCTGTAGATTTTGGCCTCTAGCTCAGCCGCCACCTACGGAACCCTAACAAACCTGTGCATTTCTGAAAACTAGAGACCTAGGGGAATCCAAAATGGGGTGACTTGTGTGGCTCGGACCAGGTTCTGTTACCCAGAATCCTTTGCAAACCTCAAAATTTAGCTAAAAAAACACATGTTCCTCACATTTCTGTGGCAGAAAGTTCTGGAATCTGAGAGGAGCCACAAATTTCCTTCCACCCAGTGTTCCCCCAAGTCTCCCGATAAAAATGATACCTCACTTGTGTGGGTAGGCCTAGCGCCCGCGACAGGAAACGCCCCAAAGCGCAACGTGGACACATCCAAATTTTTGAAAGAAAACAAAGGCGTTTTTTGCAAAGGGCCTACCTGTAGATTTTGGCCTGTAGCTCAGCCGCCACCTAGGGAAACCTACCAAACCTGTGCATTTCTGAAAACTAGAGACCTAGGGGAATCCAAGATGGGGTGACTTGTGTGGCTCGGACCAGGTTCTGTTACCCAGAATCCTTTGCAAACCTCAAAATTTGGCTAAAAAAACAAATGTTCCTCACATTTCTGTGGCAGAAAGATCTGGAATCTGAGAGGAGCCACACATTTCCTTCCACCCAGCGTTCCCCCAAGTCTCCCGATAAATATGATAGCTCACTTGTGTGGGTAGGCCTAGCGCCCGTGACAGGAAACGCCCCAAAGCGCAACGTGGACACATCCAAATTTTTGAAAGAAAACAGAGGTGTTTTTTGCAAAGTGCCTACCTGTAGATTTTGGCCTCTAGCTCAGCCGCCAGCTAGGGAAACCTACCAAACCTGTGCATTTCTGAAAACTAGAGACCTAGGGGAATCCAAGATGGGGTGACCTGTGTGGCTCGGACCAGGTTCTGTTACCCAGAATCCTTTGCAAACCTCAAAATTTGGCTAAAAAAACACATGTTCCTCACATTTCTGTGGCAGAAAGTTCTGGAATCTGAGAGGAGCCACAAATTTCCTTCCACCCAGCGTTCGCCCAAGTCTCCCGATAAAAATGATACCTCACTTGTGTGGGTAGGCCTAGCGCCCGCAACAGGAAACGCCCCAAAGCGCAACGTGGACACATCCAAATTTTTGAAAGAAAACAGAGGCGTTTTTTGCAAAGTGCCTACCTGTAGATTTTGGCCTGTAGCTCAGCCGGCACCTAGGGAAACCTACCAAACCTGTGCATTTCTGAAAACTAGAGACCTAGGGGAATCCAAGATGGGGTGACTTGTGTGGCTCGGACCAGGTTCTGTTACCCAGAATCCTTTGCAAACCTCAAAATTTGGCTAAAAAAACAAATGTTCCTCACATTTCTGTGGCAGAAAGATCTGGAATCTGAGAGGAGCCACACATTTCCTTCCACCCAGCGTTCCCCCAAGTCTCCCGATAAATATGATAGCTCACTTGTGTGGGTAGGCCTAGCGCCCGTGACAGGAAACGCCCCAAAGCGCAACGTGGACACATCCAAATTTTTGAAAGAAAACAGAGGTGTTTTTTGCAAAGTGCCTACCTGTAGATTTTGGCCTCTAGCTCAGCCGCCACCTAGGGAAACCTACCAAACCTATGCATTTCTGAAAACTAGAGACCTAGGGGAATCCAAGATGGGGTGACCTGTGTGGCTCGGACCAGGTTCTGTTACCCAGAATCCTTTGCAAACCTCAAAATTTGGCTAAAAAAACACATGTTCCTCACATTTCTGTGGCAGAAAGTTCTGGAATCTGAGAGGAGCCACAAATTTCCTTCCACCCAGCGTTCGCCCAAGTCTCCCGATAAAAATGATACCTCACTTGTGTGGGTAGGCCTAGCGCCCGCAACAGGAAACGCCCCAAAGCGCAACGTGGACACATCCAAATTTTTGAAAGAAAACAGAGGCGTTTTTTGCAAAGTGCCTACCTGTAGATTTTGGCCTGTAGCTCAGCCGGCACCTAGGGAAACCTACCAAACCTGTGCATTTCTGAAAACTAGAGACCTAGGGGAATCCAAGATGGGGTGACTTGTGTGGCTCGGACCAGGTTCTGTTACCCAGAATCCTTTGCAAACCTCAAAATTTGGCTAAAAAAACAAATGTTCCTCACATTCCTGTGGCAGAAAGATCTGGAATCCGAGAGGAGCCACACATTTCCTTCCACCCAGCGTTCCCCCAAGTCTCCCGATAAATATGATAGCTCACTTGTGTGGGTAGGCCTAGCGCCCGTGACAGGAAACGCCCCAAAGCGCAATGTGGACACATCCAAATTTTTGAAAGAAAACAGAGGCGTTTTTGCAAAGTGCCTACCTGTAGATTTTGGCCTGTAGCTCAGCCGGCACCTAGGGAAACCTGTGCATTTCTGAAAACTAGAGACCTAGGGGAATCCAAGATGGGGTGACTTGTGTGGCTCGGACCAGGTTCTGTTACCCAGAATCCTTTGCAAACCTCAAAATTTGGCTAAAAAAACACATGTTCCTCACATTTCTGTGGCAGAAAGTTCTGGAATCTGAGAGGAGCCACACATTTCCTTCCGCCCAGCGTTCCCCCAAGTCTCCCGATAAAAATTATACCTCACTTGTGTGGGTAGGCCTAGCGCCCGCGACAGGAAACGCCCCAAAGCGCAACGTGGACACATCCAAATTTTTTAAAGAAAACAGAGGTGTTTTTTGCAAAGTGCCTACCTGTAGATTTTGGCCTCTAGCTCAGCCGCCACCTACGGAAACCTACCAAACCTGTGCATTTCTGAAAACTAGAGACCTAGGGGAATCCAAGATGGGGTGACTTGTGTGGCTCGGACCAGGTTCTGTTACCCAGAATCCTTTGCAAACCTCAAAATTTGGCTAAAAAAACACATGTTCCTCACATTTCTGTGGCAGAAAGTTCTGGAATCTGAGAGGAGCCACACATTTCCTTCCACCCAGCTTTCCCCCAAGTCTCCCGATAAAAATGACACCTCACTTGTGTGGGTAGGCCTAGCGCCCGCGACAGGAAACGCCCCAAAGCACAACGTAGACACATCCAAATTTTTGAAAGAAAACAGAGGTGTTTTTTGCAAAGTGCCTACCTGTAGATTTTGGCCTCTAGCTCAGCCGCCACCTACGGAAACCTATCAAACCTGTGCATTTCTGAAAACTAGAGACCTAGGGGAATCCAAGATGGGGTGACTTGTGTGGCTCGGACCAGGTTCTGTTACCCAGAATCCTTTGCAAACCTCAAAATTTGGCTAAAAAACACATGTTCCTCACATTTCTGTGGCAGAAAGATCTGGAATCTGAGAGGAGCCACACATTTCCTTCCACCCAGCGTTCCCCCAAGTCTCCCGATAAAAATGATAGCTCACTTGTGTGGGTAGGCCTAGCGCCCGCGACAGGAGACGCCCCAAAGCGCAACGTGGACACATCCAAATTTTTGAAAGAAAACAGAGGCGTTTTTGCAAAGTGCCTACCTGTAGATTTTGGCCTGTAGCTCAGCCGGCACCTAGGGAAACCTGTGCATTTCTGAAAACTAGAGACCTAGGGGAATCCAAGATGGGGTGACTTGTGTGGCTCGGACCAGGTTCTGTTACCCAGAATCCTTTGCAAACCTCAAAATTTGGCTAAAAAAACACATGTTCCTCACATTTCTGTGGCAGAAAGTTCTGGAATCTGAGAGGAGCCACACATTTCCTTCCGCCCAGCGTTCCCCCAAGTCTCCCGATAAAAATGATACCTCACTTGTGTGGGTAGGCCTAGCGCCCGCGACAGGAAACGCCCCAAAGCGCAACGTGGACACATCCAAATTTTTTAAAGAAAACAGAGGTGTTTTTTGCAAAGTGCCTACCTGTAGATTTTGGCCTCTAGCTCAGCCGCCACCTACGGAAACCTACCAAACCTGTGCATTTCTGAAAACTAGAGACCTAAGGGAATCCAAGATGGGGTGACTTGTGTGGCTCGGACCAGGTTCTGTTACCCAGAATCCTTTGCAAACCTCAAAATTTGGCTAAAAAAACACATGTTCCTCACATTTCTGTGGCAGAAAGTTCTGGAATCTGAGAGGAGCCACACATTTCCTTCCACCCAGCTTTCCCCCAAGTCTCCCGATAAAAATGACACCTCACTTGTGTGGGTAGGCCTAGCGCCCGCGACAGGAAACGCCCCAAAGCACAACGTGGACACATCCAAATTTTTGAAAGAAAACAGAGGTGTTTTTTGCAAAGTGCCTACCTGTAGATTTTGGCCTCTAGCTCAGCCGCCACCTACGGAAACCTATCAAACCTGTGCATTTCTGAAAACTAGAGACCTAGGGGAATCCAAGATGGGGTGACTTGTGTGGCTCGGACCAGGTTCTGTTACCCAGAATCCTTTGCAAACCTCAAAATTTGGCTAAAAAAACACATGTTCCTCACATTTCTGTGGCAGAAAGTTCTGGAATCTGAGAGGCGCCACAAATTCCCTTCCACCCAGCGTTCCCCCACATCTCCTGATAAAAATGATACCTCACTTGTGTGGGGAGGCCTAGCGCCCGCGACAGGAGACGCCCCAAAGCGCAACGTGGACACATCCAAATTTTTTAAAGAAAACAGAGGCGTTTTTTGCAAAGTGCCTACCTGTAGATTTTGGCCTGTAGCTCAGCCGCCACCTAGGGAAACCTACCAAATCTGTGCATTTCTGAAAACTAGAGACCTAGGGGAATCCAAGATGGGGTGACTTGTGTGGCTCGGACCAGGTTCTGTTACCCAGAATCCTTTGCAAACCTCAAAATTTGGCTAAAAAAAACACATGTTCCTCACATTTCTGTGGCAGAAAGTTCTGGAATCTGAGAGGAGCCACAAATTTCCTTCCACCCAGCGTTCCCCCAAGTCTCCCGATAAAAATGATACCTCACTTGTGTGGGTAGGCCTAGCGCCCGCGACAGGAAACGCCCCAAAGCGCAACGTGGACACATCCAAATTTTTGAAAGAAAACAGAGGCGTTTTTTGCAAAGTGCCTACCTGTAGATTTTGGCCTGTAGCTCAGCCGCCACCTAGGGAAACCTACCAAACCTGTGCATTTCTGAAAACTAGAGACCTAGGGGAATCCAGGATGGGGTGACTTGTGTGGCTCGGACCAGGTTGTGTCACCCAGAATCCTTTGCAAATCTCAAAATTTGGCTAAAAAAACACATGTTCCTCACATTTCTGTGGCAGAAAGTTCTGGAATCTGAGAGGCGCCACAAATTCCCTTCCACCCAGCGTTCCCCCACATCTCCTGATAAAAATGATACCTCACTTGTGTGGGGAGGCCTAGCGCCCGCGACAGGAGACGCCCCAAAGCGCAACGTGGACACATCCAAATTTTTTAAAGAAAACAGAGGCGTTTTTTGCAAAGTGCCTACCTGTAGATTTTGGCCTGTAGCTCAGCCGCCACCTAGGGAAACCTACCAAATCTGTGCATTTCTGAAAACTAGAGACCTAGGGGAATCCAAGATGGGGTGACTTGTGTGGCTCGGACCAGGTTCTGTTACCCAGAATCCTTTGCAAACCTCAAAATTTGGCTAAAAAAAACACATGTTCCTCACATTTCTGTGGCAGAAAGTTCTGGAATCTGAGAGGAGCCACAAATTTCCTTCCACCCAGCGTTCCCCCAAGTCTCCCGATAAAAATGATACCTCACTTGTGTGGGTAGGCCTAGCGCCCGCGACAGGAAACGCCCCAAAGCGCAACGTGGACACATCCAAATTTTTGAAAGAAAACAGAGGCGTTTTTTGCAAAGTGCCTACCTGTAGATTTTGGCCTGTAGCTCAGCCGCCACCTAGGGAAACCTACCAAACCTGTGCATTTCTGAAAACTAGAGACCTAGGGGAATCCAGGATGGGGTGACTTGTGTGGCTCGGACCAGGTTGTGTCACCCAGAATCCTTTGCAAACCTCAAAATTTAGCTAAAAAAACACATGTTCCTCACATTTCTGTGGCAGAAAGTTCTGGAATCTGAGAGGAGACACACATTTCCTTCCACCCAGCGTTCCCCCAAGTCTCCCGATAAAAATGATACCTCACTTGTGTGTATAGGCCTAGCGCCCGTGACAGGAAACGCCCCAAAGCGCAACGTGGACACATCCAAATTTTTGAAAGAAAACAGAGGTGTTTTTTGCAAAGTGCCTACCTGTAGATTTTGGCCTCTAGCTCAGCCGCCACCTACGGAAACCTATCAAACCTGTGCATTTCTGAAAACTAGAGACCTAGGGGAGTCCAAAATGGGGTGACTTGTGTGGCTCGTACCAGGTTCTGTTACCCAGAATCCTTTGCAAACCTCAAAATTTAGCTAAAAAAACACATGTTCCTCACATTTCTGTGGCAGAAAGTTCTGGAATCTGAGAGGAGCCACAAATGTCCTTCCACCCAGCGTTCCCCCAAGTCTCCCGATAAAAATGATACCTCACTTGTGTGGATAGGCCTAGCGCCCGTGACAGGAAACGCCCCAAAGCGCAACGTGGACACATCCAAATTTTTGAAAGAAAACAAAGGCGTTTTTTGCAAAGTGCCTACCTGTAGATTTTGGCCTGTAGCTCAGCCGGCACCTAGGGAAACCTACCAAACCTGTGCATTTCTGAAAACTAGAGACCTAGGGGAATCCAAGATGGGGTGACTTGTGTGGCTCGGACCAGGTTCTGTTACCCAGAATCCTTTGCAAACCTCAAAATTTGGCTAAAAAAACACATGTTCCTCACATTTCTGTGGCAGAAAGTTCTGGAATCTGAGAGGAGCCACACATTTCCTTCCACCCAGCGTTCCCCCAAGTCTCCCGATAAAAATGATACCTCACTTGTGTGGGTAGGCCTAGCGCCCGCGACAGAAAACGCCCCAAAGCGCAAAGTGGACACATCCACATTTTTTAAAGAAAACAGAGGTGTTTTTTGCAAAGTGCCTACCTGTAGATTTTGGCCTCTAGCTTAGCCGCCACCTACGGAAACCTACCAAACCTGTGCATTTCTGAAAACTAGAGACCTAGGGGAATCCAAAATGGGGTGACTTGTGTGGCTCGGACCAGGTTCTGTTACCCAGAATCCTTTGCAAACCTCAAAATTTAGCTAAAAAAACACATGTTCCTCACATTTCTGTGGCAGAAAGTTCTGGAATCTGAGAGGAGCCACAAATTTCCTTCCACCCAGCGTTCCCCCAAGTCTCCCGATAAAAATGATACCTCACTTGTGTGGGTAGGCCTAGCGCCCGTGACAGGAAACGCCCCAAAGCGCAACGTGGACACATCCAAATTTTTGAAAGAAAACAGAGGCGTTTTTTGCAAAGTGCCTACCTGTAGATTTTGGCCTGTAGCTCAGCCGCCACCTAGGGAAACCTACCAAACCTGTGCATTTCTGAAAACTAGAGACCTAGGGGAATCCAAAATGGGGTGACTTGTGTGGCTCGGACCAGGTTCTGTTACCCAGAATCCTTTGCAAACCTCAAAATTTAGCTAAAAAAACACATGTTCCTCACATTTCTGTGGCAGAAAGTTCTGGAATCTGAGAGGAGCCACAAATTTCCTTCCACCCAGCGTTCCCCCAAGTCTCCCGATAAAAATGATACCTCACTTGTGTGGGTAGGCCTAGCGCCCATGACAGGAAACGCCCCAAAGCGCAACGTGGACACATCCAAATTTTTGAAAGAAAACAGAGGCGTTTTTTGCAAAGTGCCTACCTGTAGATTTTGGCCTGTAGCTCAGCCGCCACCTAGGGAAACCTACCAAACCTGTGCATTTCTGAAAACTAGAGACCTAGGGGAATCTAGGATGGGGTGACTTGTGTGGCTCGGACCAGGTTGTGTCACCCAGAATCCTTTGCAAACCTCAAAATTTGGCTAAAAAAACACATGTTCCTCACATTTCTGTGGCAGAAAGTTCTGGAATCTGAGAGGAGACACACATTTCCTTCCACCCAGCTTTCCCCCAAGTCTCCCGATAAAAATGACACCTCACTTGTGTGGGTAGGCCTAGCGCCCGCGACAGGAAACGCCCCAAAGCACAACGTGGACACATCCAAATTTTTGAAAGAAAACAGAGGTGTTTTTTGCAAAGTGCCTACCTGTAGATTTTGGCCTCTAGCTCAGCCGCCACCTACGGAAACCTATCAAACCTGTGCATTTCTGAAAACTAGAGACCTAGGGGAGTCCAAAATGGGGTGACTTGTGTGGCTCGTACCAGGTTCTGTTACCCAGAATCCTTTGCAAACCTCAAAATTTAGCTAAAAAAACACATGTTCCTCACATTTCTGTGGCAGAAAGTTCTGGAATCTGAGAGGAGCCACAAATGTCCTTCCACCCAGCGTTCCCCCAAGTCTCCCGATAAAAATGATACCTCACTTGTGTGGATAGGCCTAGCGCCCGTGACAGGAAACGCCCCAAAGCGCAACGTGGACACATCCAAATTTTTGAAAGAAAACAGAGGTGTTTTTTGCAAAGTGCCTACCTGTAGATTTTGGCCTCTAGCTCAGCCGCCACCTACGGAAACCTATCAAACCTGTGCATTTCTGAAAACTAGAGACCTAGGGGAGTCCAAAATGGGGTGACTTGTGTGGCTCGTACCAGGTTCTGTTACCCAGAATCCTTTGCAAACCTCAAAATTTAGCTAAAAAAACACATGTTCCTCACATTTCTGTGGCAGAAAGTTCTGGAATCTGAGAGGAGCCACAAATGTCCTTCCACCCAGCGTTCCCCCAAGTCTCCCGATAAAAATGATACCTCACTTGTGTGGATAGGCCTAGCGCCCGTGACAGGAAACGCCCCAAAGCGCAACGTGGACACATCCAAATTTTTGAAAGAAAACAAAGGCGTTTTTTGCAAAGTGCCTACCTGTAGATTTTGGCCTGTAGCTCAGCCGGCACCTAGGGAAACCTACCAAACCTGTGCATTTCTGAAAACTAGAGACCTAGGGGAATCCAAGATGGGGTGACTTGTGTGGCTCGGACCAGGTTCTGTTACCCAGAATCCTTTGCAAACCTCAAAATTTGGCTAAAAAAACACATGTTCCTCACATTTCTGTGGCAGAAAGTTCTGGAATCTGAGAGGAGCCACACATTTCCTTCCACCCAGCGTTCCCCCAAGTCTCCCGATAAAAATGATACCTCACTTGTGTGGGTAGGCCTAGCGCCCGCGACAGAAAACGCCCCAAAGCGCAACGTGGACACATCCACATTTTTTAAAGAAAACAGAGGTGTTTTTTGCAAAGTGCCTACCTGTAGATTTTGGCCTCTAGCTTAGCCGCCACCTACGGAAACCTACCAAACCTGTGCATTTCTGAAAACTAGAGACCTAGGGGAATCCAAAATGGGGTGACTTGTGTGGCTCGGACCAGGTTCTGTTACCCAGAATCCTTTGCAAACCTCAAAATTTAGCTAAAAAAACACATGTTCCTCACATTTCTGTGGCAGAAAGTTCTGGAATCTGAGAGGAGCCACAAATTTCCTTCCACCCAGCGTTCCCCCAAGTCTCCCGATAAAAATGATACCTCACTTGTGTGGGTAGGCCTAGCGCCCGCGACAGGAAACGCCCCAAAGCACATCGTGGACACATCCAAATTTTTTAAAGAAAACAGAGGTGTTTTTTGCAAAGTGCCTACCTGTAGATTTTGGCCTCTAGCTCAGCCGCCACCTACGGAAACCTATCAAACCTGTGCATTTCTGAAAACTAGAGACCTAGGGGAATCCAAAATGGGGTGACTTGTGTGGCTCGTACCAGGTTCTGTTACCCAGAATCCTTTGCAAACCTCAAAATTTAGCTAAAAAAACACATGTTCCTCACATTTCTGTGGCAGAAAGTTCTGGAATCTGAGAGGAGCCACAAATGTCCTTCCACCCAGCGTTCCCCCAAGTCTCCCGATAAAAATGATACCTCACTTGTGTGGGTAGGCCTAGCGCCCGCAACAGGAAACGCCCCAAAGCGCAACGTGGACACATCCAAATTTTTGAAAGAAAACAGAGGCGTTTTTTGCAAAGTGCCTACCTGTAGATTTTGGCCTGTAGCTCAGCCGCCACCTAGGGAAACCTACCAAACCTGTGCATTTCTGAAAACTAGAGACCTAGGGGAATCCAAGATGGGGTGACTTGTGTGGCTCGGACCAGGTTCTGTTACCCAGAATCCTTTGCAAACCTCAAAATTTGGCTAAAAAAACACATGTTCCTCACATTTCTGTGGCAGAAAGTTCTGGAATCTGAGAGGAGCCACACATTTCCTTCCGCCCAGCGTTCCCCCAAGTCTCCCGATAAAAATGATACCTCACTTGTGTGGGTAGGCCTAGCGCCCGCGACAGAAAACGCCCCAAAGCGCAACGTGGACACATCCACATTTTTTAAAGAAAACAGAGGTGTTTTTTGCAAAGTGCCTACCTGTAGATTTTGGCCTCTAGCTTAGCCGCCACCTACGGAAACCTACCAAACCTGTGCATTTCTGAAAACTAGAGACCTAGGGGAATCCAAAATGGGGTGACTTGTGTGGCTCGGACCAGGTTCTGTTACCCAGAATCCTTTGCAAACCTCAAAATTTAGCTAAAAAAACACATGTTCCTCACATTTCTGTGGCAGAAAGTTCTGGAATCTGAGAGGAGCCACAAATTTCCTTCCACCCAGCGTTCCCCCAAGTCTCCCGATAAAAATGATACCTCACTTGTGTGGGTAGGCCTAGCGCCCGTGACAGGAAACGCCCCAAAGCGCAACGTGGACACATCCAAATTTTTGAAAGAAAACAGAGGCGTTTTTTGCAAAGTGCCTACCTGTAGATTTTGGCCTGTAGCTCAGCCGCCACCTAGGGAAACCTACCAAACCTGTGCATTTCTGAAAACTAGAGACCTAGGGGAATCTAGGATGGGGTGACTTGTGTGGCTCGGACCAGGTTGTGTCACCCAGAATCCTTTGCAAACCTCAAAATTTGGCTAAAAAAACACATGTTCCTCACATTTCTGTGGCAGAAAGTTCTGGAATCTGAGAGGAGACACACATTTCCTTCCACCCAGCTTTCCCCCAAGTCTCCCGATAAAAATGACACCTCACTTGTGTGGGTAGGCCTAGCGCCCGCGACAGGAAACGCCCCAAAGCACAACGTGGACACATCCAAATTTTTGAAAGAAAACAGAGGTGTTTTTTGCAAAGTGCCTACCTGTAGATTTTGGCCTCTAGCTCAGCCGCCACCTACGGAAACCTATCAAACCTGTGCATTTCTGAAAACTAGAGACCTAGGGGAGTCCAAAATGGGGTGACTTGTGTGGCTCGTACCAGGTTCTGTTACTCAGAATCCTTTGCAAACCTCAAAATTTAGCTAAAAAAACACATGTTCCTCACATTTCTGTGGCAGAAAGTTCTGGAATCTGAGAGGAGCCACAAATGTCCTTCCACCCAGCGTTCCCCCAAGTCTCCCGATAAAAATGATACCTCACTTGTGTGGATAGGCCTAGCGCCCGTGACAGGAAACGCCGCAAAGCGCAACGTGGACACATCCAAATTTTTGAAAGAAAACAGAGGTGTTTTTTGCAAAGTGCCTACCTGTAGATTTTGGCCTCTAGCTCAGCCGCCACCTACGGAAACCTATCAAACCTGTGCATTTCTGAAAACTAGAGACCTAGGGGAGTCCAAAATGGGGTGACTTGTGTGGCTCGTACCAGGTTCTGTTACCCAGAATCCTTTGCAAACCTCAAAATTTAGCTAAAAAAACACATGTTCCTCACATTTCTGTGGCAGAAAGTTCTGGAATCTGAGAGGAGCCACAAATGTCCTTCCACCCAGCGTTCCCCCAAGTCTCCCGATAAAAATGATACCTCACTTGTGTGGATAGGCCTAGCGCCCGTGACAGGAAACGCCCCAAAGCGCAACGTGGACACATCCAAATTTTTGAAAGAAAACAAAGGCGTTTTTTGCAAAGTGCCTACCTGTAGATTTTGGCCTGTAGCTCAGCCGGCACCTAGGGAAACCTACCAAACCTGTGCATTTCTGAAAACTAGAGACCTAGGGGAATCCAAGATGGGGTGACTTGTGTGGCTCGGACCAGGTTCTGTTACCCAGAATCCTTTGCAAACCTCAAAATTTGGCTAAAAAAACACATGTTCCTCACATTTCTGTGGCAGAAAGTTCTGGAATCTGAGAGGAGCCACACATTTCCTTCCACCCAGCGTTCCCCCAAGTCTCCCGATAAAAATGATACCTCACTTGTGTGGGTAGGCCTAGCGCCCGCGACAGAAAACGCCCCAAAGCGCAACGTGGACACATCCACATTTTTTAAAGAAAACAGAGGTGTTTTTTGCAAAGTGCCTACCTGTAGATTTTGGCCTCTAGCTTAGCCGCCACCTACGGAAACCTACCAAACCTGTGCATTTCTGAAAACTAGAGACCTAGGGGAATCCAAAATGGGGTGACTTGTGTGGCTCGGACCAGGTTCTGTTACCCAGAATCCTTTGCAAACCTCAAAATTTAGCTAAAAAAACACATGTTCCTCACATTTCTGTGGCAGAAAGTTCTGGAATCTGAGAGGAGCCACAAATTTCCTTCCACCCAGCGTTCCCCCAAGTCTCCCGATAAAAATGATACCTCACTTGTGTGGGTAGGCCTAGCGCCCGCGACAGGAAACGCCCCAAAGCACATCGTGGACACATCCAAATTTTTTAAAGAAAACAGAGGTGTTTTTTGCAAAGTGCCTACCTGTAGATTTTGGCCTCTAGCTCAGCCGCCACCTACGGAAACCTATCAAACCTGTGCATTTCTGAAAACTAGAGACCTAGGGGAATCCAAAATGGGGTGACTTGTGTGGCTCGTACCAGGTTCTGTTACCCAGAATCCTTTGCAAACCTCAAAATTTAGCTAAAAAAACACATGTTCCTCACATTTCTGTGGCAGAAAGTTCTGGAATCTGAGAGGAGCCACAAATGTCCTTCCACCCAGCGTTCCCCCAAGTCTCCCGATAAAAATGATACCTCACTTGTGTGGGTAGGCCTAGCGCCCGCAACAGGAAACGCCCCAAAGCGCAACGTGGACACATCCAAATTTTTGAAAGAAAACAGAGGCGTTTTTTGCAAAGTGCCTACCTGTAGATTTTGGCCTGTAGCTCAGCCGCCACCTAGGGAAACCTACCAAACCTGTGCATTTCTGAAAACTAGAGACCTAGGGGAATCCAAGATGGGGTGACTTGTGTGGCTCGGACCAGGTTCTGTTACCCAGAATCCTTTGCAAACCTCAAAATTTGGCTAAAAAAACACATGTTCCTCACATTTCTGTGGCAGAAAGATCTGGAATCTGAGAGGAGCCACACATTTCCTTCCACCCAGCGTTCCCCCAAGTCTCCCGATAAAAATGATAGCTCACTTGTGTGGGTAGGCCTAGCGCCCGCGACAGGAGACGCCCCAAAGCGCAACGTGGACACATCCAACTTTTTTAAAAAAACAGAGGCGTTTTTGCAAAGTGCCTACCTGTAGATTTTGACCTGTAGCTCAGCCGGCACCTAGGGAAACCTGTGCATTTCTGAAAACTAGAGACCTAGGGGAATCCAAGATGGGGTGACTTGTGTGGCTCGGACCAGGTTCTGTTACCCAGAATCCTTTGCAAACCTCAAAATTTGGCTAAAAAAACACATGTTCCTCACATTTCTGTGGCAGAAAGTTCTGGAATCTGAGAGGAGCCACACATTTCCTTCCGCCCAGCGTTCCCCCAAGTCTTCCGATAAAAATGATACCTCACTTGTGTGGGTAGGCCTAGCGCCCGCGACAGGAAACGCCCCAAAGCGCAACGTGGACACATCCAAATTTTTTAAAAAAAACAGAGGTGTTTTTTGCAAAGTGCCTACCTGTAGATTTTGGCCTCTAGCTCAGCCGCCACCTATGGAAACCTACCAAACCTGTGCATTTCTGAAAACTAGAGACCTAGGGGAATCCAAAATGGGGTGACTTGTGTGGCTCGGACCAGGTTCTGTTACCCAGAATCCTTTGCAAACCTCAAAATTTAGCTAAAAAAACACATGTTCCTCACATTTCTGTGGCAGAAAGTTCTGGAATCTGAGAGGAGCCACAAATTTCCTTCCACCCAGCGTTCCCCCAAGTCTCCCGATAAAAATGATACCTCACTTGTGTGGGTAGGCCTAGCGCCCGCGACAGGAAACGCCCCAAAGCGCAACGTGGACACATCCAAATTTTTTAAAGAAAACAGAGGCGTTTTTTGCAAAGTGCCTACCTGTAGATTTTGGCCTGTAGCTCAGCCGCCACCTAGGGAAACCTACCAAACCTGTGCATTTCTGAAAACTAGAGACCTAGGGGAATCCAAGATGGGGTGACTTGTGTGGCTCGGACCAGGTTCTGTTACCCAGAATCCTTTGCAACCCTCAAAATTTGGCTAAAAAAACAAATGTTCCTCACATTTCTGTGGCAGAAAGATCTGGAATCTGAGAGGAGCCACACATTTCCTTCCACCCAGCGTTCCCCCAAGTCTCCCGATAAAAATGATAGCTCACTTGTGTGGGTAGGCCTAGCGCCCGTGACAGGAAACGCCCCAAAGCGCAACGTGGACACATCCAAATTTTTGAAAGAAAACAGAGGTGTTTTTTGCAAAGTGCCTACCTGTAGATTTTGGCCTCTAGCTCAGCCGCCACCTAGGGAAACCTACCAAACCTGTGCATTTCTGAAAACTAGAGACCTAGGGGAATCCAAGATGGGGTGACCTGTGTGGCTCGGACCAGGTTCTGTTACCCAGAATCCTTTGCAAACCTCAAAATTTGGCTAAAAAAACACATGTTCCTCACATTTCTGTGGCAGAAAGTTCTGGAATCTGAGAGGAGCCACAAATTTCCTTCCACCCAGCGTTCCCCCACGTCTCCCGATAAAAATGATACCTCACTTGTGTGGGTAGGCCTAGCGCCCGCGACAGGAGGCGCCCCAAAGCGCAACGTGGACACATCCAAATTTTTGAAAGAAAACAGAGGCGTTTTTTGCAAAGTGCCTACCTGTAGATTTTGGCCTGTAGCTCAGCCGGCACCTAGGGAAACCTACCAAACCTGTGCATTTCTGAAAACTAGAGACCTAGCGGAATCCAAGATGGGGTGACTTGTGTGGCTCGGACCAGGTTCTGTTACCCAGAATCCTTTGCAAACCTCAAAATTTGGCTAAAAAAACACATGTTCCTCACATTTCTGTGGCAGAAAGTTTTGGAATCTGAGAGGAGCCACAAATTTCCTTCCACCTAGCGTTCCCCCAAGTCTCCCGATAAAAATGATACCTCACTTGTGTGGGTAGGCCTAGCGCCCGCGACAGGAAACGCCCCAAAGCGCAACGTGGACACATCAAAATTTTTGAAAGAAAACTGAGGTGTTTTTTGCAAAGTGCCTACCTGTAGATTTTGGCCTGTAGCTCAGCCGGCACCTAGGGAAACCTACCAAACCTGTGCATTTCTGAAAACTAGAGACCTAGGGGAATCCAAGATGGGGTGACTTGTGTGGCTCGGACCAGGTTCTGTTACCCAGAATCCTTTGCAAACCTCAAAATTTGGCTAAAAAAACACATGTTCCTCACATTTCTGTGGCAGAAAGTTCTGGAATCTGAGAGGAGCCACAAATTTCCTTCCACCCAGCGTTCCCCCAAGTCTCACTATAAAAATGATACCTCACTTGTGTGAGTAGGCCTAGCGCCCGCGACAGGAAACGCCCCAAAGCGCAACGTGGACACATCCAATTTTTTTAAAAGAAAACAGAGGTGTTTTTTGCAAAGTGCCTACCTGTAGATTTTGGCCTCTAGCTTAGCCGCCACCTACGGAAACCTACCAAACCTGTGCATTTCTGAAAACTAGAGACCTAGGGGAATCCAAAATGGGGTGACTTGTGTGGCTCGGACCAGGTTCTGTTACCCAGAATCCTTTGCAAACCTCAAAATTTAGCTAAAAAAACACATGTTCCTCACATTTCTGTGGCAGAAAGTTCTGGAATCTGAGAGGAGCCACAAATTTCCTTCCACCCAGCGTTCCCCCAAGTCTCCCGATAAAAATGATACCTCACTTGTGTGGGTAGGCCTAGCGCCCGCAACAGGAAACGCCCCAAAGCGCAACGTGGACACATCCAAATTTTTTAAAGAAAACAGAGGCGTTTTTTGCAAAGTGCCTACCTGTAGATTTTGGCCTGTAGCTCAGCCGCCACCTAGGGAAACCTACCAAACCTGTGCATTTCTGAAAACTAGAGACCTAGGGGAATCCAAGATGGGGTGACTTGTGTGGCTCGGACCAGGTTCTGTTACCCAGAATCCTTTGCAAACCTCAAAATTTGGCTAAAAAAACACATGTTCCTCACATTTCTGTGGCAGAAAGATCTGGAATCTGAGAGGAGCCACACATTTCCTTCCACCCAGCGTTCCCCCAAGTCTCCCGATAAAAATGATAGCTCACTTGTGTGGGTAGGCCTAGCGCCCGTGACAGGAAACGCCCCAAAGCGCAACGTGGACACATCCAAATTTTTGAAAGAAAACAGAGGTGTTTTTTGCAAAGTGCCTACCTGTAGATTTTGGCCTCTAGCTCAGCCGCCACCTAGGGAAACCTACCAAACCTGTGCATTTCTGAAAACTAGAGACCTAGGGGAATCCAAGATGGGGTGACTTGTGTGGCTCGGACCAGGTTCTGTTACCCAGAATCCTTTGCAAACCTCAAAATTTGGCTAAAAAAACACATGTTCCTCACATTTCTGTGGCAGAAAGTTCTGGAATCTGAGAGGCACCACAAATTCCCTTCCACCCAGCGTTCCCCCACATCTCCTGATAAAAATGATACCTCACTTGTGTGGGTAGGCCTAGCGCCCGCGACAGGAGACGCCCCAAAGCGCAACGTGGACACATCCAAATTTTTGAAAGAAAACAGAGGCGTTTTTTGCAAAGTGCCTACCTGTAGATTTTGGCCTGTAGCTCAGCCGCCACCTAGGGAAACCTACCAAATCTGTGCATTTCTGAAAACTAGAGACCTAGGGGAATCCAAGATGGGGTGACTTGTGTGGCTCGGACCAGGTTCTGTTACCCAGAATCCTTTGCAAACCTCAAAATTTGGCTAAAAAAAACACATGTTCCTCACATTTCTGTGGCAGAAAGTTCTGGAATCTGAGAGGAGCCACAAATTTCCTTCCACCCAGCGTTCCCCCAAGTCTCCCGATAAAAATGATACCTCACTTGTGTGGGTAGGCCTAGCGCCCGCGACAGGAAACGCCGCAAAGCGCAACGTGGACACATCCAAATTTTTGAAAGAAAACAGAGGCGTTTTTTGCAAAGTGCCTGCCTGTAGATTTTGGCCTGTAGCTCAGCCGCCACCTACGGAAACCTACCAAACCTGTGCGTTTCTGAAAACTAGAGACCTAGGGGAATCCAAAATGGGGTGACTTGTGTGGCTCGGACCAGGTTCTGTTACCCAGAATCCTTTGCAAACCTCAAAATTTAGCTAAAAAAACACATGTTCCTCACATTTCTGTGGCAGAAAGTTCTGGAATCTGAGAGGAGCCACAAATTTCCTTCCACCCAGCGTTCCCCCAAGTCTCCCGATAAAAATGATACCTCACTTGTGTGGGTAGGCCTAGCGCCCGCGACAGGAAACGCCGCAAAGCGCAACGTGGACACATCCAAATTTTCGAAAGAAAACAGAGGCGTTTTTTGCAAAGTGCCTACCTGTAGATTTTGGCCTCTAGCTTAGCCGCCACCTACGGAAACCTACCAAACCTGTGCATTTCTGAAAACTAGAGACCTAGGGGAATCCAAAATGGGGTGACTTGTGTGGCTCGGACCAGGTTCTGTTACCCAGAATCCTTTGCAAACCTCAAAATTTAGCTAAAAAAACACATGTTCCTCACATTTCTGTGGCAGAAAGTTCTGGAATCTGAGAGGAGCCACAAATTTCCTTCCACCCAGCGTTCCCCCAAGTCTCCCGATAAAAATGATACCTCACTTGTGTGGGTAGGCCTAGCGCCCGCAACAGGAAACGCCCCAAAGCGCAACGTGGACACATCCAAATTTTTTAAAGAAAACAGAGGCGTTTTTTGCAAAGTGCCTACCTGTAGATTTTGGCCTGTAGCTCAGCCGCCACCTAGGGAAACCTACCAAACCTGTGCATTTCTGAAAACTAGAGACATAGGGGAATCCAAGATGGGGTGACTTGTGTGGCTCGGACCAGGTTCTGTTACCCAGAATCCTTTGCAAACCTCAAAATTTGGCTAAAAAAACACATGTTCCTCACATTTCTGTGGCAGAAAGATCTGGAATCTGAGAGGAGCCACACATTTCCTTCCACCCAGCGTTCCCCCAAGTCTCCCGATAAAAATGATAGCTCACTTGTGTGGGTAGGCCTAGCGCCCGTGACAGGAAACGCCCCAAAGCGCAACGTGGACACATCCAAATTTTTGAAAGAAAACAGAGGTGTTTTTTGCAAAGTGCCTACCTGTAGATTTTGGCCTCTAGCTCAGCCGCCACCTAGGGAAACCTACCAAACCTGTGCATTTCTGAAAACTAGAGACCTAGGGGAATCCAAGATGGGGTGACTTGTGTGGCTCGGACCAGGTTCTGTTACCCAGAATCCTTTGCAAACCTCAAAATTTGGCTAAAAAAACACATGTTCCTCACATTTCTGTGGCAGAAAGTTCTGGAATCTGAGAGGCACCACAAATTCCCTTCCACCCAGCGTTCCCCCACATCTCCTGATAAAAATGATACCTCACTTGTGTGGGTAGGCCTAGCGCCCGCAACAGGAAACGCCCCAAAGCGCAACGTGGACACATCCAAATTTTTGAAAGAAAACAGAGGCGTTTTTTGCAAAGTGCCTACCTGTAGATTTTGGCCTGTAGCTCAGCCGCCACCTAGGGAAACCTACCAAACCTGTGCATTTCTGAAAACTAGAGACCTAGGGGAATCCAAGATGGGGTGACTTGTGTGGCTCGGACCAGGTTCTGTTACCCAGAATCCTTTGCAAACCTCAAAATTTGGCTAAAAAAACACATGTTCCTCACATTTCTGTGGCAGAAAGATCTGGAATCTGAGAGGAGCCACACATTTCCTTCCACCCAGCGTTCCCCCAAGTCTCCCGATAAAAATGATAGCTCACTTGTGTGGGTAGGCCTAGCGCCCGCGACAGGAGACGCCCCAAAGCGCAACGTGGACACATCCAACTTTTTTAAAAAAACAGAGGCGTTTTTGCAAAGTGCCTACCTGTAGATTTTGACCTGTAGCTCAGCCGGCACCTAGGGAAACCTGTGCATTTCTGAAAACTAGAGACCTAGGGGAATCCAAGATGGGGTGACTTGTGTGGCTCGGACCAGGTTCTGTTACCCAGAATCCTTTGCAAACCTCAAAATTTGGCTAAAAAAACACATGTTCCTCACATTTCTGTGGCAGAAAGTTCTGGAATCTGAGAGGAGCCACACATTTCCTTCCGCCCAGCGTTCCCCCAAGTCTCCCGATAAAAATGATACCTCACTTGTGTGGGTAGGCCTAGCGCCCGCGACAGGAAACGCCCCAAAGCGCAACGTGGACACATCCAAATTTTTAAAAAAAAACAGAGGTGTTTTTTGCAAAGTGCCTACCTGTAGATTTTGGCCTCTAGCTCAGCCGCCACCTATGGAAACCTACCAAACCTGTGCATTTCTGAAAACTAGAGACCTAGGGGAATCCAAAATGGGGTGACTTGTGTGGCTCGGACCAGGTTCTGTTACCCAGAATCCTTTGCAAACCTCAAAATTTAGCTAAAAAAACACATGTTCCTCACATTTCTGTGGCAGAAAGTTCTGGAATCTGAGAGGAGCCACAAATTTCCTTCCACCCAGCGTTCCCCCAAGTCTCCCGATAAAAATGATACCTCACTTGTGTGGGTAGGCCTAGCGCCCGCGACAGGAAACGCCCCAAAGCGCAACGTGGACACATCCAAATTTTTTAAAGAAAACAGAGGCGTTTTTTGCAAAGTGCCTACATGTAGATTTTGGCCTGTAGCTCAGCCGCCACCTAGGGAAACCTACCAAACCTGTGCATTTCTGAAAACTAGAGACCTAGGGGAATCCAAGATGGGGTGACTTGTGTGGCTCGGACCAGGTTCTGTTACCCAGAATCCTTTGCAACCCTCAAAATTTGGCTAAAAAAACAAATGTTCCTCACATTTCTGTGGCAGAAAGATCTGGAATCTGAGAGGAGCCACACATTTCCTTCCACCCAGCGTTCCCCCAAGTCTCCCGATAAATATGATAGCTCACTTGTGTGGGTAGGCCTAGCGCCCGTGACAGGAAACGCCCCAAAGCGCAACGTGGACACATCCAAATTTTTGAAAGAAAACAGAGGTGTTTTTTGCAAAGTGCCTACCTGTAGATTTTGGCCTCTAGCTCAGCCGCCACCTAGGGAAACCTACCAAACCTGTGCATTTCTGAAAACTAGAGACCTAGGGGAATCCAAGATGGGGTGACCTGTGTGGCTCGGACCAGGTTCTGTTACCCAGAATCCTTTGCAAACCTCAAAATTTGGCTAAAAAAACACATGTTCCTCACATTTCTGTGGCAGAAAGTTCTGGAATCTGAGAGGAGCCACAAATTTCCTTCCACCCAGCGTTCCCCCACGTCTCCCGATAAAAATGATACCTCACTTGTGTGGGTAGGCCTAGCGCCCGCGACAGGAGACGCCCCAAAGCGCAACGTGGACACATCCAAATTTTTGAAAGAAAACAGAGGCGTTTTTTGCAAAGTGCCTACCTGTAGATTTTGGCCTGTAGCTCAGCCGGCACCTAGGGAAACCTACCAAACCTGTGCATTTCTGAAAACTAGAGACCTAGCGGAATCCAAGATGGGGTGACTTGTGTGGCTCGGACCAGGTTCTGTTACCCAGAATCCTTTGCAAACCTCAAAATTTGGCTAAAAAAACACATGTTCCTCACATTTCTGTGGCAGAAAGTTTTGGAATCTGAGAGGAGCCACAAATTTCCTTCCACCTAGCGTTCCCCCAAGTCTCCCGATAAAAATGATACCTCACTTGTGTGGGTAGGCCTAGCGCCCGCGACAGGAAACGCCCCAAAGCGCAACGTGGACACATCAAAATTTTTGAAAGAAAACTGAGGTGTTTTTTGCAAAGTGCCTACCTGTAGATTTTGGCCTGTAGCTCAGCCGGCACCTAGGGAAACCTACCAAACCTGTGCATTTCTGAAAACTAGAGACCTAGGGGAATCCAAGATGGGGTGACTTGTGTGGCTCGGACCAGGTTCTGTTACCCAGAATCCTTTGCAAACCTCAAAATTTGGCTAAAAAAACACATGTTCCTCACATTTCTGTGGCAGAAAGTTCTGGAATCTGAGAGGAGCCACAAATTTCCTTCCACCCAGCGTTCCCCCAAGTCTCACTATAAAAATGATACCTCACTTGTGTGAGTAGGCCTAGCGCCCGCGACAGGAAACGCCCCAAAGCGCAACGTGGACACATCCAATTTTTTTTAAAGAAAACAGAGGTGTTTTTTGCAAAGTGCCTACCTGTAGATTTTGGCCTCTAGCTTAGCCGCCACCTACGGAAACCTACCAAACCTGTGCATTTCTGAAAACTAGAGACCTAGGGGAATCCAAAATGGGGTGACTTGTGTGGCTCGGACCAGGTTCTGTTACCCAGAATCCTTTGCAAACCTCAAAATTTAGCTAAAAAAACACATGTTCCTCACATTTCTGTGTTAGAAAGTTCTGGAATCTGAGAGGAGCCACAAATTTCCTTCCACCCAGCGTTCCCCCAAGTCTCCCGATAAAAATGATACCTCACTTGTGTGGGTAGGCCTAGCGCCCGCAACAGGAAACGCCCCAAAGCGCAACGTGGACACATCCAAATTTTTTAAAGAAAACAGAGGCGTTTTTTGCAAAGTGCCTACCTGTAGATTTTGGCCTGTAGCTCAGCCGCCACCTAGGGAAACCTACCAAACCTGTGCATTTCTGAAAACTAGAGACCTAGGGGAATCCAAGATGGGGTGACTTGTGTGGCTCGGACCAGGTTCTGTTACCCAGAATCCTTTGCAAACCTCAAAATTTGGCTAAAAAAACACATGTTCCTCACATTTCTGTGGCAGAAAGATCTGGAATCTGAGAGGAGCCACACATTTCCTTCCACCCAGCGTTCCCCCAAGTCTCCCGATAAAAATGATAGCTCACTTGTGTGGGTAGGCCTAGCGCCCGTGACAGGAAACGCCCCAAAGCGCAACGTGGACACATCCAAATTTTTGAAAGAAAACAGAGGTGTTTTTTGCAAAGTGCCTACCTGTAGATTTTGGCCTCTAGCTCAGCCGCCACCTAGGGAAACCTACCAAACCTGTGCATTTCTGAAAACTAGAGACCTAGGGGAATCCAAGATGGGGTGACTTGTGTGGCTCGGACCAGGTTCTGTTACCCAGAATCCTTTGCAAACCTCAAAATTTGGCTAAAAAAACACATGTTCCTCACATTTCTGTGGCAGAAAGTTCTGGAATCTGAGAGGCACCACAAATTCCCTTCCACCCAGCGTTCCCCCACATCTCCTGATAAAAATGATACCTCACTTGTGTGGGTAGGCCTAGCGCCCGCAACAGGAAACGCCCCAAAGCGCAACGTGGACACATCCAAATTTTTGAAAGAAAACAGAGGCGTTTTTTGCAAAGTGCCTACCTGTAGATTTTGGCCTGTAGCTCAGCCGCCACCTCGGGAAACCTACCAAACCTGTGCATTTCTGAAAACTAGAGACCTAGGGGAATCCAAGATGGGGTGACTTGTGTGGCTCGGACCAGGTTCTGTTACCCAGAATCCTTTGCAAACCTCAAAATTTGGCTAAAAAAACACATGTTCCTCACATTTCTGTGGCAGAAAGATCTGGAATCTGAGAGGAGCCACACATTTCCTTCCACCCAGCGTTCCCCCAAGTCTCCCGATAAAAATGATAGCTCACTTGTGTGGGTAGGCCTAGCGCCCGCGACAGGAGACGCCCCAAAGCGCAACGTGGACACATCCAACTTTTTTAAAAAAACAGAGGCGTTTTTGCAAAGTGCCTACCTGTAGATTTTGACCTGTAGCTCAGCCGGCACCTAGGGAAACCTGTGCATTTCTGAAAACTAGAGACCTAGGGGAATCCAAGATGGGGTGACTTGTGTGGCTCGGACCAGGTTCTGTTACCCAGAATCCTTTGCAAACCTCAAAATTTGGCTAAAAAAACACATGTTCCTCACATTTCTGTGGCAGAAAGTTCTGGAATCTGAGAGGAGCCACACATTTCCTTCCGCCCAGCGTTCCCCCAAGTCTCCCGATAAAAATGATACCTCACTTGTGTGGGTAGGCCTAGCGCCCGCGACAGGAAACGCCCCAAAGCGCAACGTGGACACATCCAAATTTTTTAAAAAAAACAGAGGTGTTTTTTGCAAAGTGCCTACCTGTAGATTTTGGCCTCTAGCTCAGCCGCCACCTATGGAAACCTACCAAACCTGTGCATTTCTGAAAACTAAAGACCTAGGGGAATCCAAAATGGGGTGACTTGTGTGGCTCGGACCAGGTTCTGTTACCCAGAATCCTTTGCAAACCTCAAAATTTAGCTAAAAAAACACATGTTCCTCACATTTCTGTGGCAGAAAGTTCTGGAATCTGAGAGGAGCCACAAATTTCCTTCCACCCAGCGTTCCCCCAAGTCTCCCGATAAAAATGATACCTCACTTGTGTGGGTAGGCCTAGCGCCCGCGACAGGAAACGCCCCAAAGCGCAACGTGGACACATCCAAATTTTTTAAAGAAAACAGAGGCGTTTTTTGCAAAGTGCCTACCTGTAGATTTTGGCCTGTAGCTCAGCCGCCACCTAGGGAAACCTACCAAACCTGTGCATTTCTGAAAACTAGAGACCTAGGGGAATCCAAGATGGGGTGACTTGTGTGGCTCGGACCAGGTTCTGTTACCCAGAATCCTTTGCAACCCTCAAAATTTGGCTAAAAAAACAAATGTTCCTCACATTTCTGTGGCAGAAAGATCTGGAATCTGAGAGGAGCCACACATTTCCTTCCACCCAGCGTTCCCCCAAGTCTCCCGATAAATATGATAGCTCACTTGTGTGGGTAGGCCTAGCGCCCGTGACAGGAAACGCCCCAAAGCGCAACGTGGACACATCCAAATTTTTTAAAGAAAACAGAGGTGTTTTTTGCAAAGTGCCTACCTGTAGATTTTGGCCTCTAGCTCAGCCGCCACCTAGGGAAACCTACCAAACCTGTGCATTTCTGAAAACTAGAGACCTAGGGGAATCCAAGATGGGGTGACCTGTGTGGCTCGGACCAGGTTCTGTTACCCAGAATCCTTTGCAAACCTCAAAATTTGGCTAAAAAAACACATGTTCCTCACATTTCTGTGGCAGAAAGTTCTGGAATCTGAGAGGAGCCACAAATTTCCTTCCACCCAGCGTTCCCCCACGTCTCCCGATAAAAATGATACCTCACTTGTGTGGGTAGGCCTAGCGCCCGCGACAGGAGACGCCCCAAAGCGCAACGTGGACACATCCAAATTTTTGAAAGAAAACAGAGGCGTTTTTTGCAAAGTGCCTACCTGTAGATTTTGGCCTGTAGCTCAGCCGGCACCTAGGGAAACCTACCAAACCTGTGCATTTCTGAAAACTAGAGACCTAGCGGAATCCAAGATGGGGTGACTTGTGTGGCTCGGACCAGGTTCTGTTACCCAGAATCCTTTGCAAACCTCAAAATTTGGCTAAAAAAACACATGTTCCTCACATTTCTGTGGCAGAAAGTTTTGGAATCTGAGAGGAGCCACAAATTTCCTTCCACCTAGCGTTCCCCCAAGTCTCCCGATAAAAATGATACCTCACTTGTGTGGGTAGGCCTAGCGCCCGCGACAGGAAACGCCCCAAAGCGCAACGTGGACACATCAAAATTTTTGAAAGAAAACTGAGGTGTTTTTTGCAAAGTGCCTACCTGTAGATTTTGGCCTGTAGCTCAGCCGGCACCTAGGGAAACCTACCAAACCTGTGCATTTCTGAAAACTAGAGACCTAGGGGAATCCAAGATGGGGTGACTTGTGTGGCTCGGACCAGGTTCTGTTACCCAGAATCCTTTGCAAACCTCAAAATTTGGCTAAAAAAACACATGTTCCTCACATTTCTGTGGCAGAAAGTTCTGGAATCTGAGAGGAGCCACAAATTTCCTTCCACCCAGCGTTCCCCCAAGTCTCACTATAAAAATGATACCTCACTTGTGTGACTAGGCCTAGCGCCCGCGACAGGAAACGCCCCAAAGCGCAACGTGGACACATCCAATTTTTTTTAAAGAAAACAGAGGTGTTTTTTGCAAAGTGCCTACCTGTAGATTTTGGCCTCTAGCTTAGCCGCCACCTACGGAAACCTACCAAACCTGTGCATTTCTGAAAACTAGAGACCTAGGGGAATCCAAAATGGGGTGACTTGTGTGGCTCGGACCAGGTTCTGTTACCCAGAATCCTTTGCAAACCTCAAAATTTAGCTAAAAAAACACATGTTCCTCACATTTCTGTGGCAGAAAGTTCTGGAATCTGAGAGGAGCCACAAATTTCCTTCCACCCAGCGTTCCCCCAAGTCTCCCGATAAAAATGATACCTCACTTGTGTGGGTAGGCCTAGCGCCCGCAACAGGAAACGCCCCAAAGCGCAACGTGGACACATCCAAATTGTTTAAAGAAAACAGAGGCGTTTTTTGCAAAGTGCCTACCTGTAGATTTTGGCCTGTAGCTCAGCCGCCACCTAGGGAAACCTACCAAACCTGTGCATTTCTGAAAACTAGAGACCTAGGGGAATCCAAGATGGGGTGACTTGTGTGGCTCGGACCAGGTTCTGTTACCCAGAATCCTTTGCAAACCTCAAAATTTGGCTAAAAAAACACATGTTCCTCACATTTCTGTGGCAGAAAGATCTGGAATCTGAGAGGAGCCACACATTTCCTTCCACCCAGCGTTCCCCCAAGTCTCCCGATAAAAATGATAGCTCACTTGTGTGGGTAGGCCTAGCGCCCGTGACAGGAAACGCCCCAAAGCGCAACGTGGACACATCCAAATTTTTGAAAGAAAACAGAGGTGTTTTTTGCAAAGTGCCTACCTGTAGATTTTGGCCTCTAGCTCAGCCGCCACCTAGGGAAACCTACCAAACCTGTGCATTTCTGAAAACTAGAGACCTAGGGGAATCCAAGATGGGGTGACTTGTGTGGCTCGGACCAGGTTCTGTTACCCAGAATCCTTTGCAAACCTCAAAATTTGGCTAAAAAAACACATGTTCCTCACATTTCTGTGGCAGAAAGTTCTGGAATCTGAGAGGCACCACAAATTCCCTTCCACCCAGCGTTCCCCCACATCTCCTGATAAAAATGATACCTCACTTGTGTGGGTAGGCCTAGCGCCCGCGACAGGAGACGCCCCAAAGCGCAACGTGGACACATCCAAATTTTTGAAAGAAAACAGAGGCGTTTTTTGCAAAGTGCCTACCTGTAGATTTTGGCCTGTAGCTCAGCCGCCACCTAGGGAAACCTACCAAATCTGTGCATTTCTGAAAACTAGAGACCTAGGGGAATCCAAGATGGGGTGACTTGTGTGGCTCGGACCAGGTTCTGTTACCCAGAATCCTTTGCAAACCTCAAAATTTGGCTAAAAAAAACACATGTTCCTCACATTTCTGTGGCAGAAAGTTCTGGAATCTGAGAGGAGCCACAAATTTCCTTCCACCCAGCGTTCCCCCAAGTCTCCCGATAAAAATGATACCTCACTTGTGTGGGTAGGCCTAGCGCCCGCGACAGGAAACGCCGCAAAGCGCAACGTGGACACATCCAAATTTTTGAAAGAAAACAGAGGCGTTTTTTGCAAAGTGCCTACCTGTAGATTTTGGCCTGTAGCTCAGCCGCCACCTACGGAAACCTACCAAACCTGTGCATTTCTGAAAACTAGAGACCTAGGGGAATCCAAAATGGGGTGACTTGTGTGGCTCGGACCAGGTTCTGTTACCCAGAATCCTTTGCAAACCTCAAAATTTAGCTAAAAAAACACATGTTCCTCACATTTCTGTGGCAGAAAGTTCTGGAATCTGAGAGGAGCCACAAATTTCCTTCCACCCAGCGTTCCCCCAAGTCTCCCGATAAAAATGATACCTCACTTGTGTGGGTAGGCCTAGCGCCCGCGACAGGAAACGCCGCAAAGCGCAACGTGGACACATCCAAATTTTCGAAAGAAAACAGAGGCGTTTTTTGCAAAGTGCCTACCTGTAGATTTTGGCCTCTAGCTTAGCCGCCACCTACGGAAACCTACCAAACCTGTGCATTTCTGAAAACTAGAGACCTAGGGGAATCCAAAATGGGGTGACTTGTGTGGCTCGGACCAGGTTCTGTTACCCAGAATCCTTTGCAAACCTCAAAATTTAGCTAAAAAAACACATGTTCCTCACATTTCTGTGGCAGAAAGTTCTGGAATCTGAGAGGAGCCACAAATTTCCTTCCACCCAGCGTTCCCCCAAGTCTCCCGATAAAAATGATACCTCACTTGTGTGGGTAGGCCTAGCGCCCGCAACAGGAAACGCCCCAAAGCGCAACGTGGACACATCCAAATTTTTTAAAGAAAACAGAGGCGTTTTTTGCAAAGTGCCTACCTGTAGATTTTGGCCTGTAGCTCAGCCGCCACCTAGGGAAACCTACCAAACCTGTGCATTTCTGAAAACTAGAGACCTAGGGGAATCCAAGATGGGGTGACTTGTGTGGCTCGGACCAGGTTCTGTTACTCAGAATCCTTTGCAAACCTCAAAATTTGGCTAAAAAAACACATGTTCCTCACATTTCTGTGGCAGAAATATCTGGAATCTGAGAGGAGCCACACATTTCCTTCCACCCAGCGTTCCCCCAAGTCTCCCGATAAAAATGATAGCTCACTTGTGTGGGTAGGCCTAGCGCCCGTGACAGGAAACGCCCCAAAGCGCAACGTGGACACATCCAAATTTTTGAAAGAAAACAGAGGTGTTTTTTGCAAAGTGCCTACCTGTAGATTTTGGCCTCTAGCTCAGCCGCCACCTAGGGAAACCTACCAAACCTGTGCATTTCTGAAAACTAGAGACCTAGGGGAATCCAAGATGGGGTGACTTGTGTGGCTCGGACCAGGTTCTGTTACCCAGAATCCTTTGCAAACCTCAAAATTTGGCTAAAAAAACACATGTTCCTCACATTTCTGTGGCAGAAAGTTCTGGAATCTGAGAGGCACCACAAATTCCCTTCCACCCAGCGTTCCCCCACATCTCCTGATAAAAATGATACCTCACTTGTGTGGGTAGGCCTAGCGCCCGCGACAGGAGACGCCCCAAAGCGCAACGTGGACACATCCAAATTTTTGAAAGAAAACAGAGGCGTTTTTTGCAAAGTGCCTACCTGTAGATTTTGGCCTGTAGCTCAGCCGCCACCTAGGGAAACCTACCAAATCTGTGCATTTCTGAAAACTAGAGACCTAGGGGAATCCAAGATGGGGTGACTTGTGTGGCTCGGACCAGGTTCTGTTACCCAGAATCCTTTGCAAACCTCAAAATTTGGCTAAAAAAAACACATGTTCCTCACATTTCTGTGGCAGAAAGTTCTGGAATCTGAGAGGAGCCACAAATTTCCTTCCACCCAGCGTTCCCCCAAGTCTCCCGATAAAAATGATACCTCACTTGTGTGGGTAGGCCTAGCGCCCGCGACAGGAAACGCCGCAAAGCGCAACGTGGACACATCCAAATTTTTGAAAGAAAACAGAGGCGTTTTTTGCAAAGTGCCTACCTGTAGATTTTGGCCTGTAGCTCAGCCGCCACCTAGGGAAACCTACCAAACCTGTGCATTTCTGAAAACTAGAGACCTAGGGGAATCCAAGATGGGGTGACTTGTGTGGCTCGGACCAGGTTCTGTTACCCAGAATCCTTTGCAAACCTCAAAATTTGGCTAAAAAAACAAATGTTCCTCACATTTCTGTGGCAGAAAGATCTGGAATCTGAGAGGAGCCACACATTTCCTTCCACCCAGCGTTCCCCCAAGTCTCCCGATAAATATGATAGCTCACTTGTGTGGGTAGGCCTAGCGCCCGTGACAGGAAACGCCCCAAAGCGCAACGTGGACACATCCAAATTTTTGAAAGAAAACAGAGGTGTTTTTTGCAAAGTGCCTACCTGTAGATTTGGGCCTCTAGCTCAACCGCCACCTAGGGAAACCTACCAAACCTGTGCATTTCTGAAAACTAGAGACCTAGGGGAATCCAAGATGGGGTGACCTGTGTGGCTCGGACCAGGTTCTGTTACCCAGAATTCTTTGCAAACCTCAAAATTTGGCTAAAAAAACACATGTTCCTCACATTTCTGTGGCAGAAAGTTCTGGAATCTGAGAGGAACCACAAATTTCCTTCCACCCAGCGTTCGCCCAAGTCTCCCGATAAAAATGATACCTCACTTGTGTGGGTAGGCCTAGCGCCCGCAACAGGAAACGCCCCAAAGCGCAACATGGACACATCCAAATTTTTGAAAGAAAACAGAGGCGTTTTTTGCAAAGTGCCTACCTGTAGATTTTGGCCTGTAGCTCAGTCGGCACCTAGGGAAACCTACCAAACCTGTGCATTTCTGAAAACTAGAGACCTAGGGGAATCCAAGATGGGGTGACTTGTGTGGCTCGGACCAGGTTCTGTTACCCAGAATCCTTTGCAAACCTCAAGATTTGGCTAAAAAAACACATGTTCCTCACATTTCTGTGGCAGAAAGTTTTGGAATCTGAGAGGAGCCACAAATTTCCTTCCTCCTAGCGTTCCCCCAAGTCTCCCGATAAAAATGATACCTCACTTGTGTGGGTAGGCCTAGCGCCCGCGACAGGAAACGCCCCAAAGCGCAACGTGGACACATCCAAATTTTTGAAAGAAAACTGAGGTGTTTTTTGCAAAGTGCCTACCTGTAGATTTTGGCCTGTAGCTCAGCCGGCACCTAGGGAAACCTACCAAACCTGTGCATTTCTGAAAACTAGAGACCTAGGGGAATCCAAGATGGGGTGACTTGTGTGGCTCGGACCAGGTTCTGTTACCCAGAATCCTTTCCAAACCTCAAAATTTGGCTAAAAAAACACATGTTCCTCACATTTCTGTGGCAGAAAGTTCTGGAATCTGAGAGGAGCCACACATTTCCTTCCACCCAGCGTTCCCCCAAGTCTCCCGATAAAAATGATACCTCACTTGTGTGGGTAGGCCTAGCGCCCGCGACAGAAAACGCCCCAAAGCGCAACGTGGACACATCCACATTTTTTAAAGAAAACAGAGGTGTTTTTTTCAAAGTGCCTACCTGTAGATTTTGGCCTCTAGCTTAGCCGCCACCTACGGAAACCTACCAAACCTGTGCATTTCTGAAAACTAGAGACCTAGGGGAATCCAAAATGGGGTGACTTGTGTGGCTCGGACCAGGTTCTGTTACCCAGAATCCTTTGCAAACCTCAAAATGTAGCTAAAAAAACACATGTTCCTCACATTTCTGTGGCAGAAAGTTCTGGAATCTGAGAGGAGCCACAAATTTCCTTCCACCCAGCGTTCCCCCAAGTCTCCCGATAAAAATGATACCTCACTTGTGTGGGTAGGCCTAGCGCCCGCGACAGGAAACGCCCCAAAGCACAACGTGGACACATCCAAATTTTTTAAAGAAAACAGAGGTGTTTTTTGCAAAGTGCCTACCTGTAGATTTTGGCCTCTAGCTCAGCCGCCACCTACGGAAACCTATCAAACCTGTGCATTTCTGAAAACTAGAGACCTAGGGGAATCCAAAATGGGGTGACTTGTGTGGCTCGTACCAGGTTCTGTTACCCAGAATCCTTTGAAAACCTCAAAATTTAGCTAAAAAAACACATGTTCCTCACATTTCTGTGGCAGAAAGTTCTGGAATCTGAGAGGAGCCACAAATGTCCTTCCACCCAGCGTTCCCCCAAGTCTCCCGATAAAAATGATACCTCACTTGTGTGGGTAGGCCTAGCGCCCGCAACAGGAAACGCCCCAAAGCGCAACGTGGACACATCCAAATTTTTGAAAGAAAACAGAGGCGTTTTTTGCAAAGTGCCTACCTGTAGATTTTGGCCTGTAGCTCAGCCGCCACCTAGGGAAACCTACCAAACCTGTGCATTTCTGAAAACTAGAGACCTAGGGGAATCCAAGATGGGGTGACTTGTGTGGCTCGGACCAGGTTCTGTTACCCAGAATCCTTTGCAAACCTCAAAATTTGGCTAAAAAAACACATGTTCCTCACATTTCTGTGGCAGAAAGATCTGGAATCTGAGAGGAGCCACACATTTCCTTCCACCCAGCGTTCCCCCAAGTCTCCCGATAAAAATGATAGCTCACTTGTGTGGGTAGGCCTAGCGCCCGCGAAAGGAGACGCCCCAAAGCGCAACGTGGACACATCCAAATTTTTTAAAGAAAACAGAGGCGTTTTTGCAAAGTGCCTACCTGTAGATTTTGGCCTGTAGCTCAGCCGGCACCTAGGGAAACCTGTGCATTTCTGAAAACTAGAGACCTAGGGGAATCCAAGATGGGGTGACTTGTGTGGCTCGGACCAGGTTCTGTTACCCAGAATCCTTTGCAAACCTCAAAATTTGGCTAAAAAAACACATGTTCCTCATATTTCTGTGGCAGAAAGTTCTGGAATCTGAGAGGAGCCACACATTTCCTTCCACCCAGCGTTCCCCCAAGTCTCCCGATAAAAATGATACCTCACTTGTGTGGGTAGGCCTAGCGCCTGCGACAGGAAATGCCCCAAAGCGCAACGTGGACACATCCAAATTTTTAAAAAAAAACAGAGGTGTTTTTTGCAAAGTGCCTACCTGTAGATTTTGGCCTCTAGCTCAGCCGCCACCTACGGAAACCTACCAAACCTGTGCATTTCTGAAAACTAGAGACCTAGGGGAATCCAAAATGGGGTGACTTGTGTGGCTCGGACCAGGTTCTGTTACCCAGAATCCTTTGCAAACCTCAAAATTTAGCTAAAAAAACACATGTTCCTCACATTTCTGTGGCAGAAAGTTCTGCAATCTGAGAGGAGCCACAAATTTCCTTCCACCCAGCGTTCCCCCAAGTCTCCCGATAAAAATGATACCTCACTTGTGTGGGTAGGCCTAGCGCCCGCGACTGGAAACGCCCCAAAGCGCAACGTGGACACATCCAAATTTTTGAAAGAAAACAGAGGCGTTTTTTGCAAAGTGCCTACCTGTAGATTTTGGCCTGTAGCTCAGCCGCCACCTAGGGAAACCTACCAAACCTGTGCATTTCTGAAAACTAGAGACCTAGGGGAATCCAAGATGGGGTGACTTGTGTGGCTCGGACCAGGTTCTGTTACCCAGAATCCTTTGCAACCCTCAAAATTTGGCTAAAAAAACAAATGTTCCTCACATTTCTGTGGCAGAAAGATCTGGAATCTGAGAGGAGCCACACATTTCCTTCCACCCAGCGTTCCCCCAAGTCTCCCGATAAATATGATAGCTCACTTGTGTGGGTAGGCCTAGCGCCCGTGACAGGAAACGCCCCAAAGCGCAACGTGGACACATCCAAATTTTTGAAAGAAAACAGAGGTGTTTTTTGCAAAGTGCCTACCTGTAGATTTTGGCCTCTAGCTCAGCCGCCACCTAGGGAAACCTACCAAACCTGTGCATTTCTGAAAACTAGAGACCTAGGGGAATCCAAGATGGGGTGACCTGTGTGGCTCGTACCAGGTTCTGTTACCCAGAATCCTTTGCAAACCTCAAAATTTGGCTAAAAAAACACATGTTCCTCACATTTCTGTGGCAGAAAGTTCTGGAATCTGAGAGGAGCCACAAATTTCTTTCCACCCAGCGTTCCCCCACGTCTCCCGATAAAAATGATACCTCACTTGTGTGGGTAGGCCTAGCGCCCGCGACAGGAGACGCCCCAAAGCGCAACGTGGACACATCCAAATTTTTTTAAGAAAACAGAGGCGTTTTTTGCAAAGTGCCTACCTGTAGATTTTGGCCTGTAGCTCAGCCGGCACCTAGGGAAACCTACCAAACCTGTGCATTTCTGAAAACTAGAGACCTAGCGGAATCCAAGATGGGGTGACTTGTGTGGCTCGGACCAGGTTCTGTTACCCAGAATCCTTTGCAAACCTCAAAATTTGGCTAAAAAAACACATGTTCCTCACATTTCTGTGGCAGAAAGTTTTGGAATCTGAGAGGAGCCACAAATTTCCTTCCACCTAGCGTTCCCCCAAGTCTCCCGATAAAAATGATACCTCACTTGTGTGGGTAGGCCTAGCGCCCGCGACAGGAAACGCCCCAAAGCGCAACGTGGACACATCAAAATTTTTGAAAGAAAACTGAGGTGTTTTTTGCAAAGTGCCTACCTGTAGATTTTGGCCTGTAGCTCAGCCGGCACCTAGGGAAACCTACCAAACCTGTGCATTTCTGAAAACTAGAGACCTAGGGGAATCCAAGATGGGGTGACTTGTGTGGCTCGGACCAGGTTCTGTTACCCAGAATCCTTTGCAAACCTCAAAATTTGGCTAAAAAAACACATGTTCCTCACATTTCTGTGGCAGAAAGTTCTGGAATCTGAGAGGAGCCACAAATTTCCTTCCACCCAGCGTTCCCCCAAGTCTCCCGATAAAAATGATACCTCACTTGTGTGGGTAGGCCTAGCGCCCGCGACAGGAAACGCCCCAAAGCGCAACGTGGACACATCCAATTTTTTTTAAAGAAAACAGAGGTGTTTTTTGCAAAGTGCCTACCTGTAGATTTTGGCCTCTAGCTTAGCCGCCACCTACGGAAACCTACCAAACCTGTGCATTTCTGAAAACTAGAGACCTAGGGGAATCCAAAATGGGGTGACTTGTGTGGCTCGGACCAGGTTCTGTTACCCAGAATCCTTTGCAAACCTCAAAATTTAGCTAAAAAAACACATGTTCCTCACATTTCTGTGGCAGAAAGTTCTGGAATCTGAGAGGAGCCACAAATTTCCTTCCACCCAGCGTTCCCCCAAGTCTCCTGATAAAAATGATACCTCACTTGTGTGGGTAGGCCTAGCGCCCGCAACAGGAAACGCCCCAAAGCGCAACGTGGACACATCCAAATTTTTTAAAGAAAACAGAGGCGTTTTTTGCAAAGTGCCTACCTGTAGATTTTGGCCTGTAGCTCAGCCGCCACCTAGGGAAACCTACCAAACCTGTGCATTTCTGAAAACTAGAGACCTAGGGGAATCCAAGATGGGGTGACTTGTGTGGCTCGGACCAGGTTCTGTTACCCAGAATCCTTTGCAAACCTCAAAATTTGGCTAAAAAAACACATGTTCCTCACATTTCTGTGGCAGAAAGTTCTGGAATCTGAGAGGCACCACAAATTCCCTTCCACCCAGCGTTCCCCCACATCTCCTGATAAAAATGATACCTCACTTGTGTGGGTAGGCCTAGCGCCCGCGACAGGAGACGCCCCAAAGCGCAACGTGGACACATCCAAATTTTTGAAAGAAAACAGAGGCGTTTTTTGCAAAGTGCCTACCTGTAGATTTTGGCCTGTAGCTCAGCCGCCACCTAGGGAAACCTACCAAATCTGTGCATTTCTGAAAACTAGAGACCTAGGGGAATCCAAGATGGGGTGACTTGTGTGGCTCGGACCAGGTTCTGTTACCCAGAATCCTTTGCAAACCTCAAAATTTGGCTAAAAAAAACACATGTTCCTCACATTTCTGTGGCAGAAAGTTCTGGAATCTGAGAGGAGCCACAAATTTCCTTCCACCCAGCGTTCCCCCAAGTCTCCCGATAAAAATGATACCTCACTTGTGTGGGTAGGCCTAGCGCCCGCGACAGGAAACGCCCCAAAGCGCAACGTGGACACATCCAAATTTTTGAAAGAAAACAGAGGCGTTTTTTGCAAAGTGCCTACCTGTAGATTTTGGCCTGTAGCTCAGCCGCCACCTAGGGAAACCTACCAAACCTGTGCATTTCTGAAAACTAGAGACCTAGGGGAATCCAAGATGGGGTGACTTGTGTGGCTCGGACCAGGTTCTGATACCCAGAATCCTTTGCAAACCTCAAAATTTGGCTAAAAAAACACATGTTCCTCACATTTCTGTGGCAGAAAGTTCTGGAATCTGAGAGGAGCCACACATTTCCTTCCACCCAGCTTTCCCCCAAGTCTCCCGATAAAAATGACACCTCACTTGTGTGGGTAGGCCTAGCGCCCGCGACAGGAAACGCCCCAAAGCACAACGTGGACACATCCAAATTTTTGAAAGAAAACAGAGGTGTTTTTTGCAAAGTGCCTACCTGTAGATTTTGGCCTCTAGCTCAGCCGCCACCTACGGAAACCTATCAAACCTGTGCATTTCTGAAAACTAGAGACCTAGGGGAATCCAAAATGGGGTGACTTGTGTGGCTCGTACCAGGTTCTGTTACCCAGAATCCTTTGCAAACCTCAAAATTTAGCTAAAAAAACACATGTTCCTCACATTTCTGTGGCAGAAAGTTTTGGAATCTGAGAGGAGCCACAAATTTCCTTCCACCTAGCGTTCCCCCAAGTCTCCCGATAAAAATGATACCTCACTTGTGTGGGTAGGCCTAGCGCCCGCGACAGGAAACGCCCCAAAGCGCAACGTGGACACATCAAAATTTTTGAAAGAAAACTGAGGTGTTTTTTGCAAAGTGCCTACCTGTAGATTTTGGCCTGTAGCTCAGCTGGCACCTAGGGAAACCTACCAAACCTGTGCATTTCTGAAAACTAGAGACCTAGGGGAATCCAAGATGGGGTGACTTGTGTGGCTCGGACCAGGTTCTGTTACCCAGAATCCTTTGCAAACCTCAAAATTTGGCTAAAAAAACACATGTTCCTCACATTTCTGTGGCAGAAAGTTCTGGAATCTGAGAGGAGCCACAAATTTCCTTCCACCCAGCGTTCCCCCAAGTCTCCCGATAAAAATGATACCTCACTTGTGTGGGTAGGCCTAGCGCCCGCGACAGGAAACGCCCCAAAGCGCAACGTGGACACATCCAATTTTTTTTAAAGAAAACAGAGGTGTTTTTTGCAAAGTGCCTACCTGTAGATTTTGGCCTCTAGCTTAGCCGCCACCTACGGAAACCTACCAAACCTGTGCATTTCTGAAAACTAGAGACCTAGGGGAATCCAAAATGGGGTGACTTGTGTGGCTCGGACCAGGTTCTGTTACCCAGAATCCTTTGCAAACCTCAAAATTTAGCTAAAAAAACACATGTTCCTCACATTTCTGTGGCAGAAAGTTCTGGAATCTGAGAGGAGCCACAAATTTCCTTCCACCCAGCGTTCCCCCAAGTCTCCCGATAAAAATGATACCTCACTTGTGTGGGTAGGCCTAGCGCCCGCAACAGGAAACGCCCCAAAGCGCAACGTGGACACATCCAAATTTTTTAAAGAAAACAGAGGCGTTTTTTGCAAAGTGCCTACCTGTAGATTTTGGCCTGTAGCTCAGCCGCCACCTAGGGAAACCTACCAAACCTGTGCATTTCTGAAAACTAGAGACCTAGGGGAATCCAAGATGGGGTGACTTGTGTGGCTCGGACCAGGTTCTGATACCCAGAATCCTTTGCAAACCTCAAAATTTGGCTAAAAAAACACATGTTCCTCACATTTCTGTGGCAGAAAGTTCTGGAATCTGAGAGGAGCCACACATTTCCTTCCACCCAGCTTTCCCCCAAGTCTCCCGATAAAAATGACACCTCACTTGTGTGGGTAGGCCTAGCGCCCGCGACAGGAAACGCCCCAAAGCACAACGTGGACACATCCAAATTTTTGAAAGAAAACAGAGGTGTTTTTTGCAAAGTGCCTACCTGTAGATTTTGGCCTCTAGCTCAGCCGCCACCTACGGAAACCTATCAAACCTGTGCATTTCTGAAAACTAGAGACCTAGGGGAATCCAAAATGGGGTGACTTGTGTGGCTCGTACCAGGTTCTGTTACCCAGAATCCTTTGCAAACCTCAAAATTTAGCTAAAAAAACACATGTTCCTCACATTTCTGTGGCAGAAAGTTTTGGAATCTGAGAGGAGCCACAAATTTCCTTCCACCTAGCGTTCCCCCAAGTCTCCCGATAAAAATGATACCTCACTTGTGTGGGTAGGCCTAGCGCCCGCGACAGGAAACGCCCCAAAGCGCAACGTGGACACATCAAAATTTTTGAAAGAAAACTGAGGTGTTTTTTGCAAAGTGCCTACCTGTAGATTTTGGCCTGTAGCTCAGCTGGCACCTAGGGAAACCTACCAAACCTGTGCATTTCTGAAAACTAGAGACCTAGGGGAATCCAAGATGGGGTGACTTGTGTGGCTCGGACCAGGTTCTGTTACCCAGAATCCTTTGCAAACCTCAAAATTTGGCTAAAAAAACACATGTTCCTCACATTTCTGTGGCAGAAAGTTCTGGAATCTGAGAGGAGCCACAAATTTCCTTCCACCCAGCGTTCCCCCAAGTCTCCCGATAAAAATGATACCTCACTTGTGTGGGTAGGCCTAGCGCCCGCGACAGGAAACGCCCCAAAGCGCAACGTGGACACATCCAATTTTTTTTAAAGAAAACAGAGGTGTTTTTTGCAAAGTGCCTACCTGTAGATTTTGGCCTCTAGCTTAGCCGCCACCTACGGAAACCTACCAAACCTGTGCATTTCTGAAAACTAGAGACCTAGGGGAATCCAAAATGGGGTGACTTGTGTGGCTCGGACCAGGTTCTGTTACCCAGAATCCTTTGCAAACCTCAAAATTTAGCTAAAAAAACACATGTTCCTCACATTTCTGTGGCAGAAAGTTCTGGTATCTGAGAGGAGCCACAAATTTCCTTCCACCCAGCGTTCCCCCAAGTCTCCCCATAAAAATGATACCTCACTTGTGTGGGTAGGCCTAGCGCCCGCAACAGGAAACGCCCCAAAGCGCAACGTGGACACATCCAAATTTTTTAAAGAAAACAGAGGCGTTTTTTGCAAAGTGCCTACCTGTAGATTTTGGCCTGTAGCTCAGCCGCCACCTAGGGAAACCTACCAAACCTGTGCATTTCTGAAAACTAGAGACCTAGGGGAATCCAAGATGGGGTGACTTGTGTGGCTCGGACCAGGTTCTGTTACCCAGAATCCTTTGCAAACCTCAAAATTTGGCTAAAAAAACACATGTTCCTCACATTTCTGTGGCAGAAAGTTCTGGAATCTGAGAGGCACCACAAATTCCCTTCCACCCAGCGTTCCCCCACATCTCCTGATAAAAATGATACCTCACTTGTGTGGGTAGGCCTAGCGCCCGCGACAGGAGACGCCCCAAAGCGCAACGTGGACACATCCAAATTTTTGAAAGAAAACAGAGGCGTTTTTTGCAAAGTGCCTACCTGTAGATTTTGGCCTGTAGCTCAGCCGCCACCTAGGGAAACCTACCAAATCTGTGCATTTCTGAAAACTAGAGACCTAGGGGAATCCAAGATGGGGAGACTTGTGTGGCTCGGACCAGGTTCTGTTACCCAGAATCCTTTGCAAACCTCAAAATTTGGCTAAAAAAACACATGTTCCTCACATTTCTGTGGCAGAAAGTTCTGGAATCTGAGAGGAGCCACAAATTTCCTTCCACCCAGCGTTCCCCCAAGTCTCCCGATAAAAATGATACCTCACTTGTGTGGGTAGGCCTAGCGCCCGCGACAGGAAACGCCCCAAAGCGCAACGTGGACACATCCAAATTTTTTAAAGAAAACAGAGGCGTTTTTTGCAAAGTGCCTACCTGTAGATTTTGGCCTGTAGCTCAGCCGCCACCTAGGGAAACCTACCAAACCTGTGCATTTCTGAAAACTAGAGACCTAGGGGAATCCAAGATGGGGTGACTTGTGTGGCTCGGACCAGGTTCTGTTACCCAGAATCCTTTGCAAACCTCAAAATTTGGCTAAAAAAACACATGTTCCTCACATTTCTGTGGCAGAAAGTTCTGGAATCTGAGAGGAGCCACACATTTCCTTCCACCCAGCTTTCCCCCAAGTCTCCCGATAAAAATGACACCTCACTTGTGTGGGTAGGCCTAGCGCCCGCGACAGGAAACGCCCCAAAGCACAACGTGGACACATCCAAATTTTTGAAAGAAAACAGAGGTGTTTTTTGCAAAGTGCCTACCTGTAGATTTTGGCCTCTAGCTCAGCCGCCACCTACGGAAACCTATCAAACCTGTGCATTTCTGAAAACTAGAGACCTAGGGGAATCCAAAATGGGGTGACTTGTGTGGCTCGTACCAGGTTCTGTTACCCAGAATCCTTTGCAAACCTCAAAATTTAGCTAAAAAAACACATGTTCCTCACATTTCTGTGGCAGAAAGTTCTGGAATCTGAGAGGAGCCACAAATGTCCTTCCACCCAGCGTTCCCCCAAGTCTCCCGATAAAAATGATACCTCACTTGTGTGGGTAGGCCTAGCGCCCGCAACAGGAAACGCCCCAAAGCGCAACGTGGACACATCCAAATTTTTGAAAGAAAACAGAGGCGTTTTTTGCAAAGTGCCTACCTGTAGATTTTGGCCTGTAGCTCAGCCACCACCTAGGGAAACCTACCAAACCTGTGCATTTCTGAAAACTAGAGACCTAGGGGAATCCAAGATGGGGTGACTTGTGTGGCTCGGACCAGGTTCTGTTACCCAGAATCCTTTGCAAACCTCAAAATTTGGCTAAAAAAACAAATGTTCCTCACATTTCTGTGGCAGAAAGATCTGGAATCTGAGAGGAGCCACACATTTCCTTCCACCCAGCGTTCCCCCAAGTCTCCCGATAAAAATGATAGCTCACTTGTGTGGGTAGGCCTAGCGCCCGCGACAGGAGACGCCCCAAAGCGCAACGTGGACACATCCAAATTTTTGAAAGAAAACAGAGGCGTTTTTGCAAAGTGCCTACCTGTAGATTTTGGCCTGTAGCTCAGCCGGCACCTAGGGAAACCTGTGCATTTCTGAAAACTAGAGACCTAGGGGAATCCAAGATGGGGTGACTTGTGTGGCTCGGACCAGGTTCTGTTACCCAGAATCCTTTGCAAACCTCAAAATTTGGCTAAAAAAACACATGTTCCTCACATTTCTGTGGCAGAAAGTTCTGGAATCTGAGAGGAGCCACACATTTCCTTCCGCCTAGCGTTCCCCCAAGTCTCCCGATAAAAATGATACCTCACTTGTGTGGGTAGGCCTAGCGCCCGTGACAGGAAACGCCCCAAAGCGCAACGTGGACACATCCAAATTTTTGAAAGAAAACAGAGGTGTTTTTTGCAAAGTGCCTACCTGTAGATTTTGGCCTCTAGCTCAGCCGCCACCTAGGGAAACCTACCAAACCTGTGCATTTCTGAAAACTAGAGACCTAGGGGAATCCAAGATGGGGTGACTTGTGTGGCTCGGACCAGGTTCTGTTACCCAGAATCCTTTGCAAACCTCAAAATTTGGCTAAAAAAACACATGTTCCTCACATTTCTGTGGCAGAAAGTTCTGGAATCTGAGAGGAGCCACACATTTCCTTCCGCCCAGCGTTCCCCCAAGTCTCCCGATAAAAATGATACCTCACTTGTGTGGGTAGGCCTAGCGCCCGTGACAGGAAACGCCCCAAAGCGCAACGTGGACACATCCAAATTTTTGAAAGAAAACAGAGGTGTTTTTTGCAAAGTGCCTACCTGTAGATTTTGGCCTCTAGCTCAGCCGCCACCTAGGGAAACCTACCAAACCTGTGCATTTCTGAAAACTAGAGACCTAGGGGAATCCAAGATGGGGTGACTTGTGTGGCTCGGACCAGGTTCTGTTACCCAGAATCCTTTGCAAACCTCAAAATTTGGCTAAAAAAACACATGTTCCTCACATTTCTGTGGCAGAAAGTTCTGGAATCTGAGAGGCGCCACAAATTCCCTTCCACCCAGCGTTCCCCCACATCTCCTGATAAAAATGATACCTCACTTGTGTGGGGAGGCCTAGCGCCCGCGACAGGAGACGCCCCAAAGCGCAACGTGGACACATCCAAATTTTTGAAAGAAAACAGAGGCGTTTTTTGCAAAGTGCCTACCTGTAGATTTTGGCCTGTAGCTCAGCCGCCACCTAGGGAAACCTACCAAACCTGTGCATTTCTGAAAACTAGAGACCTAGGGGAATCCAAGATGGGGTGACTTGTGTGGCTCGGACCAGGTTCTGTTACCCAGAATCCTTTGCAAACCTCAAAATTTGGCTAAAAAAACACATGTTCCTCACATTTCTGTGGCAGAAAGTTCTGGAATCTGAGAGGAGCCACACATTTCCTTCCACCCAGCGTTCCCCCAAGTCTCCCGATAAAAATGATAGCTCACTTGTGTGGGTAGGCCTAGCGCCCGTGACAGGAAACGCCCCAAAGCGCAACGTGGACACATCCAAATTTTTGAAAGAAAACAGAGGTGTTTTTTGCAAAGTGCCTACCTGTAGATTTTGGCCTCTAGCTCAGCCGCCACCTAGGGAAACCTACCAAACCTGTGCATTTCTGAAAACTAGAGACCTAGGGGAATCCAAGATGGGGTGACTTGTGTGGCTCGGACCAGGTTCTGTTACCCAGAATCCTTTGCAAACCTCAAAATTTGGCTAAAAAAACACATGTTCCTCACATTTCTGTGGCAGAAAGTTCTGGAATCTGAGAGGCACCACAAATTCCCTTCCACCCAGCGTTCCCCCACATCTCCTGATAAAAATGATACCTCACTTGTGTGGGTAGGCCTAGCGCCCGCGACAGGAGACGCCCCAAAGCGCAACGTGGACACATCCAAATTTTTGAAAGAAAACAGAGGCGTTTTTTGCAAAGTGCCTACCTGTAGATTTTGGCCTGTAGCTCAGCCGCCACCTAGGGAAACCTACCAAATCTGTGCATTTCTGAAAACTAGAGACCTAGGGGAATCCAAGATGGGGTGACTTGTGTGGCTCGGACCAGGTTCTGTTACCCAGAATCCTTTGCAAACCTCAAAATTTGGCTAAAAAAAACACATGTTCCTCACATTTCTGTGGCAGAAAGTTCTGGAATCTGAGAGGAGCCACAAATTTCCTTCCACCCAGCGTTCCCCCAAGTCTCCCGATAAAAATGATACCTCACTTGTGTGGGTAGGCCTAGCGCCCGCGACTGGAAACGCCCCAAAGCGCAACGTGGACACATCCAAATTTTTGAAAGAAAACAGAGGCGTTTTTTGCAAAGTGCCTACCTGTAGATTTTGGCCTGTAGCTCAGCCGCCACCTAGGGAAACCTACCAAACCTGTGCATTTCTGAAAACTAGAGACCTAGGGGAATCCAAGATGGGGTGACTTGTGTGGCTCGGACCAGGTTCTGTTACCCAGAATCCTTTGCAAACCTCAAAATTTGGCTAAAAAAACACATGTTCCTCACATTTCTGTGGCAGAAAGTTCTGGAATCTGAGAGGAGCCACACATTTCCTTCCACCCAGCTTTCCCCCAAGTCTCCCGATAAAAATGACACCTCACTTGTGTGGGTAGGCCTAGCGCCCGCGACAGGAAACGCCCCAAAGCACAACGTGGACACATCCAAATTTTTTAAAGAAAACAGAGGCGTTTTTTGCAAAGTGCCTACCTGTAGATTTTGGCCTGTAGCTCAGCCGCCACCTAGGGAAACCTACCAAACCTGTGCATTTCTGAAAACTAGAGACCTAGGGGAATCCAAGATGGGGTGACTTGTGTGGCTCGGACCAGGTTCTGTTACCCAGAATCCTTTGCAAACCTCAAAATTTGGCTAAAAAAACACATGTTCCTCACATTTCTGTGGCAGAAAGATCTGGAATCTGAGAGGAGCCACACATTTCCTTCCACCCAGCGTTCCCCCAAGTCTCCCGATAAAAATGATAGCTCACTTGTGTGGGTAGGCCTAGCGCCCGTGACAGGAAACGCCCCAAAGCGCAACGTGGACACATCCAAATTTTTGAAAGAAAACAGAGGTGTTTTTTGCAAAGTGCCTACCTGTAGATTTTGGCCTCTAGCTCAGCCGCCACCTAGGGAAACCTATTAAACCTGTGCATTTCTGAAAACTAGAGACCTAGGGGAATCCAAGATGGGGTGACTTGTGTGGCTCGGACCAGGTTCTGTTACCCAGAATCCTTTGCAAACCTCAAAATTTGGCTAAAAAAACACATGTTCCTCACATTTCTGTGGCAGAAAGTTCTGGAATCTGAGAGGCACCACAAATTCCCTTCCACCCAGCGTTCCCCCACATCTCCTGATAAAAATGATACCTCACTTGTGTGGGTAGGCCTAGCGCCCGCGACAGGAGACGCCCCAAAGCGCAACGTGGACACATCCAAATTTTTGAAAGAAAACAGAGGCGTTTTTTGCAAAGTGCCTACCTGTAGATTTTGGCCTGTAGCTCAGCCGCCACCTAGGGAAACCTACCAAATCTGTGCATTTCTGAAAACTAGAGACCTAGGGGAATCCAAGATGGGGTGACTTGTGTGGCTCGGACCAGGTTCTGTTACCCAGAATCCTTTGCAAACCTCAAAATTTGGCTAAAAAAAACACATGTTCCTCACATTTCTGTGGCAGAAAGTTCTGGAATCTGAGAGGAGCCACAAATTTCCTTCCACCCAGCGTTCCCCCAAGTCTCCCGATAAAAATGATACCTCACTTGTGTGGGTAGGCCTAGCGCCCGCGACAGGAAACGCCGCAAAGCGCAACGTGGACACATCCAAATTTTTGAAAGAAAACAGAGGCGTTTTTTGCAAAGTGCCTACCTGTAGATTTTGGCCTGTAGCTCAGCCGCCACCTAGGGAAACCTACCAAACCTGTGCATTTCTGAAAACTAGAGACCTAGGGGAATCCAAGATGGGGTGACTTGTGTGGCTCGGACCAGGTTCTGTTACCCAGAATCCTTTGCAAACCTCAAAATTTGGCTAAAAAAACAAATGTTCCTCACATTTCTGTGGCAGAAAGATCTGGAATCTGAGAGGAGCCACACATTTCCTTCCACCCAGCGTTCCCCCAAGTCTCCCGATAAATATGATAGCTCACTTGTGTGGGTAGGCCTAGCGCCCGTGACAGGAAACGCCCCAAAGCGCAACGTGGACACATCCAAATTTTTGAAAGAAAACAGAGGTGTTTTTTGCAAAGTGCCTACCTGTAGATTTGGGCCTCTAGCTCAACCGCCACCTAGGGAAACCTACCAAACCTGTGCATTTCTGAAAACTAGAGACCTAGGGGAATCCAAGATGGGGTGACTTGTGTGGCTCGGACCAGGTTCTGTTACCCAGAATCCTTTGCAAACCTCAAAATTTGGCTAAAAAAACACATGTTCCTCACATTTCTGTGGCAGAAAGTTCTGGAATCTGAGAGGAGCCACAAAGTTCCTTCCACCCAGCGTTCGCCCAAGTCTCCCGATAAAAATGATACCTCACTTGTGTGGGTAGGCCTAGCGCCCGCAACAGGAAACGCCCCAAAGCGCAACGTGGACACATTCAAATTTTTGAAAGAAAACAGAGGCGTTTTTTGCAAAGTGCCTACCTGTAGATTTTGGCCTGTAGCTCAGCCGGCACCTAGGGAAACCTGTGCATTTCTGAAAACTAGAGACCTAGGGGAATCCAAGATGGGGTGACTTGTGTGGCTCGGACCAGGTTCTGTTACCCAGAATCCTTTGCAAACCTCAAAATTTGGCTAAAAAAACACATGTTCCTCACATTTCTGTGGCAGAAAGTTCTGGAATCTGAGAGGAGCCACACATTTCCTTCCGCCCAGCGTTCCCCCAAGTCTCCCGATAAAAATGATACCTCACTTGTGTGGGTAGGCCTAGCGCCCGTGACAGGAAACGCCCCAAAGCGCAACGTGGACACATCCAAATTTTTGAAAGAAAACAGAGGTGTTTTTTGCAAAGTGCCTACCTGTAGATTTTGGCCTCTAGCTCAGCCGCCACCTAGGGAAACCTACCAAACCTGTGCATTTCTGAAAACTAGAGACCTAGGGGAATCCAAGATGGGGTGACTTGTGTGGCTCGGACCAGGTTCTGTTACCCAGAATCCTTTGCAAACCTCAAAATTTGGCTAAAAAAAACACATGTTCCTCACATTTCTGTGGCAGAAAGTTCTGGAATCTGAGAGGAGCCACAAATTTCCTTCCACCCAGCGTTCCCCCAAGTCTCCCGATAAAAATGATACCTCACTTGTGTGGGTAGGCCTAGCGCCCGCGACAGGAAACGCCCCAAAGCGCAACGTGGACACATCCAAATTTTTGAAAGAAAACAGAGGCGTTTTTTGCAAAGTGCCTACCTGTAGATTTTGGCCTGTAGCTCAGCCGCCACATAGGGAAACCTACCAAACCTGTGCATTTCTGAAAACTAGAGACCTAGGGGAATCCAAGATGGGGTGACTTGTGTGGCTCGGACCAGGTTCTGTTACCCAGAATCCTTTGCAAACCTCAAAATTTGGCTAAAAAAACACATGTTCCTCACATTTCTGTGGCAGAAAGATCTGGAATCTGAGAGGAGCCACACATTTCCTTCCACCCAGCGTTCCCCCAAGTCTCCCGATAAAAATGATAGCTCACTTGTGTGGGTAGGCCTAGCGCCCGCGACAGGAGACGCCCCAAAGCGCAACGTGGACACATCCAAATTTTTGAAAGAAAACAGAGGCGTTTTTGCAAAGTGCCTACCTGTAGATTTTGGCCTGTAGCTCAGCCGGCACCTAGGGAAACCTGTGCATTTCTGAAAACTAGAGACCTAGGGGAATCCAAGATGGGGTGACTTGTGTGGCTCGGACCAGGTTCTGTTACCCAGAATCCTTTGCAAACCTCAAAATTTGGCTAAAAAAACACATGTTCCTCACATTTCTGTGGCAGAAAGTTCTGGAATCTGAGAGGAGCCACACATTTCCTTCCGCCCAGCGTTCCCCCAAGTCTCCCGATAAAAATGATACCTCACTTGTGTGGGTAGGCCTAGCGCCCGCGACAGGAAACGCCCCAAAGCGCAACGTGGACACATCCAAATTTTTTAAAGAAAACAGAGGTGTTTTTTGCAAAGTGCCTACCTGTAGATTTTGGCCTCTAGCTCAGCAGCCACCTACGGAAACCTACCAAACCTGTGCATTTCTGAAAACTAGAGACCTAGGGGAATCCAAAATGGGGTGACTTGTGTGGCTCGGACCAGGTTCTGTTACCCAGAATCCTTTGCAAACCTCAAAATTTAGCTAAAAAAACACATGTTCCTCACATTTCTGTGGCAGAAAGTTCTGGAATCTGAGAGGAGCCACAAATTTCCTTCCACCCAGCGTTCCCCCAAGTCTCCCGATAAAAATGATACCTCACTTGTGTGGGTAGGCCTAGCGCCCGCGACAGGAAACGCCCCAAAGCGCAACGTGGACACATCCAAATTTTTGAAAGAAAACAGAGGCGTTTTTTGCAAAGTGCCTACCTGTAGATTTTGGCCTGTAGCTCAGCCGCCACCTAGGGAAACCTACCAAACCTGTGCATTTCTGAAAACTAGAGACCTAGGGGAATCCAAGATGGGGTGACTTGTGTGGCTCGGACCAGGTTCTGTTACCCAGAATCCTTTGCAAACCTCAAAATTTGGCTAAAAAAACAAATGTTCCTCACATTTCTGTGGCAGAAAGATCTGGAATCTGAGAGGAGCCACACATTTCCTTCCACCCAGCGTTCCCCCAAGTCTCCCGATAAATATGATAGCTCACTTGTGTGGGTAGGCCTAGCGCCCGTGACAGGAAACGCCCCAAAGCGCAACGTGGACACATCCAAATTTTTTAAAGAAAACAGAGGTGTTTTTTGCAAAGTGCCTACCTGTAGATTTTGGCCTCTAGCTCAGCCGCCACCTAGGGAAACCTACCAAACCTGTGCATTTCTGAAAACTAGAGACCTAGGGGAATCCAAGATGGGGTGACCTGTGTGGCTCGGACCAGGTTCTGTTACCCAGAATCCTTTGCAAACCTCAAAATTTGGCTAAAAAAACACATGTTCCTCACATTTCTGTGGCAGAAAGTTCTGGAATCTGAGAGGAGCCACAAATTTCCTTCCACCCAGCGTTCGCCCAAGTCTCCCGATAAAAATGATACCTCACTTGTGTGGGTAGGCCTAGCGCCCGCAACAGGAAACGCCCCAAAGCGCAACGTGGACACATCCAAATTTTTGAAAGAAAACAGAGGCGTTTTTTGCAAAGTGCCTACCTGTAGATTTTGGCCTGTAGCTCAGCCGGCACCTAGGGAAACCTACCAAACCTGTGCATTTCTGAAAACTAGAGACCTAGGGGAATCCAAGATGGGGTGACTTGTGTGGCTCGGACCAGGTTCTGTTACCCAGAATCCTTTGCAAACCTCAAAATTTGGCTAAAAAAACAAATGTTCATCACATTTCTGTGGCAGAAAGATCTGGAATCTGAGAGGAGCCACACATTTCCTTCCACCCAGCGTTCCCCCAAGTCTCCTGATAAATATGATAGCTCACTTGTGTGGGTAGGCCTAGCGCCCGTGACAGGAAACGCCCCAAAGCGCAACGTGGACACATCCAAATTTTTGAAAGAAAACAGAGGTGTTTTTTGCAAAGTGCCTACCTGTAGATTTTGGCCTCTAGCTCAGCCGCCACCTAGGGAAACCTACCAAACCTGTGCATTTCTGAAAACTAGAGACCTAGGGGAATCCAAGATGGGGTGACCTGTGTGGCTCGGACCAGGTTCTGTTACCCAGAATCCTTTGCAAACCTCAAAATTTGGCTAAAAAAACACATGTTCCTCACATTTCTGTGGCAGAAAGTTCTGGAATCTGAGAGGAGCCACAAATTTCCTTCCACCCAGCGTTCGCCCAAGTCTCCCGATAAAAATGATACCTCACTTGTGTGGGTAGGCCTAGCGCCCGCAACAGGAAACGCCCCAAAGCGCAACGTGGACACATCCAAATTTTTGAAAGAAAACAGAGGCGTTTTTTGCAAAGTGCCTACCTGTAGATTTTGGCCTGTAGCTCAGCCGGCACCTAGGGAAACCTACCAAACCTGTGCATTTCTGAAAACTAGAGACCTAGGGGAATCCAAGATGGGGTGACTTGTGTGGCTCGGAGCAGGTTCTGTTACCCAGAATCCTTTGCAACCCTCAAAATTTGGCTAAAAAAACACATGTTCCTCACATTTCTGTGGCAGAAAGTTCTGGAATCTGAGAGGAGCCACAAATTTCCTTCCACCCAGCGTTCGCCCAAGTCTCCCGATAAAAATGATACCTCACTTGTGTGGGTAGGCCTAGCGCCCGCAACAGGAAACGCCCCAAAGCGCAACGTGGACACATCCAAATTTTTGAAAGAAAACAGAGGCGTTTTTTGCAAAGTGCCTACCTGTAGATTTTGGCCTGTAGCTCAGCCGGCACCTAGGGAAACCTACCAAACCTGTGCATTTCTGAAAACTAGAGACCTAGGGGAATCCAAGATGGGGTGACCTGTGTGGCTCGGACCAGGTTCTGTTACCCAGAATCCTTTGCAAACCTCAAAATTTGGCTAAAAAAACACATGTTCCTCACATTTCTGTGGCAGAAAGTTCTGGAATCTGAGAGGAGCCACAAATTTCCTTCCACCCAGCGTTCGCCCAAGTCTCCCGATAAAAATGATACCTCACTTGTGTGGGTAGGCCTAGCGCCCGCAACAGGAAACGCCCCAAAGCGCAACGTGGACACATCCAAATTTTTGAAAGAAAACAGAGGCGTTTTTTGCAAAGTGCCTACCTGTAGATTTTGGCCTGTAGCTCAGCCGGCACCTAGGGAAACCTACCAAACCTGTGCATTTCTGAAAACTAGAGACCTAGGGGAATCCAAGATGGGGTGACTTGTGTGGCTCGGAGCAGGTTCTGTTACCCAGAATCCTTTGCAACCCTCAAAATTTGGCTAAAAAAACACATGTTCCTCACATTTCTGTGGCAGAAAGTTTTGGAATCTGAGAGGAGCCACAAATTTCCTTCCTCCTAGCGTTCCCCCAAGTCTCCCGATAAAAATGATACCTCACTTGTGTGGGTAGGCCTAGCGCCCGCGACAGGAAACGCCCCAAAGCGCAACGTGGACACATCCAAATTTTTGAAAGAAAACTGAGGTGTTTTTTGCAAAGTGCCTACCTGTAGATTTTGGCCTCTAGCTCAGCCGCCACCTACGGAAACCTACCAAACCTGTGCATTTCTGAAAACTAGAGACCTAGGGGAATCCAAGACGGGGTGACTTGTGTGGCTCGGACCAGGTTCTGTTACCCAGAATCCTTTGCAAACCTCAAAATTTGGCTAAAAAAACACATGTTCCTCACATTTCTGTGGCAGAAAGTTCTGGAATCTGAGAGGAGCCACACATTTCCTTCCACCCAGCGTTCCCCCAAGTCTCCCGATAAAAATGATACCTCACTTGTGTGGGTAGGCCTAGCGCCCGCGACAGAAAACGCCCCAAAGCGCAACGTGGACACATCCACATTTTTTAAAGAAAACAGAGGTGTTTTTTGCAAAGTGCCTACCTGTAGATTTTGGCCTCTAGCTTAGCCGCCACCTACGGAAACCTATCAAACCTGTGCATTTCTGAAAACTAGAGACCTAGGGGAATCCAAAATGGGGTGACTTGTGTGGCTCGGACCAGGTTCTGTTACCCAGAATCCTTTGCAAACCTCAAAATTTAGCTAAAAAAACACATGTTCCTCAAATTTCTGTGGCAGAAAGTTCTGGAATCTGAGAGGAGCCACAAATTTCCTTCCACCCAGCGTTCCCCCAAGTCTCCCGATAAAAATGATACCTCACTTGTGTGGGTAGGCCTAGCGCCCGCGACAGGAAACGCCCCAAAGCACAACGTGGACACATCCAAATTTTTTAAAGAAAACAGAGGTGTTTTTTGCAAAGTGCCTACCTGTAGATTTTGGCCTCTAGCTCAGCCGCCACCTACGGAAACCTATCAACCCTGTGCATTTCTGAAAACTAGAGACCTAGGGGAATCCAAAATGGGGTGACTTGTGTGGCTCGTACCAGGTTCTGTTACCCAGAATCCTTTGCAAACCTCAAAATTTAGCTAAAAAAACACATGTTCCTCACATTTCTGTGGCAGAAAGTTCTGGAATCTGAGAGGAGCCACAAATGTCCTTCCACCCAGCGTTCCCCCAAGTCTCCCGATAAAAATGATACCTCACTTGTGTGGGTAGGCCTAGCGCCCGCAACAGGAAACGCCCCAAAGCGCAACGTGGACACATCCAAATTTTTGAAAGAAAACAGAGGCGTTTTTTGCAAAGTGCCTACCTGTAGATTTTGGCCTGTAGCTCAGCCGCCACCTAGGGAAACCTACCAAACCTGTGCATTTCTGAAAACTAGAGACCTAGGGGAATCCAAGATGGGGTGACTTGTGTGGCTCGGACCAGGTTCTGTTACCCAGAATCCTTTGCAAACCTCAAAATTTGGCTAAAAAAACACATGTTCCTCACATTTCTGTGGCAGAAAGATCTGGAATCTGAGAGGAGCCACACATTTCCTTCCACCCAGCGTTCCCCCAAGTCTCCCGATAAAAATGATAGCTCACTTGTGTGGGTAGGCCTAGCGCCCGCGACAGGAGACGCCCCAAAGCGCAACGTGGACACATCCAAATTTTTTTTGAAAAACAGAGGTGTTTTTTGCAAAGTGCCTACCTGTAGATTTTGGCCTCTAGCTCAGCCGCCACCTATGGAAACCTACCAAACCTGTGCATTTCTGAAAACTAGAGACCTAGGGGAATCCAAAATGGGGTGACTTGTGTGGCTCGGACCAGGTTCTGTTACCCAGAATCCTTTGCAAACCTCAAAATTTAGCTAAAAAAACACATGTTCCTCACATTTCTGTGGCAGAAAGTTCTGGAATCTGAGAGGAGCCACAAATTTCCTTCCACCCAGCGTTCCCCCAAGTCTCCCGATAAAAATGATACCTCGCTTGTGTGGGTAGGCCTAGCGCCCGCGACAGGAAACGCCCCAAAGCGCAACGTGGACACATCCACATTTTTGAAAGAAAACAGAGGCGTTTTTTGCAAAGTGCCTACCTGTAGATTTTGGCCTGTAGCTCAGCCGCCACCTAGGGAAACCTACCAAACCTGTGCATTTCTGAAAACTAGAGACCTAGGGGAATCCAAGATGGGGTGACTTGTGTGGCTCGGAGCAGGTTCTGTTACCCAGAATCCTTTGCAACCCTCAATATTTGGCTAAAAAAACAAATGTTCCTCACATTTCTGTGGCAGAAAGATCTGGAATCTGAGAGGAGCCACACATTTCCTTCCACCCAGCGTTCCCCCAAGTCTCCCGATAAAAATGATAGCTCACTTGTGTGGGTAGGCCTAGCGCCCGTGACAGGAAACGCCCCAAAGCGCAACGTGGACACATCCAAATTTTTGAAAGAAAACAGAGGTGTTTTTTGCAAAGTGCCTACCTGTAGATTTTGGCCTCTAGCTCAGCCGCCACCTAGGGAAACCTACCAAACCTGTGCATTTCTGAAAACTAGAGACCTAGGGGAATCCAAGATGGGGTGACTTGTGTGGCTCGGACCAGGTTCTGTTACCCAGAATCCTTTGCAAACCTCAAAATTTGGCTAAAAAAACACATGTTCCTCACATTTCTGTGGCAGAAAGTTCTGGAATCTGAGAGGCACCACAAATTCCCTTCCACCCAGCGTTCCCCCACATCTCCTGATAAAAATGATACCTCACTTGTGTGGGTAGGCCTAGCGCCCGCGACAGGAGACGCCCCAAAGCGCAACGTGGACACATCCAAATTTTTGAAAGAAAACAGAGGCGTTTTTTGCAAAGTGCCTACCTGTAGATTTTGGCCTGTAGCTCAGCCGCCACCTAGGGAAACCTACCAAATCTGTGCATTTCTGAAAACTAGAGACCTAGGGGAATCCAAGATGGGGTGACTTGTGTGGCTCGGACCAGGTTCTGTTACCCAGAATCCTTTGCAAACCTCAAAATTTGGCTAAAAAAAACACATGTTCCTCACATTTCTGTGGCAGAAAGTTCTGGAATCTGAGAGGAGCCACAAATTTCCTTCCACCCAGCGTTCCCCCAAGTCTCCCGATAAAAATGATACCTCACTTGTGTGGGTAGGCCTAGCGCCCGCGACTGGAAACGCCCCAAAGCGCAACGTGGACACATCCAAATTTTTGAAAGAAAACAGAGGCGTTTTTTGCAAAGTGCCTACCTGTAGATTTTGGCCTGTAGCTCAGCCGCCACCTAGGGAAACCTACCAAACCTGTGCATTTCTGAAAACTAGAGACCTAGGGGAATCCAAGATGGGGTGACTTGTGTGGCTCGGACCAGGTTCTGTTACCCAGAATCCTTTGCAAACCTCAAAATTTGGCTAAAAAAACACATGTTCCTCACATTTCTGTGGCAGAAAGTTCTGGAATCTGAGAGGAGCCACACATTTCCTTCCACCCAGCTTTCCCCCAAGTCTCCCGATAAAAATGACACCTCACTTGTGTGGGTAGGCCTAGCGCCCGCGACAGGAAACGCCCCAAAGCACAACGTGGACACATCCAAATTTTTTAAAGAAAACAGAGGCGTTTTTTGCAAAGTGCCTACCTGTAGATTTTGGCCTGTAGCTCAGCCGCCACCTAGGGAAACCTACCAAACCTGTGCATTTCTGAAAACTAGAGACCTAGGGGAATCCAAGATGGGGTGACTTGTGTGGCTCGGACCAGGTTCTGTTACCCAGAATCCTTTGCAAACCTCAAAATTTGGCTAAAAAAACACATGTTCCTCACATTTCTGTGGCAGAAAGATCTGGAATCTGAGAGGAGCCACACATTTCCTTCCACCCAGCGTTCCCCCAAGTCTCCCGATAAAAATGATAGCTCACTTGTGTGGGTAGGCCTAGCGCCCGTGACAGGAAATGCCCCAAAGCGCAACGTGGACACATCCAAATTTTTGAAAGAAAACAGAGGTGTTTTTTGCAAAGTGCCTACCTGTAGATTTTGGCCTCTAGCTCAGCCGCCACCTAGGGAAACCTACCAAACCTGTGCATTTCTGAAAACTAGAGACCTAGGGGAATCCAAGATGGGGTGACTTGTGTGGCTCGGACCAGGTTCTGTTACCCAGAATCCTTTGCAAACCTCAAAATTTGGCTAAAAAAACACATGTTCCTCACATTTCTGTGGCAGAAAGTTCTGGAATCTGAGAGGCACCACAAATTCCCTTCCACCCAGCGTTCCCCCACATCTCCTGATAAAAATGATACCTCACTTGTGTGGGTAGGCCTAGCGCCCGCGACAGGAGACGCCCCAAAGCGCAACGTGGAAACATCCAAATTTTTGAAAGAAAACAGAGGCGTTTTTTGCAAAGTGCCTACCTGTAGATTTTGGCCTGTAGCTCAGCCGCCACCTAGGGAAACCTACCAAATCTGTGCATTTCTGAAAACTAGAGACCTAGGGGAATCCAAGATGGGGTGACTTGTGTGGCTCGGACCAGGTTCTGTTACCCAGAATCCTTTGCAAACCTCAAAATTTGGCTAAAAAAAACACATGTTCCTCACATTTCTGTGGCAGAAAGTTCTGGAATCTGAGAGGAGCCACAAATTTCCTTCCACCCAGCGTTCCCCCAAGTCTCCCGATAAAAATGATACCTCACTTGTGTGGGTAGGCCTAGCGCCCGCGACAGGAAACGCCGCAAAGCGCAACGTGGACACATCCAAATTTTTGAAAGAAAACAGAGGCGTTTTTTGCAAAGTGCCTACCTGTAGATTTTGGCCTGTAGCTCAGCCGCCACCTAGGGAAACCTACCAAACCTGTGCATTTCTGAAAACTAGAGACCTAGGGGAATCCAAGATGGGGTGACTTGTGTGGCTCGGACCAGGTTCTGTTACCCAGAATCCTTTGCAAACCTCAAAATTTGGCTAAAAAAACAAATGTTCCTCACATTTCTGTGGCAGAAATATCTGGAATCTGAGAGGAGCCACACATTTCCTTCCACCCAGCGTTCCCCCAAGTCTCCCGATAAATATGATAGCTCACTTGTGTGGGTAGGCCTAGCGCCCGTGACAGGAAACGCCCCAAAGCGCAACGTGGACACATCCAAATTTTTGAAAGAAAACAGAGGTGTTTTTTGCAAAGTGCCTACCTGTAGATTTGGGCCTCTAGCTCAACCGCCACCTAGGGAAACCAACCAAACCTGTGCATTTCTGAAAACTAGAGACCTAGGGGAATCCAAGATGGGGTGACTTGTGTGGCTCGGACCAGGTTCTGTTACCCAGAATCCTTTGCAAACCTCAAAATTTGGCTAAAAAAACACATGTTCCTCACATTTCTGTGGCAGAAAGTTCTGGAATCTGAGAGGAGCCACAAAGTTCCTTCCACCCAGCGTTCGCCCAAGTCTCCCGATAAAAATGATACCTCACTTGTGTGGGTAGGCCTAGCGCCCGCAACAGGAAACGCCCCAAAGCGCAACGTGGACACATTCAAATTTTTGAAAGAAAACAGAGGCGTTTTTTGCAAAGTGCCTACCTGTAGATTTTGGCCTGTAGCTCAGCCGGCACCTAGGGAAACCTGTGCATTTCTGAAAACTAGAGACCTAGGGGAATCCAAGATGGGGTGACTTGTGTGGCTCGGACCAGGTTCTGTTACCCAGAATCCTTTGCAAACCTCAAAATTTGGCTAAAAAAACACATGTTCCTCACATTTCTGTGGCAGAAAGTTCTGGAATCTGAGAGGAGCCACACATTTCCTTCCGCCCAGCGTTCCCCCAAGTCTCCCGATAAAAATGATACCTCACTTGTGTGGGTAGGCCTAGCGCCCGTGACAGGAAACGCCTCAAAGCGCAACGTGGACACATCCAAATTTTTGAAAGAAAACAGAGGTGTTTTTTGCAAAGTGCCTACCTGTAGATTTTGGCCTCTAGCTCAGCCGCCACCTAGGGAAACCTACCAAACCTGTGCATTTCTGAAAACTAGAGACCTAGGGGAATCCAAGATGGGGTGACTTGTGTGGCTCGGACCAGGTTCTGTTACCCAGAATCCTTTGCAAACCTCAAAATTTGGCTAAAAAAAACACATGTTCCTCACATTTCTGTGGCAGAAAGTTCTGGAATCTGAGAGGAGCCACAAATTTCCTTCCACCCAGCGTTCCCCCAAGTCTCCCGATAAAAATGATACCTCACTTGCGTGGGTAGGCCTAGCGCCCGCGACAGGAAACGCCCCAAAGCGCAACGTGGACACATCCAAATTTTTGAAAGAAAACAGAGGCGTTTTTTGCAAAGTGCCTACCTGTAGATTTTGGCCTGTAGCTCAGCCGCCACCTAGGGAAACCTACCAAACCTGTGCATTTCTGAAAACTAGAGACCTAGGGGAATCCAAGATGGGGTGACTTGTGTGGCTCGGACCAGGTTCTGTTACCCAGAATCCTTTGCAAACCTCAAAATTTGGCTAAAAAAACACATGTTCCTCACATTTCTGTGGCAGAAAGATCTGGAATCTGAGAGGAGCCACACATTTCCTTCCACCCAGCGTTCCCCCAAGTCTCCCGATAAAAATGATAGCTCACTTGTGTGGGTAGGCCTAGCGCCCGCGACAGGAGACGCCCCAAAGCGCAACGTGGACACATCCAAATTTTTGAAAGAAAACAGAGGCGTTTTTGCAAAGTGCCTACCTGTAGATTTTGGCCTGTAGCTCAGCCGGCACCTAGGGAAACCTGTGCATTTCTGAAAACTAGAGACCTAGGGGAATCCAAGATGGGGTGACTTGTGTGGCTCGGACCAGGTTCTGTTACCCAGAATCCTTTGCAAACCTCAAAATTTGGCTAAAAAAACACATGTTCCTCACATTTCTGTGGCAGAAAGTTCTGGAATCTGAGAGGAGCCACACATTTCCTTCCGCCCAGCGTTCCCCCAAGTCTCCCGATAAAAATGATACCTCACTTGTGTGGGTAGGCCTAGCGCCCGCGACAGGAAACGCCCCAAAGCGCAACGTGGACACATCCAAATTTTTTAAAGAAAACAGAGGTGTTTTTTGCAAAGTGCCTACCTGTAGATTTTGGCCTCTAGCTCAGCAGCCACCTACGGAAACCTACCAAACCTGTGCATTTCTGAAAACTAGAGACCTAGGGGAATCCAAAATGGGGTGACTTGTGTGGCTCGGACCAGGTTCTGTTACCCAGAATCCTTTGCAAACCTCAAAATTTAACTAAAAAAACACATGTTCCTCACATTTCTGTGGCAGAAAGTTCTGGAATCTGAGAGGAGCCACAAATTTCCTTCCACCCAGCGTTCCCCCAAGTCTCCCGATAAAAATGATACCTCACTTGTGTGGGTAGGCCTAGCGCCCGCGACAGGAAACGCCCCAAAGCGCAACGTGGACACATCCAAATTTTTGAAAGAAAACAGAGGCGTTTTTTGCAAAGTGCCTACCTGTAGATTTTGGCCTGTAGCTCAGCCGCCACCTAGGGAAACCTACCAAACCTGTGCATTTCTGAAAACTAGAGACCTAGGGGAATCCAAGATGGGGTGACTTGTGTGGCTCGGACCAGGTTCTGTTACCCAGAATCCTTTGCAAACCTCAAAATTTGGCTAAAAAAACAAATGTTCCTCACATTTCTGTGGCAGAAAGATCTGGAATCTGAGAGGAGCCACACATTTCCTTCCACCCAGCGTTCCCCCAAGTCTCCCGATAAATATGATAGCTCACTTGTGTGGGTAGGCCTAGCGCCCGTGACAGGAAACGCCCCAAAGCGCAACGTGGACACATCCAAATTTTTTAAAGAAAACAGAGGTGTTTTTTGCAAAGTGCCTACCTGTAGATTTTGGCCTCTAGCTCAGCCGCCACCTAGGGAAACCTACCAAACCTGTGCATTTCTGAAAACTAGAGACCTAGGGGAATCCAAGATGGGGTGACCTGTGTGGCTCGGACCAGGTTCTGTTACCCAGAATCCTTTGCAAACCTCAAAATTTGGCTAAAAAAACACATGTTCCTCACATTTCTGTGGCAGAAAGTTCTGGAATCTGAGAGGAGCCACAAATTTCCTTCCACCCAGCGTTCGCCCAAGTCTCCCGATAAAAATGATACCTCACTTGTGTGGGTAGGCCTAGCGCCCGCAACAGGAAACGCCCCAAAGCGCAACGTGGACACATCCAAATTTTTGAAAGAAAACAGAGGCGTTTTTTGCAAAGTGCCTACCTGTAGATTTTGGCCTGTAGCTCAGCCGGCACCTAGGGAAACCTACCAAACCTGTGCATTTCTGAAAACTAGAGACCTAGGGGAATCCAAGATGGGGTGACTTGTGTGGCTCGGACCAGGTTCTGTTACCCAGAATCCTTTGCAAACCTCAAAATTTGGCTAAAAAAACAAATGTTCATCACATTTCTGTGGCAGAAAGATCTGGAATCTGAGAGGAGCCACACATTTCCTTCCACCCAGCGTTCCCCCAAGTCTCCTGATAAATATGATAGCTCACTTGTGTGGGTAGGCCTAGCGCCCGTGACAGGAAACGCCCCAAAGCGCAACGTGGACACATCCAAATTTTTGAAAGAAAACAGAGGTGTTTTTTGCAAAGTGCCTACCTGTAGATTTTGGCCTCTAGCTCAGCCGCCACCTAGGGAAACCTACCAAACCTGTGCATTTCTGAAAACTAGAGACCTAGGGGAATCCAAGATGGGGTGACCTGTGTGGCTCGGACCAGGTTCTGTTACCCAGAATCCTTTGCAAACCTCAAAATTTGGCTAAAAAAACACATGTTCCTCACATTTCTGTGGCAGAAAGTTCTGGAATCTGAGAGGAGCCACAAATTTCCTTCCACCCAGCGTTCGCCCAAGTCTCCCGATAAAAATGATACCTCACTTGTGTGGGTAGGCCTAGCGCCCGCAACAGGAAACGCCCCAAAGCGCAACGTGGACACATCCAAATTTTTGAAAGAAAACAGAGGCGTTTTTTTGCAAAGTGCCTACCTGTAGATTTTGGCCTGTAGCTCAGCCGGCACCTAGGGAAACCTACCAAACCTGTGCATTTCTGAAAACTAGAGACCTAGGGGAATCCAAGATGGGGTGACTTGTGTGGCTCGGAGCAGGTTCTGTTACCCAGAATCCTTTGCAACCCTCAAAATTTGGCTAAAAAAACACATGTTCCTCACAATTTCTGTGGCAGAAAGTTTGGAATCTGAGAGGAGCCACAAATTTCCTTCCTCCTAGCGTTCCCCCCAAGTCTCCCGATAAAAATGATACCTCACTTGTGTGGGTAGGCCTAGCGCCCGCGACAGGAAACGCCCCCAAAGCGCAACGTGGACACATCCAAATTTTTGAAAGAAAACTGAGGTGTTTTTTGCAAAGTGCCTACCTGTAGATTTTGGCCTCTAGCTCAGCCGCCACCTACGGAAACCTACCAAACCTGTGCATTTCTGAAAACTAGAGACCTAGGGGAATCCAAGACGGGGTGACTTGTGTGGCTCGGACCAGGTTCTGTTACCCAGAATCCTTTGCAAACCTCAAAATTTGGCTAAAAAAACACATGTTCCTCACATTTCTGTGGCAGAAAGTTCTGGAATCTGAGAGGAGCCACACATTTCCTTCCACCCAGCGTTCCCCCAAGTCTCCCGATAAAATGATACCTCACTTGTGTGAGTAGGCCTAGCGCCCGCGACAGAAAACGCCCCAAAGCGCAACGTGGACACATCCACATTTTTTAAAGAAAACAGAGGTGTTTTTTGCAAAGTGCCTACCTGTAGATTTTGGCCTCTAGCTTAGCCGCCACCTACGGAAACCTATCAAACCTGTGCATTTCTGAAAACTAGAGACCTAGGGGAATCCAAAATGGGGTGACTTGTGTGGCTCGGACCAGGTTCTGTTACCCAGAATCCTTTGCAAACCTCAAAATTTAGCTAAAAAAACACATGTTCCTCAAATTTCTGTGGCAGAAAGTTCTGGAATCTGAGAGGAGCCACAAATTTCCTTCCACCCAGCGTTCCCCCAAGTCTCCCGATAAAAATGATACCTCACTTGTGTGGGTAGGCCTAGCGCCCGCGACAGGAAACGCCCCAAAGCACAACGTGGACACATCCAAATTTTTTAAAGAAAACAGAGGTGTTTTTTGCAAAGTGCCTACCTGTAGATTTTGGCCTCTAGCTCAGCCGCCACCTACGGAAACCTATCAACCCTGTGCATTTCTGAAAACTAGAGACCTAGGGGAATCCAAAATGGGGTGACTTGTGTGGCTCGTACCAGGTTCTGTTACCCAGAATCCTTTGCAAACCTCAAAATTTAGCTAAAAAAACACATGTTCCTCACATTTCTGTGGCAGAAAGTTCTGGAATCTGAGAGGAGCCACAAATGTCCTTCCACCCAGCGTTCCCCCAAGTCTCCCGATAAAAATGATACCTCACTTGTGTGGATAGGCCTAGCGCCCGCAACAGGAAACGCCCCAAAGCGCAACGTGGACACATCCAAATTTTTGAAAGAAAACAGAGGCGTTTTTTGCAAAGTGCCTACCTGTAGATTTTGGCCTGTAGCTCAGCCGCCACCTAGGGAAACCTACCAAACCTGTGCATTTCTGAAAACTAGAGACCTAGGGGAATCCAAGATGGGGTGACTTGTGTGGCTCGGACCAGGTTCTGTTACCCAGAATCCTTTGCAAACCTCAAAATTTGGCTAAAAAAACACATGTTCCTCACATTTCTGTGGCAGAAAGATCTGGAATCTGAGAGGAGCCACACATTTCCTTCCACCCAGCGTTCCCCCAAGTCTCCCGATAAAAATGATAGCTCACTTGTGTGGGTAGGCCTAGCGCCCGCGACAGGAGACGCCCCAAAGCGCAACGTGGACACATCCAAATTTTTTTTGAAAAACAGAGGTGTTTTTTGCAAAGTGCCTACCTGTAGATTTTGGCCTCTAGCTCAGCCGCCACCTATGGAAACCTACCAAACCTGTGCATTTCTGAAAACTAGAGACCTAGGGGAATCCAAAATGGGGTGACTTGTGTGGCTCGGACCAGGTTCTGTTACCCAGAATCCTTTGCAAACCTCAAAATTTAGCTAAAAAAACACATGTTCCTCACATTTCTGTGGCAGAAAGTTCTGGAATCTGAGAGGAGCCACAAATTTCCTTCCACCCAGCGTTCCCCCAAGTCTCCCGATAAAAATGATACCTCGCTTGTGTGGGTAGGCCTAGCGCCCGCGACAGGAAACGCCTCAAAGCGCAACGTGGACACATCCACATTTTTGAAAGAAAACAGAGGCGTTTTTTGCAAAGTGCCTACCTGTAGATTTTGGCCTGTAGCTCAGCCGCCACCTAGGGAAACCTACCAAACCTGTGCATTTCTGAAAACTAGAGACCTAGGGGAATCCAAGATGGGGTGACTTGTGTGGCTCGGAGCAGGTTCTGTTACCCAGAATCCTTTGCAACCCTCAATATTTGGCTAAAAAAACAAATGTTCCTCACATTTCTGTGGCAGAAAGATCTGGAATCTGAGAGGAGCCACACATTTCCTTCCACCCAGCGTTCCCCCAAGTCTCCCGATAAATATGATAGCTCACTTGTGTGGGTAGGCCTAGCGCCCGCGACAGGAAACGCCCCAAAGCACAACGTGGACACATCCAAATTTTTTAAAGAAAACAGAGGTGTTTTTTGCAAAGTGCCTACCTGTAGATTTTGGCCTCTAGCTCAGCCGCCACCTACGGAAACCTATCAAACCTGTGCATTTCTGAAAACTAGAGACCTAGGGGAATCCAAAATGGGGTGACTTGTGTGGCTCGTACCAGGTTCTGTTACCCAGAATCCTTTGCAAACCTCAAAATTTAGCTAAAAAAACACATGTTCCTCACATTTCTGTGGCAGAAAGTTCTGGAATCTGAGAGGAGCCACAAATGTCCTTCCACCCAGCGTTCCCCCAAGTCTCCCGATAAAAATGATACCTCACTTGTGTGGGTAGGCCTAGCGCCCGCAACAGGAAACGCCCCAAAGCGCAACGTGGACACATCCAAATTTTTGAAAGAAAACAGAGGCATTTTTTGCAAAGTGCCTACCTGTAGATTTTGGCCTGTAGCTCAGCCGCCACCTAGGGAAACCTACCAAACCTGTGCCTTTCTGAAAACTAGAGACCTAGGGGAATCCAAGATGGGGTGACTTGTGTGGCTCGGACCAGGTTCTGTTACCCAGAATCCTTTGCAAACCTCAAAATTTGGCTAAAAAAACACATGTTCCTCACATTTCTGTGGCAGAAAGATCTGGAATCTGAGAGGAGCCACACATTTCCTTCCACCCAGCGTTCCCCCAAGTCTCCCGATAAAAATGATAGCTCACTTGTGTGGGTAGGCCTAGCGCCCGCGACAGGAGACGCCCCAAAGCGCAACGTGGACACATCCAAATTTTTTAAAGAAAACAGAGGCGTTTTTGCAAAGTGCCTACCTGTAGATTTTGGCCTGTAGCTCAGCCGGCACCTAGGGAAACCTGTGCATTTCTGAAAACTAGAGACCTAGGGGAATCCAAGATGGGGTGACTTGTGTGGCTCGGACCAGGTTCTGTTACCCAGAATCCTTTGCAAACCTCAAAATTTGGCTAAAAAAACACATGTTCCTCATATTTCTGTGGCAGAAAGTTCTGGAATCTGAGAGGAGCCACACATTTCCTTCCACCCAGCGTTCCCCCAAGTCTCCCGATAAAAATGATACCTCACTTGTGTGGGTAGGCCTAGCGCCCGCGACAGGAAATGCCCCAAAGCGCAACGTGGACACATCCAAATTTTTTAAAAAAAACAGAGGTGTTTTTTGCAAAGTGCCTACCTGTAGATTTTGGCCTCTAGCTCAGCCGCCACCTACGGAAACCTACCAAACCTGTGCATTTCTGAAAACTAGAGACCTAGGGGAATCCAAAATGGGGTGACTTGTGTGGCTCGGACCAGGTTCTGTTACCCAGAATCCTTTGCAAACCTCAAAATTTAGCTAAAAAAACACATGTTCCTCACATTTCTGTGGCAGAAAGTTCTGGAATCTGAGAGGAGCCACAAATTTCCTTCCACCCAGCGTTCCCCCAAGTCTCCCGATAAAAATGATACCTCACTTGTGTGGGTAGGCCTAGCGCCCGCGACTGGAAACGCCCCAAAGCGCAACGTGGACACATCCAAATTTTTGAAAGAAAACAGAGGCGTTTTTTGCAAAGTGCCTACCTGTAGATTTTGGCCTGTAGCTCAGCCGCCACCTAGGGAAACCTACCAAACCTGTGCATTTCTGAAAACTAGAGACCTAGGGGAATCCAAGATGGGGTGACTTGTGTGGCTCGGACCAGGTTCTGTTACCCAGAATCCTTTGCAACCCTCAAAATTTGGCTAAAAAAACAAATGTTCCTCACATTTCTGTGGCAGAAAGATCTGGAATCTGAGAGGAGCCACACATTTCCTTCCACCCAGCGTTCCCCCAAGTCTCCCGATAAATATGATAGCTCACTTGTGTGGGTAGGCCTAGCGCCCGTGACAGGAAACGCCCCAAAGCGCAACGTGGACACATCCAAATTTTTGAAAGAAAACAGAGGTGTTTTTTGCAAAGTGCCTACCTGTAGATTTTGGCCTCTAGCTCAGCCGCCACCTAGGGAAACCTACCAAACCTGTGCATTTCTGAAAACTAGAGACCTAGGGGAATCCAAGATGGGGTGACCTGTGTGGCTCGGACCAGGTTCTGTTACCCAGAATCCTTTGCAAACCTCAAAATTTGGCTAAAAAAACACATGTTCCTCACATTTCTGTGGCAGAAAGTTCTGGAATCTGAGAGGAGCCACAAATTTCCTTCCACCCAGCGTTCCCCCACGTCTCCCGATAAAAATGATACCTCACTTGTGTGGGTAGGCCTAGCGCCCGCGACAGGAGACGCCCCAAAGCGCAACGTGGACACATCCAAATTTTTTAAAGAAAACAGAGGCGTTTTTTGCAAAGTGCCTACCTGTAGATTTTGGCCTGTAGCTCAGCCGCCACCTAGGGAAACCTACCAAACCTGTGCATTTCTGAAAACTAGAGACCTAGGGGAATCCAAGATGGGGTGACTTGTGTGGCTCGGACCAGGTTCTGTTACCCAGAATCCTTTGCAAACCTCAAAATTTGGCTAAAAAAACACATGTTCCTCACATTTCTGTGGCAGAAAGTTCTGGAATCTGAGAGGAGCCACACATTTCCTTCCACCCAGCGTTCCCCCAAGTCTCCCGATAAAAATGATACCTCACTTGTGTGGGTAGGCCTAGCGCCCGCGACAGGAAACGCCCCAAAGCGCAACGTGGACACATCCAATTTTTTTTAAAGAAAACAGAGGTGTTTTTTGCAAAGTGCCTACCTGTAGATTTTGGCCTCTAGCTTAGCCGCCACCTACGGAAACCTACCAAACCTGTGCATTTCTGAAAACTAGAGACCTAGGGGAATCCAAAATGGGGTGACTTGTGTGGCTCGGACCAGGTTCTGTTACCCAGAATCCTTTGCAAACCTCAAAATTTAGCTAAAAAAACACATGTTCCTCACATTTCTGTGGCAGAAAGTTCTGGAATCTGAGAGGAGCCACAAATTTCCTTCCACCCAGCGTTCCCCCAAGTCTCCCGATAAAAATGATACCTCACTTGTGTGGGTAGGCCTAGCGCCCGTGACAGGAAACGCCCCAAAGCGCAACGTGGACACATCCAAATTTTTGAAAGAAAACAGAGGTGTTTTTTGCAAAGTGCCTACCTGTAGATTTTGGCCTCTAGCTCAGCCGCCACCTAGGGAAACCTACCAAACCTGTGCATTTCTGAAAACTAGAGACCTGGGGGAATCCAAGATGGGGTGACTTGTGTGGCTCGGACCAGGTTCTGTTACCCAGAATCCTTTGCAAACCTCAAAATTTGGCTAAAAAAACACATGTTCCTCACATTTCTGTGGCAGAAAGTTCTGGAATCTGAGAGGCGCCACAAATTCCCTTCCACCCAGCGTTCCCCCACATCTCCTGATAAAAATGATACCTCACTTGTGTGGGGAGGCCTAGCGCCCGCGACAGAAGACGCCCCAAAGCGCAACGTGGACACATCCAAATTTTTGAAAGAAAACAGAGGCGTTTTTTGCAAAGTGCCTACCTGTAGATTTTGGCCTGTAGCTCAGCCGCCACCTAGGGAAACCTACCAAACCTGTGCATTTCTGAAAACTAGAGACCTAGGGGAATCCAAGATGGGGTGACTTGTGTGGCTCGGACCAGGTTCTGTTACCCAGAATCCTTTGCAAACCTCAAAATTTGGCTAAAAAAACACATGTTCCTCACATTTCTGTGGCAGAAAGTTCTGGAATCTGAGAGGAGCCACACATTTCCTTCCACCCAGCGTTCCCCCAAGTCTCCCGATAAAAATGATAGCTCACTTGTGTGGGTAGGCCTAGCGCCCGTGACAGGAAACGCCCCAAAGCGCAACGTGGACACATCCAAATTTTTGAAAGAAAATAGAGGTGTTTTTTGCAAAGTGCCTACCTGTAGATTTTGGCCTCTAGCTCAGCCGCCACCTAGGGAAACCTACCAAACCTGTGCATTTCTGAAAACTAGAGACCTAGGGGAATCCAAGATGGGGTGACTTGTGTGGCTCGGACCAGGTTCTGTTACCCAGAATCCTTTGCAAACCTCAAAATTTGGCTAAAAAAACACATGTTCCTCACATTTCTGTGGCAGAAAGTTCTGGAATCTGAGAGGCACCACAAATTCCCTTCCACCCAGCGTTCCCCCACATCTCCTGATAAAAATGATACCTCACTTGTGTGGGTAGGCCTAGCGCCCGCGACAGGAGACGCCCCAAAGCGCAACGTGGACACATCCAAATTTTTGAAAGAAAACAGAGGCGTTTTTTGCAAAGTGCCTACCTGTAGATTTTGGCCTGTAGCTCAGCCGCCACCTAGGGAAACCTACCAAATCTGTGCATTTCTGAAAACTAGAGACCTAGGGGAATCCAAGATGGGGTGACTTGTGTGGCTCGGACCAGGTTCTGTTACCCAGAATCCTTTGCAAACCTCAAAATTTGGCTAAAAAAACACATGTTCCTCACATTTCTGTGGCAGAAAGTTCTGGAATCTGAGAGGAGCCACACATTTCCTTCCACCCAGCTTTCCCCCAAGACTCCCGATAAAAATGACACCTCACTTGTGTGGGTAGGCCTAGCGCCCGCGACAGGAAACGCCCCAAAGCACAACGTGGACACATCCAAATTTTTTAAAGAAAACAGAGGCGTTTTTTGCAAAGTGCCTACCTGTAGATTTTGGCCTGTAGCTCAGCCGCCACCTAGGGAAACCTACCAAACCTGTGCATTTCTGAAAACTAGAGACCTAGGGGAATCCAAGATGGGGTGACTTGTGTGGCTCGGACCAGGTTCTGTTACCAAGAATCCTTTGCAAACCTCAAAATTTGGCTAAAAAAACACATGTTCCTCACATTTCTGTGGCAGAAAGATCTGGAATCTGAGAGGAGCCACACATTTCCTTCCACCCAGCGTTCCCCCAAGTCTCCCGATAAAAATGATAGCTCACTTGTGTGGGTAGGCCTAGCGCCCGTGACAGGAAACGCCCCAAAGCGCAACGTGGACACATCCAAATTTTTGAAAGAAAACAGAGGTGTTTTTTGCAAAGTGCCTACCTGTAGATTTTGGCCTCTAGCTCAGCCGCCACCTAGGGAAACCTACCAAACCTGTGCATTTCTGAAAACTAGAGACCTAGGGGAATCCAAGATGGGGTGACTTGTGTGGCTCGGACCAGGTTCTGTTACCCAGAATCCTTTGCAAACCTCAAAATTTGGCTAAAAAAACACATGTTCCTCACATTTCTGTGGCAGAAAGTTCTGGAATCTGAGAGGCACCACAAATTCCCTTCCACCCAGCGTTCCCCCACATCTCCTGATAAAAATGATACCTCACTTGTGTGGGTAGGCCTAGCGCCCGCGACAGGAGACGCCCCAAAGCGCAACGTGGACACATCCAAATTTTTGAAAGAAAACAGAGGCGTTTTTTGCAAAGTGCCTACCTGTAGATTTTGGCCTGTAGCTCAGCCGCCACCTAGGGAAACCTACCAAATCTGTGCATTTCTGAAAACTAGAGACCTAGGGGAATCCAAGATGGGGTGACTTGTGTGGCTCGGACCAGGTTCTGTTACCCAGAATCCTTTGCAAACCTCAAAATTTGGCTAAAAAAAACACTTGTTCCTCACATTTCTGTGGCAGAAAGTTCTGGAATCTGAGAGGAGCCACAAATTTCCTTCCACCCAGCGTTCCCCCAAGTCTCCCGATAAAAATGATACCTCACTTGTGTGGGTAGGCCTAGCGCCCGCGACAGGAAACGCCGCAAAGCGCAACGTGGACACATCCAAATTTTTGAAAGAAAACAGAGGCGTTTTTTGCAAAGTGCCTACCTGTAGATTTTGGCCTGTAGCTCAGCCGCCACCTAGGGAAACCTACCAAACCTGTGCATTTCTGAAAACTAGAGACCTAGGGGAATCCAAGATGGGGTGACTTGTGTGGCTCGGACCAGGTTCTGTTACCCAGAATCCTTTGCAAACCTCAAAATTTGGCTAAAAAAACAAATGTTCCTCACATTTCTGTGGCAGAAAGATCTGGAATCTGAGAGGAGCCACACATTTCCTTCCACCCAGCGTTCCCCCAAGTCTCCCGATAAATATGATAGCTCACTTGTGTGGGTAGGCCTAGCGCCCGTGACAGGAAACGCCCCAAAGCGCAACGTGGACACATCCAAATTTTTGAAAGAAAACAGAGGTGTTTTTTGCAAAGTGCCTACCTGTAGATTTGGGCCTCTAGCTCAACCGCCACCTAGGGAAACCTACCAAACCTGTGCATTTCTGAAAACTAGAGACCTAGGGGAATCCAAGATGGGGTGACCTGTGTGGCTCGGACCAGGTTCTGTTACCCAGAATCCTTTGCAAACCTCAAAATTTGGCTAAAAAAACACATGTTCCTCACATTTCTGTGGCAGAAAGTTCTGGAATCTGAGAGGAGCCACAAAGTTCCTTCCACCCAGCGTTCGCCCAAGTCTCCCGATAAAAATGATACCTCACTTGTGTAGGTAGGCCTAGCGCCCGCAACAGGAAACGCCCCAAAGCGCAACGTGGACACATCCAAATTTTTGAAAGAAAACAGAGGCGTTTTTTGCAAAGTGCCTACCTGTAGATTTTGGCCTGTAGCTCAGCCGGCACCTAGGGAAACCTGTGCATTTCTGAAAACTAGAGACCTAGGGGAATCCAAGATGGGGTGACTTGTGTGGCTCGGACCAGGTTCTGTTACCCAGAATCCTTTGCAAACCTCAAAATTTGGCTAAAAAAACACATGTTCCTCACATTTCTGTGGCAGAAAGTTCTGGAATCTGAGAGGAGCCACACATTTCCTTCCGCCCAGCGTTCCTCCAAGTCTCCCGATAAAAATGATACCTCACTTGTGTGGGTAGGCCTAGCGCCCGTGACAGGAAACGCCCCAAAGCGCAACGTGGACACATCCAAATTTTTGAAAGAAAACAGAGGTGTTTTTTGCAAAGTGCCTACCTGTAGATTTTGGCCTCTAGCTCAGCCGCCACCTAGGGAAACCTACCAAACCTGTGCATTTCTGAAAACTAGAGACCTAGGGGAATCCAAGATGGGGTGACTTGTGTGGCTCGGACCAGGTTCTGTTACCCAGAATCCTTTGCAAACCTCAAAATTTGGCTAAAAAAACACATGTTCCTCACATTTCTGTGGCAGAAAGTTCTGGAATCTGAGAGGCGCCACAAATTCCCTTCCACCCAGCGTTCCCCCACATCTCCTGATAAAAATGATACCTCACTTGTGTGGGGAGGCCTAGCGCCCGCGACAGGAGAGGCCCCAAAGCGCAACGTGGACACATCCAAATTTTTGAAAGAAAACAGAGGCGTTTTTTGCAAAGTGCCTACCTGTAGATTTTGGCCTGTAGCTCAGCCGCCACCTAGGGAAACCTACCAAACCTGTGCATTTCTGAAAACTAGAGACCTAGGGGAATCCAAGATGGGGTGACTTGTGTGGCTCGGACCAGGTTCTGTTACCCAGAATCCTTTGCAAACCTCAAAATTTGGCTAAAAAAACACATGTTCCTCACATTTCTGTGGCAGAAAGTTCTGGAATCTGAGAGGAGCCACACATTTCCTTCCACCCAGCGTTCCCCCAAGTCTCCCGATAAAAATGATAGCTCACTTGTGTGGGTAGGCCTAGCGCCCGTGACAGGAAACGCCCCAAAGCGCAACGTGGACACATCCAAATTTTTGAAAGAAAACAGAGGTGTTTTTTGCAAAGTGCCTACCTGTAGATTTTGGCCTCTAGCTCAGCCGCCACCTAGGGAAACCTACCAAACCTGTGCATTTCTGAAAACTAGAGACCTAGGGGAATCCAAGATGGGGTGACTTGTGTGGCTCGGACCAGGTTCTGTTACCCAGAATCCTTTGCAAACCTCAAAATTTGGCTAAAAAAACACATGTTCCTCACATTTCTGTGGCAGAAAGTTCTGGAATCTGAGAGGCACCACAAATTCCCTTCCACCCAGCGTTCCCCCACATCTCCTGATAAAAATGATACCTCACTTGTGTGGGTAGGCCTAGCGCCCGCGACAGGAGACGCCCCAAAGCGCAACGTGGACACATCCAAATTTTTGAAAGAAAACAGAGGCGTTTTTTGCAAAGTGCCTACCTGTAGATTTTGGCCTGTAGCTCAGCCGCCACCTAGGGAAACCTACCAAACCTGTGCATTTCTGAAAACTAGAGACCTAGGGGAATCCAAGATGGGGTGACTTGTGTGGCTCGGACCAGGTTCTGTTAGCCAGAATCCTTTGCAAACCTCAAAATTTGGCTAAAAAAACACATGTTCCTCACATTTCTGTGGCAGAAAGTTCTGGAATCTGAGAGGAGCCACACATTTCCTTCCACCCAGCTTTCCCCCAAGTCTCCCGATAAAAATGACACCTCACTTGTGTGGGTAGGCCTAGCGCCCGCGACAGGAAACGCCCCAAAGCACAACGTGGACACATCAAAATTTTTCAAAGAAAACAGAGGTGTTTTTTGCAAAGTGCCTACCTGTAGATTTTGGCCTCTAGCTCAGCCGCCACCTATGGAAACCTATCAAACCTGTGCATTTCTGAAAACTAGAGACCTAGGGGAATCCAAAATGGGGTGACTTGTGTGGCTCGTACCAGGTTCTGTTACCCAGAATCCTTTGCAAACCTCAAAATTTAGCTAAAAAAACACATGTTCCTCACATTTCTGTGGCAGAAAGTTCTGGAATCTGAGAGGAGCCACAAATGTCCTTCCACCCAGCGTTCCCCCAAGTCTCCCGATAAAAATGATACCTCACTTGTGTGGGTAGGCCTAGCGCCCGCAACAGGAAACTCCCCAAAGCGCAACGTGGACACATCCAAATTTTTGAAAGAAAACAGAGGCGTTTTTTGCAAAGTGCCTACCTGTAGATTTTGGCCTGTAGCTCAGCCGCCACCTAGGGAAACCTACCAAACCTGTGCATTTCTGAAAACTAGAGACCTAGGGGAATCCAAGATGGGGTGACTTGTGTGGCTCGGACCAGGTTCTGTTACCCAGAATCCTTTGCAAACCTCAAAATTTGGCTAAAAAAACACATGGTCCTCACATTTCTGTGGCAGAAAGATCTGGAATCTGAGAGGAGCCACACATTTCCTTCCACCCAGCGTTCCCCCAAGTCTCCCGATAAAAATGATAGCTCACTTGTGTGGGTAGGCCTAGCGCCCGCGACAGGAGACGCCCCAAAGCGCAACGTGGACACATCCAAATTTTTGAAAGAAAACAGAGGCGTTTTTGCAAAGTGCCTACCTGTAGATTTTGGCCTGTAGCTCAGCCGGCACCTAGGGAAACCTGTGCATTTCTGAAAACTAGAGACCTAGGGGAATCCAAGATGGGGTGACTTGTGTGGCTCGGACCAGGTTCTGTTACCCAGAATCCTTTGCAAACCTCAAAATTTGGCTAAAAAAACACATGTTCCTCACATTTCTGTGGCAGAAAGTTCTGGAATCTGAGAGGAGCCACACATTTCCTTCCGCCCAGCGTTCCCCCAAGTCTCCCGATAAAAATGATACCTCACTTGTGTGGGTAGGCCTAGCGCCCGTGACAGGAAACGCCCCAAAGCGCAACGTGGACACATCCAAATTTTTGAAAGAAAACAGAGGTGTTTTTTGCAAAGTGCCTACCTGTAGATTTTGGCCTCTAGCTCAGCCGCCACCTAGGGAAACCTACCAAACCTGTGCATTTCTGAAAACTAGAGACCTAGGGGAATCCAAGATGGGGTGACTTGTGTGGCTCGGACCAGGTTCTGTTACCCAGAATCCTTTGCAAACCTCAAAATTTGGCTAAAAAAACACATGTTCCTCACATTTCTGTGGCAGAAAGTTCTGGAATCTGAGAGGCGCCACAAATTCCCTTCCACCCAGCGTTCCCCCACATCTCCTGATAAAAATGATACCTCACTTGTGTGGGGAGGCCTAGCGCCCGCGACAGGAGACGCCCCAAAGCGCAACGTGGACACATCCAAATTTTTGAAAGAAAACAGAGGCGTTTTTTGCAAAGTGCCTACCTGTAGATTTTGGCCTGTAGCTCAGCCGCCACCTAGGGAAACCTACCCAATCTGTGCATTTCTGAAAACTAGAGACCTAGGGGAATCCAAGATGGGGTGACTTGTGTGGCTCGGACCAGGTTCTGTTACCCAGAATCCTTTGCAAACCTCAAAATTTGGCTAAAAAAAACACATGTTCCTCACATTTCTGTGGCAGAAAGTTCTGGAATCTGAGAGGAGCCACAAATTTCCTTCCACCCAGCGTTCCCCCAAGTCTCCCGATAAAAATGATACCTCACTTGTGTGGGTAGGCCTAGCGCCCGCGACAGGAAACGCCCCAAAGCGCAACGTGGACACATCCAAATTTTTGAAAGAAAACAGAGGCGTTTTTTGCAAAGTGCCTACCTGTAGATTTTGGCCTGTAGCTCAGCCGCCACCTAGGGAAACCTACCAAACCTGTGCATTTCTGAAAACTAGAGACCTAGGGGAATCCAAGATGGGGTGACTTGTGTGGCTCGGACCAGGTTCTGTTACCCAGAATCCTTTGCAAACCTCAAAATTTGGCTAACAAAACACATGTTCCTCACATTTCTGTGGCAGAAAGTTCTGGAATCTGAGAGGAGCCACACATTTCCTTCCACCCAGCTTTCCCCCAAGTCTCCCGATAAAAATGACACCTCACTTGTGTGGGTAGGCCTAGCGCCCGTGACAGGAAACGCCCCAAAGCACAACGTGGACACATCCAAATTTTTGAAAGAAAACAGAGGTGTTTTTTGCAAAGTGCCTACCTGTAGATTTTGGCCTCTAGCTCAGCCGCCACCTACGGAAACCTATCAAACCTGTGCATTTCTGAAAACTAGAGACCTAGGGGAATCCAAAATGGGGTGACTTGTGTGGCTCGTACCAGGTTCTGTTACCCAGAATCCTTTGCAAACCTCAAAATGTAGCTAAAAAAACACATGTTCCTCACATTTCTGTGGCAGAAAGTTCTGGAATCTGAGAGGAGCCACAAATGTCCTTCCACCCAGCGTTCCCCCAAGTCTCCCGATAAAAATGATACCTCACTTGTGTGGGTAGGCCTAGCGCCCGCAACAGGAAACGCCCCAAAGCGCAACGTGGACACATCCAAATTTTTGAAAGAAAACAGAGGCGTTTTTTGCAAAGTGCCTACCTGTAGATTTTGGCCTGTAGCTCAGCCGCCACCTAGGGAAACCTACCAAACCTGTGCATTTCTGAAAACTGGAGACCTAGGGGAATCCAAGATGGGGTGACTTGTGTGGCTCGGACCAGGTTCTGTTACCCAGAATCCTTTGCAAACCTCAAAATTTGGCTAAAAAAACACATGTTCCTCACATTTCTGTGGCAGAAAGATCTGGAATCTGAGAGGAGCCACACATTTCCTTCCACCCAGCGTTCCGCCAAGTCTCCCGATAAAAATGATAGCTCACTTGTGTGGGTAGGCCTAGCGCCCGCGACAGGAGACGCCCCAAAGCGCAACGTGGACACATCCAAATTTTTGAAAGAAAACAGAGGCGTTTTTGCAAAGTGCCTACCTGTAGATTTTGGCCTGTAGCTCAGCCGGCACCTAGGGAAACCTGTGCATTTCTGAAAACTAGAGACCTAGGGGAATCCAAGATGGGGTGACTTGTGTGGCTCGGACCAGGTTCTGTTACCCAGAATCCTTTGCAAACCTCAAAATTTGGCTAAAAAAACACATGTTCCTCACATTTCTGTGGCAGAAAGTTCTGGAATCTGAGAGGAGCCACACATTTCCTTCCGCCCAGCGTTCCCCCAAGTCTCCCGATAAAATTGATACCTCACTTGTGTGGGTAGGCCTAGCGCCCGTGACAGGAAACGCCCCAAAGCGCAACGTGGACACATCCAAATTTTTGAAAGAAAACAGAGGTGTTTTTTGCAAAGTGCCTACCTGTAGATTTTGGCCTCTAGCTCAGCCTCCACCTAGGGAAACCTACCAAACCTGTGCATTTCTGAAAACTAGAGACCTAGGGGAATCCAAGATGGGGTGACTTGTGTGGCTCGGACCAGGTTCTGTTACCCAGAATCCTTTGCAAACCTCAAAATTTGGCTAAAAAAACACATGTTCCTCACATTTCTGTGGCAGAAAGTTCTGGAATCTGAGAGGCGCCACAAATTCCCTTCCACCCAGCGTTCCCCCACATCTCCTGATAAAAATGATACCTCACTTGTGTGGGGAGGCCTAGCGCCCGCGACAGGAGACGCCCCAAAGCGCAACGTGGACACATCCAAATTTTTGAAAGAAAACAGAGACGTTTTTTGCAAAGTGCCTACCTGTAGATTTTGGCCTGTAGCTCAGCCGCCACCTAGGGAAACCTACCCAATCTGTGCATTTCTGAAAACTAGAGACCTAGGGGAATCCAAGATGGGGTGACTTGTGTGGCTCGGACCAGGTTCTGTTACCCAGAATCCTTTGCAAACCTCAAAATTTGGCTAAAAAAAACACATGTTCCTCACATTTCTGTGGCAGAAAGTTCTGGAATCTGAGAGGAGCCACAAATTTCCTTCCACCCAGCGTTCCCCCAAGTCTCCCGATAAAAATGATACCTCACTTGTGTGGGTAGGCCTAGCGCCCGCGACAGGAAACGCCCCAAAGCGCAACGTGGACACATCCAAATTTTTGAAAGAAAACAGAGGCGTTTTTTGCAAAGTGCCTACCTGTAGATTTTGGCCTGTAGCTCAGCCGCCACCTAGGGAAACCTACCAAACCTGTGCATTTCTGAAAACTAGAGACCTAGGGGAATCCAAGATGGGGTGACTTGTGTGGCTCGGACCAGGTTCTGTTACCCAGAATCCTTTGCAAACCTCAAAATTTGGCTAACAAAACACATGTTCCTCACATTTCTGTGGCAGAAAGTTCTGGAATCTGAGAGGAGCCACACATTTCCTTCCACCCAGCTTTCCCCCAAGTCTCCCGATAAAAATGACACCTCACTTGTGTGGGTAGGCCTAGCGCCCGCGACAGGAAACGCCCCAAAGCACAACGTGGACACATCAAAATTTTTGAAAGAAAACAGAGGTGTTTTTTGCAAAGTGCCTACCTGTAGATTTTGGCCTCTAGCTCAGCCGCCACCTACGGAAACCTATCAAACCTGTGCATTTCTGAAAACTAGAGACCTAGGGGAATCCAAAATGGGGTGACTTGTGTGGCTCGTACCAGGTTCTGTTACCCAGAATCCTTTGCAAACCTCAAAATTTAGCTAAAAAAACACATGTTCCTCACATTTCTTTTGCAGAAAGTTCTGGAATCTGAGAGGAGCCACAAATGTCCTTCCACCCAGCGTTCCCCCAAGTCTCCCGATAAAAATGATACCTCACTTGTGTGGGTAGGCCTAGCGCCCGCAACAGGAAACGCCCCAAAGCGCAACGTGGACACATCCAAATTTTTGAAAGAAAACAGAGGCGTTTTTTGCAAAGTGCCTACCTGTAGATTTTGGCCTGTAGCTCAGCCGCCACCTAGGGAAACCTACCAAACCTGTGCATTTCTGAAAACTAGAGACCTAGGGGAATCCAAGATGGGGTGACTTGTGTGGCTCGGACCAGGTTCTGTTACCCAGAATCCTTTGCAAACCTCAAAATTTGGCTAAAAAAACACATGTTCCTCACATTTCTGTGGCAGAAAGATCTGGAATCTGAGAGGAGCCACACATTTCCTTCCACCCAGCGTTCCCCCAAGTCTCCCGATAAAAATGATAGCTCACTTGTGTGGGTAGGCCTAGCGCCCGCGACAGGAGACGCCCCAAAGCGCAACGTGGACACATCCAAATTTTTGAAAGAAAACAGAGGCGTTTTTGCAAAGTGCCTACCTGTAGATTTTGGCCTGTAGCTCAGCCGGCACCTAGGGAAACCTGTGCATTTCTGAAAACTAGAGACCTAGGGGAATCCAAAATGGGGTGACTTGTGTGGCTCGGACCAGGTTCTGTTACCCAGAATCCTTTGCAAACCTCAAAATTTGGCTAAAAAAACACATGTTCCTCACATTTCTGTGGCAGAAAGTTCTGGAATCTGAGAGGAGCCACACATTTCCTTCCGCCCAGCGTTCCCCCAAGTCTCCCGATAAAAATGATACCTCACTTGGGTGGGTAGGCCTAGCGCCCGCGACAGGAAACGCCCCAAAGCGCAACGTGGACACATCCAAATTTTTTAAAGAAAACAGAGGTGTTTTTTGCAAAGTGCCTACCTGTAGATTTTGGCCTCTAGCTCAGCAGCCACCTACGGAAACCTACCAAACCTGTGCATTTCTGAAAACTAGAGACCTAGGGGAATCCAAAATGGGGTGACTTGTGTGGCTCGGACCAGGTTCTGTTACCCAGAATCCTTTGCAAACCTCAAAATTTAGCTAAAAAAACACATGTTCCTCACATTTCTGTGGCAGAAAGTTCTGGAATCTGAGAGGAGCCACAAATTTCCTTCCACCCAGCGTTCCCCCAAGTCTCCCGATAAAAATGATACCTCACTTGTGTGGGTAGGCCTAGCGCCCGCGACAGGAAACGCCCCAAAGCGCAACGTGGACACATCCAAATTTTTGAAAGAAAACAGAGGCGTTTTTTGCAAAGTGCCTACCTGTAGATTTTGGCCTGTAGCTCAGCCGCCACCTAGGGAAACCTACCAAACCTGTGCATTTCTGAAAACTAGAGACCTAGGGGAATCCAAGATGGGGTGACTTGTGTGGCTCGGACCAGGTTCTGTTACCCAGAATCCTTTGCAAACCTCAAAATTTGGCTAAAAAAACAAATGTTCCTCACATTTCTGTGGCAGAAAGATCTGGAATCTGAGAGGAGCCACACATTTCCTTCCACCCAGCGTTCCCCCAAGTCTCCCGATAAATATGATAGCTCACTTGTGTGGGTAGGCCTAGCGCCCGTGACAGGAAACGCCCCAAAGCGCAACGTGGACACATCCAAATTTTTTAAAGAAAACAGAGGTGTTTTTTGCAAAGTGCCTACCTGTAGATTTTGGCCTCTAGCTCAGCCGCCACCTAGGGAAACCTACCAAACCTGTGCATTTCTGAAAACTAGAGACCTAGGGGAATCCAAGATGGGGTGACCTGTGTGGCTCGGACCAGGTTCTGTTACCCAGAATCCTTTGCAAACCTCAAAATTTGGCTAAAAAAACACATGTTCCTCACATTTCTGTGGCAGAAAGTTCTGGAATCTGAGAGGAGCCACAAATTTCCATCCACCCAGCGTTCGCCCAAGTCTCCCGATAAAAATGATACCTCACTTGTGTGGGTAGGCCTAGCGCCCGCAACAGGGAACGCCCCAAAGCGCAACGTGGACACATCCAAATTTTTGAAAGAAAACAGAGGCGTTTTTTGCAAAGTGCCTACCTGTAGATTTTGGCCTGTAGCTCAGCCGGCACCTAGGGAAACCTACCAAACCTGTGCATTTCTGAAAACTAGAGACCTAGGGGAATCCAAGATGGGGTGACTTGTGTGGCTCGGACCAGGTTCTGTTACCCAGAATCCTTTGCAAACCTCAAAATTTGGCTAAAAAAACACATGTTCCTCACATTTCTGTGGCAGAAAGTTTTGGAATCTGAGAGGAGCCACAAATTTCCTTCCTCCTAGCGTTCCCCCAAGTCTCCCGATAAAAATGATACCTCACTTGTGTGGGTAGGCCTAGCGCCCGCGACAGGAAACGCCCCAAAGCGCAACGTGGACACATCCAAATTTTTGAAAGAAAACTGAGGTGTTTTTTGCAAAGTGCCTACCTGTAGATTTTGGCCTCTAGCTCAGCCGCCACCTACGGAAACCTACCAAACCTGTGCATTTCTGAAAACTAGAGACCTAGGGGAATCCAAGACGGGGTGACTTGTGTGGCTCGGACCAGGTTCTGTTACCCAGAATCCTTTGCAAACCTCAAAATTTGGCTAAAAAAACACATGTTCCTCACATTTCTGTGGCAGAAAGTTCTGGAATCTGAGAGGAGCCACACATTTCCTTCCACCCAGCGTTCCCCCAAGTCTCCCGATAAAAATGATACCTCACTTGTGTGGGTAGGCCTAGCGCCCGCGACAGAAAACGCCCCAAAGCGCAACGTGGACACATCCACATTTTTTAAAGAAAACAGAGGTGTTTTTTGCAAAGTGCCTACCTGTAGATTTTGGCCTCTAGCTTAGCCGCCACCTACGGAAACCTATCAAACCTGTGCATTTCTGAAAACTAGAGACCTAGGGGAATCCAAAATGGGGTGACTTGTGTGGCTCGGACCAGGTTCTGTTACCCAGAATCCTTTGCAAACCTCAAAATTTAGCTAAAAAAACACATGTTCCTCAAATTTCTGTGGCAGAAAGTTCTGGAATCTGAGAGGAGCCACAAATTTCCTTCCACCCAGCGTTCCCCCAAGTCTCCCGATAAAAATGATACCTCACTTGTGTGGGTAGGCCTAGCGCCCGCGACAGGAAACGCCCCAAAGCACAACGTGGACACATCCAAATTTTTTAAAGAAAACAGAGGTGTTTTTTGCAAAGTGCCTACCTGTAGATTTTGCCCTCTAGCTCAGCCGCCACCTACGGAAACCTATCAACCCTGTGCATTTCTGAAAACTAGAGACCTAGGGGAATCCAAAATGGGGTGACTTGTGTGGCTCGTACCAGGTTCTGTTACCCAGAATCCTTTGCAAACCTCAAAATTTAGCTAAAAAAACACATGTTCCTCACATTTCTGTGGCAGAAAGTTCTGGAATCTGAGAGGAGCCACAAATGTCCTTCCACCCAGCGTTCCCCAAGTCTCCCGATAAAAATGATACCTCACTTGTGTGGGTAGGCCTAGCGCCCGCAACAGGAAACGCCCCAAAGCGCAACGTGGACACATCCAAATTTTTGAAAGAAAACAGAGGCGTTTTTTGCAAAGTGCCTACCTGTAGATTTTGGCCTGTAGCTCAGCCGCCACCTAGGGAAACCTACCAAACCTGTGCATTTCTGAAAACTAGAGACCTAGGGGAATCCAAGATGGGGTGACTTGTGTGGCTCGGACCAGGTTCTGTTACCCAGAATCCTTTGCAAACCTCAAAATTTGGCTAAAAAAACACATGTTCCTCACATTTCTGTGGCAGAAAGATCTGGAATCTGAGAGGAGCCACACATTTCCTTCCACCCAGCGTTCCCCCAAGTCTCCCGATAAAAATGATAGCTCACTTGTGTGGGTAGGCCTAGCGCCCGCGACAGGAGACGCCCCAAAGCGCAACGTGGACACATCCAAATTTTTTTTGAAAAACAGAGGTGTTTTTTGCAAAGTGCCTACCTGTAGATTTTGGCCTCTAGCTCAGCCGCCACCTATGGAAACCTACCAAACCTGTGCATTTCTGAAAACTAGAGACCTAGGGGAATCCACAATGGGGTGACTTGTGTGGCTCGGACCAGGTTCTGTTACCCAGAATCCTTTGCAAACCTCAAAATTTAGCTAAAAAAACACATGTTCCTCACATTTCTGTGGCAGAAAGTTTTGGAATCTGAGAGGAGCCACAAATTTCCTTCCTCCTAGCGTTCCCCCAAGTCTCCCGATAAAAATGATACCTCACTTGTGTGGGTAGGCCTAGCGCCCGCGACAGGAAACGCCCCAAAGCGCAACGTGGACACATCCAAATTTTTGAAAGAAAACTGAGGTGTTTTTTGCAAAGTGCCTACCTGTAGATTTTGGCCTCTAGCTCAGCCGCCACCTACGGAAACCTACCAAACCTGTGCATTTCTGAAAACTAGAGACCTAGGGGAATCCAAGACGGGGTGACTTGTGTGGCTCGGACCAGGTTCTGTTACCCAGAATCCTTTGCAAACCTCAAAATTTGGCTAAAAAAACACATGTTCCTCACATTTCTGTGGCAGAAAGTTCTGGAATCTGAGAGGAGCCACACATTTCCTTCCACCCAGCGTTCCCCCAAGTCTCCCGATAAAAATGATACCTCACTTGTGTGGGTAGGCCTAGCGCCCGCGACAGAAAACGCCCCAAAGCGCAACGTGGACACATCCACATTTTTTAAAGAAAACAGAGGTGTTTTTTGCAAAGTGCCTACCTGTAGATTTTGGCCTCTAGCTTAGCCGCCACCTACGGAAACCTATCAAACCTGTGCATTACTGAAAACTAGAGACCTAGGGGAATCCAAAATGGGGTGACTTGTGTGGCTCGGACCAGGTTCTGTTACCCAGAATCCTTTGCAAACCTCAAAATTTAGCTAAAAAAACACATGTTCCTCAAATTTCTGTGGCAGAAAGTTCTGGAATCTGAGAGGAGCCACAAATTTCCTTCCACCCAGCGTTCCCCCAAGTCTCCCGATAAAAATGATACCTCACTTGTGTGGGTAGGCCTAGCGCCCGCGACAGGAAACGCCCCAAAGCACAACGTGGACACATCCAAATTTTTTAAAGAAAACAGAGGTGTTTTTTGCAAAGTGCCTACCTGTAGATTTTGGCCTCTAGCTCAGCCGCCACCTACGGAAACCTATCAACCCTGTGCATTTCTGAAAACTAGAGACCTAGGGGAATCCAAAATGGGGTGACTTGTGTGGCTCGTACCAGGTTCTGTTACCCAGAATCCTTTGCAAACCTCAAAATTTAGCTAAAAAAACACATGTTCCTCACATTTCTGTGGCAGAAAGTTCTGGAATCTGAGAGGAGCCACAAATGTCCTTCCACCCAGCGTTCCCCCAAGTCTCCCGATAAAAATGATACCTCACTTGTGTGGGTAGGCCTAGCGCCCGCAACAGGAAACGCCCCAAAGCGCAACGTGGACACATCCAAATTTTTGAAAGAAAACAGAGGCGTTTTTTGCAAAGTGCCTACCTGTAGATTTTGGCCTGTAGCTCAGCCGCCACCTAGGGAAACCTACCAAACCTGTGCATTTCTGAAAACTAGAGACCTAGGGGAATCCAAGATGGGGTGACTTGTGTGGCTCGGACCAGGTTCTGTTACCCAGAATCCTTTGCAAACCTCAAAATTTGGCTAAAAAAACACATGTTCCTCACATTTCTGTGGCAGAAAGATCTGGAATCTGAGAGGAGCCACACATTTCCTTCCACCCAGCGTTCCCCCAAGTCTCCCGATAAAAATGATAGCTCACTTGTGTGGGTAGGCCTAGCGCCCGCGACAGGAGACGCCCCAAAGCGCAACGTGGACACATCCAAATTTTTTTTGAAAAACAGAGGTGTTTTTTGCAAAGTGCCTACCTGTAGATTTTGGCCTCTAGCTCAGCCGCCACCTACGGAAACCTACCAAACCTGTGCATTTCTGAAAACTAGAGACCTAGGGGAATCCAAGATGGGGTGACTTGTGTGGCTCGGAGCAGGTTCTGTTACCCAGAATCCTTTGCAACCCTCAAAATTTGGCTAAAAAAACAAATGTTCCTCACATTTCTGTGGCAGAAAGATCTGGAATCTGAGAGGAGCCACACATTTCCTTCCACCCAGCGTTCCCCCAAGTCTCCCGATAAATATGATAGCTCACTTGTGTGGGTAGGCCTAGCGCCCGCGACAGGAAACGCCCCAAAGCACAACGTGGACACATCCAAATTTTTTAAAGAAAACAGAGGTGTTTTTTGCAAAGTGCCTACCTGTAGATTTTGGCCTCTAGCTCAGCCGCCACCTACGGAAACCTATCAAACCTGTGCATTTCTGAAAACTAGAGACCTAGGGGAATCCAAAATGGGGTGACTTGTGTGGCTCGTACCAGGTTCTGTTACCCAGAATCCTTTGCAAACCTCAAAATTTAGCTAAAAAAACACATGTTCCCCACATTTCTGTGGCAGAAAGTTCTGGAATCTGAGAGGAGCCACAAATGTCCTTCCACCCAGCGTTCCCCCAAGTCTCCCGATAAAAATGATACCTCACTTGTGTGGGTAGGCCTAGCGCCCGCAACAGGAAACGCCCCAAAGCGCAACGTGGACACATCCAAATTTTTGAAAGAAAACAGAGGCGTTTTTTGCAAAGTGCCTACCTGTAGATTTTGGCCTGTAGCTCAGCCGCCACCTAGGGAAACCTACCAAACCTGTGCCTTTCTGAAAACTAGAGACCTAGGGGAATCCAAGATGGGGTGACTTGTGTGGCTCGGACCAGGTTCTGTTACCCAGAATCCTTTGCAAACCTCAAAATTTGGCTAAAAAAACACATGTTCCTCACATTTCTGTGGCAGAAAGATCTGGAATCTGAGAGGAGCCACACATTTCCTTCCACCCAGCGTTCCCCCAAGTCTCCCGATAAAAATGATAGCTCACTTGTGTGGGTAGGCCTAGCGCCCGCGACAGGAGACGCCCCAAAGCGCAACGTGGACACATCCAAATTTTTTAAAGAAAACAGAGGCGTTTTTGCAAAGTGCCTACCTGTAGATTTTGGCCTGTAGCTCAGCCGGCACCTAGGGAAACCTGTGCATTTCTGAAAACTAGAGACCTAGGGGAATCCAAGATGGGGTGACTTGTGTGGCTCGGACCAGGTTCTGTTACCCAGAATCCTTTGCAAACCTCAAAATTTGGCTAAAAAAACACATGTTCCTCATATTTCTGTGGCAGAAAGTTCTGGAATCTGAGAGGAGCCACACATTTCCTTCCACCCAGCGTTCCCCCAAGTCTCCCGATAAAAATGATACCTCACTTGTGTGGGTAGGCCTAGCGCCCGCGACAGGAAATGCCCCAAAGCGCAACGTGGACACATCCAAATTTTTTAAAAAAAACAGAGGTGTTTTTTGCAAAGTGCCTACCTGTAGATTTTGGCCTCTAGCTCAGCCGCCACCTACGGAAACCTACCAAACCTGTGCATTTCTGAAAACTAGAGACCTAGGGGAATCCAAAATGGGGTGACTTGTGTGGCTCGGACCAGGTTCTGTTACCCAGAATCCTTTGCAAACCTCAAAATTTAGCTAAAAAAACACATGTTCCTCACATTTCTGTGGCAGAAAGTTCTGGAATCTGAGAGGAGCCACAAATTTCCTTCCACCCAGCGTTCCCCCAAGTCTCCCGATAAAAATGATACCTCACTTGTGTGGGTAGGCCTAGCGCCCGCGACTGGAAACGCCCCAAAGCGCAACGTGGACACATCCAAATTTTTGAAAGAAAACAGAGGCGTTTTTTGCAAAGTGCCTACCTGTAGATTTTGGCCTGTAGCTCAGCCGCCACCTAGGGAAACCTACCAAACCTGTGCATTTCTGAAAACTAGAGACCTAGGGGAATCCAAGATGGGGTGACTTGTGTGGCTCGGACCAGGTTCTGTTACCCAGAATCCTTTGCAACCCTCAAAATTTGGCTAAAAAAACAAATGTTCCTCACATTTCTGTGGCAGAAAGATCTGGAATCTGAGAGGAGCCACACATTTCCTTCCACCCAGCGTTCCCCCAAGTCTCCCGATAAATATGATAGCTCACTTGTGTGGGTAGGCCTAGCGCCCGTGACAGGAAACGCCCCAAAGCGCAACGTGGACACATCCAAATTTTTTAAAGAAAACAGAGGTGTTTTTTGCAAAGTGCCTACCTGTAGATTTTGGCCTCTAGCTCAGCCGCCACCTAGGGAAACCTACCAAACCTGTGCATTTCTGAAAACTAGAGACCTAGGGGAATCCAAGATGGGGTGACCTGTGTGGCTCGGACCAGGTTCTGTTACCCAGAATCCTTTGCAAACCTCAAAATTTGGCTAAAAAAACACATGTTCCTCACATTTCTGTGGCAGAAAGTTCTGGAATCTGAGAGGAGCCACAAATTTCCTTCCACCCAGCGTTCCCCCACGTCTCCCGATAAAAATGATACCTCACTTGTGTGGGTAGGCCTAGCGCCCGCGACAGGAGACGCCCCAAAGCGCAACGTGGACACATCCAAATTTTTTAAAGAAAACAGAGGCGTTTTTTGCAAAGTGCCTACCTGTAGATTTTGGCCTGTAGCTCAGCCGGCACCTAGGGAAACCTACCAAACCTGTGCATTTCTGAAAACTAGAGACCTAGCGGAATCCAAGATGGGGTGACTTGTGTGGCTCGGACCAGGTTCTGTTACCCAGAATCCTTTGCAAACCTCAAAATTTGGCTAAAAAAACACATGTTCCTCACATTTCTGTGGCAGAAAGTTTTGGAATCTGAGAGGAGCCACAAATTTCCTTCCACCTAGCGTTCCCCCAAGTCTCCCGATAAAAATGATACCTCACTTGTGTGGGTAGGCCTAGCGCCCGCGACAGGAAACGCCCCAAAGCGCAACGTGGACACATCAAAATTTTTGAAAGAAAACTGAGGTGTTTTTTGCAAAGTGCCTACCTGTAGATTTTGGCCTGTAGCTCAGCCGGCACCTAGGGAAACCTACCAAACCTGTGCATTTCTGAAAACTAGAGACCTAGGGGAATCCAAGATGGGGTGACTTGTGTGGCTCGGACCAGGTTCTGTTACCCAGAATCCTTTGCAAACCTCAAAATTTGGCTAAAAAAACACATGTTCCTCACATTTCTGTGGCAGAAAGTTCTGGAATCTGAGAGGAGCCACAAATTTCCTTCCACCCAGCGTTCCCCCAAGTCTCCCGATAAAAATGATACCTCACTTGTGTGGGTAGGCCTAGCGCCCGCGACAGGAAACGCCCCAAAGCGCAACGTGGACACATCCAATTTTTTTTAAAGAAAACAGAGGTGTTTTTTGCAAAGTGCCTACCTGTAGATTTTGGCCTCTAGCTTAGCCGCCACCTACGGAAACCTACCAAACCTGTGCATTTCTGAAAACTAGAGACCTAGGGGAATCCAAAATGGGGTGACTTGTGTGGCTCGGACCAGGTTCTGTTACCCAGAATCCTTTGCAAACCTCAAAATTTAGCTAAAAAAACACATGTTCCTCACATTTCTGTGGCAGAAAGTTCTGGAATCTGAGAGGAGCCACAAATTTCCTTACACCCAGCGTTCCCCCAAGTCTCCCGATAAAAATGATACCTCACTTGTGTGGGTAGGCCTAGCGCCCGCAACAGGAAACGCCCCAAAGCGCAACGTGGACACATCCACATTTTTTAAAGAAAACACAGGCGTTTTTTGCAAAGTGCCTACCTGTAGATTTTGGCCTGTAGCTCAGCCGCCACCTAGGGAAACCTACCAAACCTGTGCATTTCTGAAAACTAGAGACCTAGGGGAATCCAAGATGGGGTGACTTGTGTGGCTCGGACCAGGTTCTGTTACCCAGAATCCTTTGCAAACCTCAAAATTTGGATAAAAAAACACATGTTCCTCACATTTCTGTGGCAGAAAGATCTGGAATCTGAGAGGAGCCACACATTTCCTTCCACCCAGCATTCCCCCAAGTCTCCCGATAAAAATGATAGCTCACTTGTGTGGGTAGGCCTAGCGCCCGTGACAGGAAACGCCCCAAAGCGCAACGTGGACACATCCAAATTTTTGAAAGAAAACAGAGGTGTTTTTTGCAAAGTGCCTACCTGTAGATTTTGGCCTCTAGCTCAGCCGCCACCTAGGGAAACCTACCAAACCTGTGCATTTCTGAAAACTAGAGACCTAGGGGAATCCAAGATGGGGTGACTTGTGTGGCTCGGACCAGGTTCTGTTACCCAGAATCCTTTGCAAACCTCAAAATTTGGCTAAAAAAACATATGTTCCTCACATTTCTGTGGCAGAAAGTTCTGGAATCTGAGAGGCGCCACAAATTCCCTTCCACCCAGCGTTCCCCCACATCTCCTGATAAAAATGATACCTCACTTGTGTGGGTAGGCCTAGCGCCCGCGACAGGAGACGCCCCAAAGCGCAACGTGGACACATCCAAATTTTTGAAAGAAAACAGAGGCGTTTTTTGCAAAGTGCCTACCTGTAGATTTTGGCCTGTAGCTCAGCCGCCACCTAGGGAAACCTACCAAATCTGTGCATTTCTGAAAACTAGAGACCTAGGGGAATCCAAGATGGGGTGACTTGTGTGGCTCGGACCAGGTTCTGTTACCCAGAATCCTTTGCAAACCTCAAAATTTGGCTAAAAAAAACACATGTTCCTCACATTTCTGTGGCAGAAAGTTCTGGAATCTGAGAGGAGCCACAAATTTCCTTCCACCCAGCGTTCCCCCAAGTCTCCCGATAAAAATGATACCTCACTTGTGTGGGTAGGCCTAGCGCCCGCGACAGGAAACGCCCCAAAGCGCAACGTGGACACATCCAAATTTTTGAAAGAAAACAGAGGCGTTTTTTGCAAAGTGCCTACCTGTAGATTTTGGCCTGTAGCTCAGCCGCCACCTAGGGAAACCTAACAAACCTGTGCATTTCTGAAAACTAGAGACCTAGGGGAATCCAAGATGGGGTGACTTGTGTGGCTCGGACCAGGTTCTGTTACCCAGAATCCTTTGCAAACCTCAAAATGTGGCTAAAAAAACACATGTTCCTCACATTTCTGTGGCAGAAAGTTCTGGAATCTGAGAGGAGCCACACATTTCCTTCCACCCAGCTTTCCCCCAAGTCTCCCGATAAAAATGACACCTCACTTGTGTGGGTAGGCCTAGCGCCCGCGACAGGAAACGCCCCAAAGCACAACGTTGACACATCCAAATTTTTGAAAGAAAACAGAGGTGTTTTTTGCAAAGTGCCTACCTGTAGATTTTGGCCTGTAGCTCAGCCGCCACCTAGGGAAACCTACCAAACCTGTGCATTTCTGAAAACTAGAGACCTAGGGGAATCCAAGATGGGGTGACTTGTGTGGCTCGGACCAGGTTCTGTTACCCAGAATCCTTTGCAAACCTCAAAATTTGGCTAAAAAAACACATGTTCCTCACATTTCTGTGGCAGAAAGATCTGGAATCTGAGAGGAGCCACACATTTCCTTCCACCCAGCGTTCCCCCAAGTCTCCCGATAAAAATGATAGCTCACTTGTGTGGGTAGGCCTAGCGCCCGCGACAGGAGACGCCCCAAAGCGCAACGTGGACACATCCAAATTTTTTTTGAAAAACAGAGGTGTTTTTTGCAAAGTGCCAACCTGTAGATTTTGGCCTCTAGCTCAGCCGCCACCTACGGAAACCTACCAAACCTGTGCATTTCTGAAAACTAGAGACCTAGGGGAATCCAAGATGGGGTGACTTGTGTGGCTCGGAGCAGGTTCTGTTACCCAGAATCCTTTGCAACCCTCAAAATTTGGCTAAAAAAACAAATGTTCCTCACATTTCTGTGGCAGAAAGATCTGGAATCTGAGAGGAGCCACACATTTCCTTCCACCCAGCGTTCCCCCAAGTCTCCCGATAAATATGATAGCTCACTTGTGTGGGTAGGCCTAGCGCCCGCGACAGGAAACGCCCCAAAGCACAACGTGGACACATCCAAATTTTTTAAAGAAAACAGAGGTGTTTTTTGCAAAGTGCCTACCTGTAGATTTTGGCCTCTAGCTCAGCCGCCACCTACGGAAACCTATCAAACCTGTGCATTTCTGAAAACTAGAGACCTAGGGGAATCCAAAATGGGGTGACTTGTGTGGCTCGTACCAGGTTCTGTTACCCAGAATCCTTTGCAAACCTCAAAATTTAGCTAAAAAAACACATGTTCCTCACATTTCTGTGGCAGAAAGTTCTGGAATCTGAGAGGAGCCACAAATGTCCTTCCACCCAGCGTTCCCCCAAGTCTCCCGATAAAAATGATACCTCACTTGTGTGGGTAGGCCTAGCGCCCGCAACAGGAAACGCCCCAAAGCGCAACGTGGACACATCCAAATTTTTGAAAGAAAACAGAGGCGTTTTTTGCAAAGTGCCTACCTGTAGATTTTGGCCTGTAGCTCAGCCGCCACCTAGGGAAACCTACCAAACCTGTGCCTTTCTGAAAACTAGAGACCTAGGGGAATCCAAGATGGGGTGACTTGTGTGGCTCGGACCAGGTTCTGTTACCCAGAATCCTTTGCAAACCTCAAAATTTGGCTAAAAAAACACATGTTCCTCACATTTCTGTGGCAGAAAGATCTGGAATCTGAGAGGAGCCACACATTTCCTTCCACCCAGCGTTCCCCCAAGTCTCCCGATAAAAATGATAGCTCACTTGTGTGGGTAGGCCTAGCGCCCGCGACAGGAGACGCCCCAAAGCGCAACGTGGACACATCCAAATTTTTTAAAGAAAACAGAGGCGTTTTTGCAAAGTGCCTACCTGTAGATTTTGGCCTGTAGCTCAGCCGGCACCTAGGGAAACCTGTGCATTTCTGAAAACTAGAGACCTAGGGGAATCCAAAATGGGGTGACTTGTGTGGCTCGGACCAGGTTCTGTTACCCAGAATCCTTTGCAAACCTCAAAATTTAGCTAAAAAAACACATGTTCCTCACATTTCTGTGGCAGAAAGTTCTGGAATCTGAGAGGAGCCACAAATTTCCTTCCACCCAGCGTTCCCCCAAGTCTCCCGATAAAAATGATACCTCACTTGTGTGGGTAGGCCTAGCGCCCGCGACTGGAAACGCCCCAAAGCGCAACGTGGACACATCCAAATTTTTGAAAGAAAACAGAGGCGTTTTTTGCAAAGTGCCTACCTGTAGATTTTGGCCTGTAGCTCAGCCGCCACCTAGGGAAACCTACCAAACCTGTGCATTTCTGAAAACTAGAGACCTAGGGGAATCCAAGATGGGGTGACTTGTGTGGCTCGGACCAGGTTCTGTTACCCAGAATCCTTTGCAACCCTCAAAATTTGGCTAAAAAAACAAATGTTCCTCACATTTCTGTGGCAGAAAGATCTGGAATCTGAGAGGAGCCACACATTTCCTTCCACCCAGCGTTCCCCCAAGTCTCCCGATAAATATGATAGCTCACTTGTGTGGGTAGGCCTAGCGCCCGTGACAGGAAACGCCCCAAAGCGCAACGTGGACACATCCAAATTTTTTAAAGAAAACAGAGGTGTTTTTTGCAAAGTGCCTACCTGTAGATTTTGGCCTCTAGCTCAGCCGCCACCTAGGGAAACCTACCAAACCTGTGCATTTCTGAAAACTAGAGACCTAGGGGAATCCAAGATGGGGTGACCTGTGTGGCTCGGACCAGGTTCTGTTACCCAGAATCCTTTGCAAACCTCAAAATTTGGCTAAAAAAACACATGTTCCTCACATTTCTGTGGCAGAAAGTTCTGGAATCTGAGAGGAGCCACAAATTTCCTTCCACCCAGCGTTCCCCCACGTCTCCCGATAAAAATTATACCTCACTTGTGTGGGTAGGCCTAGCGCCCGCGACAGGAGACGCCCCAAAGCGCAACGTGGACACATCCAAATTTTTTAAAGAAAACAGAGGCGTTTTTTGCAAAGTGCCTACCTGTAGATTTTGGCCTGTAGCTCAGCCGGCACCTAGGGAAACCTACCAAACCTGTGCATTTCTGAAAACTAGAGACCTAGCGGAATCCAAGATGGGGTGACTTGTGTGGCTCGGACCAGGTTCTGTTACCCAGAATCCTTTGCAAACCTCAAAATTTGGCTAAAAAAACACATGTTCCTCACATTTCTGTGGCAGAAAGTTTTGGAATCTGAGAGGAGCCACAAATTTCCTTCCACCTAGCGTTCCCCCAAGTCTCCCGATAAAAATGATACCTCACTTGTGTGGGTAGGCCTAGCGCCCGCGACAGGAAACGCCCCAAAGCGCAACGTGGACACATCAAAATTTTTGAAAGAAAACTGAGGTGTTTTTTGCAAAGTGCCTACCTGTAGATTTTGGCCTGTAGCTCAGCCGACACCTAGGGAAACTTACCAAACCTGTGCATTTCTGAAAACTAGAGACCTAGGGGAATCCAAGATGGGGTGACTTGTGTGGCTCGGACCAGGTTCTGTTACCCAGAATCCTTTGCAAACCTAAAAATTTGGCTAAAAAAACACATGTTCCTCACATTTCTGTGGCAGAAAGTTCTGGAATCTGAGAGGAGCCACAAATTTCCTTCCACCCAGCGTTCCCCCAAGTCTCCCGATAAAAATGATACCTCACTTGTGTGGGTAGGCCTAGCGCCCGCGACAGGAAACGCCCCAAAGCGCAACGTGGACACATCCAATTTTTTTTAAAGAAAACAGAGGTGTTTTTTGCAAAGTGCCTACCTGTAGATTTTGGCCTCTAGCTTAGCCGCCACCTACGGAAACCTACCAAACCTGTGCATTTCTGAAAACTAGAGACCTAGGGGAATCCAAAATGGGGTGACTTGTGTGGCTCGGACCAGGTTCTGTTACCCAGAATCCTTTGCAAACCTCAAAATTTAGCTAAAAAAACACATGTTCCTCACATTTCTGTGGCAGAAAGTTCTGGAATCTGAGAGGAGCCACAAATTTCCTTACACCCAGCGTTCCCCCAAGTCTCCCGATAAAAATGATACCTCACTTGTGTGGGTAGGCCTAGCGCCCGCAACAGGAAACGCCCCAAAGCGCAACGTGGACACATCCAAATTTTTTAAAGAAAACACAGGCGTTTTTTGCAAAGTGCCTACCTGTAGATTTTGGCCTGTAGCTCAGCCGCCACCTAGGGAAACCTACCAAACCTGTGCATTTCTGAAAACTAGAGACCTAGGGGAATCCAAGATGGGGTGACTTGTGTGGCTCGGACCAGGTTCTGTTACCCAGAATCCTTTGCAAACCTCAAAATTTGGATAAAAAAACACATGTTCCTCACATTTCTGTGGCAGAAAGATCTGGAATCTGAGAGGAGCCACACATTTCCTTCCACCCAGCATTCCCCCAAGTCTCCCGATAAAAATGATAGCTCACTTGTGTGGGTAGGCCTAGCGCCCGTGACAGGAAACGCCCCAAAGCGCAACGTGGACACATCCAAATTTTTGAAAGAAAACAGAGGTGTTTTTTGCAAAGTGCCTACCTGTAGATTTTGGCCTCTAGCTCAGCCGCCACCTAGGGAAACCTACCAAACCTGTGCATTTCTGAAAACTAGAGACCTAGGGGAATCCAAGATGGGGTGACTTGTGTGGCTCGGACCAGGTTCTGTTACCCAGAATCCTTTGCAAACCTCAAAATTTGGCTAAAAAAACATATGTTCCTCACATTTCTGTGGCAGAAAGTTCTGGAATCTGAGAGGCGCCACAAATTCCCTTCCACCCAGCGTTCCCCCACATCTCCTGATAAAAATGATACCTCACTTGTGTGGGTAGGCCTAGCGCCCGCGACAGGAGACGCCCCAAAGCGCAACGTGGACACATCCAAATTTTTGAAAGAAAACAGAGGCGTTTTTTGCAAAGTGCCTACCTGTAGATTTTGGCCTGTAGCTCAGCCGCCACCTAGGGAAACCTACCAAATCTGTGCATTTCTGAAAACTAGAGACCTAGGGGAATCCAAGATGGGGTGACTTGTGTGGCTCGGACCAGGTTCTGTTACCCAGAATCCTTTGCAAACCTCAAAATTTGGCTAAAAAAAACACATGTTCCTCACATTTCTGTGGCAGAAAGTTCTGGAATCTGAGAGGAGCCACAAATTTCCTTCCACCCAGCGTTCCCCCAAGTCTCCCGATAAAAATGATACCTCACTTGTGTGGGTAGGCCTAGCGCCCGCGACAGGAAACGCCCCAAAGCGCAACGTGGACACATCCAAATTTTTGAAAGAAAACAGAGGCGTTTTTTGCAAAGTGCCTACCTGTAGATTTTGGCCTGTAGCTCAGCCGCCACCTAGGGAAACCTAACAAACCTGTGCATTTCTGAAAACTAGAGACCTAGGGGAATCCAAGATGGGGTGACTTGTGTGGCTCGGACCAGGTTCTGTTACCCAGAATCCTTTGCAAACCTCAAAATGTGGCTAAAAAAACACATGTTCCTCACATTTCTGTGGCAGAAAGTTCTGGAATCTGAGAGGAGCCACACATTTCCTTCCACCCAGCTTTCCCCCAAGTCTCCCGATAAAAATGACACCTCACTTGTGTGGGTAGGCCTAGCGCCCGCGACAGGAAACGCCCCAAAGCACAACGTTGACACATCCAAATTTTTGAAAGAAAACAGAGGTGTTTTTTGCAAAGTGCCTACCTGTAGATTTTGGCCTCTAGCTCAGCCGCCACCTACGGAAACCTATCAAACCTGTGCATTTCTGAAAACTAGAGACCTAGGGGAATCCAAAATGGGGTGACTTGTGTGGCTCGTACCAGGTTCTGTTACCCAGAATCCTTTGCAAACCTCAAAATTTAGCTAAAAAAACACATGTTCCTCACATTTCTGTGGCAGAAAGTTCTGGAATCTGAGAGGAGCCACAAATGTCCTTCCACTCAGCGTTCCCCCAAGTCAACCGATAAAAATGATACCTCACTTGTGTGGGTAGGCCTAGCGCCCGCAACAGGAAACGCCCCAAAGCGCAACGTGGACACATCCAAATTTTTGAAAGAAAACAGAGGCGTTTTTTGCAAAGTGCCTACCTGTAGATTTTGGCCTGTAGCTCAGCCGCCACCTAGGGAAACCTACCAAACCTGTGCATTTCTGAAAACTAGAGACCTAGGGGAATCCAAGATGGGGTGACTTGTGTGGCTCGGACCAGGTTCTGTTACCCAGAATCCTTTGCAAACCTCAAAATTTGGCTAAAAAAACACATGTTCCTCATATTTCTGTGGCAGAAAGATCTGGAATCTGAGAGGAGCCACACATTTCCTTCCACCCAGCGTTCCCCCAAGTCTCCCGATAAAAATGATAGCTCACTTGTGTGGGTAGGCCTAGCGCCCGCGACAGGAGACGCCCCAAAGCGCAACGTGGACACATCCAAATTTTTTAAAGAAAACAGAGGCGTTTTTGCAAAGTGCCTACCTGTAGATTTTAGCCTGTAGCTCAGCCGGCACCTAGGGAAACCTGTGCATTTCTGAAAACTAGAGACCTAGGGGAATCCAAGATGGGGTGACTTGTGTGGCTCGGACCAGGTTCTGTTACCCAGAATCCTTTGCAAACCTCAAAATTTGGCTAAAAAAACACATGTTCCTCACATTTCTGTGGCAGAAAGTTCTGGAATCTGAGAGGAGCCACACATTTCCTTCCGCCCAGCGTTCCCCCAAGTCTCCCGATAAAAATGATACCTCACTTGTGTGGGTAGGCCTAGCGCCCGCGACAGGAAACGCCCCAAAGCGCAACGTGGACACATCCAAATTTTTTAAAGAAAACAGAGGTGTTTTTTGCAAAGTGCCTACCTGTAGATTTTGGCCTCTAGCTCAGCCGCCACCTACGGAAACCTACCAAACCTGTGCATTTCTGAAAACTAGAGACCTAGGGGAATCCAAGATGGGGTGACTTGTGTGGCTCGGACCAGGTTCTGTTACCCAGAATCCTTTGCAAACCTCAAAATTTGGCTAAAAAAACACATGTTCCTCACATTTCTGTGGCAGAAAGTTCTGGAATCTGAGAGGAGCCACAAATTTCCTTCCACCCAGCGTTCCCCCAAGTCTCCCGATAAAAATGATACCTCACTTGTGTGGGTAGGCCTAGCGCCCGCGACAGGAAACGCCCCAAAGCGCAACGTGGACACATCCAAATTTTTGAAAGAAAACAGAGGCGTTTTTTGCAAAGTGCCTACCTGTAGATTTTGGCCTGTAGCTCAGCCGCCACCTAGGGAAACCTACCAAACCTGTGCATTTCTGAAAACTAGAGACCTAGGGGAATCCAAGATGGGGTGACTTGTGTGGCTCGGACCAGGTTCTGTTACCCAGAATCCTTTGCAAACCTCAAAATTTAGCTAAAAAAACACATGTTCCTCACATTTCTGTGGCAGAAAGTTCTGGAATCTGAGAGGAGCCACAAATGTCCTTCCACCCAGCGTTCCCCCAAGTCTCCCGATAAAAATGATACCTCACTTGTGTGGGTAGGCCTAGCGCCCGCAACAGGAAACGCCCCAAAGCGCAACGTGGACACATCCAAATTTTTGAAAGAAAACAGAGGCGTTTTTTGCAAAGTGCCTACCTGTAGATTTTGGCCTGTAGCTCAGCCGCCACCTAGGGAAACCTACCAAACCTGTGCATTTCTGAAAACTAGAGACCTAGGGGAATCCAAGATGGGGTGACTTGTGTGGCTCGGACCAGGTTCTGTTACCCAGAATCCTTTGCAAACCTCAAAATTTGGCTAAAAAAACACATGTTCCTCATATTTCTGTGGCAGAAAGATCTGGAATCTGAGAGGAGCCACACATTTCCTTCCACCCAGCGTTCCCCCAAGTCTCCCGATAAAAATGATAGCTCACTTGTGTGGGTAGGCCTAGCGCCCGCGACAGGAGACGCCCCAAAGCGCAACGTGGACACATCCAAATTTTTTAAAGAAAACAGAGGCGTTTTTGCAAAGTGCCTACCTGTAGATTTTAGCCTGTAGCTCAGCCGGCACCTAGGGAAACCTGTGCATTTCTGAAAACTAGAGACCTAGGGGAATCCAAGATGGGGTGACTTGTGTGGCTCGGACCAGGTTCTGTTACCCAGAATCCTTTGCAAACCTCAAAATTTGGCTAAAAAAACACATGTTCCTCACATTTCTGTGGCAGAAAGTTCTGGAATCTGAGAGGAGCCACACATTTCCTTCCGCCCAGCGTTCCCCCAAGTCTCCCGATAAAAATGATACCTCACTTGTGTGGGTAGGCCTAGCGCCCGCGACAGGAAACGCCCCAAAGCGCAACGTGGACACATCCAAATTTTTTAAAGAAAACAGAGGTGTTTTTTGCAAAGTGCCTACCTGTAGATTTTGGCCTCTAGCTCAGCCGCCACCTACGGAAACCTACCAAACCTGTGCATTTCTGAAAACTAGAGACCTAGGGGAATCCAAGATGGGGTGACTTGTGTGGCTCGGACCAGGTTCTGTTACCCAGAATCCTTTGCAAACCTCAAAATTTGGCTAAAAAAACACATGTTCCTCACATTTCTGTGGCAGAAAGTTCTGGAATCTGAGAGGAGCCACAAATTTCCTTCCACCCAGCGTTCCCCCAAGTCTCCCGATAAAAATGATACCTCACTTGTGTGGGTAGGCCTAGCGCCCGCGACAGGAAACGCCCCAAAGCGCAACGTGGACACATCCAAATTTTTGAAAGAAAACAGAGGCGTTTTTTGCAAAGTGCCTACCTGTAGATTTTGGCCTGTAGCTCAGCCGCCACCTAGGGAAACCTACCAAACCTGTGCATTTCTGAAAACTAGAGACCTAGGGGAATCCAAGATGGGGTGACTTGTGTGGCTCGGACCAGGTTCTGTTACCCAGAATCCTTTGCAAACCTCAAAATTTAGCTAAAAAAACACATGTTCCTCACATTTCTGTGGCAGAAAGTTCTGGAATCTGAGAGGAGCCACAAATGTCCTTCCACCCAGCGTTCCCCCAAGTCTCCCGATAAAAATGATACCTCACTTGTGTGGGTAGGCCTAGCGCCCGCAACAGGAAACGCCCCAAAGCGCAACATGGACACATCCAAATTTTTTAAAGAAAACAGAGGCGTTTTTTGCAAAGTGCCTACCTGTAGATTTTGGCCTGTAGCTCAGCCGCCACCTAGGGAAACCTACCAAACCTGTGCATTTCTGAAAACTAGAGACCTAGGGGAATCCAAGATGGGGTGACTTGTGTGGCTCGGACCAGGTTCTGTTACCCAGAATCCTTTGCAAACCTCAAAATTTGGCTAAAAAAACACATGTTCCTCACATTTCTGTGGCAGAAAGTTCTGGAATCTGAGAGGAGCCACAAATGTCCTTCCACTCAGCGTTCCCCCAAGTCAACCGATAAAAATGATACCTCACTTGTGTGGGTAGGCCTAGCGCCCGCAACAGGAAACGCCCCAAAGCGCAACGTGGAGACATCCAAATTTTTGAAAGAAAACAGAGGTGTTTTTTGCAAAGTGCCTACCTGTAGATTTTGGCCTCTAGCTCAGACGCCACCTAGGGAAACCTACCAAACCTGTGCATTTCTGAAAACTAGAGACCTAGGGGAATCCAAGATGGGGTGACTTGTGTGGCTCGGACCAGGTTCTGTTACCCAGAATCCTTTGCAAACCTCAAAATTTGGCTAAAAAAACACATGTTCCTCACATTTCTGTGGCAGAAAGTTCTGGAATCTGAGAGGCGCCACAAATTCCCTTCCACCCAGCGTTCCCCCACATCTCCTGATAAAAATTATACCTCACTTGTGTGGGGAGGCCTAGCGCCCGCGACAGGAGACGCCCAAAAGCGCAACGTGGACACATCCAAATTTTTGAAAGAAAACAGAGGCGTTTTTTGCAAAGTGCCTACCTGTAGATTTTGGCCTGTAGCTCAGCCGCCACCTAGGGAAACCTACCAAATCTGTGAATTTCTGAAAACTAGAGACCTAGGGGAATCCAAGATGGGGTGACTTGTGTGGCTCGGACCAGGTTCTGTTACCCAGAATCCTTTGCAAACCTCAAAATTTGGCTAAAAAAAACACATGTTCCTCACATTTCTGTGGCAGAAAGTTCTGGAATCTGAGAGGAGCCACAAATTTCCTTCCACCCAGCGTTCCCCCAAGTCTCCCGATAAAAATGATACCTCACTTGTGTGGGTAGGCCTAGCGCCCGCGACAGGAAACGCCCCAAAGCGCAACGTGGACACATCCAAATTTTTGAAAGAAAACAGAGGCGTTTTTTCAAAGTGCCTACCTGTAGATTTTGGCCTGTAGCTCAGCCGCCACCTAGGGAAACCTACCAAACCTGTGCATTTCTGAAAACTAGAGACCTAGGGGAATCCAAGATGGGGTGACTTGTGTGGCTCGGACCAGGTTCTGTTACCCAGAATCCTTTGCAAACCTCAAAATTTGGCTAAAAAAACACATGTTCCTCACATTTCTGTGGCAGAAAGTTCTGGAATCTGAGAGGAGCCACACATTTCCTTCCACCCAGCTTTCCCCCAAGTCTCCCGATAAAAATGACACCTCACTTGTGTGGGTAGGCCTAGCGCCCGCGACAGGAAACTCCCCAAAGCACAACGTGGACACATCCAAATTTTTGAAAGAAAACAGAGGTGTTTTTTGCAAAGTGCCTACCTGTAGATTTTGGCCTCTAGCTCAGCCGCCACCTACGGAAACCTATCAAACCTGTGCATTTCTGAAAACTAGAGACCTAGGGGAATCCAAAATGGGGTGACTTGTGTGGCTCGTACCAGGTTCTGTTACCCAGAATCCTTTGCAAACCTCAAAATTTAGCTAAAAAAACACATGTTCCTCAAATTTCTGTGGCAGAAAGTTCTGGAATCTGAGAGGAGCCACAAATGTCCTTCCACCCAGCGTTCCCCCAAGTCTCCCGATAAAAATGATACCTCACTTGTGTGGGTAGGCCTAGCGCCCGCAACAGGAAACGCCCCAAAGCGCAATGTGGACACATCCAAATTTTTGAAAGAAAACAGAGGCGTTTTTTTGCAAAGTGCCTACCTGTAGATTTTGGCCTGTAGCTCAGCCGCCACCTAGGGAAACCTACCAAACCTGTGCATTTCTGAAAACTAGAGACCTAGGGGAATCCAAGATGGGGTGACTTGTGTGGCTCGGACCAGGTTCTGTTACCCAGAATCCTTTGCAAACCTCAAAATTTGGCTAAAAAAACACATGTTCCTCACATTTCTGTGGCAGAAAGATCTGGAATCTGAGAGGAGCCACACATTTCCTTCCAGCCAGCGTTCCCCCAAGTCTCCCGATAAAAATGATAGCTCACTTGTGTGGGTAGGCCTAGCGCCCGCGACAGGAGACGCCCCAAAGCGCAACGTGGACACATCCAAATTTTTGAAAGAAAACAGAGGCGTTTTTGCAAAGTGCCTACCTGTAGATTTTGGCCTGTAGCTCAGCCGCCACCTAGGGAAACCTACCAAACCTGTGCATTTCTGAAAACTAGAGACCTAGGGGAATCCAAGATGGGGTGACTTGTGTGGCTCGGAGCAGGTTCTGTTACCCAGAATCCTTTGCAACCCTCAAAATTTGGCTAAAAAAACAAATGTTCCTCACATTTCTGTGGCAGAAAGATCTGGAATCTGAGAGGAGCCACACATTTCCTTCCACCCAGCGTTCCCCCAAGTCTCCCGATAAATATGATAGCTCACTTGTGTGGGTAGGCCTAGCGCCCGCGACAGGAAACGCCCCAAAGCACAACGTGGACACATCCAAATTTTTTAAAGAAAACAGAGGTGTTTTTTGCAAAGTGCCTACCTGTAGATTTTGGCCTCTAGCTCAGCCGCCACCTACGGAAACCTATCAAACCTGTGCATTTCTGAAAACTAGAGACCTAGGGGAATCCAAAATGGGGTGACTTGTGTGGCTCGTACCAGGTTCTGTTACCCAGAATCCTTTGCAAACCTCAAAATTTAGCTAAAAAAACACATGTTCCTCACATTTCTGTGGCAGAAAGTTCTGGAATCTGAGAGGAGCCACAAATGTCCTTCCACCCAGCGTTCCCCCAAGTCTCCCGATAAAAATGATACCTCACTTGTGTGGGTAGGCCTAGCGCCCGCAACAGGAAACGCCCCAAAGCGCAACGTGGACACATCCAAATTTTTGAAAGAAAACAGAGGCGTTTTTTGCAAAGTGCCTACCTGTAGATTTTGGCCTGTAGCTCAGCCGCCACCTAGGGAAACCTACCAAACCTGTGCCTTTCTGAAAACTAGAGACCTAGGGGAATCCAAGATGGGGTGACTTGTGTGGCTCGGACCAGGTTCTGTTACCCAGAATCCTTTGCAAACCTCAAAATTTGGCTAAAAAAACACATGTTCCTCACATTTCTGTGGCAGAAAGATCTGAAATCTGAGAGGAGCCACACATTTCCTTCCACCCAGCGTTCCCCCAAGTCTCCCGATAAAAATGATAGCTCACTTGTGTGGGTAGGCCTAGCGCCCGCGACAGGAGACGCCCCAAAGCGCAACGTGGACACATCCAAATTTTTTAAAGAAAACAGAGGCGTTTTTGCAAAGTGCCTACCTGTAGATTTTGGCCTGTAGCTCAGCCGGCACCTAGGGAAACCTGTGCATTTCTGAAAACTAGAGACCTAGGGGAATCCAAGATGGGGTGACTTGTGTGGCTCGGACCAGGTTCTGTTACCCAGAATCCTTTGCAAACCTCAAAATTTGGCTAAAAAAACACATGTTCCTCACATTTCTGTGGCAGAAAGTTCTGGAATCTGAGAGGAGCCACACATTTCCTTCCGCCCAGCGTTTCCCCAAGTCTCCCGATAAAAATGATACCTCACTTGTGTGGGTAGGCCTAGCGCCCGCGACAGGAAATACCCCAAAGCGCAACGTGGACACATCCAAATTTTTTTAAAAAAACAGAGGTGTTTTTTGCAAAGTGCCTACCTGTAGATTTTGGCCTCTAGCTCAGCCGCCACCTACGGAAACCTATCAAACCTGTGCATTTCTGAAAACTAGAGACCTAGGGGAATCCAAAATGGGGTGACTTGTGTGGCTCGGACCAGGTTCTGTTATCCAGAATCCTTTGCAAACCTCAAAATTTAGCTAAAAAAACACATGTTCCTCACATTTCTGTGGCAGAAAGTTCTGGAATCTGAGAGGAGCCACAAATTTCCTTCCACCCAGCGTTCCCCCAAGTCTCCCGATAAAAATGATACCTCACTTGTGTGGGTAGGCCTAGCGCCCGCGACTGGAAACGCCCCAAAGCGCAACGTGGACACATCCAAATTTTTGAAAGAAAATAGAGGCGTTTTTTGCAAAGTGCCTACCTGTAGATTTTGGCCTGTAGCTCAGCCGCCACCTAGGGAAACCTACCAAACCTGTGCATTTCTGAAAACTAGAGACCTAGGGGAATCGAAGATGGGGTGACTTGTGTGGCTCGGACCAGGTTCTGTTACCCAGAATCCTTTGCAACCCTCAAAATTTGCCTAAAAAAACAAATGTTCCTCACATTTCTGTGGCAGAAAGATCTGGAATCTGAGAGGAGCCACACATTTCCTTCCACCCAGCGTTCCCCCAAGTCTCCCGATAAATATGATAGCTCATTTGTGTGGGTAGGCCTAGCGCCCGCGACAGGAGACGCCCCAAAGCGCAACGTGGACACATCCAAATTTTTTAAAGAAAACAGAGGCGTTTTTTGCAAAGTGCCTACCTGTAGATTTTGGCCTGTAGCTCAGCCGGCACCTAGGGAAACCTACCAAACCTGTGCATTTCTGAAAACTAGAGACCTAGCGGAATCCAAGATGGGGTGACTTGTGTGGCTCGGACCAGGTTCTGTTACCCAGAATCCTTTGCAAACCTCAAAATTTGGCTAAAAAAACACATGTTCCTCACATTTCTGTGGCAGAAAGTTTTGGAATCTGAGAGGAGCCACAAATTTCCTTCCACCTAGCGTTCCCCCAAGTCTCCCGATAAAAATGATACCTCACTTGTGTGGGTAGGCCTAGCGCCCGCGACAGGAAACGCCCCAAAGCGCAACGTGGACACATCAAAATTTTTGAAAGAAAACTGAGGTGTTTTTTGCAAAGTGCCTACCTGTAGATTTTGGCCTGTAGCTCAGCCGACACCTAGGGAAACTTACCAAACCTGTGCATTTCTGAAAACTAGAGACCTAGGGGAATCCAAGATGGGGTGACTTGTGTGGCTCGGACCAGGTTCTGTTACCCAGAATCCTTTGCAAACCTCAAAATTTGGCTAAAAAAACACATGTTCCTCACATTTCTGTGGCAGAAAGTTCTGGAATCTGAGAGGAGCCACAAATTTCCTTCCACCCAGCGTTCCCCCAAGTCTCCCGATAAAAATGATACCTCACTTGTGTGGGTAGGCCTAGCGCCCGCGACAGGAAACGCCCCAAAGCGCAACGTGGACACATCCAATTTTTTTTAAAGAAAACAGAGGTGTTTTTTGCAAAGTGCCTACCTGTAGATTTTGGCCTCTAGCTTAGCCGCCACCTACGGAAACCTACCAAACCTGTGCATTTCTGAAAACTAGAGACCTAGGGGAATCCAAAATGGGGTGACTTGTGTGGCTCGGACCAGGTTCTGTTACCCAGAATCCTTTGCAAACCTCAAAATTTAGCTAAAAAAACACATGTTCCTCACATTTCTGTGGCAGAAAGTTCTGGAATCTGAGAGGAGCCACAAATTTCCTTACACCCAGCGTTCCCCCAAGTCTCCCGATAAAAATGATACCTCACTTGTGTGGGTAGGCCTAGCGCCCGCAACAGGAAACGCCCCAAAGCGCAACGTGGACACATCCAAATTTTTTAAAGAAAACACAGGCGTTTTTTGCAAAGTGCCTACCTGTAGATTTTGGCCTGTAGCTCAGCCGCCACCTAGGGAAACCTACCAAACCTGTGCATTTCTGAAAACTAGAGACCTAGGGGAATCCAAGATGGGGTGACTTGTGTGGCTCGGACCAGGTTCTGTTACCCAGAATCCTTTGCAAACCTCAAAATTTGGATAAAAAAACACATGTTCCTCACATTTCTGTGGCAGAAAGATCTGGAATCTGAGAGGAGCCACACATTTCCTTCCACCCAGCATTCCCCCAAGTCTCCCGATAAAAATGATAGCTCACTTGTGTGGGTAGGCCTAGCGCCCGTGACAGGAAACGCCCCAAAGCGCAACGTGGACACATCCAAATTTTTGAAAGAAAACAGAGGTGTTTTTTGCAAAGTGCCTACCTGTAGATTTTGGCCTCTAGCTCAGCCGCCACCTAGGGAAACCTACCAAACCTGTGCATTTCTGAAAACTAGAGACCTAGGGGAATCCAAGATGGGGTGACTTGTGTGGCTCGGACCAGGTTCTGTTACCCAGAATCCTTTGCAAACCTCAAAATTTGGCTAAAAAAACATATGTTCCTCACATTTCTGTGGCAGAAAGTTCTGGAATCTGAGAGGCGCCACAAATTCCCTTCCACCCAGCGTTCCCCCACATCTCCTGATAAAAATGATACCTCACTTGTGTGGGTAGGCCTAGCGCCCGCGACAGGAGACGCCCCAAAGCGCAACGTGGACACATCCAAATTTTTGAAAGAAAACAGAGGCGTTTTTTGCAAAGTGCCTACCTGTAGATTTTGGCCTGTAGCTCAGCCGCCACCTAGGGAAACCTACCAAATCTGTGCATTTCTGAAAACTAGAGACCTAGGGGAATCCAAGATGGGGTGACTTGTGTGGCTCGGACCAGGTTCTGTTACCCAGAATCCTTTGCAAACCTCAAAATTTGGCTAAAAAAAACACATGTTCCTCACATTTCTGTGGCAGAAAGTTCTGGAATCTGAGAGGAGCCACAAATTTCCTTCCACCCAGCGTTCCCCCAAGTCTCCCGATAAAAATGATACCTCACTTGTGTGGGTAGGCCTAGCGCCCGCGACAGGAAACGCCCCAAAGCGCAACGTGGACACATCCAAATTTTTGAAAGAAAACAGAGGCGTTTTTTGCAAAGTGCCTACCTGTAGATTTTGGCCTGTAGCTCAGCCGCCACCTAGGGAAACCTAACAAACCTGTGCATTTCTGAAAACTAGAGACCTAGGGGAATCCAAGATGGGGTGACTTGTGTGGCTCGGACCAGGTTCTGTTACCCAGAATCCTTTGCAAACCTCAAAATGTGGCTAAAAAAACACATGTTCCTCACATTTCTGTGGCAGAAAGTTCTGGAATCTGAGAGGAGCCACACATTTCCTTCCACCCAGCTTTCCCCCAAGTCTCCCGATAAAAATGACACCTCACTTGTGTGGGTAGGCCTAGCGCCCGCGACAGGAAACGCCCCAAAGCACAACGTTGACACATCCAAATTTTTGAAAGAAAACAGAGGTGTTTTTTGCAAAGTGCCTACCTGTAGATTTTGGCCTCTAGCTCAGCCGCCACCTACGGAAACCTATCAAACCTGTGCATTTCTGAAAACTAGAGACCTAGGGGAATCCAAAATGGGGTGACTTGTGTGGCTCGTACCAGGTTCTGTTACCCAGAATCCTTTGCAAACCTCAAAATTTAGCTAAAAAAACACATGTTCCTCACATTTCTGTGGCAGAAAGTTCTGGAATCTGAGAGGAGCCACAAATGTCCTTCCACTCAGCGTTCCCCCAAGTCAACCGATAAAAATGATACCTCACTTGTGTGGGTAGGCCTAGCGCCCGCAACAGGAAACGCCCCAAAGCGCAACGTGGACACATCCAAATTTTTGAAAGAAAACAGAGGCGTTTTTTGCAAAGTGCCTACCTGTAGATTTTGGCCTGTAGCTCAGCCGCCACCTAGGGAAACCTACCAAACCTGTGCATTTCTGAAAACTAGAGACCTAGGGGAATCCAAGATGGGGTGACTTGTGTGGCTCGGACCAGGTTCTGTTACCCAGAATCCTTTGCAAACCTCAAAATTTGGCTAAAAAAACACATGTTCCTCATATTTCTGTGGCAGAAAGATCTGGAATCTGAGAGGAGCCACACATTTCCTTCCACCCAGCGTTCCCCCAAGTCTCCCGATAAAAATGATAGCTCACTTGTGTGGGTAGGCCTAGCGCCCGCGACAGGAGACGCCCCAAAGCGCAACGTGGACACATCCAAATTTTTTAAAGAAAACAGAGGCGTTTTTGCAAAGTGCCTACCTGTAGATTTTAGCCTGTAGCTCAGCCGGCACCTAGGGAAACCTGTGCATTTCTGAAAACTAGAGACCTAGGGGAATCCAAGATGGGGTGACTTGTGTGGCTCGGACCAGGTTCTGTTACCCAGAATCCTTTGCAAACCTCAAAATTTGGCTAAAAAAACACATGTTCCTCACATTTCTGTGGCAGAAAGTTCTGGAATCTGAGAGGAGCCACACATTTCCTTCCGCCCAGCGTTCCCCCAAGTCTCCCGATAAAAATGATACCTCACTTGTGTGGGTAGGCCTAGCGCCCGCGACAGGAAACGCCCCAAAGCGCAACGTGGACACATCCAAATTTTTTAAAGAAAACAGAGGTGTTTTTTGCAAAGTGCCTACCTGTAGATTTTGGCCTCTAGCTCAGCCGCCACCTACGGAAACCTACCAAACCTGTGCATTTCTGAAAACTAGAGACCTAGGGGAATCCAAGATGGGGTGACTTGTGTGGCTCGGACCAGGTTCTGTTACCCAGAATCCTTTGCAAACCTCAAAATTTGGCTAAAAAAACACATGTTCCTCACATTTCTGTGGCAGAAAGTTCTGGAATCTGAGAGGAGCCACAAATTTCCTTCCACCCAGCGTTCCCCCAAGTCTCCCGATAAAAATGATACCTCACTTGTGTGGGTAGGCCTAGCGCCCGCGACAGGAAACGCCCCAAAGCGCAACGTGGACACATCCAAATTTTTGAAAGAAAACAGAGGCGTTTTTTGCAAAGTGCCTACCTGTAGATTTTGGCCTGCAGCTCAGCCGCCACCTAGGGAAACCTACCAAACCTGTGCATTTCTGAAAACTAGAGACCTAGGGGAATCCAAGATGGGGTGACTTGTGTGGCTCGGACCAGGTTCTGTTACCCAGAATCCTTTGCAAACCTCAAAATTTAGCTAAAAAAACACATGTTCCTCACATTTCTGTGGCAGAAAGTTCTGGAATCTGAGAGGAGCCACAAATGTCCTTCCACCCAGCGTTCCCCCAAGTCTCCCGATAAAAATGATACCTCACTTGTGTGGGTAGGCCTAGCGCCCGCAACAGGAAACGCCCCAAAGCGCAACGTGGACACATCCAAATTTTTGAAAGAAAACAGAGGCGTTTTTTGCAAAGTGCCTACCTGTAGATTTTGGCCTGTAGCTCAGCCGCCACCTAGGGAAACCTACCAAACCTGTGCATTTCTGAAAACTAGAGACCTAGGGGAATCCAAGATGGGGTGACTTGTGTGGCTCGGACCAGGTTCTGTTACCCAGAATCCTTTGCAAACCTCAAAATTTGGCTAAAAAAACACATGTTCCTCACATTTCTGTGGCAGAAAGTTCTGGAATCTGAGAGGAGCCACACATTTCCTTCCGCCCAGCGTTCCCCCAAGTCTCCCGATAAAAATGATACCTCACTTGTGTGGGTAGGCCTAGCGCCCGCGACAGGAAACGCCCCAAAGCGCAACGTGGACACATCCAAATTTTTTAAAGAAAACAGAGGTGTTTTTTGCAAAGTGCCTACCTGTAGATTTTGGCCTCTAGCTCAGCCGCCACCTACGGAAACCTACCAAACCTGTGCATTTCTGAAAACTAGAGACCTAGGGGAATCCAAGATGGGGTGACTTGTGTGGCTCGGACCAGGTTCTGTTACCCAGAATCCTTTGCAAACCTCAAAATTTGGCTAAAAAAACACATGTTCCTCACATTTCTGTGGCAGAAAGTTCTGGAATCTGAGAGGAGCCACAAATTTCCTTCCACCCAGCGTTCCCCCAAGTCTCCCGATAAAAATGATACCTCACTTGTGTGGGTAGGCCTAGCGCCCGCGACAGGAAACGCCCCAAAGCGCAACGTGGACACATCCAAATTTTTGAAAGAAAACAGAGGCGTTTTTTGCAAAGTGCCTACCTGTAGATTTTGGCCTGTAGCTCAGCCGCCACCTAGGGAAACCTACCAAACCTGTGCATTTCTGAAAACTAGAGACCTAGGGGAATCCAAGATGGGGTGACTTGTGTGGCTCGGACCAGGTTCTGTTACCCAGAATCCTTTGCAAACCTCAAAATTTAGCTAAAAAAACACATGTTCCTCACATTTCTGTGGCAGAAAGTTCTGGAATCTGAGAGGAGCCACAAATGTCCTTCCACCCAGCGTTCCCCCAAGTCTCCCGATAAAAATGATACCTCACTTGTGTGGGTAGGCCTAGCGCCCGCAACAGGAAACGCCCCAAAGCGCAACATGGACACATCCAAATTTTTTAAAGAAAACAGAGGCGTTTTTTGCAAAGTGCCTACCTGTAGATTTTGGCCTGTAGCTCAGCCGCCACCTAGGGAAACCTACCAAACCTGTGCATTTCTGAAAACTAGAGACCTAGGGGAATCCAAGATGGGGTGACTTGTGTGGCTCGGACCAGGTTCTGTTACCCAGAATCCTTTGCAAACCTCAAAATTTGGCTAAAAAAACACATGTTCCTCACATTTCTGTGGCAGAAAGTTCTGGAATCTGAGAGGAGCCACAAATGTCCTTCCACTCAGCGTTCCCCCAAGTCAACCGATAAAAATGATACCTCACTTGTGTGGGTAGGCCTAGCGCCCGCAACAGGAAACGCCCCAAAGCGCAACGTGGAGACATCCAAATTTTTGAAAGAAAACAGAGGTGTTTTTTGCAAAGTGCCTACCTGTAGATTTTGGCCTCTAGCTCAGACGCCACCTAGGGAAACCTACCAAACCTGTGCATTTCTGAAAACTAGAGACCTAGGGGAATCCAAGATGGGGTGACTTGTGTGGCTCGGACCAGGTTCTGTTACCCAGAATCCTTTGCAAACCTCAAAATTTGGCTAAAAAAACACATGTTCCTCACATTTCTGTGGCAGAAAGTTCTGGAATCTGAGAGGCGCCACAAATTCCCTTCCACCCAGCGTTCCCCCACATCTCCTGATAAAAATTATACCTCACTTGTGTGGGGAGGCCTAGCGCCCGCGACAGGAGACGCCCAAAAGCGCAACGTGGACACATCCAAATTTTTGAAAGAAAACAGAGGCGTTTTTTGCAAAGTGCCTACCTGTAGATTTTGGCCTGTAGCTCAGCCGCCACCTAGGGAAACCTACCAAATCTGTGAATTTCTGAAAACTAGAGACCTAGGGGAATCCAAGATGGGGTGACTTGTGTGGCTCGGACCAGGTTCTGTTACCCAGAATCCTTTGCAAACCTCAAAATTTGGCTAAAAAAAACACATGTTCCTCACATTTCTGTGGCAGAAAGTTCTGGAATCTGAGAGGAGCCACAAATTTCCTTCCACCCAGCGTTCCCCCAAGTCTCCCGATAAAAATGATACCTCACTTGTGTGGGTAGGCCTAGCGCCCGCGACAGGAAACGCCCCAAAGCGCAACGTGGACACATCCAAATTTTTGAAAGAAAACAGAGGCGTTTTTTCAAAGTGCCTACCTGTAGATTTTGGCCTGTAGCTCAGCCGCCACCTAGGGAAACCTACCAAACCTGTGCATTTCTGAAAACTAGAGACCTAGGGGAATCCAAGATGGGGTGACTTGTGTGGCTCGGACCAGGTTCTGTTACCCAGAATCCTTTGCAAACCTCAAAATTTGGCTAAAAAAACACATGTTCCTCACATTTCTGTGGCAGAAAGTTCTGGAATCTGAGAGGAGCCACACATTTCCTTCCACCCAGCTTTCCCCCAAGTCTCCCGATAAAAATGACACCTCACTTGTGTGGGTAGGCCTAGCGCCCGCGACAGGAAACTCCCCAAAGCACAACGTGGACACATCCAAATTTTTGAAAGAAAACAGAGGTGTTTTTTGCAAAGTGCCTACCTGTAGATTTTGGCCTCTAGCTCAGCCGCCACCTACGGAAACCTATCAAACCTGTGCATTTCTGAAAACTAGAGACCTAGGGGAATCCAAAATGGGGTGACTTGTGTGGCTCGTACCAGGTTCTGTTACCCAGAATCCTTTGCAAACCTCAAAATTTAGCTAAAAAAACACATGTTCCTCAAATTTCTGTGGCAGAAAGTTCTGGAATCTGAGAGGAGCCACAAATGTCCTTCCACCCAGCGTTCCCCCAAGTCTCCCGATAAAAATGATACCTCACTTGTGTGGGTAGGCCTAGCGCCCGCAACAGGAAACGCCCCAAAGCGCAATGTGGACACATCCAAATTTTTGAAAGAAAACAGAGGCGTTTTTTTGCAAAGTGCCTACCTGTAGATTTTGGCCTGTAGCTCAGCCGCCACCTAGGGAAACCTACCAAACCTGTGCATTTCTGAAAACTAGAGACCTAGGGGAATCCAAGATGGGGTGACTTGTGTGGCTCGGACCAGGTTCTGTTACCCAGAATCCTTTGCAAACCTCAAAATTTGGCTAAAAAAACACATGTTCCTCACATTTCTGTGGCAGAAAGATCTGGAATCTGAGAGGAGCCACACATTTCCTTCCAGCCAGCGTTCCCCCAAGTCTCCCGATAAAAATGATAGCTCACTTGTGTGGGTAGGCCTAGCGCCCGCGACAGGAGACGCCCCAAAGCGCAACGTGGACACATCCAAATTTTTGAAAGAAAACAGAGGCGTTTTTGCAAAGTGCCTACCTGTAGATTTTGGCCTGTAGCTCAGCCGCCACCTAGGGAAACCTACCAAACCTGTGCATTTCTGAAAACTAGAGACCTAGGGGAATCCAAGATGGGGTGACTTGTGTGGCTCGGAGCAGGTTCTGTTACCCAGAATCCTTTGCAACCCTCAAAATTTGGCTAAAAAAACAAATGTTCCTCACATTTCTGTGGCAGAAAGATCTGGAATCTGAGAGGAGCCACACATTTCCTTCCACCCAGCGTTCCCCCAAGTCTCCCGATAAATATGATAGCTCACTTGTGTGGGTAGGCCTAGCGCCCGCGACAGGAAACGCCCCAAAGCACAACGTGGACACATCCAAATTTTTTAAAGAAAACAGAGGTGTTTTTTGCAAAGTGCCTACCTGTAGATTTTGGCCTCTAGCTCAGCCGCCACCTACGGAAACCTATCAAACCTGTGCATTTCTGAAAACTAGAGACCTAGGGGAATCCAAAATGGGGTGACTTGTGTGGCTCGTACCAGGTTCTGTTACCCAGAATCCTTTGCAAACCTCAAAATTTAGCTAAAAAAACACATGTTCCTCACATTTCTGTGGCAGAAAGTTCTGGAATCTGAGAGGAGCCACAAATGTCCTTCCACCCAGCGTTCCCCCAAGTCTCCCGATAAAAATGATACCTCACTTGTGTGGGTAGGCCTAGCGCCCGCAACAGGAAACGCCCCAAAGCGCAACGTGGACACATCCAAATTTTTGAAAGAAAACAGAGGCGTTTTTTGCAAAGTGCCTACCTGTAGATTTTGGCCTGTAGCTCAGCCGCCACCTAGGGAAACCTACCAAACCTGTGCCTTTCTGAAAACTAGAGACCTAGGGGAATCCAAGATGGGGTGACTTGTGTGGCTCGGACCAGGTTCTGTTACCCAGAATCCTTTGCAAACCTCAAAATTTGGCTAAAAAAACACATGTTCCTCACATTTCTGTGGCAGAAAGATCTGAAATCTGAGAGGAGCCACACATTTCCTTCCACCCAGCGTTCCCCCAAGTCTCCCGATAAAAATGATAGCTCACTTGTGTGGGTAGGCCTAGCGCCCGCGACAGGAGACGCCCCAAAGCGCAACGTGGACACATCCAAATTTTTTAAAGAAAACAGAGGCGTTTTTGCAAAGTGCCTACCTGTAGATTTTGGCCTGTAGCTCAGCCGGCACCTAGGGAAACCTGTGCATTTCTGAAAACTAGAGACCTAGGGGAATCCAAGATGGGGTGACTTGTGTGGCTCGGACCAGGTTCTGTTACCCAGAATCCTTTGCAAACCTCAAAATTTGGCTAAAAAAACACATGTTCCTCACATTTCTGTGGCAGAAAGTTCTGGAATCTGAGAGGAGCCACACATTTCCTTCCGCCCAGCGTTCCCCCAAGTCTCCCGATAAAAATGATACCTCACTTGTGTGGGTAGGCCTAGCGCCCGCGACAGGAAATACCCCAAAGCGCAACGTGGACACATCCAAATTTTTTTAAAAAAACAGAGGTGTTTTTTGCAAAGTGCCTACCTGTAGATTTTGGCCTCTAGCTCAGCCGCCACCTACGGAAACCTATCAAACCTGTGCATTTCTGAAAACTAGAGACCTAGGGGAATCCAAAATGGGGTGACTTGTGTGGCTCGGACCAGGTTCTGTTATCCAGAATCCTTTGCAAACCTCAAAATTTAGCTAAAAAAACACATGTTCCTCACATTTCTGTGGCAGAAAGTTCTGGAATCTGAGAGGAGCCACAAATTTCCTTCCACCCAGCGTTCCCCCAAGTCTCCCGATAAAAATGATACCTCACTTGTGTGGGTAGGCCTAGCGCCCGCGACTGGAAACGCCCCAAAGCGCAACGTGGACACATCCAAATTTTTGAAAGAAAATAGAGGCGTTTTTTGCAAAGTGCCTACCTGTAGATTTTGGCCTGTAGCTCAGCCGCCACCTAGGGAAACCTACCAAACCTGTGCATTTCTGAAAACTAGAGACCTAGGGGAATCGAAGATGGGGTGACTTGTGTGGCTCGGACCAGGTTCTGTTACCCAGAATCCTTTGCAACCCTCAAAATTTGCCTAAAAAAACAAATGTTCCTCACATTTCTGTGGCAGAAAGATCTGGAATCTGAGAGGAGCCACACATTTCCTTCCACCCAGCGTTCCCCCAAGTCTCCCGATAAATATGATAGCTCATTTGTGTGGGTAGGCCTAGCGCCCTTGACAGGAAACGCCCCAAAGCGCAACGTGGACACATCCAAATTTTTGAAAGAAAACAGAGGTGTTTTTTGCAAAGTGCCTACCTGTAGATTTTGGCCTCTAGCTCAGCCGCCACCTAGGGAAACCTACCAAACCTGTGCATTTCTGAAAACTAGAGACCTAGGGGAATCCAAGATGGGGTGACCTGTGTGGCTCGGACCAGGTTCTGTTACCCAGAATCCTTTGCAAACCTCAAAATTTGGCTAAAAAAACACATGTTCCTCACATTTCTGTGGCAGAAAGTTCTGGAATCTGAGAGGAGCCACAAATTTCCTTCCACCCAGCGTTCCCCCACGTCTCCCGATAAAAATGATACCTCACTTGTGTGGGTAGGCCTAGCGCCCGCGACAGGAGACGCCCCAAAGCGCAACGTGGACACATCCAAATTTTTTAAAGAAAACAGAGGCGTTTTTTGCAAAGTGCCTACCTGTAGATTTTGGCCTGTAGCTCAGCCGGCACCTAGGGAAACCTACCAAACCTGTGCATTTCTGAAAACTAGAGACCTAGCGGAATCCAAGATGGGGTGACTTGTGTGGCTCGGACCAGGTTCTGTTACCCAGAATCCTTTGCAAACCTCAAAATTTGGCTAAAAAAACACATGTTCCTCACATTTCTGTGGCAGAAAGTTTTGGAATCTGAGAGGAGCCACAAATTTCCTTCCACCTAGCGTTCCCCCAAGTCTCCCGATAAAAATGATACCTCACTTGTGTGGGTAGGCCTAGCGCCCACGACAGGAAACGCCCCAAAGCGCAACGTGGACACATAAAAGTTTTTGAAAGAAAACTGAGGTGTTTTTTGCAAAGTGCCTACCTGTAGATTTTGGCCTGTAGCTCAGCCGGCACCTAGGGAAACCTACCAAACCTGTGCATTTCTGAAAACTAGAGACCTAGGGGAATCCAAGATGGGGTGACTTGTGTGGCTCGGACCAGGTTCTGTTACCCAGAATCCTTTGCAAACCTCAAAATTTGGCTAAAAAAACACATGTTCCTCACATTTCTGTGGCAGAAAGTTCTGGAATCTGAGAGGAGCCACAAATTTCCTTCCACCCAGCGTTCCCCCAAGTCTCCCGATAAAAATGATACCTCACTTGTGTGGGTAGGCCTAGCGCCCGCGACAGGAAACGCCCCAAAGCGCAACGTGGACACATCCAATTTTTTTTAAAGAAAACAGAGGTGTTTTTTGCAAAGTGCCTACCTGTAGATTTTGGCCTCTAGCTTAGCCGCCACCTACGGAAACCTACCAAACCTGTGCATTTCTGAAAACTAGAGACCTAGGGGAATCCAAGATGGGGTGACTTGTGTGGCTCGGACCAGGTTCTGTTACCCAGAATCCTTTGCAAACCTCAAAATTTAGCTAAAAAAACACATGTTCCTCACATTTCTGTGGCAGAAAGTTCTGGAATCTGAGAGGAGCCACAAATGTCCTTCCACCCAGCGTTCCCCCAAGTCTCCCGATAAAAATGATACCTCACTTGTGTGGGTAGGCCTAGCGCCCGCAACAGGAAACGCCCCAAAGCGCAACGTGGACACATCCAAATTTTTTAAAGAAAACAGAGGCGTTTTTTGCAAAGTGCCTACCTGTAGATTTTGGCCTGTAGCTCAGCCGCCACCTAGGGAAACCTACCAAACCTGTGCATTTCTGAAAACTAGAGACCTAGGGGAATCCAAGATGGGGTGACTTGTGTGGCTCGGACCAGGTTCTGTTACCCAGAATCCTTTGCAAACCTCAAAATTTGGCTAAAAAAACACATGTTCCTCACATTTCTGTGGCAGAAAGTTCTGGAATCTGAGAGGAGCCACAAATGTCCTTCCACTCAGCGTTCCCCCAAGTCAACCGATAAAAATGATACCTCACTTGTGTGGGTAGGCCTAGCGCCCGCAACAGGAAACGCCCCAAAGCGCAACGTGGACACATCCAAATTTTTGAAAGAAAACAGAGGTGTTTTTTGCAAAGTGCCTACCTGTAGATTTTGGCCTCTAGCTCAGACGCCACCTAGGGAAACCTACCAAACCTGTGCATTTCTGAAAACTAGAGACCTAGGGGAATCCAAGATGGGGTGACTTGTGTGGCTCGGACCAGGTTCTGTTACCCAGAATCCTTTGCAAACCTCAAAATTTGGCTAAAAAAACACATGTTCCTCACATTTCTGTGGCAGAAAGTTCTGGAATCTGAGAGGCGCCACAAATTCCCTTCCACCCAGCGTTCCCCCACATCTCCTGATAAAAATTATACCTCACTTGTGTGGGGAGGCCTAGCGCCCGCGACAGGAGACGCCCAAAAGCGCAACGTGGACACATCCAAATTTTTGAAAGAAAACAGAGGCGTTTTTTGCAAAGTGCCTACCTGTAGATTTTGGCCTGTAGCTCAGCCGCCACCTAGGGAAACCTACCAAATCTGTGCATTTCTGAAAACTAGAGACCTAGGGGAATCCAAGATGGGGTGACTTGTGTGGCTCGGACCAGGTTCTGTTACCCAGAATCCTTTGCAAACCTCAAAATTTGGCTAAAAAAAACACATGTTCCTCACATTTCTGTGGCAGAAAGTTCTGGAATCTGAGAGGAGCCACAAATTTCCTTCCACCCAGCGTTCCCCCAAGACTCCCGATAAAAATGATACCTCACTTGTGTGGGTAGGCCTAGCGCCCGCGACAGGAAACGCCCCAAAGCGCAACGTGGACACATCCAAATTTTTTAAAGAAAACAGAGGCGTTTTTTCAAAGTGCCTACCTGTAGATTTTGGCCTGTAGCTCAGCCGCCACCTAGGGAAACCTACCAAACCTGTGCATTTCTGAAAACTAGAGACCTAGGGGAATCCAAGATGGGGTGACTTGTGTGGCTCGGACCAGGTTCTGTTACCCAGAATCCTTTGCAAACCTCAAAATTTGGCTAAAAAAACACATGTTCCTCACATTTCTGTGGCAGAAAGTTCTGGAATCTGAGAGGAGCCACACATTTCCTTCCACCCAGCTTTTCCCCAAGTCTCCCGATAAAAATGACACCTCACTTGTGTGGGTAGGCCTAGCGCCCGCGACAGGAAACTCCCCAAAGCACAACGTGGACACATCCAAATTTTTGAAAGAAAACAGAGGTGTTTTTTGCAAAGTGCCTACCTGTAGATTTTGGCCTCTAGCTCAGCCGCCACCTACGGAAACCTATCAAACCTGTGCATTTCTGAAAACTAGAGACCTAGGGGAATCCAAAATGGGGTGACTTGTGTGGCTCGTACCAGGTTCTGTTACCCAGAATCCTTTGCAAACCTCAAAATTTAGCTAAAAAAACACATGTTCCTCACATTTCTGTGGCAGAAAGTTCTGGAATCTGAGAGGAGCCACAAATGTCCTTCCACCCAGCGTTCTCCAAGTCTCCCGATAAAAATGATACCTCACTTGTGTGGGTAGGCCTAGCGCCCGCAACAGGAAACGCCCCAAAGCGCAACGTGGACACATCCAAATTTTTGAAAGAAAACAGAGGCGTTTTTTTGCAAAGTGCCTACCTGTAGATTTTGGCCTGTAGCTCAGCCGCCACCTAGGGAAACCTACCAAACCTGTGCATTTCTGAAAACTAGAGACCTAGGGGAATCCAAGATGGGGTGACTTGTGTGGCTCGGACCAGGTTCTGTTACCCAGAATCCTTTGCAAACCTCAAAATTTGGCTAAAAAAACACATGTTCCTCACATTTCTGTGGCAGAAAGATCTGGAATCTGAGAGGAGCCACACATTTCCTTCCAGCCAGCGTTCCCCCAAGTCTCCCGATAAAAATGATAACTCACTTGTGTGGGTAGGCCTAGCGCCCGCGACAGGAGACGCCCCAAAGCGCAACGTGGACACATCCAAATTTTTGAAAGAAAACAGAGGCGTTTTTGCAAAGTGCCTACCTGTAGATTTTGGCCTGTAGCTCAGCCGCCACCTAGGGAAACCTACCAAACCTGTGCATTTCTGAAAACTAGAGACCTAGGGGAATCCAAGATGGGGTGACTTGTGTGGCTCGGAGCAGGTTCTGTTACCCAGAATCCTTTGCAACCCTCAAAATTTGGCTAAAAAAACAAATGTTCCTCACATTTCTGTGGCAGAAAGATCTGGAATCTGAGAGGAGCCACACATTTCCTTCCACCCAGCGTTCCCCCAAGTCTCCCGATAAATATGATAGCTCACTTGTGTGGGTAGGCCTAGCGCCCGCGACAGGAAACGCCCCAAAGCACAACGTGGACACATCCAAATTTTTTAAAGAAAACAGAGGTGTTTTTTGCAAAGTGCCTACCTGTAGATTTTGGCCTCTAGCTCAGCCGCCACCTACGGAAACCTATCAAACCTGTGCATTTCTGAAAACTAGAGACCTAGGGGAATCCAAAATGGGGTGACTTGTGTGGCTCGTACCAGGTTCTGTTACCCAGAATCCTTTGCAAACCTCAAAATTTAGCTAAAAAAACACATGTTCCTCACATTTCTGTGGCAGAAAGTTCTGGAATCTGAGAGGAGCCACAAATGTCCTTCCACCCAGCGTTCCCCCAAGTCTCCCGATAAAAATGATACCTCACTTGTGTGGGTAGGCCTAGCGCCCGCAACAGGAAACGCCCCAAAGCGCAACGTGGACACATCCAAATTTTTGAAAGAAAACAGAGGCGTTTTTTGCAAAGTGCCTACCTGTAGATTTTGGCCTGTAGCTCAGCCGCCACCTAGGGAAACCTACCAAACCTGTGCCTTTCTGAAAACTAGAGACCTAGGGGAATCCAAGATGGGGTGACTTGTGTGGCTCGGACCAGGTTCTGTTACCCAGAATCCTTTGCAAACCTCAAAATTTGGCTAAAAAAACACATGTTCCTCACATTTCTGTGGCAGAAAGATCTGAAATCTGAGAGGAGCCACACATTTCCTTCCACCCAGCGTTCCCCCAAGTCTCCCGATAAAAATGATAGCTCACTTGTGTGGGTAGGCCTAGCGCCCGCGACAGGAGACGCCCCAAAGCGCAACGTGGACACATCCAAATTTTTTAAAGAAAACAGAGGCGTTTTTGCAAAGTGCCTACCTGTAGATTTTGGCCTGTAGCTCAGCCGGCACCTAGGGAAACCTGTGCATTTCTGAAAACTAGAGACCTAGGGGAATCCAAGATGGGGTGACTTGTGTGGCTCGGACCAGGTTCTGTTACCCAGAATCCTTTGCAAACCTCAAAATTTGGCTAAAAAAACACATGTTCCTCACATTTCTGTGGCAGAAAGTTCTGGAATCTGAGAGGAGCCACACATTTCCTTCCGCCCAGCGTTCCCCCAAGTCTCCCGATAAAAATGATACCTCACTTGTGTGGGTAGGCCTAGCGCCCGCGACAGGAAATACCCCAAAGCGCAACGTGGACACATCCAAATTTTTTTTAAAAAACAGAGGTGTTTTTTGCAAAGTGCCTACCTGTAGATTTTGGCCTCTAGCTCAGCCGCCACCTACGGAAACCTATCAAACCTGTGCATTTCTGAAAACTAGAGACCTAGGGGAATCCAAAATGGGGTGACTTGTGTGGCTCGGACCAGGTTCTGTTACCCAGAATCCTTTGCAAACCTCAAAATTTAGCTAAAAAAACACATGTTCCTCACATTTCTGTGGCAGAAAGTTCTGGAATCTGAGAGGAGCCACAAATTTCCTTCCACCCAGCGTTCCCCCAAGTCTCCCGATAAAAATGATACCTCACTTGTGTGGGTAGGCCTAGCGCCCGCGACTGGAAACGCCCCAAAGCGCAACGTGGACACATCCAAATTTTTGAAAGAAAATAGAGGCGTTTTTTGCAAAGTGCCTACCTGTAGATTTTGGCCTGTAGCTCAGCCGCCACCTAGGGAAACCTACCAAACCTGTGCATTTCTGAAAACTAGAGACCTAGGGGAATCGAAGATGGGGTGACTTGTGTGGCTCGGAGCAGGTTCTGTTACCCAGAATCCTTTGCAACCCTCAAAATTTGGCTAAAAAAACAAATGTTCCTCACATTTCTGTGGCAGAAAGATCTGGAATCTGAGAGGAGCCACACATTTCCTTCCACCCAGCGTTCCCCCAAGTCTCCCGATAAATATGATAGCTCATTTGTGTGGGTAGGCCTAGCGCCCTTGACAGGAAACGCCCCAAAGCGCAACGTGGACACATCCAAATTTTTGAAAGAAAACAGAGGTGTTTTTTGCAAAGTGCCTACCTGTAGATTTTGGCCTCTAGCTCAGCCGCCACCTACGGAAACCTACCAAACCTGTGCATTTCTGAAAACTAGAGACCTAGGGGAATCCAAGATGGGGTGACCTGTGTGGCTCGGACCAGGTTCTGTTACCCAGAATCCTTTCAAACCTCAAAATTTGGCTAAAAAAACACATGTTCCTCACATTTCTGTGGCAGAAAGTTCTGGAATCTGAGAGGAGCCACAAATTTCCTTCCACCCAGCGTTCCCCCACGTCTCCCGATAAAAATGATACCTCACTTGTGTGGGTAGGCCTAGCGCCCGCGACAGGAGACGCCCCAAAGCGCAACGTGGACACATCCAAATTTTTTAAAGAAAACAGAGGCGTTTTTTGCAAAGTGCCTACCTGTAGATTTTGGCCTGTAGCTCAGCCGGCACCTAGGGAAACCTACCAAACCTGTGCATTTCTGAAAACTAGAGACCTAGCGGAATCCAAGATGGGGTGACTTGTGTGGCTCGGACCAGGTTCTGTTACCCAGAATCCTTTGCAAACCTCAAAATGTGGCTAAAAAAACACATGTTCCTCACATTTCTGTGGCAGAAAGTTTTGGAATCTGAGAGGAGCCACAAATTTCCTTCCACCTAGCGTTCCCCCAAGTCTCCCGATAAAAATGATACCTCACTTGTGTGGGTAGGCCTAGCGCCCACGACAGGAAACGCCCCAAAGCGCAACGTGGACACATAAAAGTTTTTGAAAGAAAACTGAGGTGTTTTTTGCAAAGTGCCTACCTGTAGATTTTGGCCTGTAGCTCAGCCGGCACCTAGGGAAACCTACCAAACCTGTGCATTTCTGAAAACTAGAGACCTAGGGGAATCCAAGATGGGGTGACTTGTGTGGCTCGGACCAGGTTCTGTTACCCAGAATCCTTTGCAAACCTCAAAATTTGGCTAAAAAAACACATGTTCCTCACATTTCTGTGGCAGAAAGTTCTGGAATCTGAGAGGAGCCACAAATTTCCTTCCACCCAGCGTTCCCCCAAGTCTCCCGATAAAAATGATACCTCACTTGTGTGGGTAGGCCTAGCGCCCGCGACAGGAAACGCCCCAAAGCGCAACGTGGACACATCCAATTTTTTTTAAAGAAAACAGAGGTGTTTTTTGCAAAGTGCCTACCTGTAGATTTTGGCCTCTAGCTTAGCCGCCACCTACGGAAACCTACCAAACCTGTGCATTTCTGAAAACTAGAGACCTAGGGGAATCCAAAATGGGGTGACTTGTGTGGCTCGGACCAGGTTCTGTTACCCAGAATCCTTTGCAAACCTCAAAATTTAGCTAAAAAAACACATGTTCCTCACATTTCTGTGGCAGAAAGTTCTGGAATCTGAGAGGAGCCACAAATTTCCTTCCACCCAGCGTTCCCCCAAGTCTCCCGATAAAAATGATACCTCACTTGTGTGGGTAGGCCTAGCGCCCGCAACAGGAAACGCCCCAAAGCGCAACGTGGACACATCCAAATTTTTTAAAGAAAACAGAGGCGTTTTTTGCAAAGTGCCTACCTGTAGATTTTGGCCTGTAGCTCAGCCGCCACCTAGGGAAACCTACCAAACCTGTGCATTTCTGAAAACTAGAGACCTAGGGGAATCCAAGATGGGGTGACTTGTGTGGCTCGGACCAGGTTCTGTTACCCAGAATCCTTTGCAAACCTCAAAATTTGGCTAAAAAAACTCATGTTCCTCACATTTCTGTGGCAGAAAGATCTGGAATCTGAGAGGAGCCACACATTTCCTTCCACCCAGCGTTCCCCCAAGTCTCCCGATAAAAATGATAGCTCACTTGTGTGGGTAGGCCTAGCGCCCGTGACAGGAAACGCCCCAAAGCGCAACGTGGACACATCCAAATTTTTGAAAGAAAACAGAGGTGTTTTTTGCAAAGTGCCTACCTGTAGATTTTGGCCTCTAGCTCAGCCGCCACCTAGGGAAACCTACCAAACCTGTGCATTTCTGAAAACTAGAGACCTAGGGGAATCCAAGATGGGGTGACTTGTGTGGCTCGGACCAGGTTCTGTTACCCAGAATCCTTTGCAAACCTCAAAATTTGGCTAAAAAAACACTTGTTCCTCACATTTCTGTGGCAGAAAGTTCTGGAATCTGAGAGGCGCCACAAATTCCCTTCCACCCAGCGTTCCCCCACATCTCCTGATAAAAATGATACCTCACTTGTGTGGGTAGGCCTAGCGCCCGCGACAGGAGACGCCCCAAAGCGCAACGTGGACACATCCAAATTTTTGAAAGAAAACAGAGGCGTTTTTTGCAAAGTGCCTACCTGTAGATTTTGGCCTGTAGCTCAGCCGCCACCTAGGGAAACCTACCAAATCTGTGCATTTCTGAAAACTAGAGACCTAGGGGAATCCAAGATGGGGTGACTTGTGTGGCTCGGACCAGGTTCTGTTACCCAGAATCCTTTGCAAACCTCAAAATGTGGCTAAAAAAACACATGTTCCTCACATTTCTGTGGCAGAAAGTTCTGGAATCTGAGAGGAGCCACACATTTCCTTCCACCCAGCTTTCCCCCAAGTCTCCCGATAAAAATGACACCTCACTTGTGTGGGTAGGCCTAGCGCCCGCGACAGGAAACGCCCCAAAGCACAACGTGGACACATCCAAATTTTTGAAAGAAAACAGAGGTGTTTTTTGCAAAGTGCCTACCTGTAGATTTTGGCCTCTAGCTCAGCCGCCACCTACGGAAACCTATCAAACCTGTGCATTTCTGAAAACTAGAGACCTAGGGGAATCCAAAATGGGGTGACTTGTGTGGCTCATACCAGGTTCTGTTACCCAGAATCCTTTGCAAACCTCAAAATTTAGCTAAAAAAACACATGTTCCTCACATTTCTGTGGCAGAAAGTTCTGGAATCTGAGAGGAGCCACAAATGTCCTTCCACTCAGCGTTCCCCCAAGTCAACCGATAAAAATGATACCTCACTTGTGTGGGTAGGCCTAGCGCCCGCAACAGGAAACGCCCCAAAGCGCAACGTGGACACATCCAAATTTTTGAAAGAAAACAGAGGCGTTTTTTGCAAAGTGCCTACCTGTAGATTTTGGCCTGTAGCTCAGCCGCCACCTAGGGAAACCTACCAAACCTGTGCATTTCTGAAAACTAGAGACCTAGGGGAATCCAAGATGGGGTGACTTGTGTGGCTCGGACCAGGTTCTGTTACCCAGAATCCTTTGCAAACCTCAAAATTTGGCTAAAAAAACACATGTTCCTCACATTTCTGTGGCAGAAAGATCTGGAATCTGAGAGGAGCCACACATTTCCTTCCACCCAGCGTTCCCCCAAGTCTCCCGATAAAAATGATAGCTCACTTGTGTGGGTAGGCCTAGCGCCCGCGACAGGAGACGCCCCAAAGCGCAACGTGGACACATCCAAATTTTTTAAAGAAAACAGAGGCGTTTTTGCAAAGTGCCTACCTGTAGATTTTAGCCTGTAGCTCAGCCGGCACCTAGGGAAACCTGTGCATTTCTGAAAACTAGAGACCTAGGGGAATCCAAGATGGGGTGACTTGTGTGGCTCGGACCAGGTTCTGTTACCCAGAATCCTTTGCAAACCTCAAAATTTGGCTAAAAAAACACATGTTCCTCACATTTCTGTGGCAGAAAGTTCTGGAATCTGAGAGGAGCCACACATTTCCTTCCGCCCAGCGTTCCCCCAAGTCTCCCGATAAAAATGATACCTCACTTGTGTGGGTAGGCCTAGCGCCCGCGACAGGAAACGCCCCAAAGCGCAACGTGGACACATCCAAATTTTTTAAAGAAAACAGAGGTGTTTTTTGCAAAGTGCCTACCTGTAGATTTTGGCCTCTAGCTCAGCCGCCACCTACGGAAACCTACCAAACCTGTGCATTTCTGAAAACTAGAGACCTAGGGGAATCCAAGATGGGGTGACTTGTGTGGCTCGGACCAGGTTCTGTTACCCAGAATCCTTTGCAAACCTCAAAATTTGGCTAAAAAAACACATGTTCCTCACATTTCTGTGGCAGAAAGTTCTGGAATCTGAGAGGAGCCACAAATTTCCTTCCACCCAGCGTTCCCCCAAGTCTCCCGATAAAAATGATACCTCACTTGTGTGGGTAGGCCTAGCGCCCGCGACAGGAAACGCCCCAAAGCGCAACGTGGACACATCCAAATTTTTGAAAGAAAACAGAGGCGTTTTTTGCAAAGTGCCTACCTGTAGATTTTGGCCTGTAGCTCAGCCGCCACCTAGGGAAACCTACCAAACCTGTGCATTTCTGAAAACTAGAGACCTAGGGGAATCCAAGATGGGGTGACTTGTGTGGCTCGGACCAGGTTCTGTTACCCAGAATCCTTTGCAAACCTCAAAATTTAGCTAAAAAAACACATGTTCCTCACATTTCTGTGGCAGAAAGTTCTGGAATCTGAGAGGAGCCACAAATGTCCTTCCACCCAGCGTTCCCCCAAGTCTCCCGATAAAAATGATACCTCACTTGTGTGGGTAGGCCTAGCGCCCGCAACAGGAAACGCCCCAAAGCGCAACGTGGACACATCCAAATTTTTTAAAGAAAACAGAGGCGTTTTTTGCAAAGTGCCTACCTGTAGATTTTGGCCTGTAGCTCAGCCGCCACCTAGGGAAACCTACCAAACCTGTGCATTTCTGAAAACTAGAGACCTAGGGGAATCCAAGATGGGGTGACTTGTGTGGCTCGGACCAGGTTCTGTTACCCAGAATCCTTTGCAAACCTCAAAATTTGGCTAAAAAAACACATGTTCCTCACATTTCTGTGGCAGAAAGTTCTGGAATCTGAGAGGAGCCACAAATGTCCTTCCACTCAGCGTTCCCCCAAGTCAACCGATAAAAATGATACCTCACTTGTGTGGGTAGGCCTAGCGCCCGCAACAGGAAACGCCCCAAAGCGCAACGTGGACACATCCAAATTTTTGAAAGAAAACAGAGGTGTTTTTTGCAAAGTGCCTACCTGTAGATTTTGGCCTCTAGCTCAGACGCCACCTAGGGAAACCTACCAAACCTGTGCATTTCTGAAAACTAGAGACCTAGGGGAATCCAAGATGGGGTGACTTGTGTGGCTCGGACCAGGTTCTGTTACCCAGAATCCTTTGCAAACCTCAAAATTTGGCTAAAAAAACACATGTTCCTCACATTTCTGTGGCAGAAAGTTCTGGAATCTGAGAGGCGCCACAAATTCCCTTCCACCCAGCGTTCCCCCACATCTCCTGATAAAAATGATACCTCACTTGTGTGGGGAGGCCTAGCGCCCGCGACAGGAGACGCCCAAAAGCGCAACGTGGACACATCCAAATTTTTTAAAGAAAACAGAGGCGTTTTTTGCAAAGTGCCTACCTGTAGATTTTGGCCTGTAGCTCAGCCGCCACCTAGGGAAACCTACCAAACCTGTGCATTTCTGAAAACTAGAGACCTAGGGGAATCCAAGATGGGGTGACTTGTGTGGCTCGGACCAGGTTCTGTTACCCAGAATCCTTTGCAAACCTCAAAATTTGGCTAAAAAAACACATGTTCCTCACATTTCTGTGGCAGAAAGTTCTGGAATCTGAGAGGAGCCACAAATGTCCTTCCACTCAGCGTTCCCCCAAGTCAACCGATAAAAATGATACCTCACTTGTGTGGGTAGGCCTAGCGCCCGCAACAGGAAACGCCCCAAAGCGCAACGTGGACACATCCAAATTTTTGAAAGAAAACAGAGGTGTTTTTTGCAAAGTGCCTACCTGTAGATTTTGGCCTCTAGCTCAGACGCCACCTAGGGAAACCTACCAAACCTGTGCATTTCTGAAAACTAGAGACCTAGGGGAATCCAAGATGGGGTGACTTGTGTGGCTCGGACCAGGTTCTGTTACCCAGAATCCTTTGCAAACCTCAAAATTTGGCTAAAAAAACACATGTTCCTCACATTTCTGTGGCAGAAAGTTCTGGAATCTGAGAGGCGCCACAAATTCCCTTCCACCCAGCGTTCCCCCACATCTCCTGATAAAAATGATACCTCACTTGTGTGGGGAGGCCTAGCGCCCGCGACAGGAGACGCCCAAAAGCGCAACGTGGACACATCCAAATTTTTGAAAGAAAACAGAGGCGTTTTTTGCAAAGTGCCTACCTGTAGATTTTGGCCTGTAGCTCAGCCGCCACCTAGGGAAACCTACCAAATCTGTGCATTTCTGAAAACTAGAGACCTAGGGGAATCCAAGATGGGGTGACTTGTGTGGCTCGGACCAGGTTCTGTTACCCAGAATCCTTTGCAAACCTCAAAATTTGGCTAAAAAAAACACATGTTCCTCACATTTCTGTGGCAGAAAGTTCTGGAATCTGAGAGGAGCCACAAATTTCCTTCCACCCAGCGTTCCCCCAAGTCTCCCGATAAAAATGATACCTCACTTGTGTGGGTAGGCCTAGCGCCCGCGACAGGAAACGCCCCAAAGCGCAACGTGGACACATCCAAATTTTTGAAAGAAAACAGAGGCGTTTTTTGCAAAGTGCCTACCTGTAGATTTTGGCCTGTAGCTCAGCCGCCACCTAGGGAAACCTACCAAACCTGTGCATTTCTGAAAACTAGAGACCTAGGGGAATCCAAGATGGGGTGACTTGTGTGGCTCGGACCAGGTTCTGTTACCCAGAATCCTTTGCAAACCTCAAAATTTGGCTAAAAAAACACATGTTCCTCACATTTCTGTGGCAGAAAGTTCTGGAATCTGAGAGGAGCCACACATTTCCTTCCACCCAGCTTTCCCCCAAGTCTCCCGATAAAAATGACACCTCACTTGTGTGGGTAGGCCTAGCGCCCGCGACAGGAAACTCCCCAAAGCACAACGTGGACACATCCAAATTTTTGAAAGAAAACAGAGGTGTTTTTTGCAAAGTGCCTACCTGTAGATTTTGGCCTCTAGCTCAGCCGCCACCTACGGAAACCTATCAAACCTGTGCATTTCTGAAAACTAGAGACCTAGGGGAATCCAAAATGGGGTGACTTGTGTGGCTCGTACCAGGTTCTGTTACCCAGAATCCTTTGCAAACCTCAAAATTTAGCTAAAAAAACACATGTTCCTCACATTTCTGTGGCAGAAAGTTCTGGAATCTGAGAGGAGCCACAAATGTCCTTCCACCCAGCGTTCCCCCAAGTCTCCCGATAAAAATGATACCTCACTTGTGTGGGTAGGCCTAGCGCCCGCAACAGGAAACGCCCCAAAGCGCAACGTGGACACATCCAAATTTTTGAAAGAAAACAGAGGCGTTTTTTTGCAAAGTGCCTACCTGTAGATTTTGGCCTGTAGCTCAGCCGCCACCTAGGGAAACCTACCAAACCTGTGCATTTCTGAAAACTAGAGACCTAGGGGAATCCAAGATGGGGTGACTTGTGTGGCTCGGACCAGGTTCTGTTACCCAGAATCCTTTGCAAACCTCAAAATTTGGCTAAAAAAACACATGTTCCTCACATTTCTGTGGCAGAAAGATCTGGAATCTGAGAGGAGCCACACATTTCCTTCCAGCCAGCGTTCCCCCAAGTCTCCCGATAAAAATGATAGCTCACTTGTGTGGGTAGGCCTAGCGCCCGCGACAGGAGACGCCCCAAAGCGCAACGTGGACACATCCAAATTTTTGAAAGAAAACAGAGGCATTTTTGCAAAGTGCCTACCTGTAGATTTTGGCCTGTAGCTCAGCCGCCACCTAGGGAAACCTACCAAACCTGTGCATTTCTGAAAACTAGAGACCTAGGGGAATCCAAGATGGGGTGACTTGTGTGGCTCGGACCAGGTTCTGTTACCCAGAATCCTTTGCAAACCTCAAAATTTGGCTAAAAAAACACTTGTTCCTCACATTTCTGTGGCAGAAAGTTCTGGAATCTGAGAGGCGCCACAAATTCCCTTCCACCCAGCGTTCCCCCACATCTCCTGATAAAAATGATACCTCACTTGTGTGGGTAGGCCTAGCGCCCGCGACAGGAGACGCCCCAAAGCGCAACGTGGACACATCCAAATTTTTGAAAGAAAACAGAGGCGTTTTTTGCAAAGTGCCTACCTGTAGATTTTGGCCTGTAGCTCAGCCGCCACCTAGGGAAACCTACCAAATCTGTGCATTTCTGAAAACTAGAGACCTAGGGGAATCCAAGATGGGGTGACTTGTGTGGCTCGGACCAGGTTCTGTTACCCAGAATCCTTTGCAAACCTCAAAATGTGGCTAAAAAAACACATGTTCCTCACATTTCTGTGGCAGAAAGTTCTGGAATCTGAGAGGAGCCACACATTTCCTTCCACCCAGCTTTCCCCCAAGTCTCCCGATAAAAATGACACCTCACTTGTGTGGGTAGGCCTAGCGCCCGCGACAGGAAACGCCCCAAAGCACAACGTGGACACATCCAAATTTTTGAAAGAAAACAGAGGTGTTTTTTGCAAAGTGCCTACCTGTAGATTTTGGCCTCTAGCTCAGCCGCCACCTACGGAAACCTATCAAACCTGTGCATTTCTGAAAACTAGAGACCTAGGGGAATCCAAAATGGGGTGACTTGTGTGGCTCATACCAGGTTCTGTTACCCAGAATCCTTTGCAAACCTCAAAATTTAGCTAAAAAAACACATGTTCCTCACATTTCTGTGGCAGAAAGTTCTGGAATCTGAGAGGAGCCACAAATGTCCTTCCACTCAGCGTTCCCCCAAGTCAACCGATAAAAATGATACCTCACTTGTGTGGGTAGGCCTAGCGCCCGCAACAGGAAACGCCCCAAAGCGCAACGTGGACACATCCAAATTTTTGAAAGAAAACAGAGGCGTTTTTTGCAAAGTGCCTACCTGTAGATTTTGGCCTGTAGCTCAGCTGCCACCTAGGGAAACCTACCAAACCTGTGCATTTCTGAAAACTAGAGACCTAGGGGAATCCAAGATGGGGTGACTTGTGTGGCTCGGACCAGGTTCTGTTACCCAGAATCCTTTGCAAACCTCAAAATTTGGCTAAAAAAACACATGTTCCTCACATTTCTGTGGCAGAAAGATCTGGAATCTGAGAGGAGCCACACATTTCCTTCCACCCAGCGTTCCCCCAAGTCTCCCGATAAAAATGATAGCTCACTTGTGTGGGTAGGCCTAGCGCCCGCGACAGGAGACGCCCCAAAGCGCAACGTGGACACATCCAAATTTTTTAAAGAAAACAGAGGCGTTTTTGCAAAGTGCCTACCTGTAGATTTTAGCCTGTAGCTCAGCCGGCACCTAGGGAAACCTGTGCATTTCTGAAAACTAGAGACCTAGGGGAATCCAAGATGGGGTGACTTGTGTGGCTCGGACCAGGTTCTGTTACCCAGAATCCTTTGCAAACCTCAAAATTTGGCTAAAAAAACACATGTTCCTCACATTTCTGTGGCAGAAAGTTCTGGAATCTGAGAGGAGCCACACATTTCCTTCCGCCCAGCGTTCCCCCAAGTCTCCCGATAAAAATGATACCTCACTTGTGTGGGTAGGCCTAGCGCCCGCGACAGGAAACGCCCCAAAGCGCAACGTGGACACATCCAAATTTTTTAAAGAAAACAGAGGTGTTTTTTGCAAAGTGCCTACCTGTAGATTTTGGCCTCTAGCTCAGCCGCCACCTACGGAAACCTACCAAACCTGTGCATTTCTGAAAACTAGAGACCTAGGGGAATCCAAGATGGGGTGACTTGTGTGGCTCGGACCAGGTTCTGTTACCCAGAATCCTTTGCAAACCTCAAAATTTGGCTAAAAAAACACATGTTCCTCACATTTCTGTGGCAGAAAGTTCTGGAATCTGAGAGGAGCCACAAATTTCCTTCCACCCAGCGTTCCCCCAAGTCTCCCGATAAAAATGATACCTCACTTGTGTGGGTAGGCCTAGCGCCCGCGACAGGAAACGCCCCAAAGCGCAACGTGGACACATCCAAATTTTTGAAAGAAAACAGAGGCGTTTTTTGCAAAGTGCCTACCTGTAGATTTTGGCCTGTAGCTCAGCCGCCACCTAGGAAAACCTACCAAACCTGTGCATTTCTGAAAACTAGAGACCTAGGGGAATCCAAGATGGGGTGACTTGTGTGGCTCGGACCAGGTTCTGTTACCCAGAATCCTTTGCAAACCTCAAAATTTAGCTAAAAAAACACATGTTCCTCACATTTCTGTGGCAGAAAGTTCTGGAATCTGAGAGGAGCCACAAATATCCTTCCACCCAGCGTTCCCCCAAGTCTCCCGATAAAAATGATACCTCACTTGTGTGGGTAGGCCTAGCGCCCGCAACAGGAAACGCCCCAAAGCGCAACGTGGACACATCCAAATTTTTTAAAGAAAACAGAGGCGTTTTTTGCAAAGTGCCTACCTGTAGATTTTGGCCTGTAGCTCAGCCGCCACCTAGGGAAACCTACCAAACCTGTGCATTTCTGAAAACTAGAGACCTAGGGGAATCCAAGATGGGGTGACTTGTGTGGCTCGGACCAGGTTCTGTTACCCAGAATCCTTTGCAAACCTCAAAATTTGGCTAAAAAAACACATGTTCCTCACATTTCTGTGGCAGAAAGTTCTGGAATCTGAGAGGAGCCACAAATGTCCTTCCACTCAGCGTTCCCCCAAGTCAACCGATAAAAATGATACCTCACTTGTGTGGGTAGGCCTAGCGCCCGCAACAGGAAACGCCCCAAAGCGCAACGTGGACACATCCAAATTTTTGAAAGAAAACAGAGGTGTTTTTTGCAAAGTGCCTACCTGTAGATTTTGGCCTCTAGCTCAGACGCCACCTAGGGAAACCTACCAAACCTGTGCATTTCTGAAAACTAGAGACCTAGGGGAATCCAAGATGGGGTGACTTGTGTGGCTCGGACCAGGTTCTGTTACCCAGAATCCTTTGCAAACCTCAAAATTTGGCTAAAAAAACACATGTTCCTCACATTTCTGTGGCAGAAAGTTCTGGAATCTGAGAGGCGCCACAAATTCCCTTCCACCCAGCGTTCCCCCACATCTCCTGATAAAAATGATACCTCACTTGTGTGGGGAGGCCTAGCGCCCGCGACAGGAGACGCCCAAAAGCGCAACGTGGACACATCCAAATTTTTTAAAGAAAACAGAGGCGTTTTTTGCAAAGTGCCTACCTGTAGATTTTGGCCTGTAGCTCAGCCGCCACCTAGGGAAACCTACCAAACCTGTGCATTTCTGAAAACTAGAGACCTAGGGGAATCCAAGATGGGGTGACTTGTGTGGCTCGGACCAGGTTCTGTTACCCAGAATCCTTTGCAAACCTCAAAATTTGGCTAAAAAAACACATGTTCCTCACATTTCTGTGGCAGAAAGTTCTGGAATCTGAGAGGAGCCACAAATGTCCTTCCACTCAGCGTTCCCCCAAGTCAACCGATAAAAATGATACCTCACTTGTGTGGGTAGGCCTAGCGCCCGCAACAGGAAACGCCCCAAAGCGCAACGTGGACACATCCAAATTTTTGAAAGAAAACAGAGGTGTTTTTTGCAAAGTGCCTACCTGTAGATTTTGGCCTCTAGCTCAGACGCCACCTAGGGAAACCTACCAAACCTGTGCATTTCTGAAAACTAGAGACCTAGGGGAATCCAAGATGGGGTGACTTGTGTGGCTCGGACCAGGTTCTGTTACCCAGAATCCTTTGCAAACCTCAAAATTTGGCTAAAAAAACACATGTTCCTCACATTTCTGTGGCAGAAAGTTCTGGAATCTGAGAGGCGCCACAAATTCCCTTCCACCCAGCGTTCCCCCACATCTCCTGATAAAAATGATACCTCACTTGTGTGGGGAGGCCTAGCGCCCGCGACAGGAGACGCCCAAAAGCGCAACGTGGACACATCCAAATTTTTGAAAGAAAACAGAGGCGTTTTTTGCAAAGTGCCTACCTGTAGATTTTGGCCTGTAGCTCAGCCGCCACCTAGGGAAACCTACCAAATCTGTGCATTTCTGAAAACTAGAGACCTAGGGGAATCCAAGATGGGGTGACTTGTGTGGCTCGGACCAGGTTCTGTTACCCAGAATCCTTTGCAAACCTCAAAATTTGGCTAAAAAAAACACATGTTCCTCACATTTCTGTGGCAGAAAGTTCTGGAATCTGAGAGGAGCCACAAATTTCCTTCCACCCAGCGTTCCCCCAAGTCTCCCGATAAAAATGATACCTCACTTGTGTGGGTAGGCCTAGAGCCCGCGACAGGAAACGCCCCAAAGCGCAACGTGGACACATCCAAATTTTTGAAAGAAAACAGAGGCGTTTTTTGCAAAGTGCCTACCTGTAGATTTTGGCCTGTAGCTCAGCCGCCACCTAGGGAAACCTACCAAACCTGTGCATTTCTGAAAACTAGAGACCTAGGGGAATCCAAGATGGGGTGACTTGTGTGGCTCGGACCAGGTTCTGTTACCCAGAATCCTTTGCAAACCTCAAAATTTGGCTAAAAAAACACATGTTCCTCACATTTCTGTGGCAGAAAGTTCTGGAATCTGAGAGGAGCCACACATTTCCTTCCACCCAGCTTTCCCCCAAGTCTCCCGATAAAAATGACACCTCACTTGTGTGGGTAGGCCTAGCGCCCGCGACAGGAAACTCCCCAAAGCACAACGTGGACACATCCAAATTTTTGAAAGAAAACAGAGGTGTTTTTTGCAAAGTGCCTACCTGTAGATTTTGGCCTCTAGCTCAGCCGCCACCTACGGAAACCTATCAAACCTGTGCATTTCTGAAAACTAGAGACCTAGGGGAATCCAAAATGGGGTGACTTGTGTGGCTCGTACCAGGTTCTGTTACCCAGAATCCTTTGCAAACCTCAAAATTTAGCTAAAAAAACACATGTTCCTCACATTTCTGTGGCAGAAAGTTCTGGAATCTGAGAGGAGCCACAAATGTCCTTCCACCCAGCGTTCCCCCAAGTCTCCCGATAAAAATGATACCTCACTTGTGTGGGTAGGCCTAGCGCCCGCAACAGGAAACGCCCCAAAGCGCAACGTGGACACATCCAAATTTTTGAAAGAAAACAGAGGCGTTTTTTTGCAAAGTGCCTACCTGTAGATTTTGGCCTGTAGCTCAGCCGCCACCTAGGGAAACCTACCAAACCTGTGCATTTCTGAAAACTAGAGACCTAGGGGAATCCAAGATGGGGTGACTTGTGTGGCTCGGACCAGGTTCTGTTACCCAGAATCCTTTGCAAACCTCAAAATTTGGCTAAAAAAACACATGTTCCTCACATTTCTGTGGCAGAAAGATCTGGAATCTGAGAGGAGCCACACATTTCCTTCCAGCCAGCGTTCCCCCAAGTCTCCCGATAAAAATGATAGCTCACTTGTGTGGGTAGGCCTAGCGCCCGCGACAGGAGACGCCCCAAAGCGCAACGTGGACACATCCAAATTTTTGAAAGAAAACAGAGGCGTTTTTGCAAAGTGCCTACCTGTAGATTTTGGCCTGTAGCTCAGCCGCCACCTAGGGAAACCTACCAAACCTGTGCATTTCTGAAAACTAGAGACCTAGGGGAATCCAAGATGGGGTGACTTGTGTGGCTCGGAGCAGGTTCTGTTACCCAGAATCCTTTGCAACCCTCAAAATTTGGCTAAAAAAACAAATGTTCCTCACATTTCTGTGGCAGAAAGATCTGGAATCTGAGAGGAGCCACACATTTCCTTCCACCCAGCGTTCCCCCAAGTCTCCCGATAAATATGATAGCTCACTTGTGTGGGTAGGCCTAGCGCCCGCGACAGGAAACGCCCCAAAGCACAACGTGGACACATCCAAATTTTTTAAAGAAAACAGAGGTGTTTTTTGCAAAGTGCCTACCTGTAGATTTTGGCCTCTAGCTCAGCCGCCACCTACGGAAACCTATCAAACCTGTGCATTTCTGAAAACTAGAGACCTAGGGGAATCCAAAATGGGGTGACTTGTGTGGCTCGTACCAGGTTCTGTTACCCAGAATCCTTTGCAAACCTCAAAATTTAGCTAAAAAAACACATGTTCCTCACATTTCTGTGGCAGAAAGTTCTGGAATCTGAGAGGAGCCACAAATGTCCTTCCACCCAGCGTTCCCCCAAGTCTCCCGATAAAAATGATATCTCACTTGTGTGGGTAGGCCTAGCGCCCGCAACAGGAAACGCCCCAAAGCGCAACGTGGACACATCCAAATTTTTGAAAGAAAACAGAGGCGTTTTTTGCAAAGTGCCTACCTGTAGATTTTGGCCTGTAGCTCAGCCGCCACCTAGGGAAACCTACCAAACCTGTGCCTTTCTGAAAACTAGAGACCTAGGGGAATCCAAGATGGGGTGACTTGTGTGGCTCGGACCAGGTTCTGTTACCCAGAATCCTTTGCAAACCTCAAAATTTGGCTAAAAAAACACATGTTCCTCACATTTCTGTGGCAGAAAGATCTGGAATCTGAGAGGAGCCACACATTTCCTTCCACCCAGCGTTCCCCCAAGTCTCCCGATAAAAATGATAGCTCACTTGTGTGGGTAGGCCTAGCGCCCGCGACAGGAGACGCCCCAAAGCGCAACGTGGACACATCCAAATTTTTTAAAGAAAACAGAGGCGTTTTTGCAAAGTGCCTACCTGTAGATTTTGGCCTGTAGCTCAGCCGGCACCTAGGGAAACCTGTGCATTTCTGAAAACTAGAGACCTAGGGGAATCCAAGATGGGGTGACTTGTGTGGCTCGGACCAGGTTCTGTTACCCAGAATCCTTTGCAAACCTCAAAATTTGGCTAAAAAAACACATGTTCCTCACATTTCTGTGGCAGAAAGTTCTGGAATCTGAGAGGAGCCACACATTTCCTTCCGCCCAGCGTTCCCCCAAGTCTCCCGATAAAAATGATACCTCACTTGTGTGGGTAGGCCTAGCGCCCGCAACAGGAAATACCCCAAAGCGCAACGTGGACACATCCAAATTTTTTAAAAAAAACAGAGGTGTTTTTTGCAAAGTGCCTACCTGTAGATTTTGGCCTCTAGCTCAGCCGCCACCTACGGAAACCTACCAAACCTGTGCATTTCTGAAAACTAGAGACCTAGGGGAATCCAAAATGGGGTGACTTGTGTGGCTCGGACCAGGTTCTGTTACCCAGAATCCTTTGCAAACCTCAAAATTTAGCTAAAAAAACACATGTTCCTCACATTTCTGTGGCAGAAAGTTCTGGAATCTGAGAGGAGCCACAAATTTCCTTCCACCCAGCGTTCCCACAAGTCTCCCGATAAAAATGATACCTCACTTGTGTGGGTAGGCCTAGCGCCCGCGACTGGAAACGCCCCAAAGCGCAACGTGGACACATCCAAATTTTTTAAAGAAAACAGAGGCGTTTTTTGCAAAGTGCCTACCTGTAGATTTTGGCCTGTAGCTCAGCCGCCACCTAGGGAAACCTACCAAACCTGTGCATTTCTGAAAACTAGAGACCTAGGGGAATCGAAGATGGGGTGACTTGTGTGGCTCGGACCAGGTTCTGTTACCCAGAATCCTTTGCAACCCTCAAAATTTGCCTAAAAAAACAAATGTTCCTCACATTTCTGTGGCAGAAAGATCTGGAATCTGAGAGGAGCCACACATTTCCTTCCACCCAGCGTTCCCCCAAGTCTCCCGATAAATATGATAGCTCACTTGTGTGGGTAGGCCTAGCGCCCTTGACAGGAAACGCCCCAAAGCGCAACGTGGACACATCCAAATTTTTTAAAGAAAACAGAGGTGTTTTTTGCAAAGTGCCTACCTGTAGATTTTGGCCTCTAGCTCAGCCGCCACCTAGGGAAACCTACCAAACCTGTGCATTTCTGAAAACTAGAGACCTAGGGGAATCCAAGATGGGGTGACCTGTGTGGCTCGGACCAGGTTCTGTTACCCAGAATCCTTTGCAAACCTCAAAATTTGGCTAAAAAAACACATGTTCCTCACATTTCTGTGGCAGAAAGTTCTGGAATCTGAGAGGAGCCACAAATTTCCTTCCACCCAGTGTTCCCCCACGTCTCCCGATAAAAATGATACCTCACTTGTGTGGGTAGGCCTAGCGCCCGCGACAGGAGACGCCCCAAAGCGCAACGTGGACACATCCAAATTTTTTAAAGAAAACAGAGGCGTTTTTTGCAAAGTGCCTACCTGTAGATTTTGGCCTGTAGCTCAGCCGGCACCTAGGGAAACCTACCAAACCTGTGCATTTCTGAAAACTAGAGACCTAGGGGAATCCAAGATGGGGTGACTTGTGTGGCTCGGACCAGGTTCTGTTACCCAGAATCCTTTGCAAACCTCAAAATTTGGCTAAAAAAACACATGTTCCTCACATTTCTGTGGCAGAAAGTTCTGGAATCTGAGAGGAGCCACAAATTTCCTTCCACCCAGCGTTCCCCCAAGTCTCCCGATAAAAATGATACCTCACTTGTGTGGGTAGGCCTAGCGCCCGCGACAGGAAACGCCCCAAAGCGCAACGTGGACACATCCAATTTTTTTTAAAGAAAACAGAGGTGTTTTTTGCAAAGTGCCTACCTGTAGATTTTGGCCTCTAGCTTAGCCGCCACCTACGGAAACCTACCAAACCTGTGCATTTCTGAAAACTAGAGACCTAGGGGAATCCAAAATGGGGTGACTTGTGTGGCTCGGACCAGGTTCTGTTACCCAGAATCCTTTGCAAACCTCAAAATTTAGCTAAAAAAACACATGTTCCTCACATTTCTGTGGCAGAAAGTTCTGGAATCTGAGAGGAGCCACAAATTTCCTTCCACCCAGCGTTCCCCCAAGTCTCCCGATAAAAATGATACCTCACTTGTGTGGGTAGGCCTAGCGCCCGCAACAGGAAACGCCCCAAAGCGCAACGTGGACACATCCAAATTTTTTAAAGAAAACAGAGGCGTTTTTTGCAAAGTGCCTACCTGTAGATTTTGGCCTGTAGCTCAGCCGCCACCTAGGGAAACCTACCAAACCTGTGCATTTCTGAAAACTAGAGACCTAGGGGAATCCAAGATGGGGTGACTTGTGAGGCTCGGACCAGGTTCTGTTACCCAGAATCCTTTGCAAACCTCAAAATTTGGCTAAAAAAACACTTGTTCCTCACATTTCTGTGGCAGAAAGTTCTGGAATCTGAGAGGCGCCACAAATTCCCTTCCCCCCAGCGTTTCCCCACATCTCCTGATAAAAATGATACCTCACTTGTGTGGGTAGGCCTAGCGCCCGCGACAGGAGACGCCCCAAAGCGCAACGTGGACACATCCAAATTTTTGAAAGAAAACAGAGGCGTTTTTTGCAAAGTGCCTACCTGTAGATTTTGGCCTGTAGCTCAGCCGCCACCTAGGGAAACCTACCAAATCTGTGCATTTCTGAAAACTAGAGACCTAGGGGAATCCAAGATGGGGTGACTTGTGTGGCTCGGACCAGGTTCTGTTACCCAGAATCCTTTGCAAACCTCAAAATTTGGCTAAAAAAAACACATGTTCCTCACATTTCTGTGGCAGAAAGTTCTGGAATCTGAGAGGAGCCACAAATTTCCTTCCACCCAGCGTTCCCCCAAGTCTCCCGATAAAAATGATACCTCACTTGTGTGGGTAGGCCTAGCGCCCGCGACAGGAAACGCCCCAAAGCGCAACGTGGACACATCCAAATTTTTTAAAGAAAACAGAGGCGTTTTTTGCAAAGTGCCTACCTGTAGATTTTGGCCTGTAGCTCAGCCGCCACCTAGGGAAACCTACCAAACCTGTGCATTTCTGAAAACTAGAGACCTAGGGGAATCCAAGATGGGGTGACTTGTGTGGCTCGGACCAGGTTCTGTTACCCAGAATCCTTTGCAAACCTCAAAATGTGGCTAAAAAAACACATGTTCCTCACATTTCTGTGGCAGAAAGTTCTGGAATCTGAGAGGAGCCACACATTTCCTTCCACCCAGCTTTCCCCCAAGTCTCCCGATAAAAATGACACCTCACTTGTGTGGGTAGGCCTAGCGCCCGCGACAGGAAACGCCCCAAAGCACAACGTGGACACATCCAAATTTTTGAAAGAAAACAGAGGTGTTTTTTGCAAAGTGCCTACCTGTAGATTTTGGCCTCTAGCTCAGCCGCCACCTACGGAAACCTATCAAACCTGTGCATTTCTGAAAACTAGAGACCTAGGGGAATCCAAAATGGGGTGACTTGTGTGGCTCGTACCAGGTTCTGTTACCCAGAATCCTTTGCAAACCTCATAATTTAGCTAAAAAAACACATGTTCCTCACATTTCTGTGGCAGAAAGTTCTGGAATCTGAGAGGAGCCACAAATGTCCTTCCACTCAGCGTTCCCCCAAGTCAACCGATAAAAATGATACCTCACTTGTGTGGGTAGGCCTAGCGCCCGCAACAGGAAACGCCCCAAAGCGCAACGTGGACACATCCAAATTTTTGAAAGAAAACAGAGGCGTTTTTTGCAAAGTGCCTACCTGTAGATTTTGGCCTGTAGCTCAGCCGCCACCTAGGGAAACCTACCAAACCTGTGCATTTCTGAAAACTAGAGACCTAGGGGAATCCAAGATGGGGTGACTTGTGTGGCTCGGACCAGGTTCTGTTACCCAGAATCCTTTGCAAACTTCAAAATTTGGCTAAAAAAACACATGTTCCTCACATTTCTGTGGCAGAAAGATCTGGAATCTGAGAGGAGCCACACATTTCCTTCCACCCAGCGTTCCCCCAAGTCTCCCGATAAAAATGATAGCTCACTTGTGTGGGTAGGCCTAGCGCCCGCGACAGGAGACGCCCCAAAGCGCAACGTGGACACATCCAAATTTTTTAAAGAAAACAGAGGCGTTTTTGCAAAGTGCCTACCTGTAGATTTTGGCCTGTAGCTCAGCCGGCACCTAGGGAAACCTGTGCATTTCTGAAAACTAGAGACCTAGGGGAATCCAAGATGGGGTGACTTGTGTGGCTCGGACCAGGTTCTGTTACCCAGAATCCTTTGCAAACCTCAAAATTTGGCTAAAAAAACACATCTTCCTCACATTTCTGTGGCAGAAAGTTCTGGAATCTGAGAGGAGCCACACATTTCCTTCCGCCCAGCGTTCCCCCAAGTCTCCCGATAAAAATGATACCTCACTTGTGTGGGTAGGCCTAGCGCCCGCGACAGGAAACGCCCCAAAGCGCAACGTGGACACATCCAAATTTTTTAAAGAAAACAGAGGTGTTTTTTGCAAAGTGCCTTCCTGTAGATTTTGGCCTCTAGCTCAGCCGCCACCTACGGAAACCTACCAAACCTGTGCATTTCTGAAAACTAGAGACCTAGGGGAATCCAAGATGGGGTGACTTGTGTGGCTCGGACCAGGTTCTGTTACCCAGAATCCTTTGCAAACCTCAAAATTTGGCTAAAAAAACACATGTTCCTCACATTTCTGTGGCAGAAAGTTCTGGAATCTGAGAGGAGCCACACATTTCCTTCCACCCAGCTTTCCCCCAAGTCTCCCGATAAAAATGACACCTCACTTGTGTGGGTAGGCCTAGCGCCCGCGACAGGAAACGCCCCAAAGCGCAACGTGGACACATCCAAATTTTTTAAAGAAAACAGAGGCGTTTTTTGCAAAGTGCCTACCTGTAGATTTTGGCCTGTAGCTCAGCCGCCACCTAGGGAAACCTACCAAACCTGTGCATTTCTGAAAACTAGAGACCTAGGGGAATCCAAGATGGGGTGACTTGTGTGGCTCGGACCAGGTTCTGTTACCCAGAATCCTTTGCAAACCTCAAAATGTGGCTAAAAAAACACATGTTCCTCACATTTCTGTGGCAGAAAGTTCTGGAATCTGAGAGGAGCCACACATTTCCTTCCACCCAGCTTTCCCCCAAGTCTCCCGATAAAAATGACACCTCACTTGTGTGGGTAGGCCTAGCGCCCGCGACAGGAAACGCCCCAAAGCACAACGTGGACACATCCAAATTTTTGAAAGAAAACAGAGGTGTTTTTTGCAAAGTGCCTACCTGTAGATTTTGGCCTCTAGCTCAGCCGCCACCTACGGAAACCTATCAAACCTGTGCATTTCTGAAAACTAGAGACCTAGGGGAATCCAAAATGGGGTGACTTGTGTGGCTCGTACCAGGTTCTGTTACCCAGAATCCTTTGCAAACCTCATAATTTAGCTAAAAAAACACATGTTCCTCACATTTCTGTGGCAGAAAGTTCTGGAATCTGAGAGGAGCCACAAATGTCCTTCCACTCAGCGTTCCCCCAAGTCAACCGATAAAAATGATACCTCACTTGTGTGGGTAGGCCTAGCGCCCGCAACAGGAATCGCCCCAAAGCGCAACGTGGACACATCCAAATTTTTGAAAGAAAACAGAGGCGTTTTTTGCAAAGTGCCTACCTGTAGATTTTGGCCTGTAGCTCAGCCGCCACCTAGGGAAACCTACCAAACCTGTGCATTTCTGAAAACTAGAGACCTAGGGGAATCCAAGATGGGGTGACTTGTGTGGCTCGGACCAGGTTCTGTTACCCAGAATCCTTTGCAAACCTCAAAATTTGGCTAAAAAAACACATGTTCCTCACATTTCTGTGGCAGAAAGATCTGGAATCTGAGAGGAGCCACACATTTCCTTCCACCCAGCGTTCCCCCAAGTCTCCCGATAAAAATGATAGCTCACTTGTGTGGGTAGGCCTAGCGCCCGCGACAGGAGACGCCCCAAAGCGCAACGTGGACACATCCAAATTTTTTAAAGAAAACAGAGGCGTTTTTGCAAAGTGCCTACCTGTAGATTTTGGCCTGTAGCTCAGCCGGCACCTAGGGAAACCTGTGCATTTCTGAAAACTAGAGACCTAGGGGAATCCAAGATGGGGTGACTTGTGGCTCGGACCAGGTTCTGTTACCCAGAATCCTTTGCAAACCTCAAAATTTGGCTAAAAAAACACATCTTCCTCACATTTCTGTGGCAGAAAGTTCTGGAATCTGAGAGGAGCCACACATTTCCTTCCGCCCAGCGTTCCCCCAAGTCTCCCGATAAAAATGATACCTCACTTGTGTGGGTAGGCCTAGCGCCCGCGACAGGAAACGCCCCAAAGCGCAACGTGGACACATCCAAATTTTTTAAAGAAAACAGAGGTGTTTTTTGCAAAGTGCCTACCTGTAGATTTTGGCCTCTAGCTCAGCCGCCACCTACGGAAACCTACCAAACCTGTGCATTTCTGAAAACTAGAGACCTAGGGGAATCCAAGATGGGGTGACTTGTGTGGCTCGGACCAGGTTCTGTTACCCAGAATCCTTTGCAAACCTCAAAATTTGGCTAAAAAAACACATGTTCCTCACATTTCTGTGGCAGAAAGTTCTGGAATCTGAGAGGAGCCACACATTTCCTTCCACCCAGCTTTCCCCCAAGTCTCCCGATAAAAATGACACCTCACTTGTGTGGGTAGGCCTAGCGCCCGCGACAGGAAACGCCCCAAAGCACAACGTGGACACATCCAAATTTTTGAAAGAAAACAGAGGTGTTTTTTGCAAAGTGCCTACCTGTAGATTTTGGCCTCTAGCTCAGCCGCCACCTACGGAAACCTATCAAACCTGTGCATTTCTGAAAACTAGAGACCTAGGGGAATCCAAAATGGGGTGACTTGTGTGGCTCGTACCAGGTTCTGTTACCCAGAATCCTTTGCAAACCTCAAAATTTAGCTAAAAAAACACATGTTCCTCACATTTCTGTGGCAGAAAGTTCTGGAATCTGAGAGGAGCCACAAATGTCCTTCCACCCAGCGTTCCCCCAAGTCTCCCGATAAAAATGATACCTCACTTGTGTGGGTAGGCCTAGCGCCCGCAACAGGAAACGCCCCAAAGCGCAACGTGGACACATCCAAATTTTTTAAAGAAAACAGAGGCGTTTTTTGCAAAGTGCCTACCTGTAGATTTTGGCCTGTAGCTCAACCGCCACCTAGGGAAACCTACCAAACCTGTGCATTTCTGAAAACTAGAGACCTAGGGGAATCCAAGATGGGGTGACTTGTGTGGCTCGGACCAGGTTCTGTTACCCAGAATCCTTTGCAAACCTCAAAATTTGGCTAAAAAAACACATGTTCCTCACATTTCTGTGGCAGAAAGATCTGGAATCTGAGAGGAGCCACACATTTCCTTCCACCCAGCGTTCCCCCAAGTCTCCCGATAAAAATGATAGCTCACTTGTGTGGGTAGGCCTAGCGCCCGCGACAGGAGACGCCCCAAAGCGCAACGTGGACACATCCAAATTTTTTAAAGAAAACAGAGGCGTTTTTGCAAAGTGCCTACCTGTAGATTTTGGCCTGTAGCTCAGCCGGCACCTAGGGAAACCTGTGCATTTCTGAAAACTAGAGACCTAGGGGAATCCAAGATGGGGTGACTTGTGTGGCTCGGACCAGGTTCTGTTACCCAGAATCCTTTGCAAACCTCAAAATTTGGCTAAAAAAACACATGTTCCTCACATTTCTGTGGCAGAAAGTTCTGGAATCTGAGAGGAGCCACACATTTCCTTCCGCCCAGCGTTCCCCCAAGTCTCCCGATAAAAATGATACCTCACTTGTGTGGGTAGGCCTAGCGCCCGCAACAGGAAATACCCCAAAGCGCAACGTGGACACATCCAAATTTTTTAAAAAAAACAGAGGTGTTTTTTGCAAAGTGCCTACCTGTAGATTTTGGCCTCTAGCTCAGCCGCCACCTACGGAAACCTACCAAACCTGTGCATTTCTGAAAACTAGAGACCTAGGGGAATCCAAAATGGGGTGACTTGTGTGGCTCGGACCAGGTTCTGTTACCCAGAATCCTTTGCAAACCTCAAAATTTAGCTAAAAAAACACATGTTCCTCACATTTCTGTGGCAGAAAGTTCTGGAATCTGAGAGGAGCCACAAATTTCCTTCCACCCAGCGTTCCCACAAGTCTCCCGATAAAAATGATACCTCACTTGTGTGGGTAGGCCTAGCGCCCGCGACTGGAAACGCCCCAAAGCGCAACGTGGACACATCCAAATTTTTTAAAGAAAACAGAGGCGTTTTTTGCAAAGTGCCTACCTGTAGATTTTGGCCTGTAGCTCAGCCGCCACCTAGGGAAACCTACCAAACCTGTGCATTTCTGAAAACTAGAGACCTAGGGGAATCGAAGATGGGGTGACTTGTGTGGCTCGGACCAGGTTCTGTTACCCAGAATCCTTTGCAACCCTCAAAATTTGCCTAAAAAAACAAATGTTCCTCACATTTCTGTGGCAGAAAGATCTGGAATCTGAGAGGAGCCACACATTTCCTTCCACCCAGCGTTCCCCCAAGTCTCCCGATAAATATGATAGCTCACTTGTGTGGGTAGGCCTAGCGCCCTTGACAGGAAACGCCCCAAAGCGCAACGTGGACACATCCAAATTTTTTAAAGAAAACAGAGGTGTTTTTTGCAAAGTGCCTACCTGTAGATTTTGGCCTCTAGCTCAGCCGCCACCTAGGGAAACCTACCAAACCTGTGCATTTCTGAAAACTAGAGACCTAGGGGAATCCAAGATGGGGTGACCTGTGTGGCTCGGACCAGGTTCTGTTACCCAGAATCCTTTGCAAACCTCAAAATTTGGCTAAAAAAACACATGTTCCTCACATTTCTGTGGCAGAAAGTTCTGGAATCTGAGAGGAGCCACAAATTTCCTTCCACCCAGTGTTCCCCCACGTCTCCCGATAAAAATGATACCTCACTTGTGTGGGTAGGCCTAGCGCCCGCGACAGGAGACGCCCCAAAGCGCAACGTGGACACATCCAAATTTTTGAAAGAAAACAGAGGCGTTTTTTGCAAAGTGCCTACCTGTAGATTTTGGCCTGTAGCTCAGCCGGCACCTAGGGAAACCTACCAAACCTGTGCATTTCTGAAAACTAGAGACCTAGGGGAATCCAAGATGGGGTGACTTGTGTGGCTCGGACCAGGTTCTGTTACCCAGAATCCTTTGCAAACCTCAAAATTTGGCTAAAAAAACACATGTTCCTCACATTTCTGTGGCAGAAAGTTCTGGAATCTGAGAGGAGCCACAAATTTCCTTCCACCCAGCGTTCCCCCAAGTCTCCCGATAAAAATGATACCTCACTTGTGTGGGTAGGCCTAGCGCCCGCGACAGGAAACGCCCCAAAGCGCAACGTGGACACATCCAATTTTTTTTAAAGAAAACAGAGGTGTTTTTTGCAAAGTGCCTACCTGTAGATTTTGGCCTCTAGCTTAGCCGCCACCTACGGAAACCTACCAAACCTGTGCATTTCTGAAAACTAGAGACCTAGGGGAATCCAAAATGGGGTGACTTGTGTGGCTCGGACCAGGTTCTGTTACCCAGAATCCTTTGCAAACCTCAAAATTTAGCTAAAAAAACACATGTTCCTCACATTTCTGTGGCAGAAAGTTCTGGAATCTGAGAGGAGCCACAAATTTCCTTCCACCCAGCGTTCCCCCAAGTCTCCCGATAAAAATGATACCTCACTTGTGTGGGTAGGCCTAGCGCCCGCAACAGGAAACGCCCCAAAGCGCAACGTGGACACATCCAAATTTTTTAAAGAAAACAGAGGCGTTTTTTGCAAAGTGCCTACCTGTAGATTTTGGCCTGTAGCTCAGCCGCCACCTAGGGAAACCTACCAAACCTGTGCATTTCTGAAAACTAGAGACCTAGGGGAATCCAAGATGGGGTGACTTGTGTGGCTCGGACCAGGTTCTGTTACCCAGAATCCTTTGCAAACCTCAAAATTTGGCTAAAAAAACACTTGTTCCTCACATTTCTGTGGCAGAAAGTTCTGGAATCTGAGAGGCGCCACAAATTCCCTTCCCCCCAGCGTTCCCCCACATCTCCTGATAAAAATGATACCTCACTTGTGTGGGTAGGCCTAGCGCCCGCGACAGGAGACGCCCCAAAGCGCAACGTGGACACATCCAAATTTTTGAAAGAAAACAGAGGCGTTTTTTGCAAAGTGCCTACCTGTAGATTTTGGCCTGTAGCTCAGCCGCCACCTAGGGAAACCTACCAAATCTGTGCATTTCTGAAAACTAGAGACCTAGGGGAATCCAAGATGGGGTGACTTGTGTGGCTCGGACCAGGTTCTGTTACCCAGAATCCTTTGCAAACCTCAAAATTTGGCTAAAAAAAACACATGTTCCTCACATTTCTGTGGCAGAAAGTTCTGGAATCTGAGAGGAGCCACAAATTTCCTTCCACCCAGCGTTCCCCCAAGTCTCCCGATAAAAATGATACCTCACTTGTGTGGGTAGGCCTAGCGCCCGCGACAGGAAACGCCCCAAAGCGCAACGTGGACACATCCAAATTTTTTAAAGAAAACAGAGGCGTTTTTTGCAAAGTGCCTACCTGTAGATTTTGGCCTGTAGCTCAGCCGCCACCTAGGGAAACCTACCAAACCTGTGCATTTCTGAAAACTAGAGACCTAGGGGAATCCAAGATGGGGTGACTTGTGTGGCTCGGACCAGGTTCTGTTACCCAGAATCCTTTGCAAACCTCAAAATGTGGCTAAAAAAACACATGTTCCTCACATTTCTGTGGCAGAAAGTTCTGGAATCTGAGAGGAGCCACACATTTCCTTCCACCCAGCTTTCCCCCAAGTCTCCCGATAAAAATGACACCTCACTTGTGTGGGTAGGCCTAGCGCCCGCGACAGGAAACGCCCCAAAGCACAACGTGGACACATCCAAATTTTTGAAAGAAAACAGAGGTGTTTTTTGCAAAGTGCCTACCTGTAGATTTTGGCCTCTAGCTCAGCCGCCACCTACGGAAACCTATCAAACCTGTGCATTTCTGAAAACTAGAGACCTAGGGGAATCCAAAATGGGGTGACTTGTGTGGCTCGTACCAGGTTCTGTTACCCAGAATCCTTTGCAAACCTCATAATTTAGCTAAAAAAACACATGTTCCTCACATTTCTGTGGCAGAAAGTTCTGGAATCTGAGAGGAGCCACAAATGTCCTTCCACTCAGCGTTCCCCCAAGTCAACCGATAAAAATGATACCTCACTTGTGTGGGTAGGCCTAGCGCCCGCAACAGGAAACGCCCCAAAGCGCAACGTGGACACATCCAAATTTTTGAAAGAAAACAGAGGCGTTTTTTGCAAAGTGCCTACCTGTAGATTTTGGCCTGTAGCTCAGCCGCCACCTAGGGAAACCTACCAAACCTGTGCATTTCTGAAAACTAGAGACCTAGGGGAATCCAAGATGGGGTGACTTGTGTGGCTCGGACCAGGTTCTGTTACCCAGAATCCTTTGCAAACTTCAAAATTTGGCTAAAAAAACACATGTTCCTCACATTTCTGTGGCAGAAAGATCTGGAATCTGAGAGGAGCCACACATTTCCTTCCACCCAGCGTTCCCCCAAGTCTCCCGATAAAAATGATAGCTCACTTGTGTGGGTAGGCCTAGCGCCCGCGACAGGAGACGCCCCAAAGCGCAACGTGGACACATCCAAATTTTTTAAAGAAAACAGAGGCGTTTTTGCAAAGTGCCTACCTGTAGATTTTGGCCTGTAGCTCAGCCGGCACCTAGGGAAACCTGTGCATTTCTGAAAACTAGAGACCTAGGGGAATCCAAGATGGGGTGACTTGTGTGGCTCGGACCAGGTTCTGTTACCCAGAATCCTTTGCAAACCTCAAAATTTGGCTAAAAAAACACATCTTCCTCACATTTCTGTGGCAGAAAGTTCTGGAATCTGAGAGGAGCCACACATTTCCTTCCGCCCAGCGTTCCCCCAAGTCTCCCGATAAAAATGATACCTCACTTGTGTGGGTAGGCCTAGCGCCCGCGACAGGAAACGCCCCAAAGCGCAACGTGGACACATCCAAATTTTTTAAAGAAAACAGAGGTGTTTTTTGCAAAGTGCCTTCCTGTAGATTTTGGCCTCTAGCTCAGCCGCCACCTACGGAAACCTACCAAACCTGTGCATTTCTGAAAACTAGAGACCTAGGGGAATCCAAGATGGGGTGACTTGTGTGGCTCGGACCAGGTTCTGTTACCCAGAATCCTTTGCAAACCTCAAAATTTGGCTAAAAAAACACATGTTCCTCACATTTCTGTGGCAGAAAGTTCTGGAATCTGAGAGGAGCCACACATTTCCTTCCACCCAGCTTTCCCCCAAGTCTCCCGATAAAAATGACACCTCACTTGTGTGGGTAGGCCTAGCGCCCGCGACAGGAAACGCCCCAAAGCGCAACGTGGACACATCCAAATTTTTTAAAGAAAACAGAGGCGTTTTTTGCAAAGTGCCTACCTGTAGATTTTGGCCTGTAGCTCAGCCGCCACCTAGGGAAACCTACCAAACCTGTGCATTTCTGAAAACTAGAGACCTAGGGGAATCCAAGATGGGGTGACTTGTGTGGCTCGGACCAGGTTCTGTTACCCAGAATCCTTTGCAAACCTCAAAATGTGGCTAAAAAAACACATGTTCCTCACATTTCTGTGGCAGAAAGTTCTGGAATCTGAGAGGAGCCACACATTTCCTTCCACCCAGCTTTCCCCCAAGTCTCCCGATAAAAATGACACCTCACTTGTGTGGGTAGGCCTAGCGCCCGCGACAGGAAACGCCCCAAAGCACAACGTGGACACATCCAAATTTTTGAAAGAAAACAGAGGTGTTTTTTGCAAAGTGCCTACCTGTAGATTTTGGCCTCTAGCTCAGCCGCCACCTACGGAAACCTATCAAACCTGTGCATTTCTGAAAACTAGAGACCTAGGGGAATCCAAAATGGGGTGACTTGTGTGGCTCGTACCAGGTTCTGTTACCCAGAATCCTTTGCAAACCTCATAATTTAGCTAAAAAAACACATGTTCCTCACATTTCTGTGGCAGAAAGTTCTGGAATCTGAGAGGAGCCACAAATGTCCTTCCACTCAGCGTTCCCCCAAGTCAACCGATAAAAATGATACCTCACTTGTGTGGGTAGGCCTAGCGCCCGCAACAGGAATCGCCCCAAAGCGCAACGTGGACACATCCAAATTTTTGAAAGAAAACAGAGGCGTTTTTTGCAAAGTGCCTACCTGTAGATTTTGGCCTGTAGCTCAGCCGCCACCTAGGGAAACCTACCAAACCTGTGCATTTCTGAAAACTAGAGACCTAGGGGAATCCAAGATGGGGTGACTTGTGTGGCTCGGACCAGGTTCTGTTACCCAGAATCCTTTGCAAACCTCAAAATTTGGCTAAAAAAACACATGTTCCTCACATTTCTGTGGCAGAAAGATCTGGAATCTGAGAGGAGCCACACATTTCCTTCCACCCAGCGTTCCCCCAAGTCTCCCGATAAAAATGATAGCTCACTTGTGTGGGTAGGCCTAGCGCCCGCGACAGGAGACGCCCCAAAGCGCAACGTGGACACATCCAAATTTTTTTAAGAAAACAGAGGCGTTTTTGCAAAGTGCCTACCTGTAGATTTTGGCCTGTAGCTCAGCCGGCACCTAGGGAAACCTGTGCATTTCTGAAAACTAGAGACCTAGGGGAATCCAAGATGGGGTGACTTGTGTGGCTCGGACCAGGTTCTGTTACCCAGAATCCTTTGCAAACCTCAAAATTTGGCTAAAAAAACACATCTTCCTCACATTTCTGTGGCAGAAAGTTCTGGAATCTGAGAGGAGCCACACATTTCCTTCCGCCCAGCGTTCCCCCAAGTCTCCCGATAAAAATGATACCTCACTTGTGTGGGTAGGCCTAGCGCCCGCGACAGGAAACGCCCCAAAGCGCAACGTGGACACATCCAAATTTTTTAAAGAAAACAGAGGTGTTTTTTGCAAAGTGCCTACCTGTAGATTTTGGCCTCTAGCTCAGCCGCCACCTACGGAAACCTACCAAACCTGTGCATTTCTGAAAACTAGAGACCTAGGGGAATCCAAGATGGGGTGACTTGTGTGGCTCGGACCAGGTTCTGTTACCCAGAATCCTTTGCAAACCTCAAAATTTGGCTAAAAAAACACATGTTCCTCACATTTCTGTGGCAGAAAGTTCTGGAATCTGAGAGGAGCCACACATTTCCTTCCACCCAGCGTTCCCCCAAGTCTCCCGATAAAAATGATACCTCACTTGTGTGGGTAGGCCTAGCGCCCGCGACAGAAAACGCCCCAAAGCGCAACGTGGACACATCCACATTTTTTAAAGAAAACAGAGGTGTTTTTTGCAAAGTGCCTACCTGTAGATTTTGGCCTCTAGCTTAGCCGCCACCTACGGAAACCTATCAAACCTGTGCATTTCTGAAAACTAGAGACCTAGGGGAATCCAAAATGGGGTGACTTGTGTGGCTCGGACCAGGTTCTGTTACCCAGAATCCTTTGCAAACCTCAAAATTTAGCTAAAAAAACACATGTTCCTCACATTTCTGTGGCAGAAAGTTCTGGAATCTGAGAGGAGCCACAAATGTCCTTCCACCCAGCGTTCCCCCAAGTCTCCCGATAAAAATGATACCTCACTTGTGTGGGTAGGCCTAGCGCCCGCAACAGGAAACGCCCCAAAGCGCAACGTGGACACATCCAAATTTTTTAAAGAAAACAGAGGCGTTTTTTGCAAAGTGCCTACCTGTAGATTTTGGCCTGTAGCTCAACCGCCACCTAGGGAAACCTACCAAACCTGTGCATTTCTGAAAACTAGAGACCTAGGGGAATCCAAGATGGGGTGACTTGTGTGGCTCGGACCAGGTTCTGTTACCCAGAATCCTTTGCAAACCTCAAAATTTGGCTAAAAAAACACATGTTCCTCACATTTCTGTGGCAGAAAGATCTGGAATCTGAGAGGAGCCACACATTTCCTTCCGCCCAGCGTTCCCCCAAGTCTCCCGATAAAAATGATACCTCACTTGTGTGGGTAGGCCTAGCGCCCGCGACAGGAAACGCCCCAAAGCGCAACGTGGACACATCCAAATTTTTTAAAGAAAACAGAGGTGTTTTTTGCAAAGTGCCTACCTGTAGATTTTGGCCTCTAGCTCAGCCGCCACCTACGGAAACCTACCAAACCTGTGCATTTCTGAAAACTAGAGACCTAGGGGAATCCAAGATGGGGTGACTTGTGTGGCTCGGACCAGGTTCTGTTACCCAGAATCCTTTGCAAACCTCTAAATTTGGCTAAAAAAACACATGTTCCTCACATTTCTGTGGCAGAAAGTTCTGGAATCTGAGAGGAGCCACAAATGTCCTTCCACTCAGCGTTCCCCCAAGTCAACCGATAAAAATGATACCTCACTTGTGTGGGTAGGCCTAGCGCCCGCAACAGGAAACGCCCCAAAGCGCAACGTGGACACATCCAAATTTTTGAAAGAAAACAGAGGCGTTTTTTGCAAAGTGCCTACCTGTAGATTTTGGCCTGTAGCTCAGCCGCCACCTAGGGAAACCTACCAAACCTGTGCATTTCTGAAAACTAGAGACCTAGGGGAATCCAAGATGGGGTGACTTGTGTGGCTCGGACCAGGTTCTGTTACCCAGAATCCTTTGCAAACCTCAAAATTTGGCTAAAAAAACACATGTTCCTCACATTTCTGTGGCAGAAAGATCTGGAATCTGAGAGGAGCCACACATTTCCTTCCACCCAGCGTTCCCCCAAGTCTCCCGATAAAAATGATAGCTCACTTGTGTGGGTAGGCCTAGCGCCCGCGACAGGAGACGCCCCAAAGCGCAACGTGGACACATCCAAATTTTTTAAAGAAAACAGAGGCGTTTTTGCAAAGTGCCTACCTGTAGATTTTGGCCTGTAGCTCAGCCGGCACCTAGGGAAACCTGTGCATTTCTGAAAACTAGAGACCTAGGGGAATCCAAGATGGGGTGACTTGTGTGGCTCGGACCAGGTTCTGTTACCCAGAATCCTTTGCAAACCTCAAAATTTGGCTAAAAAAACACATCTTCCTCACATTTCTGTGGCAGAAAGTTCTGGAATCTGAGAGGAGCCACACATTTCCTTCCGCCCAGCGTTCCCCCAAGTCTCCCGATAAAAATGATACCTCACTTGTGTGGGTAGGCCTAGCGCCCGCGACAGGAAACGCCCCAAAGCGCAACGTGGACACATCCAAATTTTTTAAAGAAAACAGAGGTGTTTTTTGCAAAGTGCCTACCTGTAGATTTTGGCCTCTAGCTCAGCCGCCACCTACGGAAACCTACCAAACCTGTGCATTTCTTAAAACTAGAGACCTAGGGGAATCCAAGATGGGGTGACTTGTGTGGCTCGGACCAGGTTCTGTTACCCAGAATCCTTTGCAAACCTCAAAATTTGGCTAAAAAAACACATGTTCCTCACATTTCTGTGGCAGAAAGTTCTGGAATCTGAGAGGAGCCACACATTTCCTTCCACCCAGCTTTCCCCCAAGTCTCCTGATAAAAATGATACCTCACTTGTGTGGGTAGGCCTAGCGCCCGCGACAGGAAACGCCCCAAAGCACAACGTGGACACATCCAAATTTTTGAAAGAAAACAGAGGTGTTTTTTGCAAAGTGCCTACCTGTAGATTTTGGCCTCTAGCTCAGCCGCCACCTACGGAAACCTATCAAACCTGTGCATTTCTGAAAACTAGAGACCTAGGGGAATCCAAAATGGGGTGACTTGTGTGGCTCGTACCAGGTTCTGTTACCCAGAATCCTTTGCAAACCTCAAAATTTAGCTAAAAAAACACATGTTCCTCACATTTCTGTGGCAGAAAGTTCTGGAATCTGAGAGGAGCCACAAATGTCCTTCCACCCAGCGTTCCCCCAAGTCTCCCGATAAAAATGATACCTCACTTGTGTGGGTAGGCCTAGCGCCCGCAACAGGAAACGCCCCAAAGCGCAACGTGGACACATCCAAATTTTTTAAAGAAAACAGAGGCGTTTTTTGCAAAGTGCCTACCTGTAGATTTTGGCCTGTAGCTCAACCGCCACCTAGGGAAACCTACCAAACCTGTGCATTTCTGAAAACTAGAGACCTAGGGGAATCCAAGATGGGGTGACTTGTGTGGCTCGGACCACGTTCTGTTACCCAGAATCCTTTGCAAACCTCAAAATTTGGCTAAAAAAACACATGTTCCTCACATTTCTGTGGCAGAAAGATCTGGAATCTGAGAGGAGCCACACATTTCCTTCCACCCAGCTTTCCCCCAAGTCTCCTGATAAAAATGATACCTCACTTGTGTGGGTAGGCCTAGCGCCCGCGACAGGAAACGCCCCAAAGCACAACGTGGACACATCCAAATTTTTGAAAGAAAACAGAGGTGTTTTTTGCAAAGTGCCTACCTGTAGATTTTGGCCTCTAGCTCAGCCGCCACCTACGGAAACCTATCAAACCTGTGCATTTCTGAAAACTAGAGACCTAGGGGAATCCAAAATGGGGTGACTTGTGTGGCTCGTACCAGGTTCTGTTACCCAGAATCCTTTGCAAACCTCAAAATTTAGCTAAAAAAACACATGTTCCTCACATTTCTGTGGCAGAAAGTTCTGGAATCTGAGAGGAGCCACAAATGTCCTTCCACCCAGCGTTCCCCCAAGTCTCCCGATAAAAATGATACCTCACTTGTGTGGGTAGGCCTAGCGCCCGCAACAGGAAACGCCCCAAAGCGCAACGTGGACACATCCAAATTTTTTAAAGAAAACAGAGGCGTTTTTTGCAAAGTGCCTACCTGTAGATTTTGGCCTGTAGCTCAACCGCCACCTAGGGAAACCTACCAAACCTGTGCATTTCTGAAAACTAGAGACCTAGGGGAATCCAAGATGGGGTGACTTGTGTGGCTCGGACCACGTTCTGTTACCCAGAATCCTTTGCAAACCTCAAAATTTGGCTAAAAAAACACATGTTCCTCACATTTCTGTGGCAGAAAGATCTGGAATCTGAGAGGAGCCACACATTTCCTTCCGCCCAGCGTTCCCCCAAGTCTCCCGATAAAAATGATACCTCACTTGTGTGGGTAGGCCTAGCGCCCGCGACAGGAAACGCCCCAAAGCGCAACGTGGACACATCCAAATTTTTTAAAGAAAACAGAGGTGTTTTTTGCAAAGTGCCTACCTGTAGATTTTGGCCTCTAGCTCAGCCGCCACCTACGGAAACCTACCAAACCTGTGCATTTCTGAAAACTAGAGACCTAGGGGAATCCAAGATGGGGTGACTTTTGTGGCTCGGACCAGGTTCTGTTACCCAGAATCCTTTGCAAACCTCAAAATTTGGCTAAAAAAACACATGTTCCTCACATTTCTGTGGCAGAAAGTTCTGGAATCTGAGAGGAGCCACACATTTCCTTCCACCCAGCTTTCCCCCAAGTCTCCCGATAAAAATGACACCTCACTTGTGTGGGTAGGCCTAGCGCCCGCGACAGGAAACGCCCCAAAGCACAACGTGGACACATCCAAATTTTTGAAAGAAAACAGAGGTGTTTTTTCAAAGTGCCTACCTGTAGATTTTGGCCTCTAGCTCAGCCGCCACCTACGGAAACCTATCAAACCTGTGCATTTCTGAAAACTAGAGACCTAGGGGAATCCAAAATGGGGTGACTTGTGTGGCTCGTACCAGGTTCTGTTACCCAGAATCCTTTGCAAACCTCAAAATTTAGCTAAAAAAACACATGTTCCTCACATTTCTGTGGCAGAAAGTTCTGGAATCTGAGAGGAGCCACAAATGTCCTTCCACCCAGCGTTCCCCCAAGTCTCCCGATAAAAATGATACCTCACTTGTGTGGGTAGGCCTAGCGCCCGCAACAGGAAACGCCCCAAAGCGCAACGTGGACACATCCAAATATTTGAAAGAAAACAGAGGCGTTTTTTGCAAAGTGCCTACCTGTAGATTTTGGCCTGTAGCTCAACCGCCACCTAGGGAAACCTACCAAACCTGTGCATTTCTGAAAACTAGAGACCTAGGGGAATCCAAGATGGGGTGACTTGTGTGGCTCGGACCAGGTTCTGTTACCCAGAATCCTTTGCAAACCTCAAAATTTGGCTAAAAAAACACATGTTCCTCACATTTCTGTGGCAGAAAGATCTGGAATCTGAGAGGAGCCACACATTTCCTTCCACCCAGCGTTCCCCCAAGTCTCCCGATAAAAATGATAGCTCACTTGTGTGGGTAGGCCTAGCGCCCGTGACAGGAAACGCCCCAAAGCGCAACGTGGACACATCCAAATTTTTGAAAGAAAACAGAGGTGTTTTTTGCAAAGTGCCTACCTGTAGATTTTGGCCTCTAGCTCAGCCGACACCTAGGGAAACCTACCAAACCTGTGCATTTCTGAAAACTAGAGACCTAGGGGAATCCAAGATGGGGTGACTTGTGTGGCTCGGACCAGGTTCTGTTACCCAGAATACTTTGCAAACCTCAAAATTTGGCTAAAAAAACACATGTTCCTCACATTTCTGTGGCAGAAAGTTCTGGAATCTGAGAGGCGCCACAAATTCCCTTCCACCCAGCGTTCCCCCACATCTCCTGATAAAAATGATACCTCACTTGTGTGGGTAGGCCTAGCGCCCGCGACAGGAGACGCCCCAAAGCGCAACGTGGACACATCCAAATTTTTGAAAGAAAACAGAGGCGTTTTTTGCAAAGTGCCTACCTGTAGATTTTGGCATGTAGCTCAGCCGCCACCTAGGGAAACCTACCAAATCTGTGCATTTCTGAAAACTAGAGACCTAGGGGAATCCAAGATGGGGTGACTTGTGTGGCTCGGACCAGGTTCTGTTACCCAGAATCCTTTGCAAACCTCAAAATTTGGCTAAAAAAAACACATGTTCCTCACATTTCTGTGGCAGAAAGTTCTGGAATCTGAGAGGAGCCACACATTTCCTTCCGCCCAGCGTTCCCCCAAGTCTCCCGATAAAAATGATACCTCACTTGTGTGGGTAGGCCTAGCGCCCGCGACAGGAAACGCCCCAAAGCGCAACGTGGACACATCCAAATTTTTTAAAGAAAACAGAGGTGTTTTTTGCAAAGTGCCTACCTGTAGATTTTGGCCTCTAGCTCAGCCGCCACCTATGGAAACCTACCAAACCTGTGCATTTCTGAAAACTAGAGACCTAGGGGAATCCAAGATGGGGTGACTTGTGTGGCTCGGACCAGGTTCTGTTACCCAGAATCCTTTGCAAACCTCAAAATTTGGCTAAAAAAACACATGTTCCTCACATTTCTGTGGCAGAAAGTTCTGGAATCTGAGAGGAGCCACACATTTCCTTCCACCCAGCTTTCCCCCAAGTCTCCCGATAAAAATGACACCTCACTTGTGTGGGTAGGCCTAGCGCCCGCGACAGGAAACGCCCCAAAGCACAACGTGGACACATCCAAATTTTTGAAAGAAAACAGAGGTGTTTTTTGCAAAGTGCCTACCTGTAGATTTTGGCCTCTAGCTCAGCCGCCACCTACGGAAACCTATCAAACCTGTGCATTTCTGAAAACTAGAGACCTAGGGGAATCCAAAATGGGGTGACTTGTGTGGCTCGTACCAGGTTCTGTTACCCAGAATCCTTTGCAAACCTCAAAATTTAGCTAAAAAAACACATGTTCCTCACATTTCTGTGGCAGAAAGTTCTGGAATCTGAGAGGAGCCACAAATGTCCTTCCACCCAGCGTTCCCCCAAGTCTCCCGATAAAAATGATACCTCACTTGTGTGGGTAGGCCTAGCGCCCGCAACAGGAAACGCCCCAAAGCGCAACGTGGACACATCCAAATTTTTGAAAGAAAACAGAGGCGTTTTTTGCAAAGTGCCTACCTGTAGATTTTGGCCTGTAGCTCAGCCGCCACCTAGGGAAACCTACCAAACCTGTGCCTTTCTGAAAACTAGAGACCTAGGGGAATCCAAGATGGGGTGACTTGTGTGGCTCGGACCAGGTTCTGTTACCCAGAATCCTTTGCAAACCTCAAAATTTGGCTAAAAAAACACATGTTCCTCACATTTCTGTGGCAGAAAGATCTGGAATCTGAGAGGAGCCACACATTTCCTTCCACCCAGCGTTCCCCCAAGTCTCCCGATAAAAATGATAGCTCACTTGTGTGGGTAGGCCTAGCGCCCGCGACAGGAGACGCCCCAAAGCGCAACGTGGACACATCCAAATTTTTTAAAGAAAACAGAGGCGTTTTTGCAAAGTGCCTACCTGTAGATTTTGGCCTGTAGCTCAGCCGGCACCTAGGGAAACCTGTGCATTTCTGAAAACTAGAGACCTAGGGGAATCCAAGATGGGGTGACTTGTGTGGCTCGGACCAGGTTCTGTTACCCAGAATCCTTTGCAAACCTCAAAATTTGGCTAAAAAAACACATGTTCCTCACATTTCTGTGGCAGAAAGTTCTGGAATCTGAGAGGAGCCACACATTTCCTTCCACCCAGCTTTCCCCCAAGTCTCCCGATAAAAATGACACCTCACTTGTGTGGGTAGGCCTAGCGCCCGCGACAGGAAACGCCCCAAAGCACAACGTGGACACATCCAAATTTTTGAAAGAAAACAGAGGTGTTTTTTGCAAAGTGCCTACCTGTAGATTTTGGCCTCTAGCTCAGCCGCCACCTAGGGAAACCTACCAAACCTGTGCATTTCTGAAAACTAGAGACCTAGGGGAATCCAAGATGGGGTGACTTGTGTGGCTCGGACCAGGTTCTGTTACCCAGAATACTTTGCAAACCTCAAAATTTGGCTAAAAAAACACATGTTCCTCACATTTCTGTGGCAGAAAGTTCTGGAATCTGAGAGGCGCCACAAATTCCCTTCCACCCAGCGTTCCCCCACATCTCCTGATAAAAATGATACCTCACTTGTGTGGGGAGGCCTAGCGCCCGCGACAGGAGACGCCCCAAAGCGCAACGTGGACACATCCACATTTTTGAAAGAAAACAGAGGCGTTTTTTGCAAAGTGCCTACCTGTAGATTTTGGCCTGTAGCTCAGCCGCCACCTAGGGAAACCTACCAAATCTGTGCATTTCTGAAAACTAGAGACCTAGGGGAATCCAAGATGGGGTGACTTGTGTGGCTCGGACCAGGTTCTGTTACCCAGAATCCTTTGCAAACCTCAAAATTTGGCTAAAAAAAACACATGTTCCTCACATTTCTGTGGCAGAAAGTTCTGGAATCTGAGAGGAGCCACACATTTCCTTCCGCCCAGCGTTCCCCCAAGTCTCCCGATAAAAATGATACCTCACTTGTGTGGGTAGGCCTAGCGCCCGCGACAGGAAACGCCCCAAAGCGCAACGTGGACACATCCAAATTTTTTAAAGAAAACAGAGGTGTTTTTTGCAAAGTGCCTACCTGTAGATTTTGGCCTCTAGCTCAGCCGCCACCTACGGAAACCTACCAAACCTGTGCATTTCTGAAAACTAGAGACCTAGGGGAATCCAAGATGGGGTGACTTGTGTGGCTCGGACCAGGTTCTGTTACCCAGAATCCTTTGCAAACCTCAAAATTTGGCTAAAAAAACACATGTTCCTCACATTTCTGTGGCAGAAAGTTCTGGAATCTGAGAGGAGCCACACATTTCCTTCCACCCAGCTTTCCCCCAAGTCTCCCGATAAAAATGACACCTCACTTGTGTGGGTAGGCCTAGCGCCCGCGACAGGAAACGCCCCAAAGCACAACGTGGACACATCCAAATTTTTGAAAGAAAACAGAGGTGTTTTTTGCAAAGTGCCTACCTGTAGATTTTGGCCTCTAGCTCAGCCGCCACCTACGGAAACCTATCAAACCTGTGCATTTCTGAAAACTAGAGACCTAGGGGAATCCAAAATGGGGTGACTTGTGTGGCTCGTACCAGGTTCTGTTACCCAGAATCCTTTGCAAACCTCAAAATTTAGCTAAAAAAACACATGTTCCTCACATTTCTGTGGCAGAAAGTTCTGGAATCTGAGAGGAGCCACAAATGTCCTTCCACCCAGCGTTCCCCCAAGTCTCCCGATAAAAATGATACCTCACTTGTGTGGGTAGGCCTAGCGCCCGCAACAGGAAACGCCCCAAAGCGCAACGTGGACACATCCAAATTTTTGAAAGAAAACAGAGGCGTTTTTTGCAAAGTGCCTACCTGTAGATTTTGGCCTGTAGCTCAGCCGCCACCTAGGGAAACCTACCAAACCTGTGCCTTTCTGAAAACTAGAGACCTAGGGGAATCCAAGATGGGGTGACTTGTGTGGCTCGGACCAGGTTCTGTTACCCAGAATCCTTTGCAAACCTCAAAATTTGGCTAAAAAAACACATGTTCCTCACATTTCTGTGGCAGAAAGTTCTGGAATCTGAGAGGAGCCACAAATGTCCTTCCACCCAGCGTTCCCCCAAGTCTCCCGATAAAAATGATACCTCACTTGTGTGGGTAGGCCTAGCGCCCGCAACAGGAAACGCCCCAAAGCGCAACGTGGACACATCCAAATTTTTGAAAGAAAACAGAGGCGTTTTTTGCAAAGTGCCTACCTGTAGATTTTGGCCTGTAGCTCAGCCGCCACCTAGGGAAACCTACCAAACCTGTGCCTTTCTGAAAACTAGAGACCTAGGGGAATCCAAGATGGGGTGACTTGTGTGGCTCGGACCAGGTTCTGTTACCCAGAATCCTTTGCAAACCTCAAAATTTGGCTAAAAAAACACATGTTCCTCACATTTCTGTGGCAGAAAGATCTGGAATCTGAGAGGAGCCACACATTTCCTTCCACCCAGCGTTCCCCCAAGTCTCCCGATAAAAATGATAGCTCACTTGTGTGGGTAGGCCTAGCGCCCGCGACAGAAGACGCCCCAAAGCGCAACGTGGACACATCCAAATTTTTTAAAGAAAACAGAGGCGTTTTTGCAAAGTGCCTACCTGTAGATTTTGGCCTGTAGCTCAGCCGGCACCTAGGGAAACCTGTGCATTTCTGAAAACTAGAGACCTAGGGGAATCCAAGATGGGGTGACTTGTGTGGCTCGGACCAGGTTCTGTTACCCAGAATCCTTTGCAAACCTCAAAATTTGGCTAAAAAAACACATGTTCCTCACATTTCTGTGGCAGAAAGTTCTGGAATCTGAGAGGAGCCACACATTTCCTTCCACCCAGCTTTCCCCCAAGTCTCCCGATAAAAATGACACCTCACTTGTGTGGGTAGGCCTAGCGCCCGCGACAGGAAACGCCCCAAAGCACAACGTGGACACATCCAAATTTTTGAAAGAAAACAGAGGCGTTTTTTGCAAAGTGCCTACCTGTAGATTTTGGCCTGTAGCTCAGCCGCCACCTAGGGAAACCTACCAAACCTGTGCCTTTCTGAAAACTAGAGACCTAGGGGAATCCAAGATGGGGTGACTTGTGTGGCTCGGACCAGGTTCTGTTACCCAGAATCCTTTGCAAACCTCAAAATTTGGCTAAAAAAACACATGTTCCTCACATTTCTGTGGCAGAAAGATCTGGAATCTGAGAGGAGCCACACATTTCCTTCCACCCAGCGTTCCCCCAAGTCTCCCGATAAAAATGATAGCTCACTTGTGTGGGTAGGCCTAGCGCCCGCGACAGGAGACGCCCCAAAGCGCAACGTGGACACATCCAAATTTTTTAAAGAAAACAGAGGCGTTTTTGCAAAGTGCCTACCTGTAGATTTTGGCCTGTAGCTCAGCCGGCACCTAGGGAAACCTGTGCATTTCTGAAAACTAGAGACCTAGGGGAATCCAAGATGGGGTGACTTGTGTGGCTCGGACCAGGTTCTGTTACCCAGAATCCTTTGCAAACCTCAAAATTTGGCTAAAAAAACACATGTTCCTCACATTTCTGTGGCAGAAAGTTCTGGAATCTGAGAGGAGCCACACATTTCCTTCCGCCCAGCGTTCCCCCAAGTCTCCCGATAAAAATGATACCTCACTTGTGTGGGTAGGCCTAGCGCCCGCGACAGGAAATACCCCAAAGCGCAACGTGGACACATCCAAATTTTTTAAAAAAAACAGAGGTGTTTTTTGCAAAGTGCCTACCTGTAGATTTTGGCCTCTAGCTCAGCCGCCACCTACGGAAACCTACCAAACCTGTGCATTTCTGAAAACTAGAGACCTAGGGGAATCCAAAATGGGGTGACTTGTGTGGCTCGGACCAGGTTCTGTTACCCAGAATCCTTTGCAAACCTCAAAATTTAGCTAAAAAAACACATGTTCCTCACATTTCTGTGGCAGAAAGTTCTGGAATCTGAGAGGAGCCACAACTTTCCTTCCACCCAGCGTTCCCCCAAGTCTCCCGATAAAAATGATACCTCACTTGTGTGGGTAGGCCTAGCGCCCGCGACTGGAAACGCCCCAAAGCGCAACGTGGACACATCCAAATTTTTGAAAGAAAACAGAGGCGTTTTTTGCAAAGTGCCTACCTGTAGATTTTGGCCTGTAGCTCAGCCGCCACCTAGGGAAACCTACCAAACCTGTGCATTTCTGAAAACTAGAGACCTAGGGGAATCGAAGATGGGGTGACTTGTGTGGCTCGGACCAGGTTCTGTTACCCAGAATCCTTTGCAACCCTCAAAATTTGCCTAAAAAAACAAATGTTCCTCACTTTTCTGTGGCAGAAAGATCTGGAATCTGAGAGGAGCCACACATTTCCTTCCACCCAGCGTTCCCCCAAGTCTCCCGATAAATATGATAGCTCACTTGTGTGGGTAGGCCTAGCGCCCTTGACAGGAAACGCCCCAAAGCGCAACGTGGACACATCCAAATTTTTGAAAGAAAACAGAGGTGTTTTTTGCAAAGTGCCTACCTGTAGATTTTGGCCTCTAGCTCAGCCGCCACCTAGGGAAACCTACCAAACCTGTGCATTTCTGAAAACTAGAGACCTAGGGGAATCCAAGATGGGGTGACCTGTGTGGCTCGGACCAGGTTCTGTTACCCAGAATCCTTTGCAAACCTCAAAATTTGGCTAAAAAAACACATGTTCCTCACATTTCTGTGGCAGAAAGTTCTGGAATCTGAGAGGAGCCACAAATTTCCTTCCACCCAGCGTTCCCCCACGTCTCCCGATAAAAATGATACCTCACTTGTGTGGGTAGGCCTAGCGCCCGCGACAGGAGACGCCCCAAAGCGCAACGTGGACACATCCAAATTTTTTAAAGAAAACAGAGGCGTTTTTTGCAAAGTGCCTACCTGTAGATTTTGGCCTGTAGCTCAGCCGGCACCTAGGGAAACCTACCAAACCTGTGCATTTCTGAAAACTAGAGACCTAGCGGAATCCAAGATGGGGTGACTTGTGTGGCTCGGACCAGGTTCTGTTACCCAGAATCCTTTGCAAACCTCAAAATTTGGCTAAAAAAACACATGTTCCTCACATTTCTGTGGCAGAAAGTTTTGGAATCTGAGAGGAGCCACAAATTTCCTTCCACCTAGCGTTCCCCCAAGTCTCCCGATAAAAATGATACCTCACTTGTGTGGGTAGGCCTAGCGCCCACGACAGGAAACGCCCCAAAGCGCAACGTGGACACATAAAAGTTTTTGAAAGAAAACTGAGGTATTTTTTGCAAAGTGCCTACCTGTAGATTTTGGCCTGTAGCTCAGCCGGCACCTAGGGAAACCTACCAAACCTGTGCATTTCTGAAAACTAGAGACCTAGGGGAATCCAAGATGGGGTGACTTGTGTGGCTCGCACCAGGTTCTGTTACCCAGAATCCTTTGCAAACCTCAAAATTTGGCTAAAAAAACACATGTTCCTCACATTTCTGTGGCAGAAAGTTCTGGAATCTGAGAGGAGCCACAAATTTCCTTCCACCCAGCGTTCCCCCAAGTCTCCCGATAAAAATGATACCTCACTTGTGTGGGTAGGCCTAGCGCCCGCGACAGGAAACGCCCCAAAGCGCAACGTGGACACATCCAATTTTTTTTAAAGAAAACAGAGGTGTTTTTTGCAAAGTGCCTACCTGTAGATTTTGGCCTCTAGCTTAGCCGCCACCTACGGAAACCTACCAAACCTGTGCATTTCTGAAAACTAGAGACCTAGGGGAATCCAAAATGGGGTGACTTGTGTGGCTCGGACCAGGTTCTGTTACCCAGAATCCTTTGCAAACCTCAAAATTTAGCTAAAAAAACACATGTTCCTCACATTTCTGTGGCAGAAAGTTCTGGAATCTGAGAGGAGCCACAAATTTCCTTCCACCCAGCGTTCCCCCAAGTCTCCCGATAAAAATGATACCTCACTTGTGTGGGTAGGCCTAGCGCCCGCAACAGGAAACGCCCCAAAGCGCAACGTGGACACATCCAAATTTTTTAAAGAAAACAGAGGCGTTTTTTGCAAAGTGCCTACCTGTAGATTTTGGCCTGTAGCTCAGCCGCCACCTAGGGAAACCTACCAAACCTGTGCATTTCTGAAAACTAGAGACCTAGGGGAATCCAAGATGGGGTGACTTGTGTGGCTCGGACCAGGTTCTGTTACCCAGAATCCTTTGCAAACCTCAAAATTTGGCTAAAAAAACACATGTTCCTCACATTTCTGTGGCAGAAAGATCTGGAATCTGAGAGGAGCCACACATTTCCTTCCACTCAGCGTTCCCCCAAGTCTCCCGATAAAAATGATAGCTCACTTGTGTGGGTAGGCCTAGCGCCCGTGACAGGAAACGCCCCAAAGCGCAACGTGGACACATCCAAATTTTTGAAAGAAAACAGAGGTGTTTTTTGCAAAGTGCCTACCTGTAGATTTTGGCCTCTAGCTCAGCCGCCACTAGGGAAACCTACCAAACCTGTGCATTTCTGAAAACTAGAGACCTAGGGGAATCCAAGATGGGGTGACTTGTGTGGCTCGGACCAGGTTCTGTTACCCAGAATCCTTTGCAAACCTCAAAATTTGGCTAAAAAAACACTTGTTCCTCACATTTCTGTGGCAGAAAGTTCTGGAATCTGAGAGGCGCCACAAATTCCCTTCCACCCAGCGTTCCCCCACATCTCCTGATAAAAATGATACCTCACTTGTGTGGGTAGGCCTAGCGCCCGCGACAGGAGACGCCCCAAAGCGCAACGTGGACACATCCAAATTTTTGAAAGAAAACAGAGGCGTTTTTTGCAAAGTGCCTACCTGTAGATTTTGGCCTGTAGCTCAGCCGCCACCTAGGGAAACCTACCAAATCTGTGCATTTCTGAAAACTAGAGACCTAGGGGAATCCAAGATGGGGTGACTTGTGTGGCTCGGACCAGGTTCTGTTACCCAGAATCCTTTGCAAACCTCAAAATTTGGCTAAAAAAAACACATGTTCCTCACATTTCTGTGGCAGAAAGTTCTGGAATCTGAGAGGAGCCACAAATTTCCTTCCACCCAGCGTTCCCCCAAGTCTCCCGATAAAAATGATACCTCACTTGTGTGGGTAGGCCTAGCGCCCGCGACAGGAAACGCCCCAAAGCGCAACGTGGACACATTCAAATTTTTGAAAGAAAACAGAGGCGTTTTTTGCAAAGTGCCTACCTGTAGATTTTGGCCTGTAGCTCAGCCGCCACCTAGGGAAACCTACCAAACCTGTGCATTTCTGAAAACTAGAGACCTAGGGGAATCCAAGATGGGGTGACTTGTGTGGCTCGGACCAGGTTCTGTTACCCAGAATCCTTTGCAAACCTCAAAATGTGGCTAAAAAAACACATGTTCCTCACATTTCTGTGGCAGAAAGTTCTGGAATCTGAGAGGAGCCACACATTTCCTTCCACCCAGCTTTCCCCCAAGTCTCCCGATAAAAATGACACCTCACTTGTGTGGGTAGGCCTAGCGCCCGCGACAGGAAACGCCCCAAAGCACAACGTGGACACATCCAAATTTTTGAAAGAAAACAGAGGTGTTTTTTGCAAAGTGCCTACCTGTAGATTTTGGCCTCTAGCTCAGCCGCCACCTACGGAAACCTATCAAACCTGTGCATTTCTGAAAACTAGAGACCTAGGGGAATCCAAAATGGGGTGACTTGTGTGGCTCGTACCAGGTTCTGTTACCCAGAATCCTTTGCAAACCTCATAATTTAGCTAAAAAAACACATGTTCCTCACATTTCTGTGGCAGAAAGTTCTGGAATCTGAGAGGAGCCACAAATGTCCTTCCACTCAGCGTTCCCCCAAGTCAACCGATAAAAATGATACCTCACTTGTGTGGGTAGGCCTAGCGCCCGCAACAGGAAACGCCCCAAAGCGCAACGTGGACACATCCAAATTTTTGAAAGAAAACAGAGGTGTTTTTTGCAAAGTGCCTACCTGTAGATTTTGGCCTCTAGCTCAGACGCCACCTAGGGAAACCTACCAAACCTGTGCATTTCTGAAAACTAGAGACCTAGGGGAATCCAAGATGGGGCGACTTGTGTGGCTCGGACCAGGTTCTGTTACCCAGAATCCTTTGCAAACCTCAAAATTTGGCTAAAAAAACACATGTTCCTCACATTTCTGTGGCAGAAAGTTCTGGAATCTGAGAGGCGCCACAAATTCCCTTCCACCCAGCGTTCCCCCACATCTCCTGATAGAAATGATACCTCACTTGTGTGGGGAGGCCTAGCGCCCGCGACAGGAGACGCCCAAAAGCGCAACGTGGACACATCCAAATTTTTTAAAGAAAACAGAGGCGTTTTTTGCAAAGTGCCTACCTGTAGATTTTGGCCTGTAGCTCAGCCGGCACCTAGGGAAACCTACCAAACCTGTGCATTTCTGAAAACTAGAAACCTAGCGGAATCCAAGATGGGGTGACTTGTGTGGCTCGGACCAGGTTCTGTTACCCAGAATCCTTTGCAAACCTCAAAATTTGGCTAAAAAAACACATGTTCCTCACATTTCTGTGGCAGAAAGTTTTGGAATCTGAGAGGAGCCACAAATTTCCTTCCACCTAGCGTTCCCCCAAGTCTCCCGATAAAAATGATACCTCACTTGTGTGGGTAGGCCTAGCGCCCACGACAGGAAACGCCCCAAAGCGCAACGTGGACACATAAAAGTTTTTGAAAGAAAACTGAGGTATTTTTTGCAAAGTGCCTACCTGTAGATTTTGGCCTGTAGCTCAGCCGGCACCTAGGGAAACCTACCAAACCTGTGCATTTCTGAAAACTAGAGACCTAGGGGAATCCAAGATGGGGTGACTTGTGTGGCTCGCACCAGGTTCTGTTACCCAGAATCCTTTGCAAACCTCAAAATTTGGCTAAAAAAACACATGTTCCTCACATTTCTGTGGCAGAAAGTTCTGGAATCTGAGAGGAGCCACAAATTTCCTTCCACCCAGCGTTCCCCCAAGTCTCCCGATAAAAATGATACCTCACTTGTGTGGGTAGGCCTAGCGCCCGCGACAGGAAACGCCCCAAAGCGCAACGTGGACACATCCAATTTTTTTTAAAGAAAACAGAGGTGTTTTTTGCAAAGTGCCTACCTGTAGATTTTGGCCTCTAGCTTAGCCGCCACCTACGGAAACCTACCAAACCTGTGCATTTCTGAAAACTAGAGACCTAGGGGAATCCAAAATGGGGTGACTTGTGTGGCTCGGACCAGGTTCTGTTACCCAGAATCCTTTGCAAACCTCAAAATTTAGCTAAAAAAACACATGTTCCTCACATTTCTGTGGCAGAAAGTTCTGGAATCTGAGAGGAGCCACAAATTTCCTTCCACCCAGCGTTCCCCCAAGTCTCCCGATAAAAATGATACCTCACTTGTGTGGGTAGGCCTAGCGCCCGCAACAGGAAACGCCCCAAAGCGCAACGTGGACACATCCAAATTTTTTAAAGAAAACAGAGGCGTTTTTTGCAAAGTGCCTACCTGTAGATTTTGGCCTGTAGCTCAGCCGCCACCTAGGGAAACCTACCAAACCTGTGCATTTCTGAAAACTAGAGACCTAGGGGAATCCAAGATGGGGTGACTTGTGTGGCTCGGACCAGGTTCTGTTACCCAGAATCCTTTGCAAACCTCAAAATTTGGCTAAAAAAACACATGTTCCTCACATTTCTGTGGCAGAAAGATCTGGAATCTGAGAGGAGCCACACATTTCCTTCCACTCAGCGTTCCCCCAAGTCTCCCGATAAAAATGATAGCTCACTTGTGTGGGTAGGCCTAGCGCCCGTGACAGGAAACGCCCCAAAGCGCAACGTGGACACATCCAAATTTTTGAAAGAAAACAGAGGTGTTTTTTGCAAAGTGCCTACCTGTAGATTTTGGCCTCTAGCTCAGCCGCCACTAGGGAAACCTACCAAACCTGTGCATTTCTGAAAACTAGAGACCTAGGGGAATCCAAGATGGGGTGACTTGTGTGGCTCGGACCAGGTTCTGTTACCCAGAATCCTTTGCAAACCTCAAAATTTGGCTAAAAAAACACTTGTTCCTCACATTTCTGTGGCAGAAAGTTCTGGAATCTGAGAGGCGCCACAAATTCCCTTCCACCCAGCGTTCCCCCACATCTCCTGATAAAAATGATACCTCACTTGTGTGGGTAGGCCTAGCGCCCGCGACAGGAGACGCCCCAAAGCGCAACGTGGACACATCCAAATTTTTGAAAGAAAACAGAGGCGTTTTTTGCAAAGTGCCTACCTGTAGATTTTGGCCTGTAGCTCAGCCGCCACCTAGGGAAACCTACCAAATCTGTGCATTTCTGAAAACTAGAGACCTAGGGGAATCCAAGATGGGGTGACTTGTGTGGCTCGGACCAGGTTCTGTTACCCAGAATCCTTTGCAAACCTCAAAATTTGGCTAAAAAAAACACATGTTCCTCACATTTCTGTGGCAGAAAGTTCTGGAATCTGAGAGGAGCCACAAATTTCCTTCCACCCAGCGTTCCCCCAAGTCTCCCGATAAAAATGATACCTCACTTGTGTGGGTAGGCCTAGCGCCCGCGACAGGAAACGCCCCAAAGCGCAACGTGGACACATTCAAATTTTTGAAAGAAAACAGAGGCGTTTTTTGCAAAGTGCCTACCTGTAGATTTTGGCCTGTAGCTCAGCCGCCACCTAGGGAAACCTACCAAACCTGTGCATTTCTGAAAACTAGAGACCTAGGGGAATCCAAGATGGGGTGACTTGTGTGGCTCGGACCAGGTTCTGTTACCCAGAATCCTTTGCAAACCTCAAAATGTGGCTAAAAAAACACATGTTCCTCACATTTCTGTGGCAGAAAGTTCTGGAATCTGAGAGGAGCCACACATTTCCTTCCACCCAGCTTTCCCCCAAGTCTCCCGATAAAAATGACACCTCACTTGTGTGGGTAGGCCTAGCGCCCGCGACAGGAAACGCCCCAAAGCACAACGTGGACACATCCAAATTTTTGAAAGAAAACAGAGGTGTTTTTTGCAAAGTGCCTACCTGTAGATTTTGGCCTCTAGCTCAGCCGCCACCTACGGAAACCTATCAAACCTGTGCATTTCTGAAAACTAGAGACCTAGGGGAATCCAAAATGGGGTGACTTGTGTGGCTCGTACCAGGTTCTGTTACCCAGAATCCTTTGCAAACCTCATAATTTAGCTAAAAAAACACATGTTCCTCACATTTCTGTGGCAGAAAGTTCTGGAATCTGAGAGGAGCCACAAATGTCCTTCCACTCAGCGTTCCCCCAAGTCAACCGATAAAAATGATACCTCACTTGTGTGGGTAGGCCTAGCGCCCGCAACAGGAAACGCCCCAAAGCGCAACGTGGACACATCCAAATTTTTGAAAGAAAACAGAGGTGTTTTTTGCAAAGTGCCTACCTGTAGATTTTGGCCTCTAGCTCAGACGCCACCTAGGGAAACCTACCAAACCTGTGCATTTCTGAAAACTAGAGACCTAGGGGAATCCAAGATGGGGTGACTTGTGTGGCTCGGACCAGGTTCTGTTACCCAGAATCCTTTGCAAACCTCAAAATTTGGCTAAAAAAACACATGTTCCTCACATTTCTGTGGCAGAAAGTTCTGGAATCTGAGAGGCGCCACAAATTCCCTTCCACCCAGCGTTCCCCCACATCTCCTGATAAAAATGATACCTCACTTGTGTGGGGAGGCCTAGCGCCCGCGACAGGAGACGCCCAAAAGCGCAACGTGGACACATCCAAATTTTTGAAAGAAAACAGAGGCGTTTTTTGCAAAGTGCCTACCTGTAGATTTTGGCCTGTAGCTCAGCCGCCACCTAGGGAAACCTACCAAATCTGTGCATTTCTGAAAACTAGAGACCTAGGGGAATCCAAGATGGGGTGACTTGTGTGGCTCGGACCAGGTTCTGTTACCCAGAATCCTTTGCAAACCTCAAAATTTGGCTAAAAAAAACACATGTTCCTCACATTTCTGTGGCAGAAAGTTCTGGAATCTGAGAGGAGCCACAAATTTCCTTCCACCCAGCGTTCCCCCAAGTCTCCCGATAAAAATGATACCTCACTTGTGTGGGTAGGCCTAGCGCCCGCGACAGGAAACGCCCCAAAGCGCAACGTGGACACATCCAAATTTTTGAAAGAAAACAGAGGCGTTTTTTGCAAAGTGCCTACCTGTAGATTTTGGCCTGTAGCTCAGCCGCCACCTAGGGAAACCTACCAAACCTATGCATTTCTGAAAACTAGAGACCTAGGGGAATCGAAGATGGGGTGACTTGTGTGGCTCGGACCAGGTTCTGTTACCCAGAATCCTTTGCAAACCTCAAAATTTGGCTAAAAAAACACATGTTCCTCACATTTCTGTGGCAGAAAGTTCTGGAATCTGAGAGGAGCCACACATTTCCTTCCACCCAGCTTTCCCCCAAGTCTCCCGATAAAAATGACACCTCACTTGTGTGGGTAGGCCTAGCGCCCGCGACAGGAAACTCCCCAAAGCACAACGTGGACACATCCAAATTTTTGAAAGAAAACAGAGGTGTTTTTTGCAAAGTGCCTACCTGTAGATTTTGGCCTCTAGCTCAGCCGCCACCTACGGAAACCTATCAAACCTGTGCATTTCTGAAAACTAGAGACCTAGGGGAATCCAAAATGGGGTGACTTGTGTGGCTCGTACCAGGTTCTGTTACCCAGAATCCTTTGCAAACCTCAAAATTTAGCTAAAAAAACACATGTTCCTCACATTTCTGTGGCAGAAAGTTCTGGAATCTGAGAGGAGCCACAAATGTCCTTCCACCCAGCGTTCCCCCAAGTCTCCCGATAAAAATGATACCTCACTTGTGTGGGTAGGCCTAGCGCCCGCAACAGGAAACGCCCCAAAGCGCAACGTGGACACATCCAAATTTTTGAAAGAAAACAGAGGCGTTTTTTTGCAAAGTGCCTACCTGTAGATTTTGGCCTGTAGCTCAGCCGCCACCTAGGGAAACCTACCAAACCTGTGCATTTCTGAAAACTAGAGACCTAGGGGAATCCAAGATGGGGTGACTTGTGTGGCTCGGACCAGGTTCTGTTACCCAGAATCCTTTGCAAACCTCAAAATTTGGCTAAAAAAACACATGTTCCTCACATTTCTGTGGCAGAAAGATCTGGAATCTGAGAGGAGCCACACATTTCCTTCCAGCCAGCGTTCCCCCAAGTCTCCCGATAAAAATGATAGCTCACTTGTGTGGGTAGGCCTAGCGCCCGCGACAGGAGACGCCCCAAAGCGCAACGTGGACACATCCAAATTTTTGAAAGAAAACAGAGGCGTTTTTGCAAAGTGCCTACCTGTAGATTTTGGCCTGTAGCTCAGCCGCCACCTAGGGAAACCTACCAAACCTGTGCATTTCTGAAAACTAGAGACCTAGGGGAATCCAAGATGGGGTGACTTGTGTGGCTCGGAGCAGGTTCTGTTACCCAGAATCCTATGCAACCCTCAAAATTTGGCTAAAAAAACAAATGTTCCTCACATTTCTGTGGCAGAAAGATCTGGAATCTGAGAGGAGCCACACATTTCCTTCCACCCAGCGTTCCCCCAAGTCTCCCGATAAATATGATAGCTCACTTGTGTGGGTAGGCCTAGCGCCCGCGACAGGAAACGCCCCAAAGCACAACGTGGACACATCCAAATTTTTTAAAGAAAACAGAGGTGTTTTTTGCAAAGTGCCTACCTGTAGATTTTGGCCTCTAGCTCAGCCGCCACCTACGGAAACCTATCAAACCTGTGCATTTCTGAAAACTAGAGACCTAGGGGAATCCAAAATGGGGTGACTTGTGTGGCTCGTACCAGGTTCTGTTACCCAGAATCCTTTGCAAACCTCAAAATTTAGCTAAAAAAACACATGTTCCTCACATTTCTGTGGCAGAAAGTTCTGGAATCTGAGAGGAGCCACAAATGTCCTTCCACCCAGCGTTCCCCCAAGTCTCCCGATAAAAATGATACCTCACTTGTGTGGGTAGGCCTAGCGCCCGCAACAGGAAACGCCCCAAAGCGCAACGTGGACACATCCAAATTTTTGAAAGAAAACAGAGGCGTTTTTTGCAAAGTGCCTACCTGTAGATTTTGGCCTGTAGCTCAGCCGCCACCTAGGGAAACCTACCAAACCTGTGCCTTTCTGAAAACTAGAGACCTAGGGGAATCCAAGATGGGGTGACTTGTGTGGCTCGGACCAGGTTCTGTTACCCAGAATCCTTTGCAAACCTCAAAATTTGGCTAAAAAAACACATGTTCCTCACATTTCTGTGGCAGAAAGATCTGGAATCTGAGAGGAGCCACACATTTCCTTCCACCCAGCGTTCCCCCAAGTCTCCCGATAAAAATGATAGCTCACTTTTGTGGGTAGGCCTAGCGCCCGCGACAGGAGACGCCCCAAAGCGCAACGTGGACACATCCAAATTTTTTAAAGAAAACAGAGGCGTTTTTGCAAAGTGCCTACCTGTAGATTTTGGCCTGTAGCTCAGCCGGCACCTAGGGAAACCTGTGCATTTCTGAAAACTAGAGACCTAGGGGAATCCAAGATGGGGTGACTTGTGTGGCTCGGACCAGGTTCTGTTACCCAGAATCCTTTGCAAACCTCAAAATTTGGCTAAAAAAACACATGTTCCTCACATTTCTGTGGCAGAAAGTTCTGGAATCTGAGAGGAGCCACACATTTCCTTCCGCCCAGCGTTCCCCCAAGTCTCCCGATAAAAATGATACCTCACTTGTGTGGGTAGGCCTAGCGCCCGCGACAGGAAATACCCCAAAGCGCAACGTGGACACATCCAAATTTTTTTAAAAAAACAGAGGTGTTTTTTGCAAAGTGCCTACCTGTAGATTTTGGCCTCTAGCTCAGCCGCCACCTACGGAAACCTACCAAACCTGTGCATTTCTGAAAACTAGAGACCTAGGGGAATCCAAAATGGGGTGACTTGTGTGGCTCGGACCAGGTTCTGTTACCCAGAATCCTTTGCAAACCTCAAAATTTAGCTAAAAAAACACATGTTCCTCACATTTCTGTGGCAGAAAGTTCTGGAATCTGAGAGGAGCCACAAATTTCCTTCCACCCAGCGTTCCCCCAAGTCTCCCGATAAAAATGATACCTCACTTGTGTGGGTAGGCCTAGCGCCCGCGACTGGAAACGCCCCAAAGCGCAACGTGGACACATCCAAATTTTTGAAAGAAAACAGAGGCGTTTTTTGCAAAGTGCCTACCTGTAGATTTTGGCCTGTAGCTCAGCCGCCACCTAGGGAAACCTACCAAACCTGTGCATTTCTGAAAACTAGAGACCTAGGGGAATCGAAGATGGGGTGACTTGTGTGGCTCGGACCAGGTTCTGTTACCCAGAATCCTTTGCAACCCTCAAAATTTGCCTAAAAAAACAAATGTTCCTCACATTTCTGTGGCAGAAAGATCTGGAATCTGAGAGGAGCCACACATTTCCTTCCACCCAGCGTTCCCCCAAGTCTCCCGATAAATATGATAGCTCACTTGTGTGGGTAGGCCTAGCGCCCTTGACAGGAAACGCCCCAAAGCGCAACGTGGACACATCCAAATTTTTGAAAGAAAACAGAGGTGTTTTTTGCAAAGTGCCTACCTGTAGATTTTGGCCTCTAGCTCAGCCGCCACCTAGGGAAACTTACCAAACCTGTGCATTTCTGAAAACTAGAGACCTAGGGGAATCCAAGATGGGGTGACCTGTGTGGCTCGGACCAGGTTCTGTTACCCAGAATCCTTTGCAAACCTCAAAATTTGGCTAAAAAAACACATGTTCCTCACATTTCTGTGGCAGAAAGTTCTGGAATCTGAGAGGAGCCACAAATTTCCTTCCACCCAGCGTTCCCCCACGTCTCCCGATAAAAATGATACCTCACTTGTGTGGGTAGGCCTAGCGCCCGCGACAGGAGACGCCCCAAAGCGCAACGTGGACACATCCAAATTTTTTAAAGAAAACAGAGGCGTTTTTTGCAAAGTGCCTACCTGTAGATTTTGGCCTGTAGCTCAGCCGGCACCTAGGGAAACCTACCAAACCTGTGCATTTCTGAAAACTAGAGACCTAGCGGAATCCAAGATGGGGTGACTTGTGTGGCTCGGACTAGGTTCTGTTACCCAGAATCCTTTGCAAACCTCAAAATTTGGCTAAAAAAACACATGTTCCTCACATTTCTGTGGCAGAAAGTTTTGGAATCTGAGAGGAGCCACAAATTTCCTTCCACCTAGCGTTCCCCCAAGTCTCCCGATAAAAATGATACCTCACTTGTGTGGGTAGGCCTAGCGCCCACGACAGGAAACGCCCCAAAGCGCAACGTGGACACATAAAAGTTTTTGAAAGAAAACTGAGGTGTTTTTTGCAAAGTGCCTACCTGTAGATTTTGGCCTGTAGCTCAGCCGGCACCTAGGGAAACCTACCAAACCTGTGCATGTCTGAAAACTAGAGACCTAGGGGAATCCAAGATGGGGTGACTTGTGTGGCTCGGACCAGGTTCTGTTACCCAGAATCCTTTGCAAACCTCAAAATTTGGCTAAAAAAACACATGTTCCTCACATTTCTGTGGCAGAAAGTTCTGGAATCTGAGAGGAGCCACAAATTTCCTTCCACCCAGCGTTCCCCCAAGTCTCCCGATAAAAATGATACCTCACTTGTGTGGGTAGGCCTAGCGCCCGCGACAGGAAACGCCCCAAAGCGCAACGTGGACACATCCAATTTTTTTTAAAGAAAACAGAGGTGTTTTTTGCAAAGTGCCTACCTGTAGATTTTGGCCTCTAGCTTAGCCGCCACCTACGGAAACCTACCAAACCTGTGCATTTCTGAAAACTAGAGACCTAGGGGAATCCAAAATGGGGTGACTTGTGTGGCTCGGACCAGGTTCTGTTACCCAGAATCCTTTGCAAACCTCAAAATTTAGCTAAAAAAACACATGTTCCTCACATTTCTGTGGCAGAAAGTTCTGGAATCTGAGAGGAGCCACAAATTTCCTTCCACCCAGCGTTCCCCCAAGTCTCCCGATAAAAATGATACCTCACTTGTGTGGGTAGGCCTAGCGCCCGCAACAGGAAACGCCCCAAAGCGCAACGTGGACACATCCAAATATTTTAAAGAAAACAGAGGCGTTTTTTGCAAAGTGCCTACCTGTAGATTTTGGCCTGTAGCTCAGCCGCCACCTAGGGAAACCTACCAAACCTGTGCATTTCTGAAAACTAGAGACCTAGGGGAATCCAAGATGGGGTGACTTGTGTGGCTCGGACCAGGTTCTGTTACCCAGAATCCTTTGCAAACCTCAAAATTTGGCTAAAAAAACACATGTTCCTCACATTTCTGTGGCAGAAAGATCTGGAATCTGAGAGGAGCCACACATTTCCTTCCACCCAGCGTTCCCCCAAGTCTCCCGATAAAAATGATAGCTCACTTGTGTGGGTAGGCCTAGCGCCCGTGACAGGAAACGCCCCAAAGCGCAACGTGGACACATCCAAATTTTTGAAAGAAAACAGAGGTGTTTTTTGCAAAGTGCCTACCTGTAGATTTTGGCCTCTAGCTCAGCCGCCACCTAGGGAAACCTACCAAACCTGTGCATTTCTGAAAACTAGAGACCTAGGGGAATCCAAGATGGGGTGACTTGTGTGGCTCGGACCAGGTTCTGTTACCCAGAATCCTTTGCAAACCTCAAAATTTGGCTAAAAAAACACTTGTTCCTCACATTTCTGTGGCAGAAAGTTCTGGAATCTGAGAGGCGCCACAAATTCCCTTCCACCCAGCGTTCCCCCACATCTCCTGATAAAAATGATACCTCACTTGTGTGGGTAGGCCTAGCGCCCGCGACAGGAGACGCCCCAAAGCGCAACGTGGACACATCCAAATTTTTGAAAGAAAACAGAGGCGTTTTTTGCAAAGTGCCTACCTGTAGATTTTGGCCTGTAGCTCAGCCGCCACCTAGGGAAACCTACCAAATCTGTGCATTTCTGAAAACTAGAGACCTAGGGGAATCCAAGATGGGGTGACTTGTGTGGCTCGGACCAGGTTCTGTTACCCAGAATCCTCTGCAAACCTCAAAATTTGGCTAAAAAAAACACATGTTCCTCACATTTCTGTGGCAGAAAGTTCTGGAATCTGAGAGGAGCCACAAATTTCCTTCCACCCAGCGTTCCCCCAAGTCTCCCGATAAAAATGATACCTCACTTGTGTGGGTAGGCCTAGCGCCCGCGACAGGAAACGCCCCAAAGCGCAACGTGGACACATCCAAATTTTTGAAAGAAAACAGAGGCGTTTTTTGCAAAGTGCCTACCTGTAGATTTTGGCCTGTAGCTCAGCCGCCACCTAGGGAAACCTACCAAACCTGTGCATTTCTGAAAACTAGAGACCTAGGGGAATCCAAGATGGGGTGACTTGTGTGGCTCGGACCAGGTTCTGTTACCCAGAATCCTTTGCAAACCTCAAAATGTGGCTAAAAAAACACATGTTCCTCACATTTCTGTGGCAGAAAGTTCTGGAATCTGAGAGGAGCCACACATTTCCTTCCACCCAGCTTTCCCCCAAGTCTCCCGATAAAAATGACACCTCACTTGTGTGGGTAGGCCTAGCGCCCGCGACAGGAAACGCCCCAAAGCACAACGTGGACACATCCAAATTTTTGAAAGAAAACAGAGGTGTTTTTTGCAAAGTGCCTACCTGTAGATTTTGGCCTCTAGCTCAGCCGCCACCTACGGAAACCTATCAAACCTGTGCATTTCTGAAAACTAGAGACCTAGGGGAATCCAAAATGGGGTGACTTGTGTGGCTCGTACCAGGTTCTGTTACCCAGAATCCTTTGCAAACCTCATAATTTAGCTAAAAAAACACATGTTCCTCACATTTCTGTGGCAGAAAGTTCTGGAATCTGAGAGGAGCCACAAATGTCCTTCCACTCAGCGTTCCCCCAAGTCAACCGATAAAAATGATACCTCACTTGTGTGGGTAGGCCTAGCGCCCGCAACAGGAAACGCCCCAAAGCGCAACGTGGACACATCCAAATTTTTGAAAGAAAACAGAGGCGTTTTTTGCAAAGTGCCTACCTGTAGATTTTGGCCTGTAGCTCAGCCGCCACCTAGGGAAACCTACCAAACCTGTGCATTTCTGAAAACTAGAGACCTAGGGGAATCCAAGATGGGGTGACTTGTGTGGCTCGGACCAGGTTCTGTTACCCAGAATCCTTTGCAAACCTCAAAATTTGGCTAAAAAAACACATGTTCCTCACATTTCTGTGGCAGAAAGATCTGGAATCTGAGAGGAGCCACACATTTCCTTCCACCCAGCGTTCCCCCAAGTCTCCCGATAAAAATGATAGCTCACTTGTGTGGGTAGGCCTAGCGCCCGCGACAGGAGACGCCCCAAAGCGCAACGTGGACACATCCAAATTTTTTAAAGAAAACAGAGGCGTTTTTGCAAAGTGCCTACCTGTAGATTTTGGCCTGTAGCTCAGCCGGCACCTAGGGAAACCTGTGCATTTCTGAAAACTAGAGACCTAGGGGAATCCAAGATGGGGTGACTTGTGTGGCTCGGACCAGGTTCTGTTACCCAGAATCCTTTGCAAACCTCAAAATTTTGCTAAAAAAACACATCTTCCTCACATTTCTGTGGCAGAAAGTTCTGGAATCTGAGAGGAGCCACACATTTCCTTCCGCCCAGCGTTCCCCCAAGTCTCCCGATAAAAATGATACCTCACTTGTGTGGGTAGGCCTAGCGCCCGCAACAGGAAACGCCCCAAAGCGCAACGTGGACACATCCAAATTTTTTAAAGAAAACAGAGGCGTTTTTTGCAAAGTGCCTACCTGTAGATTTTGGCCTGTAGCTCAACCGCCACCTAGGGAAACCTACCAAACCTGTGCATTTCTGAAAACTAGAGACCTAGGGGAATCCAAGATGGGGTGACTTGTGTGGCTCGGACCAGGTTCTGTTACCCAGAATCCTTTGCAAACCTCAAAATTTGGCTAAAAAAACACATGTTCCTCACATTTCTGTGGCAGAAAGATCTGGAATCTGAGAGGAGCCACACATTTCCTTCCACCCAGCGTTCCCCCAAGTCTCCCGATAAAAATGATAGCTCACTTGTGTGGGTAGGCCTAGCGCCCGTGACAGGAAACGCCCCAAAGCGCAACGTGGACACATCCAAATTTTTGAAAGAAAACAGAGGTGTTTTTTGCAAAGTGCCTACCTGTAGATTTTGGCCTCTAGCTCAGCCGCCACCTAGGGAAACCTACCAAACCTGTGCATTTCTGAAAACTAGAGACCTAGGGGAATCCAAGATGGGGTGACTTGTGTGGCTCGGACCAGGTTCTGTTACCCAGAATACTTTGCAAACCTCAAAATTTGGCTAAAAAAACACATGTTCCTCACATTTCTGTGGCAGAAAGTTCTGGAATCTGAGAGGCGCCACAAATTCCCTTCCACCCAGCGTTCCCCCCATCTCCTGATAAAAATGATACCTCACTTGTGTGGGGAGGCCTAGCGCCCGCGACAGGAGACGCCCCAAAGCGCAACGTGGACACATCCAAATTTTTGAAAGAAAACAGAGGCGTTTTTTGCAAAGTGCCTTCCTGTAGATTTTGGCCTGTAGCTCAGCCGCCACCTAGGGAAACCTACCAAATCTGTGCATTTCTGAAAACTAGAGACCTAGGGGAATCCAAGATGGGGTGACTTGTGTGGCTCGGACCAGGTTCTGTTACCCAGAATCCTTTGCAAACCTCAAAATTTGGCTAAAAAAAACACATGTTCCTCACATTTCTGTGGCAGAAAGTTCTGGAATCTGAGAGGAGCCACATATTTCCTTCCGCCCAGCGTTCCCCCAAGTCTCCCGATAAAAATGATACCTCACTTGTGTGGGTAGGCCTAGCGCCCGCGACAGGAAACGCCCCAAAGCGCAACGTGGACACATCCAAATTTTTGAAAGAAAACAGAGGTGTTTTTTGCAAAGTGCCTACCTGTAGATTTTGGCCTCTAGCTCAGCCGCCACCTACGGAAACCTACCAAACCTGTGCTTTTCTGAAAACTAGAGACCTAGGGGAATCCAAGATGGGGTGACTTGTGTGGCTCGGACCAGGTTCTGTTACCCAGAATCCTTTGCAAACCTCAAAATTTGGCTAAAAAAACACATGTTCCTCACATTTCTGTGGCAGAAAGTTCTGGAATCTGAGAGGAGCCACACATTTCCTTCCACCCAGCTTTCCCCCAAGTCTCCCGATAAAAATGACACCTCACTTGTGTGGGTAGGCCTAGCGCCCGCGACAGGAAACGCCCCAAAGCACAACGTGGACACATCCAAATTTTTGAAAGAAAACAGAGGTGTTTTTTGCAAAGTGCCTACCTGTAGATTTTGGCCTCTAGCTCAGCCGCCACCTACGGAAACCTATCAAACCTGTGCATTTCTGAAAACTAGAGACCTAGGGGAATCCAAAATGGGGTGACTTGTGTGGCTCGTACCAGGTTCTGTTACCCAGAATCCTTTGCAAACCTCAAAATTTAGCTAAAAAAACACATGTTCCTCACATTTCTGTGGCAGAAAGTTCTGGAATCTGAGAGAAGCCACAAATGTCCTTCCACCCAGCGTTCCCCCAAGTCTCCCGATAAAAATGATACCTCACTTGTGTGGGTAGGCCTAGCGCCCGCAACAGGAAACGCCCCAAAGCGCAACGTGGACACATCCAAATTTTTGAAAGAAAACAGAGGCGTTTTTTGCAAAGTGCCTACCTGTAGATTTTGGCCTGTAGCTCAGCCGCCACCTAGGGAAACCTACCAAACCTGTGCATTTCTGAAAACTAGAGACCTAGGGGAATCCAAGATGGGGTGACTTGTGTGGCTCGGACCAGGTTCTGTTACCCAGAATCCTTTGCAAACCTCAAAATTTGGCTAAAAAAACACATGTTCCTCACATTTCTGTGGCAGAAAGATCTGGAATCTGAGAGGAGCCACACATTTCCTTCCACCCAGCGTTCCCCCAAGTCTCCCGATAAAAATGATAGCTCACTTGTGTGGGTAGGCCTAGCGCCCGTGACAGGAAACGCCCCAAAGCGCAACGTGGACACATCCAAATTTTTGAAAGAAAACAGAGGTGTTTTTTGCAAAGTGCCTACCTGTAGATTTTGGCCTCTAGCTCAGCCGCTACCTAGGGAAACCTACCAAACCTGTGCATTTCTGAAAACTAGAGACCTAGGGGAATCCAAGATGGGGTGACTTGTGTGGCTCGGACCAGGTTCTGTTACCCAGAATCCTTTGCAAACCTCAAAATTTGGCTAAAAAAACACATGTTCCTCACATTTCTGTGGCAGAAAGATCTGGAATCTTAGAGGAGCCACACATTTCCTTCCACCCAGCGTTCCCCCAAGTCTCCCGATAAAAATGATAGCTCACTTGTGTGGGTAGGCCTAGCGCCCGTGACAGGAAACGCCCCAAAGCGCAACGTGGACACATCCAAATTTTTGAAAGAAAACAGAGGTGTTTTTTGCAAAGTGCCTACCTGTAGATTTTGGCCTCTAGCTCAGCCGCCACCTAGGGAAACCTACCAAACCTGTGCATTTCTGAAAACTAGAGATCTAGGGGAATCCAAGATGGGGTGACTTGTGTGGCTCGGACCAGGTTCTGTTACCCAGAATACTTTGCAAACCTCAAAATTTGGCTAAAAAAACACATGTTCCTCACATTTCTGTGGCAGAAAGTTCTGGAATCTGAGAGGCGCCACAAATTCCCTTCCACCCAGCGTTCCCCCACATCTCCTGATAAAAATGATACCTCACTTGTGTGGGGAGGCCTAGCGCCCGCGACAGGAGACGCCCCAAAGCGCAACGTGGACACATCCAAATTTTTGAAAGAAAACAGAGGCGTTTTTTGCAAAGTGCCTACCTGTAGATTTTGGCCTGTAGCTCAGCCGCCACCTAGGGAAACCTACCAAATCTGTGCATTTCTGAAAACTAGAGACGTAGGGGAATCCAAGATGGGGTGACTTGTGTGGCTCGGACCAGGTTCTGTTACCCAGAATCCTTTGCAAACCTCAAAATTTGGCTAAAAAAAACACATGTTCCTTACATTTCTGTGGCAGAAAGTTCTGGAATCTGAGAGGAGCCACAAATTTCCTTCCGCCCAGCGTTCCCCCAGGTCTCCCGATAAAAATGATACCTCACTTGTGTGGGTAGGCCTAGCGCCCGCGACAGGAAACGCCCCAAAGCGCAACGTGGACACATCCAAATTTTTTAAAGAAAACAGAGGTGTTTTTTGCAAAGTGCCTACCTGTAGATTTTGGCCTCTAGCTCAGCCGCCACCTACGGAAACCTACCAAACCTGTGCATTTCTGAAAACTAGAGACCTAGGGGAATCCAAGATGGGGTGACTTGTGTGGCTCGGACCAGGTTCTGTTACCCAGAATCCTTTGCAAACCTCAAAATTTAGCTAAAAAAACACATGTTCCTCACATTTCTGTGGCAGAAAGTTCTGGAATCTGAGAGGAGCCACACATTTCCTTCCACCCAGCTTTCCCCCAAGTCTCCCGATAAAAATGACACCTCACTTGTGTGGGTAGGCCTAGCGCCCGCGACAGGAAACGCCCCAAAGCACAACGTGGACACATCCAAATTTTTGAAAGAAAACAGAGGTGTTTTTTGCAAAGTGCCTACCTGTAGATTTTGGCCTCTAGCTCAGCCGCCACCTACGGAAACCTATCAAACCTGTGCATTTCTGAAAACTAGAGACCTAGGGGAATCCAAAATGGGGTGACTTGTGTGGCTCGTACCAGGTTCTGTTACCCAGAATCCTTTGCAAACCTCAAAATTTAGCTAAAAAAACACATGTTCCTCACATTTCTGTGGCAGAAAGTTCTGGAATCTGAGAGGAGCCACAAATGTCCTTCCACCCAGCGTTCCCCCAAGTCTCCCGATAAAAATGATACCTCACTTGTGTGGGTAGGCCTAGCGCCCGCAACAGGAAACGCCCCAAAGCGCAACGTGGACACATCCAAATTTTTGAAAGAAAACAGAGGCGTTTTTTGCAAAGTGCCTACCTGTAGATTTTGGCCTGTAGCTCAGCCGCCACCTAGGGAAACCTACCAAACCTGTGCATTTCTGAAAACTAGAGACCTAGGGGAATCCAAGATGGGGTGACTTGTGTGGCTCGGACCAGGTTCTGTTACCCAGAATCCTTTGCAAACCTCAAAATTTGGCTAAAAAAACACATGTTCCTCACATTTCTGTGGCAGAAAGATCTGGAATCTGAGAGGAGCCACACATTTCCTTCCACCCAGCGTTCCCCCAAGTCTCCCGATAAAAATGATAGCTCACTTGTGTGGGTAGGCCTAGCGCCCGTGACAGGAAACGCCCCAAAGCGCAACGTGGACACATCCAAATTTTTGAAAGAAAACAGAGGTGTTTTTTGCAAAGTGCCTACCTGTAGATTTTGGCCTCTAGCTCAGCCGCCACCTAGGGAAACCTACCAAACCTGTGCATTTCTGAAAACTAGAGACATAGGGGAATCCAAGATGGGGTGACTTGTGTGGCTCGGACCAGGTTCTGTTACCCAGAATCCTTTGCAAACCTCAAAATTTGGCTAAAAAAACACATGTTCCTCACATTTCTGTGGCAGAAAGTTCTGGAATCTGAGAGGCGCCACAAATTCCCTTCCACCCAGCGTTCCCCCACATCTCCTGATAAAAATGATACCTCACTTGTGTGGGGAGGCCTAGCGCCCGCGACAGGAGACGCCCCAAAGCGCAACGTGGACACATCCAAATTTTTGAAAGAAAACAGAGGCGTTTTTTGCAAAGTGCCTACCTGTAGATTTTGGCCTGTAGCTCAGCCGCCACCTAGGGAAACCTACCAAATCTGTGCATTTCTGAAAACTAGAGACCTAGGGGAATCCAAGATGGGGTGACTTGTGTGGCTCGGACCAGGTTCTGTTACCCAGAATCCTTTGCAAACCTCAAAATTTGGCTAAAAAAAACACATGTTCCTCACATTTCTGTGGCAGAAAGTTCTGGAATCTGAGAGGAGCCACAAATTTCCTTCCACCCAGCGTTCCCCCAAGTCTCCCGATAAAAATGATACCTCACTTGTGTGGGTAGGCCTAGCGCCCGCAACAGGAAACGCCCCAAAGCGCAACGTGGACACATCCAAATTTTTGAAAGAAAACAGAGGCGTTTTTTGCAAAGTGCCTACCTGTAGATTTTGGCCTGTAGCTCAGCCGCCACCTAGGGAAACCTACCAAACCTGTGCATTTCTGAAAACTAGAGACCTAGGGGAATCCAAGATAGGGTGACTTGTGTGGCTCGGACCAGGTTCTGTTACCCAGAATCCTTTGCAAACCTCAAAATTTGGCTAAAAAAACACATGTTCCTCACATTTCTGTGGCAGAAAGTTCTGGAATCTGAGAGGAGCCACACATTTCCTTCCACCCAGCTTTCCCCCAAGTCTCCCGATAAAAATGACACCTCACTTGTGTGGGTAGGCCTAGCGCCCGCGACAGGAAACTCCCCAAAGCACAACGTGGACACATCCAAATTTTTGAAAGAAAACAGAGGTGTTTTTTGCAAAGTGCCTACCTGTAGATTTTGGCCTCTAGCTCAGCCGCCACCTACGGAAACCTATCAAACCTGTGCATTTCTGAAAACTAGAGACCTAGGGGAATCCAAAATGGGGTGACTTGTGTGGCTCGTACCAGGTTCTGTTACCCAGAATCCTTTGCAAACCTCAAAATTTAGCTAAAAAAACACATGTTCCTCACATTTCTGTGGCAGAAAGTTCTGGAATCTGAGAGGAGCCACAAATGTCCTTCCACCCAGCGTTCCCCCAAGTCTCCCGATAAAAATGATACCTCACTTGTGTGGGTAGGCCTAGCGCCCGCAACAGGAAACGCCCCAAAGCGCAACGTGGACACATCCAAATTTTTGAAAGAAAACAGAGGCGTTTTTTGCAAAGTGCCTACCTGTAGATTTTGGCCTGTAGCTCAGCCGCCACCTAGGGAAACCTACCAAACCTGTGCATTTCTGAAAACTAGAGACCTAGGGGAATCCAAGATGGGGTGACTTGTGTGGCTCGGACCAGGTTCTGTTACCCAGAATCCTTTGCAAACCTCAAAATTTGGCTAAAAAAACACATGTTCCTCACATTTCTGTGGCAGAAAGATCTGGAATCTGAGAGGAGCCACACATTTCCTTCCACCCAGCGTTCCCCCAAGTCTCCCGATAAAAATGATAGCTCACTTGTGTGGGTAGGCCTAGCGCCCGCGACAGGAGACGCCCCAAAGCGCAACGTGGACACATCCAAATTTTTGAAAGAAAACAGGCGTTTTTGCAAAGTGCCTACCTGTAGATTTTGGCCTGTAGCTCAGCCGGCACCTAGGGAAACCTGTGCATTTCTGAAAACTAGAGACCTAGGGGAATCCAAGATGGGGTGACTTGTGTGGCTCGGACCAGGTTCTGTTACCCAGAATCCTTTGCAAACTTCAAAATTTGGCTAAAAAAACACATGTTCCTCACATTTCTGTGGCAGAAAGTTCTGGAATCTGAGAGGAGCCACACATTTCCTTCCACCCAGCTTTCCCCCAAGTCTCCCGATAAAAATGACACCTCACTTGTGTGGGTAGGCCTAGCGCCCGCGACAGGAAACTCCCCAAAGCACAACGTGGACACATCCAAATTTTTGAAAGAAAACAGAGGTGTTTTTTGCAAAGTGCCTACCTGTAGATTTTGGCCTCTAGCTCAGCCGCCACCTACGGAAACCTATCAAACCTGTGCATTTCTGAAAACTAGAGACCTAGGGGAATCCAAAATGGGGTGACTTGTGTGGCTCGTACCAGGTTCTGTTACCCAGAATCCTTTGCAAACCTCAAAATGTAGCTAAAAAAACACATGTTCCTCACATTTCTGTGGCAGAAAGTTCTGGAATCTGAGAGGAGCCACAAATGTCCTTCCACCCAGCGTTCCCCCAAGTCTCCCGATAAAAATGATACCTCACTTGTGTGGGTAGGCCTAGCGCCCGCAACAGGAAACGCCCCAAAGCGCAACGTGGACACATCCAAATTTTTGAAAGAAAACAGAGGCGTTTTTTGCAAAGTGCCTACCTGTAGATTTTGGCCTGTAGCTCAGCCGCCACCTAGGGAAACCTACCAAACCTGTGCATTTCTGAAAACTAGAGACCTAGGGGAATCCAAGATGGGGTGACTTGTGTGGCTCGGACCAGGTTCTGTTACCCAGAATCCTTTGCAAACCTCAAAATTTGGCTAAAAAAACACATGTTCCTCACATTTCTGTGGCAGAAAGATCTGGAATCTGAGAGGAGCCACACATTTCCTTCCACCCAGCGTTCCCCCAAGTCTCCCGATAAAAATGATAGCTCACTTGTGTGGGTAGGCCTAGCGCCCGCGACAGGAGACGCCCCAAAGCGCAACGTGGACACATCCAAATTTTTGAAAGAAAACAGAGGCGTTTTTGCAAAGTGCCTACCTGTAGATTTTGGCCTGTAGCTCAGCCGGCACCTAGGGAAACCTGTGCATTTCTGAAAACTAGAGACCTAGGGGAATCCAAGATGGGGTGACTTGTGTGGCTCGGACCAGGTTCTGTTACCCAGAATCCTTTGCAAACTTCAAAATTTGGCTAAAAAAACACATGTTCCTCACATTTCTGTGGCAGAAAGTTCTGGAATCTGAGAGGAGCCACACATTTCCTTCCGCCCAGCGTTCCCCCAAGTCTCCCGATAAAAATGATACCTCACTTGTGTGGGTAGGCCTAGCGCCCGCGACAGGAAACGCCCCAAAGCGCAACGTGGACACATCCAAATTTTTAAAAGAAAACAGAGGTGTTTTTTGCAAAGTGCCTACCTGTAGATTTTGGCATCTAGCTCAGACGCCACCTACGGAAACCTACCAAACCTGTGCATTTCTGAAAACTAGAGACCTAGGGGAATCCAAAATGGGGTGACTTGTGTGGCTCGGACCAGGTTCTGTTACCCAGAATCCTTTGCAAACCTCAAAATTTAGCTAAAAAAACACATGTTCCTCACATTTCTGTGGCAGAAAGTTCTGGAATCTGAGAGGAGCCACAAATTTCCTTCCACCCAGCGTTCCCCCAAGTCTCCCGATAAAAATGATACCTCACTTGTGTGGGTAGGCCTAGCCCCCGCGACAGGAAACGCCCCAAAGCGCAACGTGGACACATCCAAATTTTTGAAAGAAAACAGAGGCGTTTTTTGCAAAGTGCCTACCTGTAGATTTTGGCCTGTAGCTCAGCCGCCACCTAGGGAAACCTACCAAACCTGTGCATTTCTGAAAACTAGAGACCTAGGGGAATCCAAGATGGGGTGACTTGTGTGGCTCGGACCAGGTTCTGTTACCCAGAATCCTTTGCAAACCTCAAAATTTGGCTAAAAAAACTAATGTTCCTCACATTTCTGTGGCAGAAAGATCTGGAATCTGAGAGGAGCCACACATTTCCATCCACCCAGCGTTCCCCCAAGTCTCCCGATAAATATGATAGCTCACTTGTGTGGGTAGGCCTAGCGCCCGTGACAGGAAACGCCCCAAAGCGCAACGTGGACACATCCAAATTTTTGAAAGAAAACAGAGGTGTTTTTTGCAAAGTGCCTACCTGTAGATTTTGGCCTCTAGCTCAGCCGCCACCTAGGGAAACCTACCAAACCTCTGCATTTCTGAAAACTAGAGACCTAGGGGAATCCAAGATGGGGTGACCTGTGTGGCTCGGACCAGGTTCTGTTATCCAGAATCCTTTGCAAACCTCAAAATTTGGCTAAAAAAACACATGTTCCTCACATTTCTGTGGCAGAAAGTTCTGGAATCTGAGAGGAGCCACAAATTTCCTTCCTCCCAGCGTTCGCCCAAGTCTCCCGATAAAAATGATACCTCACTTGTGTGGGTAGGCCTAGCGCCCGCAACAGGAAACGCCCCAAAGCGCAACGTGGACACATCCAAATTTTTGAAAGAAAACAGAGGCGTTTTTTGCAAAGTGCCTACCTGTAGATTTTGGCCTGTAGCTCAGCCGGCACCTAGGGAAACCTACCAAACCTGTGCATTTCTGAAAACTAGAGACCTAGGGGAATCCAAGATGGGGTGACTTGTGTGGCTCGGACCAGGTTCTGTTACCCAGAATCCTTTGCAAACCTCAAAATTTGGCTAAAAAAACACATGTTCCTCACATTTCTGTGGCAGAAAGATCTGGAATCTGAGAGGAGCCACACATTTCCTTCCACCCAGCGTTCCCCCAAGTCTCCCGATAAAAATGATAGCTCACTTGTGTGGGTAGGCCTAGCGCCCGCGACAGGAAACGCCCCAAAGCGCAACGTGGACACATCCAATTTTTTTTAAAGAAAACAGAGGTGTTTTTTGCAAAGTGCCTACCTGTAGATTTTGGCCTCTAGCTTAGCCGCCACCTACGGAAACCTACCAAACCTGTGCATTTCTGAAAACTAGAGACCTAGGGGAATCCAAAATGGGGTGACTTGTGTGGCTCGGACCAGGTTCTGTTACCCAGAATCCTTTGCAAACCTCAAAATTTAGCTAAAAAAACACATGTTCCTCACATTTCTGTGGCAGAAAGTTCTGGAATCTGAGAGGAGCCACAAATTTCCTTCCACCCAGCGTTCCCCCAAGTCTCCCGATAAAAATGATACCTCACTTGTGTGGGTAGGCCTAGCGCCCGCAACAGGAAACGCCCCAAAGCGCAACGTGGACACATCCAAATATTTTAAAGAAAACAGAGGCGTTTTTTGCAAAGTGCCTACCTGTAGATTTTGGCCTGTAGCTCAGCCGCCACCTAGGGAAACCTACCAAACCTGTGCATTTCTGAAAACTAGAGACCTAGGGGAATCCAAGATGGGGTGACTTGTGTGGCTCGGACCAGGTTCTGTTACCCAGAATCCTTTGCAAACCTCAAAATTTGGCTAAAAAAACACATGTTCCTCACATTTCTGTGGCAGAAAGATCTGGAATCTGAGAGGAGCCACACATTTCCTTCCACCCAGCGTTCCCCCAAGTCTCCCGATAAAAATGATAGCTCACTTGTGTGGGTAGGCCTAGCGCCCGTGACAGGAAACGCCCCAAAGCGCAACGTGGACACATCCAAATTTTTGAAAGAAAACAGAGGTGTTTTTTGCAAAGTGCCTACCTGTAGATTTTGGCCTCTAGCTCAGCCGCCACCTAGGGAAACCTACCAAACCTGTGCATTTCTGAAAACTAGAGACCTAGGGGAATCCAAGATGGGGTGACTTGTGTGGCTCGGACCAGGTTCTGTTACCCAGAATCCTTTGCAAACCTCAAAATTTGGCTAAAAAAACACTTGTTCCTCACATTTCTGTGGCAGAAAGTTCTGGAATCTGAGAGGCGCCACAAATTCCCTTCCACCCAGCGTTCCCCCACATCTCCTGATAAAAATGATACCTCACTTGTGTGGGTAGGCCTAGCGCCCGCGACAGGAGACGCCCCAAAGCGCAACGTGGACACATCCAAATTTTTGAAAGAAAACAGAGGCGTTTTTTGCAAAGTGCCTACCTGTAGATTTTGGCCTGTAGCTCAGCCGCCACCTAGGGAAACCTACCAAATCTGTGCATTTCTGAAAACTAGAGACCTAGGGGAATCCAAGATGGGGTGACTTGTGTGGCTCGGACCAGGTTCTGTTACCCAGAATCCTTTGCAAACCTCAAAATTTGGCTAAAAAAAACACATGTTCCTCACATTTCTGTGGCAGAAAGTTCTGGAATCTGAGAGGAGCCACAAATTTCCTTCCACCCAGCGTTCCCCCAAGTCTCCCGATAAAAATGATACCTCACTTGTGTGGGTAGGCCTAGCGCCCGCGACAGGAAACGCCCCAAAGCGCAACGTGGACACATCCAAATTTTTGAAAGAAAACAGAGGCGTTTTTTGCAAAGTGCCTACCTGTAGATTTTGGCCTGTAGCTCAGCCGCCACCTAGGGAAACCTACCAAACCTGTGCATTTCTGAAAACTAGAGACCTAGGGGAATCCAAGATGGGGTGACTTGTGTGGCTCGGACCAGGTTCTGTTACCCAGAATCCTTTGCAAACCTCAAAATGTGGCTAAAAAAACACATGTTCCTCACATTTCTGTGGCAGAAAGTTCTGGAATCTGAGAGGAGCCACACATTTCCTTCCACCCAGCTTTCCCCCAAGTCTCCCGATAAAAATGACACCTCACTTGTGTGGGTAGGCCTAGCGCCCGCGACAGGAAACGCCCCAAAGCACAACGTGGACACATCCAAATTTTTGAAAGAAAACAGAGGTGTTTTTTGCAAAGTGCCTACCTGTAGATTTTGGCCTCTAGCTCAGCCGCCACCTACGGAAACCTATCAAACCTGTGCATTTCTGAAAACTAGAGACCTAGGGGAATCCAAAATGGGGTGACTTGTGTGGCTCGTACCAGGTTCTGTTACCCAGAATCCTTTGCAAACCTCATAATTTAGCTAAAAAAACACATGTTCCTCACATTTCTGTGGCAGAAAGTTCTGGAATCTGAGAGGAGCCACAAATGTCCTTCCACTCAGCGTTCCCCCAAGTCAACCGATAAAAATGATACCTCACTTGTGTGGGTAGGCCTAGCGCCCGCAACAGGAAACGCCCCAAAGCGCAACGTGGACACATCCAAATTTTTGAAAGAAAACAGAGGCGTTTTTTGCAAAGTGCCTACCTGTAGATTTTGGCCTGTAGCTCAGCCGCCACCTAGGGAAACCTACCAAACCTGTGCATTTCTGAAAACTAGAGACCTAGGGGAATCCAAGATGGGGTGACTTGTGTGGCTCGGACCAGGTTCTGTTACCCAGAATCCTTTGCAAACCTCAAAATTTGGCTAAAAAAACACATGTTCCTCACATTTCTGTGGCAGAAAGATCTGGAATCTGAGAGGAGCCACACATTTCCTTCCACCCAGCGTTCCCCCAAGTCTCCCGATAAAAATGATAGCTCACTTGTGTGGGTAGGCCTAGCGCCCGCGACAGGAGACGCCCCAAAGCGCAACGTGGACACATCCAAATTTTTTAAAGAAAACAGAGGCGTTTTTGCAAAGTGCCTACCTGTAGATTTTGGCCTGTAGCTCAGCCGGCACCTAGGGAAACCTGTGCATTTCTGAAAACTAGAGACCTAGGGGAATCCAAGATGGGGTGACTTGTGTGGCTCGGACCAGGTTCTGTTACCCAGAATCCTTTGCAAACCTCAAAATTTGGCTAAAAAAACACATCTTCCTCACATTTCTGTGGCAGAAAGTTCTGGAATCTGAGAGGAGCCACACATTTCCTTCCGCCCAGCGTTCCCCCAAGTCTCCCGATAAAAATGATACCTCACTTGTGTGGGTAGGCCTAGCGCCCGCAACAGGAAACGCCCCAAAGCGCAACGTGGACACATCCAAATTTTTTAAAGAAAACAGAGGCGTTTTTTGCAAAGTGCCTACCTGTAGATTTTGGCCTGTAGCTCAACCGCCACCTAGGGAAACCTACCAAACCTGTGCATTTCTGAAAACTAGAGACCTAGGGGAATCCAAGATGGGGTGACTTGTGTGGCTCGGACCAGGTTCTGTTACCCAGAATCCTTTGCAAACCTCAAAATTTGGCTAAAAAAACACATGTTCCTCACATTTCTGTGGCAGAAAGATCTGGAATCTGAGAGGAGCCACACATTTCCTTCCACCCAGCGTTCCCCCAAGTCTCCCGATAAAAATGATAGCTCACTTGTGTGGGTAGGCCTAGCGCCCGTGACAGGAAACGCCCCAAAGCGCAACGTGGACACATCCAAATTTTTGAAAGAAAACAGAGGTGTTTTTTGCAAAGTGCCTACCTGTAGATTTTGGCCTCTAGCTCAGCCGCCACCTAGGGAAACCTACCAAACCTGTGCATTTCTGAAAACTAGAGACCTAGGGGAATCCAAGATGGGGTGACTTGTGTGGCTCGGACCAGGTTCTGTTACCCAGAATACTTTGCAAACCTCAAAATTTGGCTAAAAAAACACATGTTCCTCACATTTCTGTGGCAGAAAGTTCTGGAATCTGAGAGGCGCCACAAATTCCCTTCCACCCAGCGTTCCCCCCATCTCCTGATAAAAATGATACCTCACTTGTGTGGGGAGGCCTAGCGCCCGCGACAGGAGACGCCCCAAAGCGCAACGTGGACACATCCAAATTTTTGAAAGAAAACAGAGGCGTTTTTTGCAAAGTGCCTACCTGTAGATTTTGGCCTGTAGCTCAGCCGCCACCTAGGGAAACCTACCAAATCTGTGCATTTCTGAAAACTAGAGACCTATGGGAATCCAAGATGGGGTGACTTGTGTGGCTCGGACCAGGTTCTGTTACCCAGAATCCTTTGCAAACCTCAAAATTTGGCTAAAAAAAAACACATGTTCCTCACATTTCTGTGGCAGAAAGTTCTGGAATCTGAGAGGAGCCACATATTTCCTTCCGCCCAGCGTTCCCCCAAGTCTCCCGATAAAAATGATACCTCACTTGTGTGGGTAGGCCTAGCGCCCGCGACAGGAAACGCCCCAAAGCGCAACGTGGACACATCCAAATTTTTGAAAGAAAACAGAGGTGTTTTTTGCAAAGTGCCTACCTGTAGATTTTGGCCTCTAGCTCAGCCGCCACCTACGGAAACCTACCAAACCTGTGCTTTTCTGAAAACTAGAGACCTAGGGGAATCCAAGATGGGGTGACTTGTGTGGCTCGGACCAGGTTCTGTTACCCAGAATCCTTTGCAAACCTCAAAATTTGGCTAAAAAAACACATGTTCCTCACATTTCTGTGGCAGAAAGTTCTGGAATCTGAGAGGAGCCACACATTTCCTTCCACCCAGCTTTCCCCCAAGTCTCCCGATAAAAATGACACCTCACTTGTGTGGGTAGGCCTAGCGCCCGCGACAGGAAACGCCCCAAAGCACAACGTGGACACATCCAAATTTTTGAAAGAAAACAGAGGTGTTTTTTGCAAAGTGCCTACCTGTAGATTTTGGCCTCTAGCTCAGCCGCCACCTACGGAAACCTATCAAACCTGTGCATTTCTGAAAACTAGAGACCTAGGGGAATCCAAAATGGGGTGACTTGTGTGGCTTGTACCAGGTTCTGTTACCCAGAATCCTTTGCAACCTCAAAATTTAGCTAAAAAAAACACATGTTCCTCACATTTCTGTGGCAGAAAGTTCTGGAATCTGAGAGAAGCCACAAATGTCCTTCCACCCCAGCGTTCCCCCAAGTCTCCCGATAAAAATGATACCTCACTTGTGTGGTAGGCCTAGGCGCCCGCAACAGGAAACGCCCCAAAGCGCAACGTGGACACATCCAAATTTTTGAAAGAAAACAGAGGCGTTTTTTGCAAAGTGCCTACCTGTAGATTTTGGCCTGTAGCTCAGCCGCCACCTAGGGAAACCTACCCAAACCTGTGCATTTCTGAAAACTAGAGACCTAGGGGAATCCAAGATGGGTGACTTGTGTGGCTCGGACCAGGTTCTGTTACCCAGAATCCTTTGCAAACCTCAAAATTTGGCTAAAAAAACACATGTTCCTCACATTTCTGTGGCAGAAAGATCTGGAATCTGAGAGGAGCCACACATTTCCTTCCACCCAGCGTTCCCCCAAGTCTCCCGATAAAATGATAGCTCACTTGTGTGGGTAGGCCTAGCGCCAGTGACAGGAAACGCCCCAAAGCGCAACGTGGACACATCCAAATTTTTGAAAGAAAACAGAGGTGTTTTTTGCAAAGTGCCTACCTGTAGATTTTGGCCTCTAGCTCAGCCGCTACCTAGGGAAACCTACCAAACCTGTGCATTTCTGAAAACTAGAGACCTAGGGGAATCCAAGATGGGGTGACTTGTGTGGCTCGGACCAGGTTCTGTTACCCAGAATCCTTTGCAAACCTCAAAATTTGGCTAAAAAAACACATGTTCCTCACATTTCTGTGGCAGAAAGATCTGGAATCTTAGAGGAGCCACACATTTCCTTCCACCCAGCGTTCCCCCAAGTCTCCCGATAAAAATGATAGCTCACTTGTGTGGGTAGGCCTAGCGCCCGTGACAGGAAACGCCCCAAAGCGCAACGTGGACACATCCAAATTTTTGAAAGAAAACAGAGGTGTTTTTTGCAAAGTGCCTACCTGTAGATTTTGGCCTCTAGCTCAGCCGCCACCTAGGGAAACCTACCAAACCTGTGCATTTCTGAAAACTAGAGATCTAGGGGAATCCAAGATGGGGTGACTTGTGTGGCTCGGACCAGGTTCTGTTACCCAGAATACTTTGCAAACCTCAAAATTTGGCTAAAAAAACACATGTTCCTCACATTTCTGTGGCAGAAAGTTCTGGAATCTGAGAGGCGCCACAAATTCCCTTCCACCCAGCGTTCCCCCACATCTCCTGATAAAAATGATACCTCACTTGTGTGGGGAGGCCTAGCGCCCGCGACAGGAGACGCCCCAAAGCGCAACGTGGACACATCCAAATTTTTGAAAGAAAACAGAGGCGTTTTTTGCAAAGTGCCTACCTGTAGATTTTGGCCTGTAGCTCAGCCGCCACCTAGGGAAACCTACCAAATCTGTGCATTTCTGAAAACTAGAGACCTAGGGGAATCCAAGATGGGGTGACTTGTGTGGCTCGGACCAGGTTCTGTTACCCAGAATCCTTTGCAAACCTCAAAATTTGGCTAAAAAAAACACATGTTCCTCACATTTCTGTGGCAGAAAGTTCTGGAATCTGAGAGGAGCCACAAATTTCCTTCCGCCCAGCGTTCCCCCAGGTCTCCCGATAAAAATGATACCTCACTTGTGTGGGTAGGCCTAGCGCCCGCGACAGGAAACGCCCCAAAGCGCAACGTGGACACATCCAAATTTTTTAAAGAAAACAGAGGTGTTTTTTGCAAAGTGCCTACCTGTAGATTTTGGCCTCTAGCTCAGCCGCCACCTACGGAAACCTACCAAACCTGTGCATTTCTGAAAACTAGAGACCTAGGGGAATCCAAGATGGGGTGACTTGTGTGGCTCGGACCAGGTTCTGTTACCCAGAATCCTTTGCAAACCTCAAAATTTAGCTAAAAAAACACATGTTCCTCACATTTCTGTGGCAGAAAGTTCTGGAATCTGAGAGGAGCCACACATTTCCTTCCACCCAGCTTTCCCCCAAGTCTCCCGATAAAAATGACACCTCACTTGTGTGGGTAGGCCTAGCGCCCGCGACAGGAAACGCCCCAAAGCACAACGTGGACACATCCAAATTTTTGAAAGAAAACAGAGGTGTTTTTTGCAAAGTGCCTACCTGTAGATTTTGGCCTCTAGCTCAGCCGCCACCTACGGAAACCTATCAAACCTGTGCATTTCTGAAAACTAGAGACCTAGGGGAATCCAAAATGGGGTGACTTGTGTGGCTCGTACCAGGTTCTGTTACCCAGAATCCTTTGCAAACCTCAAAATTTAGCTAAAAAAACACATGTTCCTCACATTTCTGTGGCAGAAAGTTCTGGAATCTGAGAGGAGCCACAAATGTCCTTCCACCCAGCTTTCCCCCAAGTCTCCCGATAAAAATGATACCTCACTTGTGTGGGTAGGCCTAGCGCCCGCAACAGGAAACGCCCCAAAGCGCAACGTGGACACATCCAAATTTTTGAAAGAAAACAGAGGCGTTTTTTGCAAAGTGCCTACCTGTAGATTTTGGCCTGTAGCTCAGCCGCCACCTAGGGAAACCTACCAAACCTGTGCATTTCTGAAAACTAGAGACCTAGGGGAATCCAAGATGGGGTGACTTGTGTGGCTCGGACCAGGTTCTGTTACCCAGAATCCTTTGCAAACCTCAAAATTTGGCTAAAAAAACACATGTTCCTCACATTTCTGTGGCAGAAAGATCTGGAATCTGAGAGGAGCCACACATTTCCTTCCACCCAGCGTTCCCCCAAGTCTCCCGATAAAAATGATAGCTCACTTGTGTGGGTAGGCCTAGCGCCCGTGACAGGAAACGCCCCAAAGCGCAACGTGGACACATCCAAATTTTTGAAAGAAAACAGAGGTGTTTTTTGCAAAGTGCCTACCTGTAGATTTTGGCCTCTAGCTCAGCCGCCACCTAGGGAAACCTACCAAACCTGTGCATTTCTGAAAACTAGAGACCTAGGGGAATCCAAGATGCGGTGACTTGTGTGGCTCGGACCAGGTTCTGTTACCCAGAATCCTTTGCAAACCTCAAAATTTGGCTAAAAAAACACATGTTCCTCACATTTCTGTGGCAGAAAGTTCTGGAATCTGAGAGGCGCCACAAATTCCCTTCCACCCAGCGTTCCCCCACATCTCCTGATAAAAATGATACCTCACTTGTGTGGGGAGGCCTAGCGCCCGCGACAGGAGACGCCCCAAAGCGCAACGTGGACACATCCAAATTTTTGAAAGAAAACAGAGGCGTTTTTTGCAAAGTGCCTACCTGTAGATTTTGGCCTGTAGCTCAGCCGCCACCTAGGGAAACCTACCAAATCTGTGCATTTCTGAAAACTAGAGACCTAGGGGAATCCAAGATGGGGTGACTTGTGTGGCTCGGACCAGGTTCTGTTACCCAGAATCCTTTGCAAACCTCAAAATTTGGCTAAAAAAAACACATGTTCCTCACATTTCTGTGGCAGAAAGTTCTGGAATCTGAGAGGAGCCACAAATTTCCTTCCACCCAGCGTTCCCCCAAGTCTCCCGATAAAAATGATACCTCACTTGTGTGGGTAGGCCTAGCGCCCGCGACAGGAAACGCCCCAAAGCGCAACGTGGACACATCCAAATTTTTGAAAGAAAACAGAGGCGTTTTTTGCAAAGTGCCTACCTGTAGATTTTGGCCTGTAGCTCAGCCGCCACCTAGGGAAACCTACCAAACCTGTGCATTTCTGAAAACTAGAGACCTAGGGGAATCCAAGATAGGGTGACTTGTGTGGCTCGGACCAGGTTCTGTTACCCAGAATCCTTTGCAAACCTCAACATTTGGCTAAAAAAACACATGTTCCTCACATTTCTGTGGCAGAAAGTTCTGGAATCTGAGAGGAGCCACACATTTCCTTCCACCCAGCTTTCCCCCAAGTCTCCCGATAAAAATGACACCTCACTTGTGTGGGTAGGCCTAGCGCCCGCGACAGGAAACTCCCCAAAGCACAACGTGGACACATCCAAATTTTTGAAAGAAAACAGAGGTGTTTTTTGCAAAGTGCCTACCTGTAGATTTTGGCCTCTAGCTCAGCCGCCACCTACGGAAACCTATCAAACCTGTGCATTTCTGAAAACTAGAGACCTAGGGGAATCCAAAATGGGGTGACTTGTGTGGCTCGTACCAGGTTCTGTTACCCAGAATCCTTTGCAAACCTCAAAATTTAGCTAAAAAAACACATGTTCCTCACATTTCTGTGGCAGAAAGTTCTGGAATCTGAGAGGAGCCACAAATGTCCTTCCACCCAGCGTTCCCCCAAGTCTCCCGATAAAAATGATACCTCACTTGTGTGGGTAGGCCTAGCGCCCGCAACAGGAAACGCCCCAAAGCGCAACGTGGACACATCCAAATTTTTGAAAGAAAACAGAGGCGTTTTTTGCAAAGTGCCTACCTGTAGATTTTGGCCTGTAGCTCAGCCGCCACCTAGGGAAACCTACCAAACCTGTGCATTTCTGAAAACTAGAGACCTAGGGGAATCCAAGATGGGGTGACTTGTGTGGCTCGGACCAGGTTCTGTTACCCAGAATCCTTTGCAAACCTCAAAATTTGGCTAAAAAAACACATGTTCCTCACATTTCTGTGGCAGAAAGATCTGGAATCTGAGAGGAGCCACACATTTCCTTCCACCCAGCGTTCCCCCAAGTCTCCCGATAAAAATGATAGCTCACTTGTGTGGGTAGGCCTAGCGCCCGCGACAGGAGACGCCCCAAAGCGCAACGTGGACACATCCAAATTTTTGAAAGAAAACAGGCGTTTTTGCAAAGTGCCTACCTGTAGATTTTGGCCTGTAGCTCAGCCGGCACCTAGGGAAACCTGTGCATTTCTGAAAACTAGAGACCTAGGGGAATCCAAGATGGGGTGACTTGTGTGGCTCGGACCAGGTTCTGTTACCCAGAATCCTTTGCAAACTTCAAAATTTGGCTAAAAAAACACATGTTCCTCACATTTCTGTGGCAGAAAGTTCTGGAATCTGAGAGGAGCCACACATTTCCTTCCACCCAGCTTTCCCCCAAGTCTCCCGATAAAAATGACACCTCACTTGTGTGGGTAGGCCTAGCGCCCGCGACAGGAAACTCCCCAAAGCACAACGTGGACACATCCAAATTTTTGAAAGAAAACAGAGGTGTTTTTTGCAAAGTGCCTACCTGTAGATTTTGGCCTCTAGCTCAGCCGCCACCTACGGAAACCTATCAAACCTGTGCATTTCTGAAAACTAGAGACCTAGGGGAATCCAAAATGGGGTGACTTGTGTGGCTCGTACCAGGTTCTGTTACCCAGAATCCTTTGCAAACCTCAAAATGTAGCTAAAAAAACACATGTTCCTCACATTTCTGTGGCAGAAAGTTCTGGAATCTGAGAGGAGCCACAAATGTCCTTCCACCCAGCGTTCCCCCAAGTCTCCCGATAAAAATGATACCTCACTTGTGTGGGTAGGCCTAGCGCCCGCAACAGGAAACGCCCCAAAGCGCAACGTGGACACATCCAAATTTTTGAAAGAAAACAGAGGCGTTTTTTGCAAAGTGCCTACCTGTAGATTTTGGCCTGTAGCTCAGCCGCCACCTAGGGAAACCTACCAAACCTGTGCATTTCTGAAAACTAGAGACCTAGGGGAATCCAGGATGGGGTGACTTGTGTGGCTCGGACCAGGTTCTGTTACCCAGAATCCTTTGCAAACCTCAAAATTTGGCTAAAAAAACACATGTTCCTCACATTTCTGTGGCAGAAAGTTCTGGAATCTGAGAGGAGCCACACATTTCCTTCCGCCCAGCGTTCCCCCAAGTCTCCCGATAAAAATGATACCTCACTTGTGTGGGTAGGCCTAGCGCCCGCGACAGGAAACGCCCCAAAGCGCAACGTGGACACATCCAAATTTTTAAAAGAAAACAGAGGTGTTTTTTGCAAAGTGCCTACCTGTAGATTTTGGCATCTAGCTCAGACGCCACCTACGGAAACCTACCAAACCTGTGCATTTCTGAAAACTAGAGACCTAGGGGAATCCAAAATGGGGTGACTTGTGTGGCTCGGACCAGGTTCTGTTACCCAGAATCCTTTGCAAACCTCAAAATTTAGCTAAAAAAACACATGTTCCTCACATTTCTGTGGCAGAAAGTTCTGGAATCTGAGAGGAGCCACAAATTTCCTTCCACCCAGCGTTCCCCCAAGTCTCCCGATAAAAATGATACCTCACTTGTGTGGGTAGGCCTAGCGCCCGCGACAGGAAACGCCCCAAAGCGCAACGTGGACACATCCAAATTTTTGAAAGAAAACAGAGGCGTTTTTTGCAAAGTGCCTACCTGTAGATTTTGGCCTGTAGCTCAGCCGCCACCTAGGGAAACCTACCAAACCTGTGCATTTCTGAAAACTAGAGACCTAGGGGAATCCAAGATGGGGTGACTTGTGTGGCTCGGACCAGGTTCTGTTACCCAGAATCCTTTGCAAACCTCAAAATTTGGCTAAAAAAACTAATGTTCCTCACATTTCTGTGGCAGAAAGATCTGGAATCTGAGAGGAGCCACACATTTCCATCCACCCAGCGTTCCCCCAAGTCTCCCGATAAATATGATAGCTCACTTGTGTGGGTAGGCCTAGCGCCCGTGACAGGAAACGCCCCAAAGCGCAACGTGGACACATCCAAATTTTTGAAAGAAAACAGAGGTGTTTTTTGCAAAGTGCCTACCTGTAGATTTTGGCCTCTAGCTCAGCCGCCACCTAGGGAAACCTACCAAACCTCTGCATTTCTGAAAACTAGAGACCTAGGGGAATCCAAGATGGGGTGACCTGTGTGGCTCGGACCAGGTTCTGTTATCCAGAATCCTTTGCAAACCTCAAAATTTGGCTAAAAAAACACATGTTCCTCACATTTCTGTGGCAGAAAGTTCTGGAATCTGAGAGGAGCCACAAATTTCCTTCCTCCCAGCGTTCGCCCAAGTCTCCCGATAAAAATGATACCTCACTTGTGTGGGTAGGCCTAGCGCCCGCAACAGGAAACGCCCCAAAGCGCAACGTGGACACATCCAAATTTTTGAAAGAAAACAGAGGCGTTTTTTGCAAAGTGCCTACCTGTAGATTTTGGCCTGTAGCTCAGCCGGCACCTAGGGAAACCTACCAAACCTGTGCATTTCTGAAAACTAGAGACCTAGGGGAATCCAAGATGGGGTGACTTGTGTGGCTCGGACCAGGTTCTGTTACCCAGAATCCTTTGCAAACCTCAAAATTTGGCTAAAAAAACACATGTTCCTCACATTTCTGTGGCAGAAAGTTTTGGAATCTGAGAGGAGCCACAAATTTCCTTCCTCCTAGCGTTCCCCCAAGTCTCCCGATAAAAATGATACCTCACTTGCGTGGGTAGGCGTAGCGCCCGCGACAGGAAACGGCCCAAAGCGCAACGTGGACACATCCAAATTTTTGAAAGAAAACTGAGGTGTTTTTTGCAAAGTGCCTACCTGTAGATTTTGGCCTGTAGCTCAGCTGGCACCTAGGGAAACCTACCAAACCTGTGCATTTCTGAAAACTAGAGACCTAGGGGAATCCAAGATGGGGTGACTTGTGTGGCTCGGACCAGGTTCTGTTACCCAGAATCCTTTGCAAACCTCAAAATTTGGCTAAAAAAACACATGTTCCTCACATTTCTGTGGCAGAAAGTTTTGGAATCTGAGAGGAGCCACAAATGTCCTTCCACCTAGCGTTCCCCCAAGTCTCCCGATAAAAATGATACCTCACTTGTGTGGGTAGGCCTAGTGCCCGCGACAGGAAAAGCCCCAAAGCGCAACGTGGACACATCCAAATTTTTTAAAGAAAACTGAGGTGTTTTTTGCAAAGTGCCTACCTGTAGATTTTGGCCTGTAGCTCAGCCGGCACCTAGGGAAACCTACCAAACCTGTGCATTTCTGAAAACTAGAGACCTAGGGGAATCCAAGATGGGGTGACTTGTGTGGCTCGGACCAGGTTCTGTTACCCAGAATCCTTTGCAAACCTCAAAATTTGGCTAAAAAAACACATGTTCCTCACATTTCTGTGGCAGAAAGTTCTGGAATCTGAGAGGAGCCACAAATTGCGTCCACCCAGCGTTCCCCCAAGTCTCCCGATAAAAATGATACCTCACTTGTGTGGGTAGGCCTAGCGCCCGCGACAGGAAACGCCCCAAAGCACAACGTGGACACATCCACATTTTTTAAAGAAAACAGAGGTGTTTTTTGCAAAGTGCCTACCTGTAGATTTTGGCCTCTAGCTCAGCCGCCACCTACGGAAACCTATCAAACCTGTGCATTTCTGAAAACTAGAGACCTAGGGGAATCCAAAATGGGGTGACTTGTGTGGCTCGTACCAGGTTCTGTTACCCAGAATCCTTTGCAAACCTCAAAATTTAGCTAAAAAAACACATGTTCCTCACATTTCTGTGGCAGAAAGTTCTGGAATCTGAGAGGAACCACAAATGTCCTTCCACCCAGCGTTCCCCCAAGTCTCCCGATAAAAATGATACCTCATTTGTGTGGGTAGGCCTAGCGCCCGCAACAGGAAACGCCCCAAAGCGCAACGTGGACACATCCAAATTTTTGAAAGAAAACAGAGGCGTTTTTTGCAAAGTGCCTACCTGTAGATTTTGGCCTGTAGCTCAGCCGCCACCTAGGGAAACCTACCAAACCTGTGCATTTCTGAAAACTAGAGACCTAGGGGAATCCAAGATGGGGTGACTTGTGTGGCTCGGACCAGGTTCTGTTACCCAGAATCCTTTGCAAACCTCAAAATTTGGCTAAAAAAACACATGTTCCTCACATTTCTGTGGCAGAAAGATCTGGAATCTGAGAGGAGCCACACATTTCCTTCCACCCAGCGTTCCCCCAAGTCTGCCGATAAAAATGATAGCTCACTTGTGTGGGTAGGCCTAGCGCCCGCGACAGGAGACGCCCCAAAGCGCAACGTGGACACATCCAAATTTTTTAAAGAAAACAGAGACGTTTTTGCAAAGTGCCTACCTGTAGATTTTGGCCTGTAGCTCAGCCGGCACCTAGGGAAACCTGTGCATTTCTGAAAACTAGAGACCTAGGGGAATCCAAGATGGGGTGACTTGTGTGGCTCGGACCAGGTTCTGTTACCCAGAATCCTTTGCAAACCTCAAAATTTGGCTAAAAAAACACATGTTCCTCACATTTCTGTGGCAGAAAGTTCTGGAATCTGAGAGGAGCCACACATTTCCTTCCGCCCAGCGTTCCCCCAAGTCTCCCGATAAAAATGATACCTCACCTGTGTGGGTACGCCTAGCGCCCGCGACAGGAAACGCCCCAAAGCGCAACGTGGACACATCCAAATTTTTAAAAAAAAACAGAGGTGTTTTTTGCAAAGTGCCTACCTGTAGATTTTGGCCTCTAGCTCAGCCGCCACCTACGGAAACCTACCAAACCTGTGCATTTCTGAAAACTAGAGTCCTAGGGGAATCCAAAATGGGGTGACTTGTGTGGCTCGGACCAGGTTCTGTTACCCAGAATCCTTTGCAAAGCTCAAAATTTAGCTAAAAAAACACATGTTCCTCACATTTCTGTGGCAGAAAGTTCTGGAATCTGAGAGGAGCCACAAATTTCCTTCCACCCAGCGTTCCCCCAAGTCTCCCGATAAAAATGATACCTCACTTGTGTGGGTAGGCCTAGCGCCCGCGACAGGAAACGCCCCAAAGCGCAACGTGGACACATCCAAATTTTTGAAAGAAAACAGAGGCGTTTTTTGCAAAGTGCCTACCTGTAGATTTTGGCCTGTAGCTCAGCCGCCACCTAGGGAAACCTACCAAACCTGTGCATTTCTGAAAACTAGAGACCTAGGGGAATCCAAGATGGGGTGACTTGTGTGGCTCGGACCAGGTTCTGTTACCCAGAATCCTTTGCAACCCTCAAAATTTGGCTAAAAAAACAAATGTTCCTCACATTTCTGTGGCAGAAAGATCTGGAATCTGAGAGGAGCCACACATTTCCTTCCACCCAGCATTCCCCCAAGTCTCCCGATAAATATGATAGCTCACTTGTGTGGGTAGGCCTAGCGCCCGTGACAGGAAACGCCCCAAAGCGCAACGTGGACACATCCAAATTTTTGAAAGAAAACAGAGGTGTTTTTTGCAAAGTGCCTTCCTGTAGATTTTGGCCTCTAGCTCAGCCGCCACCTAGGGAAACCTACCAAACCTGTGCATTTCTGAAAACTAGAGACCTAGGGGAATCCAAAATGGGGTGACTTGTGAGGCTCGGACCAGGTTCTGTTACCCAGAATCCTTTGCAAACCTCAAAATTTAGCTGAAAAAACACATGTTCCTCACATTTCTGTGGCAGAAAGTTCTGGAATCTGAGAGGAGCCACAAATTTCCTTCCACCCAGCGTTCCCCCAAGTCTCCCGATAAAAATGATACCTCACTTGTGTGGGTAGGCCTAGCGCCCGCGACAGGAAACGCCCCAAAGCACAACGTGGACACATCCAAATTTTTTAAAGAAAACAGAGGTGTTTTTTGCAAAGTGCCTACCTGTAGATTTTGGCCTCTAGCTCAGCCGCCACCTACGGAAACCTATCAAACCTGTGCATTTCTTAAAACTAGAGACCTAGGGGAATCCAAAATGGGGTGACTTGTGTGGCTCGTACCAGGTTCTGTTACCCAGAATCCTTTGCAAACCTCAAAATTTAGCTAAAAAAACACATGTTCCTCACATTTCTGTGGCAGAAAGTTCTGGAATCTGAGAGGAGCCACAAATGTCCTTCCACCCAGCGTTCCCCCAAGTCTCCCGATAAAAATGATACCTCACTTGTGTGGGTAGGCCTAGCGCCCGCAACAGGAAACGCCCCAAAGCGCAACGTGGACACATCCAAATTTTTGAAAGAAAACAGAGGCGTTTTTTGCAAAGTGCCTACCTGTAGATTTTGGCCTGTAGCTCAGCCGCCACCTAGGGAAACCTACCAAACCTGTGCATTTCTGAAAACTAGAGACCTAGGGGAATCCAAGATGGGGTGACTTGTGTGGCTCGGACCAGGTTCTGTTACCCAGAATCCTTTGCAAACCTCAAAATTTGGCTAAAAAAACACATGTTCCTCACATTTCTGTGGCAGAAAGATCTGGAATCTGAGCGGAGCCACACATTTCCTTCCACCCAGCTTTCCCCCAAGTCTCCCGATAAAAATGATAGCTCACTTGTGTGGGTAGGCCTAGCGCCTGCGACAGGAGACGCCCCAAAGCGCAACGTGGACACATCCAAATTTTTTAAAGAAAACAGAGGCGTTTTTGCAAAGTGCCTACCTGTAGATTTTGGCCTGTAGCTCAGCCGGCACCTAGGGAAACCTGTGCATTTCTGAAAACTAGAGACCTAGGGGAATCCAAGATGGGGTGACTTGTGTGGCTCGGACCAGGTTCTGTTACCCAGAATCCTTTGCAAACCTCAAAATTTGGCTAAAAAAACACATGTTCCTCACATTTCTGTGGCAGAAAGTTCTGGAATCTGAGAGGAGCCACACATTTCCTTCCGCCCAGCGTTCCCCCAAGTCTCCCGATAAAAATGATACCTCACTTGTGTGGGTAGGCCTAGCGCCCGCGACAGGAAACGCCCCAAAGCGCAACGTGGACACATCCAAATTTTTTTAAAAAAACAGAGGTGTTTTTTGCAAAGTGCCTACCTGTAGATTTTGGCCTCTAGCTCAGCCGCCACCTACGGAAACCTACCAAACCTGTGCATTTCTGAAAACTAGAGACCTAGGGGAATCCAAAATGGGGTGACTTGTGTGGCTCGGACCAGGTTCTGTTACCCAGAATCCTTTGCAAACCTCAAAATTTAGCTAAAAAAACACATGTTCCTCACATTTCTGTGGCAGAAAGTTCTGGAATGTGAGAGGAGCCACAAATTTCCTTCCACCCAGCGTTCCCCCAAGTCTCCCGATAAAAATGATACCTCACTTGTGTGGGTAGCCCTAGCGCCCGCGACAGGAAACGCCCCAAAGCGCAACGTGGACACATCCAAATTTTTGAAAGAAAACAGAGGCGTTTTTTGCAAAGTGCCTACCTGTAGATTTTGGCCTGTAGCTCAGCCGCCACCTAGGGAAACCTACCAAACCTGTGCATTTCTGAAAACTAGAGACCTAGGGGAATCCAAGATGGGGTGACTTGTGTGGCTCGGACCAGGTTCTGTTACCCAGAATCCTTTGCAACCCTCAAAATTTGGCTAAAAAAACAAATGTTCCTCACATTTCTGTGGCAGAAAGATCTGGAATCTGAGAGGAGCCACACATTTCCTTCCACCCAGCGTTCCCCCAAGTCTCCCGATAAATATGATAGCTCACTTGTGTGGGTAGGCCTAGCGCCCGTGACAGGAAACGCCCCAAAGCGCAACGTGGACACATCCAAATTTTTGAAAGAAAACAGAGGTGTTTTTTGCAAAGTGCCTACCTGTAGATTTTGGCCTCTAGCTCAGCCGCCACCTAGGGAAACCTACCAAACCTGTGCATTTCTGAAAACTAGAGACCTAGGGGAATCCAAGATGGGCTGACCTGTGTGGCTCGGACCAGGTTCTGTTACCCAGAATCCTTTGCAAACCTCAAAATTTGGCTAAAAAAACACATGTTCCTCACATTTCTGTGGCAGAAAGTTCTGGAATCTGAGAGGAGCCACAAATTTCCTTCCACCCAGCGTTCCCCCACGTCTCCCGATAAAAATGATACCTCACTTGTGTGGGTAGGCCTAGCGCCCGCGACAGGAGACGCCCCAAAGCGCAACGTGGACACATCCAAATTTTTTAAAGAAAACAGAGGCGTTTTTTGCAAAGTGCCTACCTGTAGATTTTGGCCTGTAGCTCAGCCGGCACCTAGGGAAACCTACCAAACCTGTGCATTTCTGAAAACTAGAGACCTAGCGGAATCCAAGATGGGGTGACTTGTGTGGCTCGGACCAGGTTCTGTTACCCAGAATCCTTTGCAAACCTCAAAATTTGGCTAAAAAAACACATGTTCCTCACATTTCTGTGGCAGAAAGTTTTGGAATCTGAGAGGAGCCACAAATTTCCTTCCACCTAGCGTTCCCCCAAGTCTCCCGATAAAAATGATACCTCACTTGTGTGGGTAGGCCTAGCGCCCGCGACAGGAAACGCCCCAAAGCGCAACGTGGACACATCAAAATTTTTGAAAGAAAACTGAGGTGTTTTTTGCAAAGTGCCTACCTGTAGATTTTGCCCTGTAGCTCAGCCGGCACCTAGGGAAACCTACCAAACCTGTGCATTTCTGAAAACTAGAGACCTAGGGGAATCCAAGATGGGGTGACTTGTGTGGCTCGGACCAGGTTCTGTTACCCAGAATCCTTTGCAACCCTCAAAATTTGGCTAAAAAAACAAATGTTCCTCACATTTCTGTGGCAGAAAGATCTGGAATCTGAGAGGAGCCACACATTTCCTTCCACCCAGCGTTCCCCCAAGTCTCCCGATAAATATGATAGCTCACTTGTGTGGGTAGGCCTAGCGCCCGTGACAGGAAACGTCCCAAAGCGCAACGTGGACACATCCAAATTTTTGAAAGAAAACAGAGGTGTTTTTTGCAAAGTGCCTACCTGTAGATTTTGGCCTCTAGCTCAGCCGCCACCTAGGGAAACCTACCAAACCTGTGCATTTCTGAAAACTAGAGACCTAGGGGAATCCAAGATGGGCTGACCTGTGTGGCTCGGACCAGGTTCTGTTACCCAGAATCCTTTGCAAACCTCAAAATTTGGCTAAAAAAACACATGTTCCTCACATTTCTGTGGCAGAAAGTTCTGGAATCTGAGAGGAGCCACAAATTTCCTTCCACCCAGCGTTCCCCCACGTCTCCCGATAAAAATGATACCTCACTTGTGTGGGTAGGCCTAGCGCCCGCGACAGGAGACGCCCCAAAGCGCAACGTGGACACATCCAAATTTTTTAAAGAAAACAGAGGCGTTTTTTGCAAAGTGCCTACCTGTAGATTTTGGCCTGTAGCTCAGCCGGCACCTAGGGAAACCTACCAAACCTGTGCATTTCTGAAAACTAGAGACCTAGCGGAATCCAAGATGGGGTGACTTGTGTGGCTCGGACCAGGTTCTGTTACCCAGAATCCTTTGCAAACCTCAAAATTTGGCTAAAAAAACACATGTTCCTCACATTTCTGTGGCAGAAAGTTTTGGAATCTGAGAGGAGCCACAAATTTCCTTCCACCTAGCGTTCCCCCAAGCCTCCCGATAAAAATGATACCTCACTTGTGTGGGTAGGCCTAGCGCCCGCGACAGGAAACGCCCCAAAGCGCAACGTGGACACATCAAAATTTTTGAAAGAAAACTGAGGTGTTTTTTGCAAAGTGCCTACCTGTAGATTTTGCCCTGTAGCTCAGCCGGCACCTAGGGAAACCTACCAAACCTGTGCATTTCTGAAAACTAGAGACCTAGGGGAATCCAAGATGGGGTGACTTGTGTGGCTCGGACCAGGTTCTGTTACCCAGAATCCTTTGCAAACCTCAAAATTTGGCTAAAAAAACACATGTTCCTCACATTTCTGTGGCAGAAAGTTCTGGAATCTGAGAGGAGCCACAAATTTCCTTCCACCCAGCGTTCCCCCAAGTCTCCCGATAAAAATGATACCTCACTTGTGTGGGTAGGCCTAGCGCCCGCGACAGGAAACGCCCCAAAGCGCAACGTGGACACATCCAATTTTTTTTAAAGAAAACAGAGGTGTTTTTTGCAAAGTGCCTACCTGTAGATTTTGGCCTCTAGCTTAGCCACCACCTACGGAAACCTACCAAACCTGTGCATTTCTGAGAACTAGAGACCTAGGGGAATCCAAAATGGGGTGACTTGTGTGGCTCGGACCAGGTTCTGTTACCCAGAATCCTTTGCAAACCTCAAAATTTAGCTAAAAAAACACATGTTCCTCACATTTCTGTGGCAGAAAGTTCTGGAATCTGAGAGGAGCCACAAATTTCCTTCCACCCAGCGTTCCCCCAAGTCTCCCGATAAAAATGATACCTCACTTGTGTGGGTAGGCCTAGCGCCCGCAACAGGAAACGCCCCAAAGCACAACGTGGACACATCCAAATTTTTTAAAGAAAACAGAGGGGTTTTTTGCAAAGTGCCTACCTGTAGATTTTGGCCTGTAGCTCAGCCGCCACCTAGGGAAACCTACCAAACCTGTGCATTTTGAAAACTAGAGACCTAGGGGAATCCAAGATGGGGTGACTTGTGTGGCTCGGACCAGGTTCTGTTACCCAGAATCCTTTGCAAACCTCAAAATTTGGCTAAAAAAACACATGTTCCTCACATTTCTGTGGCAGAAAGATCTGGAATCTCAGAGGAGCCACACATTTCCTTCCACCCAGCGTTCCCCCAAGTCTCCCGATAAAAATGATAGCTCACTTGTGTGGGTAGGCCTAGCGCCCGTGACAGGAAACGCCCCAAAGCGCAACGTGGACACATCCAAATTTTTGAAAGAAAACAGAGGTGTTTTTTGCAAAGTGCCTACCTGTAGATTTTGGCCTCTAGCTCAGCCGCCACCTAGGGAAACCTACCAAACCTGTGCATTTCTGAAAACTAGAGACCTAGGGGAATCCAAGATGGGGTGACTTGTGTGGCTCGGACCAGGTTCTGTTACCCAGAATCCTTTGCAAACCTCAAAACTTGGCTAAAAAAACACATGTTCCTCACATTTCTGTGGCAGAAAGTTCTGGAATCTGAGAGGCGCCACAAATTTCCTTCCACCCAGCGTTCCCCCACATCTCCTGATAAAAATGATACCTCACTTGTGTGGGTAGGCCTAGCGCCCGCGACAGGAGACGCCCCAAAGCGCAACGTGGACACATCCAAATTTTTGAAAGAAAACAGAGGCGTTTTTTGCAAAGTGCCTACCTGTAGATTTTGGCCTGTAGCTCAGCCGCCACCTAGGGAAACCTACCAAATCTGTGCATTTCTGAAAACTAGAGACCTAGGGGAATCCAAGATGGGGTAACTTGTGTGGCTCGGACCAGGTTCTGTTACCCAGAATCCTTTCCAAACCTCAAAATTTGGCTAAAAAAAACACATGTTCCTCACATTTCTGTGGCAGAAAGTTCTGGAATCTGAGAGGAGCCACAAATTTCCTTCCACCCAGCGTTCCCCCAAGTCTCCCGATAAAAATGATACCTCACTTGTGGGGGTAGGCCTAGCGCCCGCGACAGGAAACGCCCCAAAGCGCAACGTGGACACATCCAAATTTTTGAAAGAAAACAGAGGCGTTTTTTGCAAAGTGCCTACCTGTAGATTTTGGCCTGTAGCTCAGCCGCCACCTAGGGAAACCTACCAAATCTGTGCATTTCTGAAAACTAGAGACCTAGGGGAATCCAAGATGGGGTGACTTGTGTGGCTCGGACCAGGTTCTGTTACCCAGAATCCTTTGCAAACCTCAAAATTTGGCTAAAAAATACACATGTTCCTCACATTTCTGTGGCAGAAAGTTCTGGAATCTGAGAGGAGCCACAAATTTCCTTCCACCCAGCGTTCCCCCAAGTCTCCCGATAAAAATGATACCTCACTTGTGTGGGTAGGCCTAGCGCCCGCGACAGGAAACGCCCCAAAGCGCAACGTGGACACATCCAAATTTTTGAAAGAAAACAGAGGCGTTTTTTGCAAAGTGCCTACCTGTAGATTTTGGCCTGTAGCTCAGCCGCCACCTAGGGAAACCTACCAAACCTGTGCATTTCTGAAAACTAGAGACCTAGGGGAATCCAAGATGGGGTGACTTGTGTGGCTCGGACCAGGTTCTGTTACCCAGAATCCTTTGCAAACCTCAAAATTTGGCTAAAAAAACACATGTTCCTCACATTTCTGTGGCAGAAAGTTCTGGAATCGGAGAGGAGCCACACATTTCCTTCCACCCAGCTTTCCCCCAAGTCTCCCGATAAAAATGACACCTCACTTGTGTGGGTAGGCCTAGCGCCCGCGACAGGAAACGCCCCAAAGCACAACGTGGACACATCCAAATTTTTTAAAGAAAACAGAGGTGTTTTTTGCAAAGTGCCTACCTGTAGATTTTGGCCTCTAGCTCAGCCGCCACCTACGGAAACCTATCAAACCTGTGCATTTCTGAAAACTAGAGACCTAGGGGAATCCAAGATGGGGTGACCTGTGTGGCTCGGACCAGGTTCTGTTACCCAGAATCCTTTGCAAACCTCAAAATTTGGCTAAAAAAACACATGTTCCTCACATTTCTGTGGCAGAAAGTTCTGGAATCTGAGAGGAGCCACACATTTCCTTCCACCCAGCGTTCCCCCAAGTCTCCCGATAAAAATGATACCTCACTTGTGTGGGCAGGCCTAGCGCCCGCGACAGAAAACGCCCCAAAGCGCAACGTGGACACATCCAAATTTTTTAAAGAAAACAGAGGTGTTTTTTGCAAAGTGCCTACCTGTAGATTTTGGCTTCTAGCTTAGCCGCCACCTACGGAAACCTGCCAAACATGTGCATTTCTGAAAACTAGAGACCTAGGGGAATCCAAAATGGGGTGACTTGTGTGGCTCGGACCAGGTTCTGTTACCCAGAATCCTTTGCAAACCTCAAAATTTAGCTAAAAAAACACATGTTCCTCACATTTCTGTGGCAGAAAGTTCTGGAATCTGAGAGGAGCCACAAATTTCCTTCCACCCAGCGTTCCCCCAAGTCTCCCGATAAAAATGATACCTCACTTGTGTGGGTAGGCCTAGCGCCCGCGACAGGAAACGCCCCAAAGCACAACGTGGACACATCCAAATTTTTTTAAGAAAACAGAGGTGTTTTTTGCAAAGTGCCTACCTGTAGATTTTGGCCTCTAGCTCAGCCGCCACCTAAGGAAACCTATCAAACCTGTGCATTTCTGAAAACTAGAGACCTAGGGGAATCCAAAATGGGGTGACTTGTGTGGCTCGTACCAGGTTCTGTTACCCAGAATCCTTTGCAAACCTCAAAATTTAGCTAAAAAAACACATGTTCCTCACATTTCTGTGGCAGAAAGTTCTGGAATCTGAGAGGAGCCACAAATGTCCTTCCACCCAGCGTTCCCCCAAGTCTCCCGATAAAAATGATACCTCACTTGTGTGGGTAGGCCTAGCGCCCGCAACAGGAAACGCCCCAAAGCGCAACGTGGACACATCCAAATTTTTGAAAGAAAACAGAGGCGTTTTTTGCAAAGTGCCTACCTGTAGATTTTGGCCTGTAGCTCAGCCGCCACCTAGGGAAACCTACCAAACCTGTGCATTTCTGAAAACTAGAGACCTAGGGGAATCCAAGATGGGGTGACTTGTGTGGCTCGGACCAGGTTCTGTTACCCAGAATCCTTTGCAAACCTCAAAATTTGGCTAAAAAAACACATGTTCCTCACATTTCTGTGGCAGAAAGATCTGGAATCTGAGAGGAGCCACACATTTCCTTCCACCCAGCGTTCCCCCAAGTCTCCCGATAAAAATGATAGCTCACTTGTGTGGGTAGGCCTAGCGCCCGCGACAGGAGACGCCCCAAAGCGCAACGTGGACACATCCAAATTTTTTAAAGAAAACAGAGGCGTTTTTGCAAAGTGCCTACCTGTAGATTTTGGCCTGTAGCTCAGCCGGCACCTAGGGAAACCTGTGCATTTCTGAAAACTAGAGACCTAGGGGAATCCAAGATGGGGTGACTTGTGTGGCTCGGACCAGGTTCTGTTACCCAGAATCCTTTGCAAACCTCAAAATTTGGCTAAAAAAACACATGTTCCTCACATTTCTGTGGCAGAAAGTTCTGGAATCTGAGAGGAGCCACACATTTCCTTCCGCCCAGCGTTCCCCCAAGTCTCCCGATAAAAATGATACCTCACTTGTGTGGGTAGGCCCAGCGCCCGCGACAGGAAACGCCCCAAAGCGCAACGTGGACACATCCAAATTTTTTTTAAAAACCAGAGGTGTTTTTTGCAAAGTGCCTACCTGTAGATTTTGGCCTCTAGCTCAGCCGCCACCTACGGAAACCTACCAAACCTGTGCATTTCTGAAAACTAGAGACCTAGGGGAATCCAAAATGGGGTGACTTGTGTGGCTCGGACTAGGTTCTGTTACCCAGAATCCTTTGCAAACCTCAAAATTTAGCTAAAAAAACACATGTTCCTCACATTTCTGTGGCAGAAAGTTCTGGAATCTGAGAGGAGCCACAAATTTCCTTCCACCCAGCGTTCCCCCAAGTCTCCCGATAAAAATGATACCTCACTTGTGTGGGTAGGCCTAGCGCCCGCGACAGGAAACGCCCCAAAGCGCAACGTGGACACATCCAAATTTTTGAAAGAAAACAGAGGCGTTTTTTGCAAAGTGCCTACCTGTAGATTTTGGCCTGTAGCTCAGCCGCCACCTAGGGAAACCTACCAAACCTGTGCATTTCTGAAAACTAGAGACCTAGGGGAATCCAAGATGGGGTGACTTGTGTGGCTCGGACCAGGTTCTGTTACCCAGAATCCTTTGCAACCCTCAAAATTTGGCTAAAAAAACAAATGTTCCTCACATTTCTGTCGCAGAAAGATCTGGAATCTGAGAGGAGCCACACATTTCCTTCCACCCAGCGTTCCCCCAAGTCTCCCGATAAATATGATAGCTCACTTGTGTGGGTAGGCCTAGCGCCCGTGACAGGAAACGCCCCAAAGCGCAACGTGGACACATCCAAATTTTTGAAAGAAAACAGAGGTGTTTTTTGCAAAGTGCCTACCTGTAGATTTTGGCCTCTAGCTCAGCCGCCACCTAGGGAAACCTACCAAACCTGTGCATTTCTGAAAACTAGAGACCTAGGGCAATCCAAAATGGGGTGACTTGTGTGGCTCGGACCAGGTTCTTTTACCCAGAATCCTTTGCAAACCTCAAAATTTAGCTAAAAAAACACATGTTCCTCACATTTCTGTGGCAGAAAGTTCTGGAATCTGAGAGGAGCCACAAATTTCCTTCCACCCAGCGTTCCCCCAAGTCTCCCGATAAAAATGATACCTCACTTGTGTGGGTAGGCCTAGCGCCCGCGACAGGAAACGCCCCAAAGCACAACGTGGACACATCCAAATTTTTTAAAGAAAACAGAGGTGTTTTTTGCAAAGTGCCTACCTGTAGATTTTGGCCTCTAGCTCAGCCGCCACCTACGGAAACCTATCAAACCTGTGCATTTCTGAAAACTAGAGACCTAGGGGAATCCCAAATGGGGTGACTTGTGTGGCTCGTACCAGGTTCTGTTACCCAGAATCCTTTGCAAACCTCAAAATTTAGCTAAAAAAACACATGTTCCTCATATTTCTGTGGCAGAAAGTTCTGGAATCTGAGAGGAGCCACAAATGTCCTTCCACCCAGCGTTCCCCCAAGTCTCCCGATAAAAATGATACCTCACTTGTGTGGGTAGGCCTAGCGCCCGCAACAGGAAACGCCCCAAAGCGCAACGTGGACACATCCAAATTTTTGAAAGAAAACAGAGGCGTTTTTTGCAAAGTGCCTACCTGTAGATTTTGGCCTGTAGCTCAGCCGCCACCTAGGGAAACCTACCAAACCTGTGCATTTCTGAAAACTAGAGACCTAGGGAAATCCAAGATGGGGTGACTTGTGTGGCTCGGACCAGGTTCTGTTACCCAGAATCCTTTGCAAACCTCAAAATTTGGCTAAAAAAACACATGTTCCTCACATTTCTGTGGCAGAAAGATCTGGAATCTGAGAGGAGCCACACATTTCCTTCCACCCAGCGTTCCCCCAAGTCTCCCGATAAAAATGATAGCTCACTTGTGTGGGTAGGCCTAGCGCCCGCGACAGGAGACGCCCCAAAGCGCAACGTGGACACATCCAAATTTTTTAAAGAAAACAGAGGCGTTTTTGCAAAGTGCCTACCTGTAGATTTTGGCCTGTAGCTCAGCCGGCACCTAGGGAAACCTGTGCATTTCTGAAAACTAGAGACCTAGGGGAATCCAAGATGGGGTGACTTGTGTGGCTCGGACCAGGTTCTGTTACCCAGAATCCTTTGCAAACCTCAAAATTTGGCTAAAAAAACACATGTTCCTCACATTTCTGTGGCAGAAAGTTCTGGAATCTGAGAGGAGCCACACATTTCCTTCCGCCCAGCGTTCCCCCAAGTCTCCCGATAAAAATGATACCTCACTTGTGTGGGTAGGCCTAGCGCCCGCGACAGGAAACGCCCCAAAGCGCAACGTGGACACATCCAAATTCTTTTTTAAAAACAGAGGTGTTTTTTGCAAAGTGCCTACCTGTAGATTTTGGCCTCTAGCTCAGCCGCCACCTACGGAAACCTACCAAACCTGTGCATTTCTGAAAACTAGAGACCTAGGGGAATCCAAAATGGGGTGACTTGTGTGGCTCGGACCAGGTTCTGTTACCCAGAATCCTTTGCAAACCTCAAAATTTAGCTAAAAAAACACATGTTCCTCACATTTCTGTGGCAGAAAGTTCTGGAATCTGAGAGGAGCCACTAATTTCCTTCCACCCAGCGTTCCCCCAAGTCTCCCGATAAAAATGATACCTCACTTGTGTGGGTAGGCCTAGCGCCCGCGACAGGAAACGCCCCAAAGCGCAACGTGGACACATCCAAATTTTTTAAAGAAAACAGAGGCGTTTTTGCAAAGTGCCTACCTGTAGATTTTGGCCTCTAGCTTAGCCGCCACCTACGGAAACCTACCAAACCTGTGCATTTCTGAAAACTAGAGACCTAGGGGAATCCAAGATGGGGTGACTTGTGTGGCTCGGACCAGGTTCTGTTACCCAGAATCCTTTGCAAACCTCAAAATTTAGCTAAAAAAACACATGTTCCTCACATTTCTGTGGCAGAAAGTTCTGGAATCTGAGAGGAGCCACACATTTCCTTCCACCCAGCGTTCCCCCAAGTCTCCCGATAAAAATGATACCTCACTTGTGTGGGTAGGCCTAGCGCCCGCGACAGGAAACGCCCCAAAGCGCAACGTGGACACATCCAAATTTTTTAAAGAAAACAGAGGCGTTTTTGCAAAGTGCCTACCTGTAGATTTTGGCCTCTAGCTTAGCCGCCACCTACGGAAACCTACCAAACCTGTGCATTTCTGAAAACTAGAGACCTAGGGGAATCCAAGATGGGGTGACTTGTGTGGCTCGGACCAGGTTCTGTTACCCAGAATCCTTTGCAAACCTCAAAATTTAGCTAAAAAAACACATGTTCCTCACATTTCTGTGGCAGAAAGTTCTGGAATCTGAGAGGAGCCACAAATTTCCTTCCACCCAGTGTTCCCCCAAGTCTCCCGATAAAAATGATACCTCACTTGTGTGGGTAGGCCTAGCGCCCGCGACAGGAAACGCCCCAAAGCACAACGTGGACACATCCAAATTTTTTAAAGAAAACAGAGGTGTTTTTTGCAAAGTGCCTACCTGTAGATTTTGGCCTCTAGCTCAGCCGCCACCTACGGAACCCTATCAAACCTGTGCATTTCTGAAAACTAGAGACCTAGGGGAATCAAAAATGGGGTGACTTGTGTGGCTCGTACCAGGTTCTGTTACCCAGAATCCTTTGCAAACCTCAAAATTTAGCTAAAAAAACACATGTTCCTCACATTTCTGTGGCAGAAAGTTCTGGAATCTGAGAGGAGCCACAAATGTCCTTCCACCCAGCGTTCCCCCAAGTCTCCCGATAAAAATGATACCTCACTTGTGTGGGTAGGCCTAGCGCCCGCAACAGGAAACGCCCCAAAGCGCAACGTGGACACATCCAAATTTTTGAAAGAAAACAGAGGCGTTTTTTGCAAAGTGCCTACCTGTAGATTTTGGCCTGTAGCTCAGCCGCCACCTAGGGAAACCTACCAAACCTGTGCATTTCTGAAAACTAGAGACCTAGGGGAATCCAAGATGGGGTGACTTGTGTGGCTCGGACCAGGTTCTGTTACCCAGAATCCTTTGCAAACCTCAAAATTTGGCTAAAAAAACACATGTTCCTCACATTTCTGTGGCAGAAAGATCTGGAATCTGAGAGGAGCCACACATTTCCTTCCACCCAGCGTTCCCCCAAGTCTCCCGATAAAAATGATAGCTCACTTGTGTGGGTAGGCCTAGCGCCCGCGACAGGAGACGCCCCAAAGCGCAACGTGGACACATCCAAATTTTTGAAAGAAAACAGAGGCGTTTTTGCAAAGTGCCTACCTGTAGATTTTGGCCTGTAGCTCAGCCGGCACCTAGGGAAACCTGTGCATTTCTGAAAACTAGAGACCTAGGGGAATCCAAGATGTGGTGACTTGTGTGGCTCGGACCAGGTTCTGTTACCCAGAATCCTTTGCAAACCTCAAAATTTGGCTAAAAAAACACATGTTCCTCACATTTCTGTGGCAGAAAGTTCTGGAATCTGAGAGGAGCCACACATTTCCTTCCGCCCAGCGTTCCCCCAAGTCTCCCGATAAAAATGATACCTCACTTGTGTGGGTAGGCCTAGCGCCCGCGACAGGAAACGCCCCAAAGCGCAACGTGGACACATCCACATTTTTGAAAGAAAACAGAGGCGTTTTTTGCAAAGTGCCTACCTGTAGATTTTGGCCTGTAGCTCAGCCGCCACCTAGGGAAACCTACCAAACCTGTGCATTTCTGAAAACTAGAGACCTAGGGGAATCCAAGATGGGGTGACTTGTGTGGCTCGGACCAGGTTCTGTTACCCAGAATCCTTTGCAACCCTCAAAATTTGGCTAAAAAAACAAATGTTCCTCACATTTCTGTGGCAGAAAGATCTGGAATCTGAGAGGAGCCACACATTTCCTTCCACCCAGCGTTCCCCCAAGTCTCCCGATAAATATGATAGCTCACTTGTGTGGGTAGGCCTAGCGCCCGTGACAGGAAACGCCCCAAAGCGCAACGTGGACACATCCAAATTTTTGAAAGAAAACAGAGGTGTTTTTTGCAAAGTGCCTACCTGTAGATTTTGGCCTCTAGCTCAGCCGCCACCTAGGGAAACCTACCAAACCTGTGCATTTCTGAAAACTAGAGACCTAGGGGAATCCAAAATGGGGTGACTTGTGTGGCTCGGACCAGGTTCTGTTACCCAGAATCCTTTGCAAACCTCAAAATTTAGCTAAAAAAAACACATGTTCCTCACATTTCTGTGGCAGAAAGTTCTGGAATCTGAGAGGAGCCACAAATTTCCTTCCACCCAGCGTTCCCCCAAGTCTCCCGATAAAAATGATACCTCACTTGTGTGGGTAGGCCTAGCGCCCGCGACAGGAAACGCCCCAAAGCACAACGTGGACACATCCACATTTTTTAAAGAAAACAGAGGTGTTTTTTGCAAAGTGCCTACCTGTAGATTTTGGCCTCTAGCTCAGCCGCCACCTACGGAAACCTATCAAACCTGTGCATTTCTGAAAACTAGAGACCTAGGGGAATCCAAAATGGGGTGACTTGTGTGGCTCGTACCAGGTTCTGTTACCCAGAATCCTTTGCAAACCTCAAAATTTAGCTAAAAAAACACATGTTCCTCACATTTCTGTGGCAGAAAGTTCTGGAATCTGAGAGGAGCCACAAATGTCCTTCCACCCAGCGTTCCCCCAAGTCTCCCGATAAAAATGATACCTCACTTGTGTGGGTAGGCCTAGCGCCCGCAACAGGAAACGCCCCAAAGCGCAACGTGGACACATCCAAATTTTTGAAAGAAAACAGAGGCGTTTTTTGCAAAGTGCCTACCTGTAGATTTTGGCCTGTAGCTCAGCCGCCACCTAGGGAAACCTACCAAACCTGTGCATTTCTGAAAACTAGAGACCTAGGGGAATCCAAGATGGGGTGACTTGTGTGGCTCGGACCAGGTTCTGTTACCCAGAATCCTTTGCAAACCTCAAAATTTGGCTAAAAAAACACATGTTCCTCACATTTCTGTGGCAGAAAGATCTGGAATCTGAGAGGAGCCACACATTTCCTTCCACCCAGCGTTCCCCCAAGTCTCCCGATAAAAATGATAGCTCACTTGTGTGGGTAGGCCTAGCGCCCGCGACAGGAGACGCCCCAAAGCGCAACGTGGACACATCCAAATTTTTGAAAGAAAACAGAGGCGTTTTTGCAAAGTGCCTACCTGTAGATTTTGGCCTGTAGCTCAGCCGGCACCTAGGGAAACCTGTGCATTTCTGAAAACTAGAGACCTAGGGGAATCCAAGATGGGGTGACTTGTGTGGCTCGGACCAGGTTCTGTTACCCAGAATCCTTTGCAAACCTCAAAATTTGGCTAAAAAAACACATGTTCCTCACATTTCTGTGGCAGAAAGTTCTGGAATCTGAGAGGAGCCACACATTTCCTTCCGCCCAGCGTTCCCCCAAGTTTCCCAATAAAAATGATACCTCACTTGTGTGGGTAGGCCTAGCGCCCGCGACAGGAAACGCCCCAAAGCGCAACGTGGACACATCCAAATTTTTTTTTTAAAACAGAGGTGTTTTTTGCAAAGTGCCTACCTGTAGATTTTGGCCTCTAGCTCAGCCGCCACCTACGGAAACCTACCAAACCTGTGCATTTCTGAAAACTAGAGACCTAGGGGAATCCAAAATGGGGTGACTTGTGTGGCTCGGACCAGGTTCTGTTACCCAGAATCCTTTGCAAACCTCAAAATTTAGCTAAAAAAACACATGTTCCTCACATTTCTGTGGCAGAAAGTTCTGGAATCTGAGAGGAGCCACAAATTTCCTTCCACCCAGCGTTCCCCCAAGTCTCCCGATAAAAATGATACCTCACTTGTGTGGGTAGGCCTAGCGCCCGCGACAGGAAACGCCCCAAAGCGCAACGTGGACACATCCAAATTTTTGAAAGAAAACAGAGGCGTTTTTTGCAAAGTGCCTACCTGTAGATTTTGGCCTGTAGCTCAGCCGCCACCTAGGGAAACCTACCAAACCTGTGCATTTCTGAAAACTAGAGACCTAGGGGAATCCAAGATGGGGTGACTTGTGTGGCTCGGACCAGGTTCTGTTACCCAGAATCCTTTGCAACCCTCAAAATTTGGCTAAAAAAACAAATGTTCCTCACATTTCTGTGGCAGAAAGATCTGGAATCTGAGAGGAGCCACACATTTCCTTCCACCCAGCGTTCCCCCAAGTCTCCCGATAAATATGATAGCTCACTTGTGTGGGTAGGCCTAGCGCCCGTGACAGGAAACGCCCCAAAGCGCAACGTGGACACATCCAAATTTTTGAAAGAAAACAGAGATGTTTTTTGCAAAGTGCCTACCTGTAGATTTTGGCCTCTAGCTCAGCCGCCACCTAGGGAAACCTACCAAACCTGTGCATTTCTGAAAACTAGAGACCTAGGGGAATCCAAGATGGGGTGACCTGTGTGGCTCGGACCAGGTTCTGTTACCCAGAATCCTTTGCAAACCTCAATATTTGGCTAAAAAAACACATGTTCCTCACATTTCTGTGGCAGAAAGTTCTGGAATCTGAGAGGAGCCACAAATTTCCTTCCACCCAGTGTTCCCCCACGTCTCCCGATAAAAATGATACCTCACTTGTGTGGGTAGGCCTAGCGCCCGCGACAGGAAACGCCCCAAAGCGCAACGTGGACACATCCAATTTTTTTTAAAGAAAACAGAGGTGTTTTTTGCAAAGTGCCTACCTGTAGATTTTGGCCTGTAGCTCTGTCGCCACCTAGGGAAACCTACCAAACCTGTGCATTTCTGAAAACTAGAGACCTAGGGGAATCCAAGATGGGGTGACCTGTGTTGCTCGGACCAGGTTCTGTTACCCAGAATCCTTTGCAAACCTCAAAATTTGGCTAAAAAAACACATGTTCCTCACATTTCTGTGGCAGAAAGTTCTGGAATCTGAGAGGAGCCACAAATTTCCTTCCACCCAGCGTTCCCCCACGTCTCCCGATAAAAATGATACCTCACTTGTGTGGGTAGGCCTAGCGCCTGCGACAGGAGACGCCCCAAAGCGCAACGTGGACACATCCAAATTTTTTAAAGAAAACAGAGGCGTTTTTTGCAAAGTGCCTACCTGTAGATTTTGGCCTGTAGCTCAGCCGGCACCTAGGGAAACCTACCAAACCTGTGCATTTCTGAAAACTAGAGACCTAGCGGAATCCAAGATGGGGTGACTTGTGTGGCTCGGACCAGGTTCCGTTACCCAGAATCCTTTGCAAACCTCAAAATTTGGCTAAAAAAACACATGTTCCTCACATTTCTGTGGCAGAAAGTTTTGGAATCTGAGAGGAGCCACAAATTTCCTTCCACCTAGCGTTCCCCCAAGTCTCCCGATAAAAATGATACCTCACTTGTGTGGGTAGGCCTAGCGCCCGCGACAGGAAACGCCCCAAAGCGCAACGTGGACACATCAAAATTTTTGAAAGAAAACTGAGGTGTTTTTTGCAAAGTGCCTACCTGTAGATTTTGGCCTGTAGCTCAGCCGGCACCTAGGGAAACCTACCAAACCTGTGCATTTCTGAAAACTAGAGACCTAGGGGAATCCAAGATGGGGTGACTTGTGTGGCTCGGACCATGTTCTGTTACCCAGAATCCTTTGCAAACCTCAAAATTTGGCTAAAAAAACACATGTTCCTTACATTTCTGTGGCAGAAAGTTCTGGAATCTGAGAGGAGCCACAAATTTCCTTCCACCTAGCGTTCCCCCAAGTCTCCCGATAAAAATGATACCTCACTTGTGTGGGTAGGCCTAGCGCCCGCGACAGGAAACGCCCCAAAGCGCAACGTGGACACATCAAAATTTTTGAAAGAAAACTGAGGTGTTTTTTGCAAAGTGCCTACCTGTAGATTTTGGCCTGTAGCTCAGCCGGCACCTAGGGAAACCTACCAAACCTGTGCATTTCTGAAAACTAGAGACCTAGGGGAATCCAAGATGGGGTGACTTGTGTGGCTCGGACCAGGTTCTGTTACCCAGAATCCTTTGCAAACCTCAAAATTTGGCTAAAAAAACACATGTTCCTCACATTTCTGTGGCAGAAAGATCTGGAATCTGAGAGGAGCCACACATTTCCTTCCACCCAGCGTTCCCCCAAGTCTCCCGATAAAAATGATAGCTCACTTGTGTGGGTAGGCCTAGCGCCCGCGACAGGGGACACCCCAAAGCGCAATGTGGACACATCCAAATTTTTGAAAGAAAACAGAGGCGTTTTTGCAAAGTGCCTACCTGTAGATTTTGGCCTGTAGCTCAGCCGGCACCTAGGGAAACCTGTGCATTTCTGAAAACTAGAGACCTAGGGGAATCCAAGATGAGGTGACTTGTGTGGCTCGGACCAGGTTCTGTTACCCAGAATCCTTTGCAAACCTCAAAATTTGGCTAAAAAAACACATGTTCCTCACATTTCTGTGGCAGAAAGTTCTGGAATCTGAGAGGAGCCACACATTTCCTTCCGCCCAGCGTTCCCCCAAGTCTCCCGATAAAAATGATACCTCACTTGTGTGGGTAGGCCTAGCGCCCGCGACAGGAAACGCCCCAAAGCGCAACGTGGACACATCCAAATTTTTGAAAGAAAACAGAGGCGTTTTTTGCAAAGTGCCTACCTGTAGATTTTGGCCTGTAGCTCAGCCGCCACCTAGGGAAACCTACCAAACCTGTGCATTTCTGAAAACTAGAGACCTAGGGGAATCCAAGATGGGGTGACTTGTGTGGCTCGGACCAGGTTCTGTTACCCAGAATCCTTTGCAACCCTCAAAATTTGGCTAAAAAAACAAATGTTCCTCACATTTCTGTGGCAGAAAGATCTGGAATCTGAGAGGAGCCACACATTTCCTTCCACCCAGCGTTCCCCCAAGTCTCCCGATAAATATGATAGCTCACTTGTGTGGGTAGGCCTAGCGCCCGTGACAGGAAACGCCCCAAAGCGCAACGTGGACACATCCAAATTTTTGAAAGAAAACAGAGGTGTTTTTTGCAAAGTGCCTACCTGTAGATTTTGGCCTCTAGCTCAGCCGCCACCTGGGGAAACCTACCAAACCTGTGCATTTCTGAAAACTAGAGACCTAGGGGAATCCAAAATGGGGTGACTTGTGTGGCTCGGACCAGGTTCTGTTACCCAGAATCCTTTGCAAACCTCAAAATTTAGCTAAAAAAACACATGTTCCTCACATTTCTGTGGCAGAAAGTTCTGGAATCTGAGAGGAGCCACAAATTTCCTTCCACCCAGCGTTCCCCCAAGTCTCCCGATAAAAATGATACCTCACTTGTGTGGGTAGACCTAGCGCCCGCGACAGGAAACGCCCCAAAGCACAACGTGGACACATCCACATTTTTTAAAGAAAACAGAGGTGTTTTTTGCAAAGTGCCTACCTGTAGATTTTGGCCTCTAGCTCAGCCGCCACCTACGGAAACCTATCAAACCTGTGCATTTCTGAAAACTAGAGACCTAGGGGAATCCAAAATGGGGTGACTTGTGTGGCTCGTACCAGGTTCTGTTACCCAGAATCCTTTGCAAACCTCAAAATTTAGCTAAAAAAACACATGTTCCTCACATTTCTGTGGCAGAAAGTTCTGGAATCTGAGAGGAGCAACAAATGTCCTTCCACCCAGCGTTCCCCCAAGTCTCCCGATAAAAATGATACCTCACTTGTGTGGGTAGGCCTAGCGCCCGCAACAGGAAACGCCCCAAAGCGCAACGTGGACACATCCAAATTTTTGAAAGAAAACAGAGGCGTTTTTTGCAAAGTGCCTACCTGTAGATTTTGGCCTGTAGCTCTGCCGCCACCTAGGGAAACCTACCAAACCTGTGCATTTCTGAAAACTAGAGACCTAGGGGAATCCAAGATGGGGTGACTTGTGTGGCTCGGACCAGGTTCTGTTACCCAGAATCCTTTGCAAACCTCAAAATTTGGCTAAAAAAACACATGTTCCTCACATTTCTGTGGCAGAAAGATCTGGAATCTGAGAGGAGCCACACATTTCCTTCCACCCAGCGTTCCCCCAAGTCTCCCGATAAAAATGATAGCTCACTTGTGTGGGTAGGCCTAGCGCCCGCGACAGGAGACGCCCCAAAGCGCAACGTGGACACATCCAAATTTTTTAAAGAAAACAGAGGCGTTTTTGCAAAGTGCCTACCTGTAGATTTTGGCCTGTAGCTCAGCCGGCACCTAGGGAAACCTGTGCATTTCTGAAAACTAGAGACCTAGGGGAATCCAAGATGGGGTGACTTGTGTGGCTCGGACCAGGTTCTGTTACCCAGAATCCTTTGCAAACCTCAAAATTTGGCTAAAAAAACACATGTTCCTCAAATTTCTGTGGCAGAAAGTTCTGGAATCTGAGAGGAGCCACACATTTCCTTCCGCCCAGCGTTCCCCCAAGTTTCCCGATAAAAATGAAACCTCACTTGTGTGGGTAGGCCTAGCGCCCGCGACAGGAAACGCCCCAAAGCGCAACGTGGACACATCCAAATTTTTTTTTTAAAACAGAGGTGTTTTTTGCAAAGTGCCTACCTGTAGATTTTGGCCTCTAGCTCAGCCACCACCTACGGAAACCTACCAAACCTGTGCATTTCTGAAAACTAGAGACCTAGGGGAATCCAAAATGGGGTGACTTGTGTGGCTCGGACCAGGTTCTGTTACCTAGAATCCTTTGCAAACCTCAAAATTTAGCTAAAAAAACACATGTTCCTCACATTTCTGTGGCAGAAAGTTCTGGAATCTGAGAGGAGCCACAAATTTCCTTCCACCCAGCGTTCCCCCAAGTCTCCCGATAAAAATGATACCTCACTTGTGTGGGTAGGCCTAGCGCCCGCGACAGGAAACGCCCCAAAGCGCAACGTGGACACATCCAAATTTTTGAAAGAAAACAGAGGCGTTTTTTGCAAAGTGCCTACCTGTAGATTTTGGCCTGTAGCTCAGCCGCCACCTAGGGAAACCTACCAAACCTGTGCATTTCTGAAAACTAGAGACCTAGGGGAATCCAAGATGGGGTGACTTGTGTGGCTCGGACCAGGTTCTGTTACCCAGAATCCTTTGCAACCCTCAAAATTTGGCTAAAAAAACAAATGTTCCTCACATTTCTGTGGCAGAAAGATCTGGAATCTGAGAGGAGCCACACATTTCCTTCCACCCAGCGTTCCCCCAAGTCTCCCGATAAATATGATAGCTCACTTGTGTGGGTAGGCCTAGCGCCCGTGACAGGAAACGCCCCAAAGCGCAACGTGGACACATCCAAATTTTTGAAAGAAAACAGAGGTGTTTTTTGCAAAGTGCCTACCTGTAGATTTTGGCCTCTAGCTCAGCCGCCACCTAGGGAAACCTACCAAACCTGTGCATTTCTGAAAACTAGAGACCTAGGGGAATCCAAGATGGGGTGATCTGTGTGGCTCGGACCAGGTTCTGTTACCCAGAATCCTTTGCAAACCTCAATATTTGGCTAAAAAAACACATGTTCCTCACATTTCTGTGGCAGAAAGTTCTGGAATCTGAGAGGAGCCACAAATTTCCTTCCACCCAGCGTTCCCCCACGTCTCCCGATAAAAATGATACCTCACTTGTGTGGGTAGGCCTAGCGCCCGCGACAGGAAACGCCCCAAAGCGCAACGTGGACACATCCAAATTTTTTTAAAGAAAACAGAGGTGTTTTTTGCAAAGTGCCTACCTGTAGATTTTGGCCTGTAGCTCAGCCGCCACCTAGGGAAACCTACCAAACCTGTGCATTTCTGAAAACTAGAGACCTAGGGGAATCCAAGATGGGGTGACCTGTGTTGCTCGGACCAGGTTCTGTTACCCAGAATCCTTTGCAAACCTCAAAATTTGGCTAAAAAAACACATGTTCCTCACATTTCTGTGGCAGAAAGTTCTGGAATCTGAGAGGAGCCACAAATTTCCTTCCACCCAGCGTTCCCCCACGTCTCCCGATAAAAATGATACCTCACTTGTGTGGGTAGGCCTAGCGCCCGCGACAGGAGACGCCCCAAAGCGCAACGTGGACACATCCAAATTTTTTAAAGAAAACAGAGGCGTTTTTTGCAAAGTGCCTACCTGTAGATTTTGGCCTGTAGCTCAGCCGGCACCTAGGGAAACCTACCAAACCTGTGCATTTCTGAAAACTAGAGACCTAGCGGAATCCAAGATGGGGTGACTTGTGTGGCTCGGACCAGGTTCCGTTACCCAGAATCCTTTGCAAACCTCAAAATTTGGCTAAAAAAACACATGTTCCTCACATTTCTGTGGCAGAAAGTTTTGGAATCTGAGAGGAGCCACAAATTTCCTTCCACCTAGCGTTCCCCCAAGTCTCCCGATAAAAATGATACCTCACTTGTGTGGGTAGGCCTAGCGCCCGCGACAGGAAACGCCCCAAAGCGCAACGTGGACACATCAAAATGTTTGAAAGAAAACTGAGGTGTTTTTTGCAAAGTGCCTACCTGTAGATTTTGGCCTGTAGCTCAGCCGGCACCTAGGGAAACCTACCAAACCTGTGCATTTCTGAAAACTAGAGACCTAGGGGAATCCAAGATGGGGTGACTTGTGTGGCTCGGACCAGGTTCTGTTACCCAGAATCCTTTGCAAACCTCAAAATTTGGCTAAAAAAACACATGTTCCTCACATTTCTGTGGCAGAAAGTTCTGGAATCTGAGAGGAGCCACAAATTTCCTTCCACCCAGCGTTCACCCAAGTCTCCCGATAAAAATGATACCTCACTTGTGTGGGTAGGCCTAGCGCCCGCGACAGGAAACGCCCCAAAGCGCAACGTGGACACATCCAAATTTTTTTAAAGAAAACAGAGGTGTTTTTTGCAAAGTGCCTACCTGTAGATTTTGGCCTCTAGCTTAGCCACCACCTACGGAAACCTACCAAACCTGTGCATTTCTGAGAACTAGAGACCTAGGGGAATCCAAAATGGGGTGACTTGTGTGGCTCGGACCAGGTTCTGTTACCCAGAATCCTTTGCAAACCTCAAAATTTAGCTAAAAAAACACATGTTCCTCACATTTCTGTGGCAGAAAGTTCTGGAATCTGAGAGGAGCCACAAATTTCCTTCCACCCAGCGTTCCCCCAAGTCTCCCGATAAAAATGATACCTCACTTGTGTGGGTAGGCCTAGCGCCCGCAACAGGAAACGCCCCAAAGCGCAACGTGGACACATCCAAATTTTTGAAAGAAAACAGAGGCGTTTTTTGCAAAGTGCCTACCTGTAGATTTTGGCCTGTAGCTCAGCCGCCACCTAGGGAAACCTACCAAACCTGTGCATTTCTGAAAACTAGAGACCTAGGGGAATCCAAGATGGGGTGACTTGTGTGGCTCGGACCAGGTTCTGTTACCCAGAATCCTTTGCAAACCTCAAAATTTGGCTAAAAAAACACATGTTCCTCACATTTCTGTGGCAGAAAGATCTGGAATCTGAGAGGAGCCACACATTTCCTTCCACCCAGCGTTCCCCCAAGTCTCCCGATAAAAATGATAGCTCACTTGTGTGGGTAGGCCTAGCGCCCGTGACAGGAAACGCCCCAAAGCGCAACGTGGACACATCCAAATTTTTGAAAGAAAACAGAGGTGTTTTTTGCAAAGTGCCTACCTGTAGATTTTGGCCTCTAGCTCAGCCGCCACCTAGGGAAACCTGCCAAACCTGTGCATTTCTGAAAACTAGAGACCTAGGGGAATCCAAGATGGGGTGACTTGTGTGGCTCGGACCAGGTTCTGTTACCCAGAATCCTTTGCAAACCTCAAAATTTGGCTAAAAAAACACATGTTCCTCACATTTCTGTGGCAGAAAGTTCTGGAATCTGAGAGGCGCCACAAATTTCCTTCCACCCAGCGTTCCCCCACATCTCCTGATAAAAATGATACCTCACTTGTGTGGGTAGGCCTAGCGCCCGCGACAGGAGACGCCCCAAAGCGCAACGTGGACACATCCAAATTTTTTAAAGAAAACAGAGGCGTTTTTTGCAAAGTGCCTACCTGTAGATTTTGGCCTGTAGCTCAGCCGCCACCTAGGGAAACCTACCAAATCTGTGCATTTCTGAAAACTAGAGACCTAGGGGAATCCAAGATGGGGTGACTTGTGTGGCTCGGACCAGGTTCTGTTACCCAGAATCCTTTGCAAACCTCAAAATTTGGCTAAAAAAAAAACATGTTCCTCACATTTCTGTGGCAGAAAGTTCTGGAATCTGAGAGGAGCCACAAATTTCCTTCCACCCAGCGTTCCCCCAAGTCTCCCGATAAAAATGATACCTCACTTGTGTGGGTAGGCCTAGCGCCCGCGACAGGAAAAGCGCAACGTGGACACATCCAAATTTTTGAAAGAAAACAGAGGCGTTTTTTGCAAAGTGCCTACCTGTAGATTTTGGCCTGTAGCTCAGCCGCCACCTAGGGAAACCTACCAAACCTGTGCATTTCTGAAAACTAGAGACCTAGGGGAATCCAAGATGGGGTGACTTGTGTGGCTCGGACCAGGTTCTGTTACCCAGAATCCTTTGCAAACCTCAAAATTTGGCTAAAAAAACACATGTTCCTCACATTTCTGTGGCAGAAAGTTCTGGAATCTGAGAGGAGCCACACATTTCCTTCCACCCAGCTTTCCCCCAAGTCTCCCGATAAAAATGATACCTCACTTGTGTGGGTAGGCCTAGCGCCCGCGACAGGAAACGCCCCAAAGCACAACGTGGACACATCCAAATTTTTTAAAGAAAACAGAGGTGTTTTTTGCAAAGTGCCTACCTGTAGATTTTGGCCTCTAGCTCAGCCGCCACCTACGGAAACCTATCAAACCTGTGCATTTCTGAAAACTAGAGACCTAGGGGAATCCCAAATGGGGTGACTTGTGTGGCTCGGACCAGGTTCTGTTACCCAGAATCCTTTGCAAACCTCAAAATTTGGCTAAAAAAAAAACATGTTCCTCACATTTCTGTGGCAGAAAGTTCTGGAATCTGAGAGGAGCCACAAATTTCCTTCCACCCAGCGTTCCCCCAAGTCTCCCGATAAAAATGATACCTCACTTGTGTGGGTAGGCCTAGCGCCCGCGACAGGAAAAGCGCAACGTGGACACATCCAAATTTTTGAAAGAAAACAGAGGCGTTTTTTGCAAAGTGCCTACCTGTAGATTTTGGCCTGTAGCTCAGCCGCCACCTAGGGAAACCTACCAAACCTGTGCATTTCTGAAAACTAGAGACCTAGGGGAATCCAAGATGGGGTGACTTGTGTGGCTCGGACCAGGTTCTGTTACCCAGAATCCTTTGCAAACCTCAAAATTTGGCTAAAAAAACACATGTTCCTCACATTTCTGTGGCAGAAAGTTCTGGAATCTGAGAGGAGCCACACATTTCCTTCCACCCAGCTTTCCCCCAAGTCTCCCGATAAAAATGATACCTCACTTGTGTGGGTAGGCCTAGCGCCCGCGACAGGAAACGCCCCAAAGCACAACGTGGACACATCCAAATTTTTTAAAGAAAACAGAGGTGTTTTTTGCAAAGTGCCTACCTGTAGATTTTGGCCTCTAGCTCAGCCGCCACCTACGGAAACCTATCAAACCTGTGCATTTCTGAAAACTAGAGACCTAGGGGAATCCCAAATGGGGTGACTTGTGTGGCTCGTACCAGGTTCTGTTACCCAGAATCCTTTGCAAACCTCAAAATTTAGCTAAAAAAACACATGTTCCTCACATTTCTGTGGCAGAAAGTTCTGGAATCTGAGAGGAGCCACAAATGTCCTTCCACCCAGCGTTCCCCCAAGTCTCCCGATAAAAATGATACCTCACTTGTGTGGGTAGGCCTAGCGCCCGCAACAGGAAACGCCCCACAGCGCAACGTGGACACATCCAAATTTTTTAAAGAAAACAGAGGCGTTTTTTGCAAAGTGCCTACCTGTAGATTTTGGCCTGTAGCTCAGCCGCCACCTAGGGAAACCAACCAAACCTGTGCATTTCTGAAAACTAGAGACCTAGGGGAATCCAAGATGGGGTGACTTGTGTGGCTCGGACCAGGTTCTGTTACCCAGAATCCTTTGCAAACCTCAAAATTTGGCTAAAAAAACACATGTTCCTCACATTTCTGTGGCAGAAAGATCTGGAATCTGAGAGGAGCCACACATTTCCTTCCACCCAGCGTTCCCCCAAGTCTCCCGATAAAAATGATAGCTCACTTGTGTGGGTAGGCCTAGCGCCCGTGACAGGAGACGCCCCAAAGCGCAACGTGGACACATCCAAATTTTTGAAAGAAAACAGAGGCGTTTTTGCAAAGTGCCTACCTGTAGATTTTGGCCTGTAGCTCAGCCGGCACCTAGGGAAACCTGTGCATTTCTGAAAACTAGAGACCTAGGGGAATCCAAGATGGGGTGACTTGTGTGGCTCGGACCAGGTTCTGTTACCCAGAATCCTTTGCAAACCTCAAAATTTGGCTAAAAAAACACATGTTCCTCACATTTCTGTGGCAGAAAGTTCTGGAATCTGAGAGGAGCCACACATTTCCTTCCGCCCAGCGTTCCCCCAAGTCTCCCGATAAAAATGATACCTCACTTGTGTGGGTAGGCCTAGCGCCCGCGACAGGAAACGCCCCAAAGCGCAACGTGGACACATCCAAATTTTTTAAAGAAAACAGAGATGTTTTTTGCAAAGTGCCTACCTGTAGATTTTGGCCTCTAGCTCAGCCGCCACCTACGGAAACCTACCAAACCTGTGCATTTCTGAAAACTAGAGACCTAGGGAATCCAAAATGGGGTGACTTGTGTGGCTCGGACCAGGTTCTGTTACCCAGAATCCTTTGCAAACCTCAAAATTTAGCTAAAAAAACACATGTTCCTCACATTTCTGTGGCAGAAAGTTCTGGAATCTGAGAGGAGCCACAAATTTCCTTCCACCCAGCGTTCCCCCAAGTCTCCCGATAAAAATGATACCTCACATGTGTGGGTAGGCCTAGCGCCCGCGACAGGAAACGCCCCAAAGCGCAACGTGGACACATCCAAATTTTTTAAAGAAAACAGAGGCGTTTTTTGCAAAGTGCCTACCTGTAGATTTTGGCCTGTAGCTCAGCCGCCACCTAGGGAAACCTACCAAACCTGTGCATTTCTGAAAACTAGAGACCTAGGGGAATCCAAGATGGGGTGACTTGTGTGGCTCGGACCAGGTTCTGTTACCCAGAATCCTTTGCAAACCTCAAAATTTGGCTAAAAAAAAAACATGTTCCTCACATTTCTGTGGCAGAAAGTTCTGGAATCTGAGAGGAGCCACAAATTTCCTTCCACCCAGCGTTCCCCCAAGTCTCCCGATAAAAATGATACCTCACTTGTGTGGGTAGGCCTAGCGCCCGCGACAGGAAAAGCGCAACGTGGACACATCCAAATTTTTGAAAGAAAACAGAGGCGTTTTTTGCAAAGTGCCTACCTGTAGATTTTGGCCTGTAGCTCAGCCGCCACCTAGGGAAACCTACCAAACCTGTGCATTTCTGAAAACTAGAGACCTAGGGGAATCCAAGATGGGGTGACTTGTGTGGCTCGGACCAGGTTCTGTTACCCAGAATCCTTTGCAAACCTCAAAATATGGCTAAAAAAACACATGTTCCTCACATTTCTGTGGCAGAAAGTTCTGGAATCTGAGAGGAGCCACACATTTCCTTCCACCCAGCTTTCCCCCAAGTCTCCCGATAAAAATGATACCTCACTTGTGTGGGTAGGCCTAGCGCCCGCGACAGGAAACGCCCCAAAGCACAACGTGGACACATCCAAATTTTTTAAAGAAAACAGAGGTGTTTTTTGCAAAGTGCCTACCTGTAGATTTTGGCCTCTAGCTCAGCCGCCACCTACGGAAACCTATCAAACCTGTGCATTTCTGAAAACTAGAGACCTAGGGGAATCCCAAATGGGGTGACTTGTGTGGCTCGTACCAGGTTCTGTTACCCAGAATCCTTTGCAAACCTCAAAATTTAGCTAAAAAAACACATGTTCCTCACATTTCTGTGGCAGAAAGTTCTGGAATCTGAGAGGAGCCACAAATGTCCTTCCACCCAGCGTTCCCCCAAGTCTCCCGATAAAAATGATACCTCACTTGTGTGGGTAGGCCTAGCGCCCGCAACAGGAAACGCCCCACAGCGCAACGTGGACACATCCAAATTTTTTAAAGAAAACAGAGGCGTTTTTTGCAAAGTGCCTACCTGTAGATTTTGGCCTGTAGCTCAGCCGCCACCTAGGGAAACCAACCAAACCTGTGCATTTCTGAAAACTAGAGACCTAGGGGAATCCAAGATGGGGTGACTTGTGTGGCTCGGACCAGGTTCTGTTACCCAGAATCCTTTGCAAACCTCAAAATTTGGCTAAAAAAACACATGTTCCTCACATTTCTGTGGCAGAAAGATCTGGAATCTGAGAGGAGCCACACATTTCCTTCCACCCAGCGTTCCCCCAAGTCTCCCGATAAAAATGATAGCTCACTTGTGTGGGTAGGCCTAGCGCCCGTGACAGGAGACGCCCCAAAGCGCAACGTGGACACATCCAAATTTTTGAAAGAAAACAGAGGCGTTTTTGCAAAGTGCCTACCTGTAGATTTTGGCCTGTAGCTCAGCCGGCACCTAGGGAAACCTGTGCATTTCTGAAAACTAGAGACCTAGGGGAATCCAAGATGGGGTGACTTGTGTGGCTCGGACCAGGTTCTGTTACCCAGAATCCTTTGCAAACCTCAAAATTTGGCTAAAAAAACACATGTTCCTCACATTTCTGTGGCAGAAAGTTCTGGAATCTGAGAGGAGCCACACATTTCCTTCCGCCCAGCGTTCCCCCAAGTCTCCCGATAAAAATGATACCTCACTTGTGTGGGTAGGCCTAGCGCCCGCGACAGGAAACGCCCCAAAGCGCAACGTGGACACATCCAAATTTTTGAAAGAAAACAGAGGTGTTTTTTGCAAAGTGCCTACCTGTAGATTTTGGCCTGTAGCTCAGCCGCCACCTAGGGAAACCTACCAAACCTGTGCATTTCTGAAAACTAGAGACCTAGGGGAATCCAAGATGGGGTGACTTGTGTGGCTCGGACCAGGTTCTGTTACCCAGAATCCTTTGCAAACCTCAAAATTTGGCTAAAAAAACAAATGTTCCTCACATTTCTGTGGCAGAAAGATCTGGAATCTGAGAGGAGCCACAAATTTCCTTCCACCCAGCGTTCCCCCAAGTCTCCCGATAAAAATGATACCTCACTTGTGTGGGTAGGCCTAGCGCCCGCGACAGGAAACGCCCCAAAGCGCAACGTGGACACATCCAAATTTTTTTAAAGAAAACAGAGGTGTTTTTTGCAAAGTGCCTACCTGTAGATTTTGGCCTCTAGCTTAGCCACCACCTACGGAAACCTACCAAACCTGTGCATTTCTGAGAACTAGAGACCTAGGGGAATCCAAAATGGGGTGACTTGTGTGGCTCGGACCAGGTTCTGTTACCCAGAATCCTTTGCAAACCTCAAAATTTAGCTAAAAAAACACATGTTCCTCACATTTCTGTGGCAGAAAGTTCTGGAATCTGAGAGGAGCAACAAATTTCCTTCCACCCAGCGTTCCCCCAAGTCTCCCGATAAAAATGATACCTCACTTGTGTGGGTAGGCCTAGCGCCCGCAACAGGAAACGCCCCAAAGCGCAACGTGGACACATCCAAATTTTTGAAAGAAAACAGAGGCGTTTTTTGCAAAGTGCCTACCTGTAGATTTTGGCCTGTAGCTCAGCCGCCACCTAGGGAAACCTACCAAACCTGTGCATTTCTGAAAACTAGAGACCTAGGGGAATCCAAGATGGGGTGACTTGTGTGGCTCGGACCAGGTTCTGTTACCCAGAATCCTTTGCAAACCTCAAAATTTGGCTAAAAAAACACATGTTCCTCACATTTCTGTGGCAGAAAGATCTGGAATCTGAGAGGAGCCACACATTTCCTTCCACCCAGCGTTCCCCCAAGTCTCCCGATAAAAATGATAGCTCACTTGTGTGGGTAGGCCTAGCGCCCGTGACAGGAAACGCCCCAAAGCGCAACGTGGACACATCCAAATTTTTGAAAGAAAACAGAGGTGTTTTTTGCAAAGTGCCTACCTGTAGATTTTGGCCTCTAGCTCAGCCGCCACCTAGGGAAACCTGCCAAACCTGTGCATTTCTGAAAACTAGAGACCTAGGGGAATCCAAGATGGGGTGACTTGTGTGGCTCGGACCAGGTTCTGTTACCCAGAATCCTTTGCAAACCTCAAAATTTGGCTAAAAAAACACATGTTCCTCACATTTCTGTGGCAGAAAGTTCTGGAATCTGAGAGGCGCCACAAATTTCCTTCCACCCAGCGTTCCCCCACATCTCCTGATAAAAATGATACCTCACTTGTGTGGGTAGGCCTAGCGCCCGCGACAGGAGACGCCCCAAAGCGCAACGTGGACACATCCAAATTTTTGAAAGAAAACAGAGGTGTTTTTTGCAAAGTGCCTACCTGTAGATTTTGGCCTCTAGCTCAGCCGCCACCTAGGGAAACCTACCAAACCTGTGCATTTCTAAAAACTAGAGACCTAGGGGAATCCAAAATGGGGTGACTTGTGTGGCTCGGACCAGGTTCTGTTACCCAGAATCCTTTGCAAACCTCAAAATTTAGCTAAAAAAACACATGTTCCTCACATTTCTGTGGCAGAAAGTTCTGGAATCTGAGAGGAGCCACAAATTTCCTTCCACCCAGCGTTCCCCCAAGTCTCCCGATAAAAATGATACCTCACTTGTGTGGGTAGGCCTAGCGCCCGCGACAGGAAACACCCCAAAGCACAACGTGGACACATCCACATTTTTTAAAGAAAACAGAGGTGTTTTTTGCAAAGTGCCTACCTGTAGATTTTGGCCTCTAGCTCAGCCGCCACCTACGGAAACCTATCAAACCTGTGCATTTCTGAAAACTAGAGACCTAGGGGAATCCAAAATGGGGTGACTTGTGTGGCTCGTACCAGGTTCTGTTACCCAGAATCCTTTGCAAACCTCAAAATTTAGCTAAAAAAACACATGTTCCTCACATTTCTGTGGCAGAAAGTTCTGGAATCTGAGAGGAGCCACAAATGTCCTTCCACCCAGCGTTCCCCCAAGTCTCCCGATAAAAATGATACCTCACTTGTGTGGGTAGGCCTAGCGCCCGCGACAGGAAACGCCCCAAAGCGCAACGTGGACACATCCAAATTTTTGAAAGAAAACAGAGGCGTTTTTTGCAAAGTGCCTACCTGTAGATTTTGGCCTGTAGCTCAGCCGCCACCTAGGGAAACCTACCAAACCTGTGCATTTCTGAAAACTAGAGACCTAGGGGAATCCAAGATGGGGTGACTTGTGTGGCTCGGACCAGGTTCTGTTACCCAGAATCCTTTGCAAACCTCAAAATTTGGCTAAAAAAACACATGTTCCTCACATTTCTGTGGCAGAAAGATCTGGAATCTGAGAGGAGCCACACATTTCCTTCCACCCAGCGTTCCCCCAAGTCTCCCGATAAAAATGATAGCTCACTTGTGTGGGTAGGCCTAGCGCCCGCGACAGGAGACGCCCCAAAGCGCAACGTGGACACATCCAAATTTTTTAAAGAAAACAGAGGCGTTTTTGCAAAGTGCCTACCTGTAGATTTTGGCCTGTAGCTCAGCCGGCACCTAGGGAAACCTGTGCATTTCTGAAAACTAGAGACCTAGGGGAATCCAAGATGGGGTGACTTGTGTGGCTCGGACCAGGTTCTGTTACCCAGAATCCTTTGCAAACCTCAAAATTTGGCTAAAAAAACACATGTTCCTCACATTTCTGTGGCAGAAAGTTCTGGAATCTGAGAGGAGCCACACATTTCCTTCTGCCCAGCGTTCCCCCAAGTTTCCCGATAAAAATGATACCTCACTTGTGTGGGTAGGCCTAGCGCCCGCGACAGGAAACGCCCCAAAGCGCAACGTGGACACATCCAATTTTTTTTTTTAAAACAGAGGTGTTTTTTGCAAAGTGCCTACCTGTAGATTTTGGCCTCTAGCTCAGCCGCCACCTACGGAAACCTACCAAAACTGTGCATTTCTGAAAACTAGAGACCTAGGGGAATCCAAAATGGGGTGACTTGTGTGGCTCGGACCAGGTTCTGTTACCCAGAATCCTTTGCAAACCTCAAAATTTAGCTAAAAAAACACATGTTCCTTACATTTCTGTGGCAGAAAGTTCTGGAATCTGAGAGGAGCCACAAATTTCCTTCCACCCAGCGTTCCCCCAAGTCTCCCGATAAAAATGATACCTCACTTGTGTGGGTAGGCCTAGCGCCCGCGACAGGAAACGCCCCAAAGCGCAACGTGGACACATCCAAATTTTTGAAAGAAAACAGAGGCGTTTTTTGCAAAGTGCCTACCTGTAGATTTTGGCCTGTAGCTCAGCCGCCACCTAGGGAAACCTACCAAACCTGTGCATTTCTGAAAACTAGAGACCTAGGGGAATCCAAGATGGGGTGACTTGTGTGGCTCGGACCAGGTTCTGTTACCCAGAATCCTTTGCAACCCTCAAAATTTGGCTAAAAAAACAAATGTTCCTCACATTTCTGTGGCAGAAAGATCTGGAATCTGAGAGGAGCCACACATTTCCTTCCACCCAGCGTTCCCCCAAGTCTCCCGATAAATATGATAGCTCACTTGTGTGGGTAGGCCTAGCGCCCGTGACAGGAAACGCCCCAAAGCGCAACGTGGACACATCCAAATTTTTGAAAGAAAACAGAGGTGTTTTTTGCAAAGTGCCTACCTGTAGATTTTGGCCTCTAGCTCAGCCGCCACCTAGGGAAACCTACCAAACCTGTGCATTTCTGAAAACTAGAGACCTAGGGGAATCCAAGATGGGGTGACCTGTGTGGCTCGGACCAGGTTCTGTTACCCAGAATCCTTTGCAAACATCAATATTTGGCTAAAAAAACACATGTTCCTCACATTTCTGTGGCAGAAAGTTCTGGAATCTGAGAGGAGCCACAAATTTCCTTCCACCCAGCGTTCCCCCACGTCTCCCGATAAAAATGATACCTCACTTGTGTGGGTAGGCCTAGCGCCCGCGACAGGAAACGCCCCAAAGCGCAACGTGGACACATCCAATTTTTTTTAAAGAAAACAGAGGTGTTTTTTGCAAAGTGCCTACCTGTAGATTTTGGCCTGTAGCTCAGCCGCCACCTAGGGAAACCTACCAAACCTGTGCATTTCTGAAAACTAGAGACCTAGGGGAATCCAAGATGGGGTGACCTGTGTTGCTCGGACCAGGTTCTGTTACCCAGAATCCTTTGCAAACCTCAAAATTTGGCTAAAAAAACACATGTTCCTCACATTTCTGTGGCAGAAAGTTCTGGAATCTGAGAGGAGCCACAAATTTCCTTCCACCCAGCGTTCCCCCACGTCTCCCGATAAAAATGATACCTCACTTGTGTGGGTAGGCCTAGCGCCCGCGACAGGAGACGCCCCAAAGCGCAACGTGGACACATCCACATTTTTTAAAGAAAACAGAGGCGTTTTTTGCAAAGTGCCTACCTGTAGATTTTGGCCTGTAGCTCAGCCGGCACCTAGGGAAACCTACCAAACCTGTGCATTTCTGAAAACTAGAGACCTAGCGGAATCCAAGATGGGGTGACTTGTGTGGCTCGGACCAGGTTCCGTTACCCAGAATCCTTTGCAAACCTCAAAATTTGGCTAAAAAAACACATGTTCCTCACATTTCTGTGGCAGAAAGTTCTGGAATCTGAGAGGAGCCACACATTTCCTTCCGCCCAGCGTTCCCCCAAGTCTCCCGATAAAAATGATACCTCACTTGTGTGGGTAGGCCTAGCGCCCGCGACAGGAAACGCCCCAAAGCGCAACGTGGACACATCCAAATTTTTTAAAGAAAACAGAGGTGTTTTTTGCAAAGTGCCTACCTGTAGATTTTGGCCTCTAGCTTAGCCGCCACCTACGGAAACCTACCAAACCTGTGCATTTCTGAAAACTAGAGACCTAGGGGAATCCAAAATGGGGTGACTTGTGTGGCTCGGACCAGGTTCTGTTACCCAGAATCCTTTGCAAACCTCAAAATTTAGCTAAAAAAACACATGTTCCTCACATTTCTGTGGCAGAAAGTTCTGGAATCTGAGAGGAGCCACAAATTTCCTTCCACCCAGCGTTCCCCCAAGTCTCCCGATAAAAATGATACCTCACTTGTGTGGGTAGGCCTAGCGCCCGCGACAGGAAACGCCCCAAAGCGCAACGTGGACACATCCAAATTTTTGAAAGAAAACAGAGGCGTTTTTTGCAAAGTGCCTACCTGTAGATTTTGGCCTGTAGCTCAGCCGCCACCTAGGGAAACCTACCAAACCTGTGCATTTCTGAAAACTAGAGACCTAGGGGAATCCAAGATGGGGTGACTTGTGTGGCTCGGACCAGGTTCTGTTACCCAGAATCCTTTGCAAACCTCAAAATTTGGCTAAAAAAAAAACATGTTCCTCACATTTCTGTGGCAGAAAGTTCTGGAATCTGAGAGGAGCCACAAATTTCCTTCCACCCAGCGTTCCCCCAAGTCTCCCGATAAAAATGATACCTCACTTGTGTGGGTAGGCCTAGCGCCCGCGACAGGAAAAGCGCAACGTGGACACATCCAAATTTTTGAAAGAAAACAGAGGCGTTTTTTGCAAAGTGCCTACCTGTAGATTTTGGCCTGTAGCTCAGCCGCCACCTAGGGAAACCTACCAAACCTGTGCATTTCTGAAAACTAGAGACCTAGGGGAATCCAAGATGGGGTGACTTGTGTGGCTCGGACCAGGTTCTGTTACCCAGAATCCTTTGCAAACCTCAAAATTTGGCTAAAAAAACACATGTTCCTCACATTTCTGTGGCAGAAAGTTCTGGAATCTGAGAGGAGCCACACATTTCCTTCCACCCAGCTTTCCCCCAAGTCTCCCGATAAAAATGATACCTCACTTGTGTGGGTAGGCCTAGCGCCCGCGACAGGAAACGCCCCAAAGCACAACGTGGACACATCCAAATTTTTTAAAGAAAACAGAGGTGTTTTTTGCAAAGTGCCTACCTGTAGATTTTGGCCTCTAGCTCAGCCGCCACCTACGGAAACCTATCAAACCTGTGCATTTCTGAAAACTAGAGACCTAGGGGAATCCCAAATGGGGTGACTTGTGTGGCTCGTACCAGGTTCTGTTACCCAGAATCCTTTGCAAACCTCAAAATTTAGCTAAAAAAACACATGTTCCTCACATTTCTGTGGCAGAAAGTTCTGGAATCTGAGAGGAGCCACAAATGTCCTTCCACCCAGCGTTCCCCCAAGTCTCCCGATAAAAATGATACCTCACTTGTGTGGGTAGGCCTAGCGCCCGCAACAGGAAACGCCCCACAGCGCAACGTGGACACATCCAAATTTTTTAAAGAAAACAGAGGCGTTTTTTGCAAAGTGCCTACCTGTAGATTTTGGCCTGTAGCTCAGCCGCCACCTAGGGAAACCAACCAAACCTGTGCATTTCTGAAAACTAGAGACCTAGGGGAATCCAAGATGGGGTGACTTGTGTGGCTCGGACCAGGTTCTGTTACCCAGAATCCTTTGCAAACCTCAAAATTTGGCTAAAAAAACACATGTTCCTCACATTTCTGTGGCAGAAAGATCTGGAATCTGAGAGGAGCCACACATTTCCTTCCACCCAGCGTTCCCCCAAGTCTCCCGATAAAAATGATAGCTCACTTGTGTGGGTAGGCCTAGCGCCCGTGACAGGAGACGCCCCAAAGCGCAACGTGGACACATCCAAATTTTTTAAAGAAAACAGAGGCGTTTTTGCAAAGTGCCTACCTGTAGATTTTGGCCTGTAGCTCAGCCGGCACCTAGGGAAACCTGTGCATTTCTGAAAACTAGAGACCTAGGGGAATCCAAGATGGGGTGACTTGTGTGGCTCGGACCAGGTTCTGTTACCCAGAATCCTTTGCAAACCTCAAAATTTGGCTAAAAAAACACATGTTCCTCACATTTCTGTGGCAGAAAGTTCTGGAATCTGAGAGGAGCCACACATTTCCTTCCGCCCAGCGTTCCCCCAAGTCTCCCGATAAAAATGATACCTCACTTGTGTGGGTAGGCCTAGCGCCCGCGACAGGAAACGCCCCAAAGCGCAACGTGGACACATCCAAATTTTTGAAAGAAAACAGAGGCGTTTTTTGCAAAGTGCCTACCTGTAGATTTTGGCCTGTAGCTCAGCCGCCACCTAGGGAAACCTACCAAACCTGTGCATTTCTGAAAACTAGAGACCTAGGGGAATCCAAGATGGGGTGACTTGTGTGGCTCGGACCAGGTTCTGTTACCCAGAATCCTTTGCAAACCTCAAAATTTGGCAAAAAAAACAAATGTTCCTCACATTTCTGTGGCAGAAAGATCTGGAATCTGAGAGGAGCCACAAATTTCCTTCCACCCAGCGTTCCCCCAAGTCTCCCGATAAAAATGATACCTCACTTGTGTGGGTAGGCCTAGCGCCCGCGACAGGAAACGCCCCAAAGCGCAACGTGGACACATCCAAATTTTTTTAAAGAAAACAGAGGTGTTTTTTGCAAAGTGCCTACCTGTAGATTTTGGCCTCTAGCTTAGCCACCACCTACGGAAACCTACCAAACCTGTGCATTTCTGAGAACTAGAGACCTAGGGGAATCCAAAATGGGGTGACTTGTGTGGCTCGGACCAGGTTCTGTTACCCAGAATCCTTTGCAAACCTCAAAATTTAGCTAAAAAAACACATGTTCCTCACATTTCTGTGGCAGAAAGTTCTGGAATCTGAGAGGAACCACAAATTTCCTTCCACCCAGCGTTCCCCCAAGTCTCCCGATAAAAATGATACCTCACTTGTGTGGGTAGGCCTAGCGCCCGCAACAGGAAACGCCCCAAAGCGCAACGTGGACACATCCAAATTTTTGAAAGAAAACAGAGGCGTATTTTGCAAAGTGCCTACCTGTAGATTTTGGCCTGTAGCTCAGCCGCCACCTAGGGAAACCTACCAAACCTGTGCATTTCTGAAAACTAGAGACCTAGGGGAATCCAAGATGGGGTGACTTGTGTGGCTCGGACCAGGTTCTGTTACCCAGAATCCTTTGCAAACCTCAAAATTTGGCTAAAAAAACACATGTTCCTCACATTTCTGTGGCAGAAAGATCTGGAATCTGAGAGGAGCCACACATTTCCTTCCACCCAGCGTTCCCCCAAGTCTCCCGATAAAAATGATAGCTCACTTGTGTGGGTAGGCCTAGCGCCCGTGACAGGAAACGCCCCAAAGCGCAACGTGGACACATCCAAATTTTTGAAAGAAAACAGAGGTGTTTTTTGCAAAGTGCCTACCTGTAGATTTTGGCCTCTAGCTCAGCCGCCACCTAGGGAAACCTGCCAAACCTGTGCATTTCTGAAAACTAGAGACCTAGGGGAATCCAAGATGGGGTGACTTGTGTGGCTCGGACCAGGTTCTGTTACCCAGAATCCTTTGCAAACCTCAAAATTTGGCTAAAAAAACACATGTTCCTCACATTTCTGTGGCAGAAAGTTCTGGAATCTGAGAGGCGCCACAAATTTCCTTCCACCCAGCGTTCCCCCACATCTCCTGATAAAAATGATACCTCACTTGTGTGGGTAGGCCTAGCGCCCGCGACAGGAGACGCCCCAAAGCGCAACGTGGACACATCCAAATTTTTGAAAGAAAACAGAGGTGTTTTTTGCAAAGTGCCTACCTGTAGATTTTGGCCTCTAGCTCAGCCGCCACCTAGGGAAACCTACCAAACCTGTGCATTTCTAAAAACTAGAGACCTAGGGGAATCCAAAATGGGGTGACTTGTGTGGCTCGGACCAGGTTCTGTTACCCAGAATCCTTTGCAAACCTCAAAATTTAGCTAAAAAAACACATGTTCCTCACATTTCTGTGGCAGAAAGTTCTGGAATCTGAGAGGAGCCACAAATTTCCTTCCACCCAGCGTTCCCCCAAGTCTCCCGATAAAAATGATACCTCACTTGTGTGGGTAGGCCTAGCGCCCACGACAGGAAACACCCCAAAGCACAACGTGGACACATCCACATTTTTTAAAGAAAACAGAGGTGTTTTTTGCAAAGTGCCTACCTGTAGATTTTGGCCTCTAGCTCAGCCGCCACCTACGGAAACCTATCAAACCTGTGCATTTCTGAAAACTAGAGACCTAGGGGAATCCAAAATGGGGTGACTTGTGTGGCTCGTACCAGGTTCTGTTACCCAGAATCCTTTGCAAACCTCAAAATTTAGCTAAAAAAACACATGTTCCTCACATTTCTGTGGCAGAAAGTTCTGGAATCTGAGAGGAGCCACAAATGTCCTACCACCCAGCGTTCCCCCAAGTCTCCCGATAAAAATGATACCTCACTTGTGTGGGTAGGCCTAGCGCCCGCGACAGGAAACGCCCCAAAGCGCAACGTGGACACATCCACATTTTTGAAAGAAAACAGAGGCGTTTTTTGCAAAGTGCCTACCTGTAGATTTTGGCCTGTAGCTCAGCCGCCACCTAGGGAAACCTACCAAACCTGTGCATTTCTGAAAACTAGAGACCTAGGGGAATCCAAGATGGGGTGACTTGTGTGGCTCGGACCAGGTTCTGTTACCCAGAATCCTTTGCAAACCTCAAAATTTGGCTAAAAAAACACATGTTCCTCACATTTCTGTATCAGAAAGATCTGGAATCTGAGAGGAGCCACACATTTCCTTCCACCCAGCGTTCCCCCAAGTCTCCCAATAAAAATGATAGCTCACTTGTGTGGGTAGGCCTAGCGCCCGCGACAGGAGACGCCCCAAAGCGCAACGTGGACACATCCAAATTTTTTAAAGAAAACAGAGGCGTTTTTGCAAAGTGCCTACCTGTAGATTTTGGCCTGTAGCTCAGCCGGCACCTAGGGAAACCTGTGCATTTCTGAAAACTAGAGACCTAGGGGAATCCAAGATGGGGTGACTTGTGTGGCTCGGACCAGGTTCTGTTACCCAGAATCCTTTGCAAACCTCAAAATTTGGCTAAAAAAACACATGTTCCTCACATTTCTGTGGCAGAAAGTTCTGGAATCTGAGAGGAGCCACACATTTCCTTCTGCCCAGCGTTCCCCCAAGTTTCCCGATAAAAATGATACCTCACTTGTGTGGGTAGGCCTAGCGCCCGCGACAGGAAACGCCCCAAAGCGCAACGTGGACACATCCAATTTTTTTTTTTAAAACAGAGGTGTTTTTTGCAAAGTGCCTACCTGTAGATTTTGGCCTCTAGCTCAGCCGCCACCTACGGAAACCTACCAAACCTGTGCATTTCTGAAAACTAGAGACCTAGGGGAATCCAAAATGGGGTGACTTGTGTGGCTCGGACCAGGTTCTGTTACACAGAATCCTTTGCAAACCTCAAAATTTAGCTAAAAAAACACATGTTCCTCACATTTCTGTGGCAGAAAGTTCTGGAATCTGAGAGGAGCCACAAATTTCCTTCCACCCAGCGTTCCCCCAAGTCTCCCGATAAAAATGATACCTCACTTGTGTGGGTAGGCCTAGCGCCCGCGACAGGAAACGCCCCAAAGCGCAACGTGGACACATCCAAATTTTTGAAAGAAAACAGAGGCGTTTTTTGCAAAGTGCCTACCTGTAGATTTTGGCCTGTAGCTCAGCCGCCACCTAGGGAAACCTACCAAACCTGTGCATTTCTGAAAACTAGAGACCTAGGGGAATCCAAGATGGGGTGACTTGTGTGGCTCGGACCAGGTTCTGTTACCCAGAATCCTTTGCAACCCTCAAAATTTGGCTAAAAAAACAAATGTTCCTCACATTTCTGTGGCAGAAAGATCTGGAATCTGAGAGGAGCCACACATTTCCTTCCACCCAGCGTTCCCCCAAGTCTCCCGTAAATATGATAGCTCACTTGTGTGGGTAGGCCTAGCGCCCGTGACAGGAAACGCCCCAAAGCGCAACGTGGACACATCCAAATTTTTGAAAGAAAACAGAGGTGTTTTTTGCAAAGTGCCTACCTGTAGATTTTGGCCTCTAGCTCAGCCGCCACCTAGGGAAACCTACCAAACCTGTGCATTTCTGAAAACTAGAGACCTAGGGGAATCCAAGATGGGGTGACCTGTGTGGCTCGGACCAGGTTCTGTTACCCAGAATCCTTTGCAAACCTCAATATTTGGCTAAAAAAACACATGTTCCTCACATTTCTGTGGCAGAAAGTTCTGGAATCTGAGAGGAGCCACAAATTTCCTTCCACCCAGCGTTCCCCCACGTCTCCCGATAAAAATGATACCTCACTTGTGTGGGTAGGCCTAGCGCCCGCGACAGGAAACGCCCCAAAGCGCAACGTGGACACATCCAATTTTTTTTAAAGAAAACAGAGGTGTTTTTTGCAAAGTGCCTACCTGTAGATTTTGGCCTGTAGCTCAGCCGCCACCTAGGGAAACCTACCAAACCTGTGCATTTCTGAAAACTAGAGACCTAGGGGAATCCAAGATGGGGTGACCTGTGTTGCTCGGACCAGGTTCTGTTACCCAGAATCCTTTGCAAACCTCAAAATTTGGCTAAAAAAACACATGTTCCTCACATTTCTGTGGCAGAAAGTTCTGGAATCTGAGAGGAGCCACAAATTTCCTTCCACCCAGCGTTCCCCCACGTCTCCCGATAAAAATGATACCTCACTTGTGTGGGTAGGCCTAGCGCCCGCGACAGGAGACGCCCCAAAGCGCAACGTGGACACATCCAAATTTTTTAAAGAAAACAGAGGCGTTTTTTGCAAAGTGCCTACCTGTAGATTTTGGCCTGTAGCTCAGCCGGCACCTAGGGAAACCTACCAAACCTGTGCATTTCTGAAAACTAGAGACCTAGCGGAATCCAAGATGGGGTGACTTGTGTGGCTCGGACCAGGTTCCGTTACCCAGAATCCTTTGCAAACCTCAAAATTTGGCTAAAAAAACACATGTTCCTCACATTTCTGTGGCAGAAAGTTTTGGAATCTGAGAGGAGCCACAAATTTCCTTCCACCTAGCGTTCCCCCAAGTCTCCCGATAAAAATGATACCTCACTTGTGTGGGTAGGCCTAGCGCCCGTGACAGGAAACGCCCCAAAGCGCAACGTGGACTCATCAAAATTTTTGAAAGAAAACTGAGGTGTTTTTTGCAAAGTGCCTACCTGTAGATTTTGGCCTGTAGCTCAGCCGGCACCTAGGGAAACCTACCAAACCTGTGCATTTCTGAAAACTAGAGACCTAGGGGAATCCAAGATGGGGTGACTTGTGTGGCTCGGACCAGGTTCTGTTACCCAGAA